>NC_134548.1:135645582-136270582 GCF_050624435.1 Tenrec ecaudatus
TTAACAGAATGTCTTCCCTCCCCACCAAGTGACCAAACCAAAACCCAAACTTACTGCAAGCAAGTGGATGGTGACTAGTAGTGACCCTATAGGGCAGGGTAGAACTACCCCTGTGAATTTACAAGACTGTAACTCTTATGGGAGTAGGAAGCCTCATCTTTCTTCCACCGAGAATCTAGTGATTTTGAACTGCCAAACTCATTGTTAGCAGTCCAATATGTAACCACTATGCCAAGGCTCGGCTCTTCAAGTGACAGATGCACTCAAAACCTAGAGCTCAGAGCTATCACAGTGAGGTGTTGCTGTTGTTGAGTGCCATCGAGTCATTTTCAAATCATACTGATACCATGTGACAGATTATAACTGCCCCATAAGGTTTTCTTGGCTGTAATCATTACAGAAGCATATCACAAAGTCTTTCTCCCATGGAGCTACTTGGTGAGTTTGAAGTGCCAACTTTTTGGTTAGAAGCTGAGTTCTCAGTCATTTGTAGCACTGGAGATCCTACAGTAGGTTGTCATTGTCCTCCAAATGAATCATTAAACAGGGCCAAAGAAATTTTAGTTTGGATGTTGGATCAAAGATTTCTTCTATCACATTGAATTGTTTTATTTCAAGGCAGTGGAAGCTTCAATAGACAGGCAGAAGAATGTTCAGAGGTATGCAAGGTGAAGAGGACTGAAAGGAGCTGGCAGAGGGAGAGAGAATGGGAAGGGAAATGCATAACTAATTCAAACAGTATCCTGTCTAGCCTCTGTAGAACAACACAACAAAAGCTGATTTCCCCGCACTCTAACCCTCCAAAGATCTTTGGATGTGCCAGATCTTTTACACAGTAACAGCACCTGGAGTTCTGCCTCATGACCCAGGTGCCGTTCAAGGCCTTGAAATATCTCCTTAAATCGACAAAGGATCATAAAACTAAACCTAGTATGATGCAATATTTCAAATGATATTTTGCTTTATGTGCGCTCTTTGAAAACCAGAAATTCCAATAGAGTGAATATACAAACCTTATTAGACGCGAATATTCAATGAATCAAGACTCCCACTCTAAACTGTGCAGACAACTGAAAGTTTGCTGGATCGCAGCGATCACAATTTGTAATTGCACCTTGCCACCAGAGGAAATCAAATCGAGGTTCAACAAGACAACAAGAATTGGTTGCCACTGAGCCACGTGTCTCAGAGTAGGATTTCCCTGGCTAAGAGCTTTCAGAGCTGATTGCCAGTCATTTCTCCCAAGGTGCCAGTAAGTGAGTTTGAACTGACAGCACTTTGGCACTTAACCATTTACACTACCCTAGACTCCTAAATGGCAATCAGTAGCCCTTAATTTCAAAATAATATTACAGCCCCAAAAAAGGATCCTGGGACAAACCAACCACCATTGCTGTTCTTCTCGATTGCAGCCCAACCCCTAAGTTAATCTTGAAAAATAACACCCTAAGATCTTGGACACCTGAATCCAAAACTTATCACACAGACATGTTCAAAGTTTGATTTTTTTCCCACACTATAATCTTGCTTGATTTTTTTTGCTCAGATATTGTTCTCAAACTACAGAAAATGCTCTTTTTTTTTGGTGGTGCTTTTGGGTTTGGCTCCCAAGTCTGTTTTGTTGCAGAAACACGTTAAATGTACTTACTTTTTCATTAAACATACTCAAAATTCTCAGAGAGTGAACTGTTTTAATGAATATGCTCTTCTGGCAAAGTGGTTAGCTACAGCAAAAAGAATACTGAAGCAACCTATGTGGAGGTCCTGGAGTGGTGCGATGGTTAACAAGTGCAAGTGTTAACTAAAAGGTCAAAGGCTCAAAGCCATCCAGAGGCACTTCAGTAGAGAAACCTTGTGAACTACTTCAAAATAAAATTCAGCGACTGATGATGGGATGATTTGGAAAAGATAGCAAGAGTGGTTGCCCAACCTGAACAATGCATTCAATGGCACCAAATTTCACATGTAGACATTGTTGAGATGGCATGTGTTTTATGATGTATGTCTGTATCCTATCCATACAAATCAGCCACTGAAGACCTTATGAAGCACCATTTACCCGGAAATGCATTGGGTCACCATGAGCAGAGTTGGCTTGATGGCAACTGGGATTTCCTTTGGGCATGTCTTTCTGAAAATTCTGGTTTCATGTTCCTACCTTAAAAAGATAATCGAATCTTTGCTTGATATTTGAGGCTCTCAAAGAGCCTTGGGTGGTCATTTTAAACATATCTTCTGAAATGGCCAGGGTTCGAAATGGAGATGAGTATAGCTACAATTTGGACTGAGTTCAAGCCACCAAATGAAGAACAACAGCAAAGGTCCCTGCCGTTCAGTCAGTGTGGACTCACAGTGCCCTTAGGACAAGGTAGAACCTGCCCCTCCGAGTTTCTGAGACTATAACTCTTTACAGGACTAGAAACCCCTACCTTCCTGCTGAGGAGCAGTTGGTGGTTTCAAACTACTGACCTTGTGAATCACAGCCTAATTGGCAACTACTATGCCACCAGAACTCAAGACACAGCCGTGGTGAAATCTCTAATTTCAGAGGTTTATTGTCTATTATCTCCTAAGTCAAGGGCATGGGAAGAGGAAATGTCTAGTAATTGAAGGTTCTGATTAAAACAAAATTGAGTAAAACACTGCGTTCAATGTTTCCATACATGTTCACACCTGGATATCACTTGATCCTCATTCTTGGCATGCTCATTTTATAAACTGAGGCCTCAAGATGCAAGGGGCCTGGCCAAGGGCTGAGGTGAGTTTCTCTGGAACCTTGCTCTAAGTAGAGTTCTTTTCACTATTTTACCCGTCAATAGCCATGTCAATTTTACTTTCATTATATTTGTATTGACCTCCTCCCAAGCAGGTCTCACTGGGCTCAGCTAATCTTATCACAGTAGGAGAAATCTGAGAATGTGTGCTCAACTGTCGCAGCACTCAAAAAAGCTTAGGTGAAAGTCATGGCTAAGATGATAACAGTTGCCACAAAAATACTGTCCTTAAGCACCCCAGTTGAGAGCTACTTAATTTGCATAATATGATCTTGGCATACTAAATGCTTATTTGCATCTGAGTGTTGAGGACACTTTACTTTCAGTGGCCTCACTGTCTGTGGGAATAAATTTTCTTTGGAAAGATTTTAGTCTTGCCAAATAGACACTGCTGGACTTTTGAGTGGCTGCCAAAAGCCAATATACTAGGGAGAGAGACTATGTGTTCTGAAATTGCTTTTAGGTCCTGTAAGTAGTAAAAAGAAATCATCTCCACTGACCTTACTAGGAAGTCTATGATGTTGATAGGGCAGATATCATGATCCCATTTTATGGCAGTGGGTCCTGAGGTTCAGATAGCTTGTCATGGGGCCTAAACCTGGTTGCTATACCTTTCCCTGACAGTGCTTTCCAAAGCCTGTGTATCATCAGAATCCTCTGGGTACTGGTTACAAATACAAATACAGTTTTCCCAAGCTCCATCTAAGACATACTGAATCAGAATTACTAGTTTTGTCAAGAAGTTCTCAAGAATGGGTATACACATGTTTTACCTCTTCTGCCAACTTCATAAGATTACTATAAGATCAGCTGTTGCAATTGACTTTTTGCTACAGACAGTTAAGGAATTTAGATACTGCAGAATGAAAGCTGCCTACGGCAACACTTCTCTGATCACCTGCTCTGTGGTCAACATCATATCCCATGTTTTAGGTAGGGTGGAGTTGGGGGCTGGGGAGAGTCCTAGAACTCAGGCTCCGACCTTGGAGAGCCTATAATGTACTTTGTCACCTAGGCCAATGGTGCCCAAACTCTACTATGATTAGATTTGAATCGTCTGGAGGGTTTATTAAAACAGCAATAACCAGACCCTGGTTCCAAATTCTGGTTTCAATAGATCTTGGGCAAGCCCACGAGTATGCATTTGTCCTTTTTACAACTTCTCAGATGAAGAAAACGCTGCCAGTGAAAGGACCACACTTTGAGGACCATTAGCCCAGGCATCGTTTAAAATATGTTAGCTGTCTTAGGGTGAAAGATATATTCCAGAATGTGACCAAAAAATTAAAACAAAGGAAAATAGAATTCCCTGTGGTGTTCTCTTGCCTTCTCTGTGTCCTTCTCCTCTCTCTTCAACTTACTCACACAGGGTCATCTTCCATGTACTCCAGACACTGAACAAAAGCTTCCTGACTTCGGGAAATCAATCCCATTTCCCACCACATTTCCCATAGAAACATTTGCTTCCTTCCCAGCCTGCTTCCTCTGTTTGAGAGTCCAGAAGGAGATAGCAGAAAGGACCTCTCCCCCACTACATAAGGTGCTGTTTCTCAAACTGTGATTCTCAAATACACAGAGGCAGGATCATTGGGGATATTTATTAAGAATGGAATTTACAGCGACCTAGTGAAAATGTCCAGAAATGAGAGCTTGTAATCTGAATACTACTTTAACAAGTGCCTTGAATCCTGGGGAATTCCTGATATATGTTAACATTGGAGAACCGTGAGACAAGGGATTTATCCAATATTAAGTTTGTACAAGGACCTTGATGAAAGTCTCATTTCTGTTAACTGACCAAACACTGATAAGAAAGCTGAGGATTGAGACTATTGAAAATACTAGACATTTGGGACTTTTTCCAGGGTCTCCCTGCCCCATTACGCAACCCATCTGAATCCATATCGCACAAGTTGCTGAAGCTCACACACTTAAGTTGAGGAATATTTCCAGCCAGTGAGGAAATGATTTCATTTTTCCAAGATGGCTTTATTTGTTAACTTTATTGTTTGTTAACTTTCTCTTTATGTCTCTAGATTTTTATCCATCTCTCTTGCTTCGTTATGGCAAACACCAGAGCTAGTCCAATGCCATTTGTATTCTATATGGACTTTGGTCTTTCTCATGCTCAAGGAAATGCCATCGCCTATATTTACATGATGCCCTAAGATCTGAGAGAAAGGAGACGTCGAGAGAAAGCAAGTGAGGCACAAAACCAAGCAACATTGATGAGCAAGATAATCAGACACAAGGCTTAGAACTTTCCTCCTGTTCTAGAACGTTGTCAATTTATTATTTGTAGGCTTCTCTCCCTCTCATTCTACAACAGGGAAAACTTGGGAAGTTGGAGGATGAAATAGTCTTCTCACTAGCTTCGGCAGGTCTGAGGCAGACAGTGTTTTGCCTTTTGGATGCAAAGTGAGGGTATATGTTGTGTCTCCTAAGCTAGTCAGGGTTTCCCAGCCCCCAGCCCCCAATTAGGGGCTTCGCCATACAATCCCGCATGTAGTAAATAAGCAAGTGAAGGGTAGCCAATCCTCTGGAAACATAAGCTGCTAGAACACACAAGCAGACTGGCAAGGCTCATAGATAGGAGGGAAGACTCGTCTCCCGCAAATCAACAACGTTCAGTTTCAACTGGCTTCTAAATCCCATTTCTTTCCCCTCTCCTCAAGGTAGGATGGTGATGGTAATATGTACATGAAAGAGGGGATGTTTGCACTAGACATCATAAACATGTTCTCCATTTACCTAGCCCATTAACTTACAATTCCGGAGAGGATCATATCCAATGCTATTTTTTAAATAATTAAATCATTTTATTGGGGGCTCGTACAACTCTTATCACAATCCACACATGCATCCATTGTGTCAAGCACGTTTGTACATTTGTTTCCCTCATAATTCTCAAAACATTTGCTTTCTACTTGAGCCCTTGGTATCAACTCATTTTCCCCTCCCTTAGCTCCCTTATGAACCCTTGATAATTTATAAATTATTATTATTGTGTCATATCTTACACCATCTGACGTCTCCCTTCACCCACTCCTCCACTGTCCATCCCCCAGAGAGGAGGTTATATGTAGATCCTTGTGATAGGTCCCCCCTTTCTCCCTCTCCTTCCCTCCACCCTCCCAGTATCACCACTCACACCACTGGTCCTGAAGGGATCATCTGTCCTGGATTCCGTGTGTTTCTAGTTCCTATCTGTACCAATGTACATCCTCTGGTCTAGCCTGATTTGTAAGGTAGAATTGGGATGATGTTGGGGGGGGGGGGAGGAAGCATTCCAGAGCTAGAGGAAAATTGTACGTTTCACCTTCCAATGCTATTTTTTGCATTGCTTTTCAAGCTCACCAAATTGTTACTGATAATTTAAACAAAATCTGTGAAATGAAAAGGAAAAAAATAGTCATTCACACAATAGTTCCAAATGGAGCCAGATATCTTTCAAAAGTTGCTGCTTCCAACAAAACCCCCATGGAAGAAGCCCACAAGCCTGTGTGATCACAAGGTGTAGAAGGGATCGGGTATCAAGCATCAAAGATCAAAAAAATAATATCATTGTGTGCTCCCTTCCCAATACGATCGCTGAAGACAAATGGGTGCATAAGCAAATGTAGTGAAGAAAGCTGATGGTGCCTGACTATCAAAAGATATAGCATCTGGGGTCTTAAAGACTTGAAGGTAAACAAGCAGCCATGTAGCTGAGAAGCAACAAAGCCAACATGGAAGAAGAACACCAGCCCGTGTGATCATGAAGTATCGATGGGATCAGGTATCAGGCATCAAAGAACAAAAAAATCATATCATTGTGAATGAGGGAGAGTGCAGATTGGTGACCCAAGGCCTATCTGTAGGCAATGGAACATGCCCTTACAGAAGAGTTGCATGGAGGAGACGAGCCAGTGAGGGTGCAGTGTAGCAACAGTGAAACATACAACTTTCCTTTAGCTCTTAAATGCTTCCTCCTCCCACAAGTATCACGATCCCAATTGTACCTTATAAATCTGGCGAGACCAGAGGATGTACACTGGTACAGATAGGAACTGGAAACATAGGGAATCCAGGATGGATGAACCCTTCAGAACCAGTGGTGAGAGTGGCAAAACCGGGAGGGTGGAGGAAAGGTGAAGTAGAAAGGGGGAACCGATTACAAGGATGTACATATAACCTCCTCCCTGGGGGACGGACAACAGAAAGGTGGGGGAAGATAGACATCGGAGAGTGTAAGATGTGACAAAATAATAATAATTTACAAATTATCAGTGGTTCATGGGGAGGAGCGGGGAGAGAAGGGTAAAAATGAGGAGCTGTTACCAAAGACTCAAGTAGAAAGCAAATGTTTTGAGAATGATAAGGGCAACAAATGTGCAAATGTGCTTGACACACAATGGATGTGTGTATGGTTTGTGGTAAGAGTTGTACGAACCCCCAATAAAATGATTTTTAAAAACAAACAACAAAATAAAAGTGAATCTTGCTGTGAACAACAGAACTAAGAATGCAAAATACACTAATGGCTGTGCTATGTAATGGAAATACAAATTTCTAAAAGCTTGCCCATAAAGAATACAGATTCATTTCAAAAAATAGTTGCTACTTCCAAGGTGGGGTCTGATGGGCATTCAAAATCTCTCCCTAATCCCAAATTTGTCCTCTGATGTCCACGTCACAGCTATCAAACTCAATTCTCAGAATGGAAAGAGACCATCCTTCAAGGCTAATACACTGGATGAGTCTGTGATGAGTCAACGCTTTTAACACATCGGCACTTATTAGATTAGGTTCTATCACTCTGTAAATGGCCCTAAGAGAATGGGACCCAAACAGGTTTGGTTGGATTGGTGGTAATTGATGGAGGTCAGAAAGCCCTGAAGCTGGGCACACTGGTTGAGGTACCCTCCTGAGAAGCACTGAATAGCCGGAACTAACGATAAAGTCCTAGAAGCCTGAAGGTAGAGAGTTATAAGCATATTTATTAGGATCACCAAAGGCTGCAAGTAACTAAAAGTGACCATCAGTGGTTTAAATAAACAGGGATTTACTTTTTGCGCATACAACAGAGGCTTCCAAATAGGCCATTATTGGCCTTAGTCCGGCTTCTCACGAATGTCATCAAACACCTAGCTCTTCCTTCTGCTTCGCCATCTCCAACATGTTGACTTTCACCTTCCTGTTTGTTACCTCCTAATCCCGAGAAGACTGTGACATCACGGCTCACAAAAGGCAAGAAAATGAGGGGAAAGCAGCACCAACCACACCCCGAATAGACTTCTTTTTCCACCTCGTTGGCCAGACGTCCATTGCGTGCCTCAACTACATCACCCCGGTTGTAAAGAGACTGAGCAAGCAAGTATGTAGCTGGATACATTGTCACCTTAAGCAAAACCAGGATTGTATTAATGAAGAAGAGAGACATTCGTATCAGGGAGGTAACAACTGGTGTTTATCATAAGGGACTTCTAATAAAGGAGTCTTCGTAAAGAAAAGGGACTGAAGAGACTGAAAGAGAACTGGACTGCTCTAATTTTGTCACATCCATATCCCATAGGCATCTGTAGTTAGCTATCGTCCAGTCAGTCTGTGAGTGATGGTGTGCCCACGCATACTGGGACCAGAACTTTCTAGTCCACAGGATTTTCGGTAGCTGATTTGTAGAACTAGATTGCCAGGTCTTTCCTCAGTTCATTTAAGTCTGGAAGCTTTGCTGAAACCTGTGTAACATCACAATGACACACAAGCCTCTACTGACAGGTGGCTGTGTGGAAGATGTATTGCATGCTAATTGAATCTGGGTCTCTCACATGAAGGCAAGAATCCTACTATTGAGCCACCACTGCCCCCTCATCAAGCACCTACCTAGGTGCTAAACACGTGTCTATATGCGTGGAGGCTTGAGTTTTGTCTTACGCTATCCAGCCTTTTTCAGAAGGGTAGATTACCAAAACGAGCATCTAGTTATGTGCCACTTTTTTGTGTGTTCCTAGCTCCCACGCTGCACTGAGCCTCAAGAATGTAATTTCCTCTAATCTTTCAGATACTATGGGGGCAGAGACTCAAACATCAGCTCACCCGCTCGAGATATGGACCGTCACAAAGAAAGGGCTTTGAATTTTAGCTATCAGGGTCATTTTTTAAAACTGTGCATCAGACTTATTTTATGCATGCAAATCCCTTTTTGCGTTTTAATTGGGTTGGTGCCTGGATGTACTGCAAATTGCTTTTGAAAATGGACTGCAGAATAGGCTCCAGCTATGGACAGCCATACAATGGCACAGGCACCTTCGGTGCCAGCTCACCTCCACACATTTATTCCCACACAGCCCCCAAGCTCATCCCACTTGCTGACTAGTCAGTATAAAGGACTTCGTATTACCTGCAAACAGCTTTAAAGACCGCCAGCCTCCAGAAAAGCAGAGGCAAGATGATTAAGAGCTCCAGAATAGCTTCCATTAAGGGTGGGTTCCTGGGGATTCAGCTCCCAGGAAAGATGAGTAATGGCTCTGAGAACAGAAAGGCTCTTTGCTGCTTTGATGTGGGTGGGGCCAACCACAAACCCCCTGCTGGATGAGACCCAGGCTTCATTCGGCTTTGTTTTTAGTATAGGCAGAATTGAAAGGGACTTTGGGGGAAGCCCAGGAGTGGCCAGGGGGTCACAGTCCATAGACCCTTCAAAAACCACCCTTTCTGCCACCCAAAGAAGAGGAAGACAAAACTGCAGACAGGATGTGAATGGAAAGGAACTTCTTGGCTCTAGATTTCTTTTCACTTACCCAGGTTTACATGCCATGAATGCTGTTTCCTTGGGTCCTTCGGCTGCCAGGTGCTGACATGCCCAGAGAAGGATAACATGTCATCTGGGTTTAGTTTATCTGGTTGTCCTCTTGTCATTCAGAGAGATCAGGGTCCGAAGGAGGTATGGAACAGAAAGTGAGACCCGCTTCTTAGGTGTCCGAAAAGGAAATCCTGGGGAAGAAGAGACGAGCATAGAGCTAGCGGGCCTCTGGGAAGAGAGAGAGCTGAAAGGAACAGGAGAGTGACAGAGGCCAACAATCATAACACTTCTTGTAAAGCAGTGGATCCACCTTCCTCAGGCTGCAACTCTTTCATACAGTTCCTCATGTTGTGCTGACCCCCCCAACCAGAAAATCATTTCCATTGCTGCTTCCTAACTGTAAATTTTGCTACTGTAAATGTAAAGGCTTTGTTTGCATTGAAGCTGTATATCTAGACTTAAGTATTAAAAATAAAACTCTTCTTCAAATGAAACGGAGTGTGAGAAAGTATTTGGGGTGGTTACTGGCTTAGAGAAAAAGCAAAACCAATAGATGCACTCATGTTCATTCTGACGCCCAGTGCTCTTGTGTGTGCCATAGTTGAACTGGGCTGCAGCAGGATTTCCATGGCTGGGTTTTCAGAAGTCCATCGCCAAGTGCTTGCTCTGGGTGGATTTAGACCTCTAACCTGTCACTTAGCAGCCGCCAAGTGCTTAATTGTTCACACTCCCCAGGTATCTAATATATCCTAACATGGAAGTTTTACATAAAGAGGTTTTATATGGCAGGAGCAAGATGCTTTATGGAAAGGCAAGGCTCCCGTGGAACAACTGAGTGCTTGCCATTCAGAGCAGTACTGATCCTCTGTGCCTTTGGTAGTTCGTGTTTTATAGAAAGTTGTACCAAACATAACCTCTCTATAGTAAAAGGCATTGGGATTTGGGATAGGGAGGGTAATAACCTGTGGAGTAGAATAAAGATAATAAAGAAAGGACAGTAACTTGTAACAAAAAAACTCACTGCCACTGAGTTCATTATGATTCACATACACTGTCACAGCACAGTGTAGAATTGCTTCTGTGAGTTTCTATAGGCGAGTAGAAAGCCTCACCTTTCGCCTGAGGATTTTGAGGTTAATACGTTAACTCATAACCCACTATACCACCAAGGCTCCTAGGGAAGGGTAAGTGGGAAGGAGACTAAGAAAAGCAATTGAGAGCAGAGGTAAAATGGACAAAGGATGTCCAGAAGTAAAAGGAAAATACAGGAGGGAGAAATATTAATGATAATATTAACAGCTAACATTTACAGAGTAACATGCCCTTTTGGAAACAGCTCCCATGCCTTAACTCATTTAATATTCACAATAATCCTACAAAGTGGTAGCATTATTATCTCATTTTATACACTAAGAAATAGGCACTAGTTAAAACAAATTTTGATATTTGTAATTCAGGGTAAAAGGGGATAAAGACAGAGACTGAGTTCTGACATAGTTTTATCACTAAATTTATAAGACAAGAATACTTTTTTAAAACATCTAGTTACCTCCAGCAACTGAAGGAATCCTTACTACATTGTTGCCCTCATTTCTAGCCAACCCTTGGTGATCCAGAACATGGGCTCCTGGGAATTTATTTAGATTTTGATGTTTCGAGGTTCACAACATTCCTCATAGGCCCCAGCAGAAGGACTTGATGTGGAAACCTCCCTAAATGCACTGGGCTTGACCTGAAATTCACCGGTAGCCTTTGGACTTAAGGCTTAAACTTCCTAGTGTGGGAAGAGGCAAATGGCTGCTGTAGAACTGGCACTCATTGGACTTTGGTTCAGAGCTGTTGCCTTGAGAGTGCTCAATGATTGGTGCCCAGGACTACCGGATATTTACTGCTTTAATATTGACGTATATCTGGGAGGCATAGTTGTGCCCTTGTGAATGAATGTTCTCTAAAGTGTTGCCCTATCAGCAACTCCAGTTGTTTGTACAAATTGTGCCTGGTCACTTGAGAGTTTAATCTTTACAAGTCAACAATTTATGTATTGTGGTTCATAGCTGGCCTATACTTGTATAAGTGCCTTTTAAAATTCTAGACCATTGGCTAAATTAATGACACATTTAATAGAATTACCTTATGGCCCAGCGGGATAATTGATAATGTTCTCTGATATAAAATAATAATGATGCCTCTAAAGTGAACAGTATACATATATAGACCACAGCTTTATGAATGGATTTGGGGGTCACACTTCATTCTCGTCCACACCTAAGAACAGCAGTTCTTGTAACATGGCCCTGCTTGATGCTCACTCTCATGAAGAGATCATGGAAGATATAGGTGCAACAGCAAAGAGTTGCAAAGAGAGTGTTAGTGCCTGGTTGTCAGAAAGAATAGCGCCTGGGGTCTTAAAGGCTGGTATTCAAACAAGCAGTCGTTTAAGTGAGGCAACAACTAAGTCCATGTGGAAAAAGCACACCAGCTTGTGTGATCCAAGAATTGTAAATTACATAATCCAAGCCCAAAGGACAGACAATATCAGAGTTTAAAATCTGAAGACCTGGCTTACAGATGACTATGGATGACCATGGAAGTTTAAAGATCATTTGCAATGTCCCCACGTGGCCTAAACCTCCAGTGAATACCCTCTGAGTATAGTGTTGGGATGGCCTTGTAATCACACAGAGAGCATTGTGAATTGATTGTGGTAGAGGTGGATAGGGTAAAATGCAATGCCTTATCATTTATCTCCCCCTTGACTCATTTAAATGTGGGTTCAGTCCTTTGACAAGTGAAGGGAGAAATGAAATACACGTGGATTAAGCCTCTGCTACATCCCTTCTGACCATGGGCCAGGCAGGTGAGTAGCCTTGCTCTCATGCAGAGTGCCCTGGGCAATGGATTAGTGCAGATGCACTTAGGTAAGATTTATCACCTTATCACTGGATCTTACTTTTTCCCTCTTGACTCATTTTAAATTTATTCTTTTTTAATAGTTTCTGCTTTCTTTTCAATGGAGGATGTTCTATGTTTTACTTTGTTATTGGCATTGGTATTATCTTATTTTGAGGGGTTTTTTAGTATGTTTTCTGTGTGTGATAGAAAAATTTATAGAGACAGTAACTTGGTTAGTGGTTTCTCGGGGTATGGCAGGGGAAATTTGTGGGCAATTGGGAGCCAATAAGAATGAGTAAAAGACAAAGAAAAGTTCTATAATTGATTGTAGTGATAATTGTACAACTTCTTGAATATTATTGAGCTTTTGAAATGTATGATGTATAAATTAAATGTGAGTAACTCTTAAAAATAACATGAAAAAGAATCCTTAATAAAATAAATAAAGGAAAAATTAGCGTGGCTGTTTATCATGGATAAGACACTGGATTAAGTCACCTACTGTATATTATTTGACTTAATCCTGGCAACCCAATGAGTTAGGTACTGTTATTATTACCCTTATTTGTTTTATTAAGAAACTGACGTGTAAACAGATTAATCAAATACTCAACATCATGTAGCTTATAGATAGCAGAGTTGGGAAGTCTGATTTCAGACTCTGTGTTCATAATACATATGCTAATCTTAGGAAGACACATACACAGAAGAGCATGACGTCAGTCCACACTGAATAGCAGAAACAGAAGGCAGATTCATTCCAAGTGTTTCCCTTTAATGAATAACCTGATAAAATTATAGCCACCCTGATTTACAATGTATTCTAGTTTCAGTAAACTGCACTGAGTCCCATCTTTTGTGTAATTTCTTTTTTTACATATGATCATAAGTACTACGTTCACCATACGATATTAAAATGAATCTGTAAGTTTATATGTAATGTTTCCAACCCCTAAAGACAAACCAAGATCAAATGTATAAAGATACTGATATTCAAAAGCAATAATGATGGAAACTAAAAAGAGTGAGAGAGAGAGAGGCATTTGACTTAAATTAGAACTTTCTTACAAAGGAATTAGTGGACGGGAACCTTGTAGTAAAGCAAGAGTGCCTGTATTTCCAAGAAGTTAACTGTTGGACACAAGAACACCTGGTTGGAGGCTTTTTGATCTTGAGAAACCACCTCATATCATGCAAACTTGACTTTCCAGAGAAGAATCATGCAGCACCAGGCGAATCACGGTCAGTGAAACAGAGAAAGATCCTCCATGAGATAAATAGACACAGGCTGCAACAGTGGGCTCAAGCATATCTACTAACAGTCAGAGCCGACCCAAGGGCATAAAAGGGCACTGAACAACAGTAGAAGTTACATCTAGGATGCTGTGTGCTTAAAGACGGTCTTTCCAAGAAGCCTTGTTGAAGGTATCTAACTCTGTGTCTATGACTAGAAATGTTTTCTGGAACAGGCAAACAGGAGCACTGCCCATTGGTAAATACCGTTCATGGAGCCAGAGTCCATTGAGCAAGGCCTGCTGCCCATTGCTTACATGCCTGGAGCCTTTCCCCATCATGGGAGCCTGGTGTCCCCTTTGAGGCTTTGGTCAATGCCTCAGAGTTTTCCTTTTATCCACAGGTGTCCTACAATTCATTGATGTAACCTCATTGTGGAAGAAAGAATTATGTGTATTTTTTACTGTGCTTGTTGCTTTATTTTTAATGTCTACAAACACTTGTCTGGGAATAAATACTGGCCAAAGAAGACAGTCTATCCAATCAGATTCCAAACAGTTAAAGATCTCAAATAACTGTCTCTCTCTTTTTTTAAAATCACTATTAGGAGACTCCCCTGCTAATTATCAGCTGATTTATATCTTGGTCTCTAATTCTGCATAGACATCATGAAAAATGCCATGTTAAATGCTTTCGTATTAAAGGAAAACCAGGACTTAAGAGACAAACAATAATTTTATCAGCCTTTGTGAATGGGCCTTGGTTCCCATTCATTAAAGGTCTGTAAATGTTTGCTAGTTCGTAGAGGTTGAATGATTAAGAGAATAGGGAAGATGGGAATTTTTTAAAATCAATCACTGTAGCTCCATTCCAAAATATATCCTGCATGCCACTGTAGATCTTCTCCATGCTACTAGTTAATAACAAGCATTCTGCATATTTTATAATTATGTGCACTGCCAGCAGAGTGTTGTATTTATTACACATCGGAGTCCCCGAAAGCAGAATCATGCCTTCCAGCACCTCTCCTAACAAATGGCATGGCGAGGTTCTTTATGTTGCAGGAAGCTGAATGGGATATTTAAACAGCACATCCAGGAAGTATTCTGAGTTATGGTCATCTTGCAAGAGAGGCACCATCCAAAGTACACTATGATTTAAGTTCCGTGGCCTATAACTGGAGTCTGCAGCTCTGTGAGTGAGAATTAGGTTCTCTAAGAAAGGGCGCAAATAAATGTTCCCATAAAACCTCAGTAGGCTAGGAGGAGGTTGATCAGAAGCTTTTTATTGGTTTTGCTTGGGCTTTTAGCATGGTCTAATTTTTAGACATAAGTGGCAAATTGCAGACACACACACACACACGACTCATTCTACTTTTTTTTCCCAGTAAGGAGATCTGGCAGAAGCGTGGGAGATGATCTAATCTCCCATACCCCCTTTCCTATCTCCAGCCTTTAAAATGTTGGAATGTGTCATGAAGATAAGTGATATGTGGGTAGAGACCCTTTTCTTTCACTGACATAAAAGTTATTCTGCAAGTAGAACAGTATTTTTCCCACTCCCACTTAGGAAAGCTGAGATAATGACCTTTGATTTTCCTTCATCTATGTAAAGATTGGGAAGAAAAAAATTTTTTATTTAAATGTGTGCCAAAACATACTAATGCTACCTTAGCTTTCATATCACTTTTGCTTGTCAACCATTCTCTGAATGCTAAGACTGGTTTGATTAACTCTACTTTATCCATAGCAAGCTTGAAGAGGTGAGGCAACATATTCAAGGTCCCACGAGCAGATCGACAGAGAGAGCAGACTAGATTACAGAGCTTCTGACTTCCAACCCAATGTACTTAGCACTATATTATGCTACGTATAGCCTATTCCAGGAGCACTGGATTACACATTGAGCTGCTAAGCACAAGGTCGGTGGTTGGAACCCACCAGTTGCTCCTCAGGAAAAAGATGAAGTGCTCTACTGTAAAGATGTAAAATCTAGTAAAGCCAAAGAGGCCATTCTATTCTGCTCTATGGGGTTTATATGGGTCAGAATCTACTTGATGGTAGTGCATTTGGGTTTGCTTTTTTGTTGCCTATTCTATCCCTGGAAATTTTTTGCCTTGGCAGAAGTGTGCAAATACATGTCTAAGATGTGGTTTTCTTACCCTGTACTCATTAATCAAATTTGTTCATCTTTCCCTTCCTGTTAACCCCACCCACCCTCCCATTATTCCACTCTGCTCCCTGTCACTACACTCCATTTAAATGCCTGTGGCTCCTGCTACTAGTCAAGAGACTGAAATATCCAGACCATCTAACTGGGACTTGAGATCAATTACACTATGTGCTCCAGAAATTACTTTGACACTAACAATTACTCCAATAATAAATTGTAGAAAATGCAGTGTTAAGGAAATCAGCAGATCTAAATGGCCTTAATCGGCATTACTAATTCTCGCACACAAATAAATACTTAGACAATTTTCCTTCCAAATTTCAATTTGGCCATGCAAAGCCCACTCAGTTCAGTGGAGCTGAACACATATGATATTTCCAAAATGCACAATCTATACTGTGTTATGTAGTCATAGACAGGGGGGAAACTCAGGAATTAAAATCAACAACAAGAATGAGGTAGAGATGCTGGGGGTGTTGGAGCAACAGCAATTTAGCTATGAGGAATTACTAAGAGACAGAGTGAGTGTGATGGTAGGAAAGAAGGAAGGTAAAAGGAAATAGAGGAAAGATCTAGGAACCAATGCTATGGATGCAGGTATAAACATAGGTATCTACTTATGTAAATATATTAATTCATAAAAATAGAGATATTAACATAGGTACATATATTTATATGGCAATACATAAAGGAAGTGGACAACAGACCTTGGGCCTCTGCTCAAGCCCTCCCTCAACACAAGAACACTTTGTTCTAACAACCTGGCATTCTGTGACACTCACCCTCCCTGCACGATTACTGAAATCAAAATGAGTGCTAAAGCAAATGTTGTGAAGACAGCTGATGGTGCCCAGCTATCAAAAGATATAGCACCTGGGGTCTTTAAGGCTTGAAGTTAAACAAGTGGCCATCTAGCAGAGAAGTAACAAGCCCACACGGGAGAAGTACAACAGCCTGTGTGATCATTAGGTGTCTGCGGGATCAGGTAACAGGCACCAGAAGACCCAAAACAAAAAACAAAAAAAAACCCATATTGTTGAGAATGAGGGAGGTGATGTCAGAGCAGAGACCCCAAGCCCATCTGTAGACAATGGGACATCCCCTCACAGAAGATTTGCAAGGAAGGGATGAGTCAACCAGAGTGAAGTAGAGCACCAATGAAACATACCATTTCCTCTGGTTCCTTGAGGTTTCCTCAACCCCACCCTCACCCCACCCCGGCCACTATCATGACCGTCTTTCACTGTGGGCTAGGCCAGGGCATGTACACAGGTACAGATAAGAGCTCAGGACACATGGAATCCAGGTCAGATAAACCCCTCAGGAACAGAAATGGGAGTAGTGATACCAGGAGGGTAGGGGGAAGGCGGGGAGAGGAGAGGAGACAAAAGCCAGCGGAAGGGAGACAGTGGCTGGTATAAGATATGAAATTAATAATAATTTAGAATTTATCAAGGGTCATGAGAGTGGGAGGGCGAGGGAGAAGATGAGCTGACACCAAGGGTTCAAATAGAATGTAAATGTTTAGAAATGATAACAACATTTGTACAAAAATGCTTGATATGGTGGATGTATAGATTGTTATCAGAACTATAAGAGTACCCCAAGAAAACGATGTTCTAAGAAATTCCTCTCTATATTGTCCACAATACCTATTAGCACCGGGGTTATTGCGATATATAGTAGGGCTTTTGATGAGTAATTGTGAAATCCATTGTTAGTCACGACCAATCCTGCATTGCATATGCTATGGTCTTTCTCATGAGAATAAAATGCTGATTTCACCTAGTTGTGTTAGGTGCTGTTGAATTGGTTCCAACTCCTAACAACCCTATGTACAACAGAAGGAAACACTGCCTGGTCCATCTTCACAATGCTTGTTATATCCACCACTGGTCAATTTGACCAGGCATGATGTCCTTTTCTAGTAACTAGTCTCTCCTAATAGAATCGTTCTAATTGTACTCCTTTCAAGACAGACTCGTTTGTTCTGGCAGTCTAAGGTACTTTCAACATTTCTTAGTCAACACCATAATTCAATGCACCAATTTTCCTCTGGTCTTCTCATACACATGAGTCTATTGATAATACCATGTATTGTGTCAGGCACATTAGTCCTCAAAATTACCTCCTTTGCTCTTTAACACTTAAAATAGTTCTTGTGCAATAGTTATGTCCAGTGAAATACATCATATGATTTCTTGGTCAATGCTATCATGAGCATTGATTGTGGAGCCAAGTCAAATGAAATCCTAGACTACTTTCATTTTTTCTCCATTTACTACGATGTTGTCTATTAGTCTAGTTGTGAGGATTTCTGTTTTGTTTTGTTTTTAACATGGATTTGTAATCCATTTGGAAGTCTGTAGTCTTTGATCTTCATCAAAAAAGTGCTTCAAGTTGCCTTGGCTTTCATCAAGTGAGATAATGTTATCCGCATATTGAACATTCTTAATGAGATAATCCAATTTTGGTCCTATGTTCTTTTTCATATAACCCAGCTAGTCAGATTATTTGCTCAACATAAAAATTTAATAAATATGGTGAACATATACAACCCTAATGCACACCTTTCCTGATTTAAAATCCGATTTTGTTGTCATATATAAGTCTGTGTATATTTTGTTTCATTAAATAAAGTTAATGAGCCCTCATGATGCATTGGGTTTAATACTGGGCTGATAATTACAAGGTTATCAAACTCACCAGCTGTTTTGGAGCAAAAAAATGAAGTTGGCTGCTCCCTTACAATTTTACCATCTCGAAAGCCCTACATAGGGTCGATTACAGTGGATTTTGGGGTTATAGAGAAGATGGAGTCCCTGAGTTACACCAATGATTAAGCACTCTATCTGCTTCTGAACAATCATCACCTTGATAATCCTAGGGAGCCAGCTCTTCTTAGCACACATGAGGATGCCATGAATCAAAATCCACTCAAGGACAACAAACAACAACCATAGAGAATATTGAAAAATGGACACTGGAGTAAATGAAGGGGGAGGAAGAGAGAGTGGAGCACATCCCAGCCCACCAATCCTTGTGGATGATATTCCTAATCAGAGAAGCCAATGCACAGAGAGGACCATATGGCCAGCCCCACTACAAGACATGACATCCCTCACTGACCCATAGCCCTACAGGGGACAACACTGGAGATACAGTGTGGCAATTGCACCTGATCAGACCCCACCACTAGGCAAAACACTAAGGGCATGCAACAGAACAACAAGGGGAGGAGAGCAAGGAAGTCCCAAGGGAATACCAAAAATAGACTTTGGGGCTTGGATGTGGCACCCCATCAGACTTGACCAGAAAACTCTCCTAAAGGTCAACAAACAGACCTTGAACTATTTACAGGATTTTCTATTCTTGTCATTGGTTTTCTATTGCTATTGTTTTGTTTTCTTTTGTTGCTTTGTTTTGCTCACTCTTGTTTTTTGTGCATATTAATATCTCTGTAGGTATATCTAGATAAGTTAGGCGGGATAAACAATCTGGAGGAGAAAACAACAGGACCGACAGTTCTGGGGGGACATGGGAGGGAGGGCGGAGGGGGAAAGGAAGTGGGTGTTAACAAACCCAGAGATAAGGGAAAAACAAGTGATGCAAAATCAATGGCAAGGAGGGTGTAGGAGGACTGGTAGGACTTGGTCAAGGGCAATGTAACCAAGAGGAATTAATGAAACCCAAATGAGGGGTCAGCATGAAAATGGGACAAGAGGAAAGTAAAAGGAAATAGAGGAAACAACTAGGAGGCAAAGGGAATTTATAGAGGTCTAAATATAGTTATGTATATATGTAAATATATTTATATATGATGATGGGGAAGTAGATCTATGTGCATATATTTATAGGTTTAATATTAAGGTATCAGATGGACATTGGGCCTCCACTCAAGTACTCCCTCAATGCAAGAACACTTTGTTCTACTAAACTGGCATTCCATGATGCTAACCTTCCCTACACGATCGCTGAAGAAAAGTGGGTGCATAAGCAAATGTGGTGAAGAAAGCTGATGGTGCTCGACTATCAAAAGATAAAGCATCTGGGGCCTTAAAGACTTGAAGATAGACAAGTAGCCATCTATCTGAGAAGCAACAAAGTACACATTGAGGAAGCACACCAGCCTGTGTGATCACGAGGTGTCAATGGGATCAGGTATCAGGCATCAAAGAACAAAAAAAAAATCATGTCATTGGAAATGAGGGGGGTGTGTGGAGTGGGGTCCCAAAGCCCATCTGTAGGCAATTGGACATCCCTTACAGAAGGGTCCCAGGAAAGAGATGAGCCAGTCAGGGTGCAGTGTAGCAACAATGAAACATACAACTTTCATCTAGTTCTTAAATGTTTCCTCCCCACTACTATCATAATCCAAATTCTACCTTACAAATCCAGCTATACCAGAGAATGTACATTGGTGCAGATAGGAACTAGAAACACAGGGAATCCCGGACAGATGAACGCCTCAGGACCAGTGGTGAGAATAACGATATTTGGAGGGTAGAGGGAAAGTGGGGTAGAAAGGGGGAACCAATTACAAGGATCTACATATAACCCCCTCACGGGGTGGGGGGGAGAACAACAGAAAAGTGGGTGAATGGAGACACCAGACAGTGTAAGACATGACAAAATAATAATAATATATAAATTATCAAGGGCCCATGTGGGGGGGGGCAGGGAGGGATGGGGAAAATGAGGAACTGATATCAAGGGCTCAAGTAGAGAGCAAATGTTTTGAGGATGATGGAAACAAATGTACAAATGTGCTTGACACAATGGATGGATGTATGGATTGTGGTCAGAGTTGTACATGCCCCCTCTTAAAGGCTTGAAGGCAAACAAGCAACCATCTAGCTCGGATGCAACAAAGCCCACAGAAGAAGCACAAAGCCTAAGTGAATACAAGGTAGTGAATGGACCAGGTAGCAGACACCAAAGAACAAAAAACATCATTGTGTGATTACCTTCCTCACATAATCGCTGAAGACGAATGTGTGCATAAGTAAGTGTGGTGAAGAAGGCTTATAGTGCCCAGCTATTGAGAGATATAGTGTCTGGGGACTTAAAGGCTTGAAAGTAAACAAGCGGCCATCTAGCCCAGAAGCAACAAAGCCCACATGGAAGCAGCACACCAACATGTGTGATCATGAAGGACCGAGGGGACCAGGTTTCAAACAACAAAGGCGGGGGGGGGGGAGCACATCGCCGTGAATGAGGGGAGTGCGTGATAGGGACCCAATGCCCATCTGTAGACAGCTGGACATCCCTTGCAGAGGGGTAGTGGGGAGGAGATGAGTCACTCAGGGTGACAATGAAACTCAAAGCCTTCCTCTAGTTCTTGAACGCTTCCTCCCCCCACCCCCCAATTATCATGATCCCAATTCTACCTTGTGGACCTGGTTAGACCAGAGGATGCACAGAGGTGCAGTAGGGATCTGGAAACACAGGGAATCTAGGACTGATGAACCCCTCAGGACCAGCGGTGAGAGTGGTGACACCGGGAGGGAAGGGGTGTAAAAAGGGAGAACCGATCTCGGGGATCTACATGTAACCACCTCTCTGGGGGATGGGCAACAGGAAGGTGGGTGAGGGGAGACGCTGGGCAGTGTAAGATAAGATAAAATAATAATTTATAAATTATTAAGGGTTATGAGGGAGCGGGGAGCGGTGGGAGTGGGAGGGGAAAAAAGGAAAATGAGCTGATTCCAGGAACCCAAGTGGAAGGCGAATTTTGAGAATGACGAAGGCAACGAATGCATAAGGGTACTTTACTCAATTGATGTATGTATGGCTTGTGATAAGAGTTGTATGAGCCCCAATAAAATGATTTATTAAAAAAGAGTTGTACGTGCCCCCAATAAAATGATTTTTTAAAAGAAAAAGGAACAGACCTAGTTTACCCAGGACAATATATTGTCCTAAATTTTGTAGATCATATTGGAAAATGGAGGAGATTAAGACAAAGATGATTTTTAGTGGAAATAGCTAATATTTATGGAATGTTTACATTTTCTAAAAGATGTTACCCCAAGGAAGCCTAACCTCAGCCCAATGAGTTAGGTAGCTAAGTGTGCCAGCTCTGAAATCAGATCATTTGTCTTCAAATCCTTTCTTATTTACTGACTATATGATCATGGGCAAAATATTTAAGCTCTCTGTGCCTCCGTTTCTTCATCTGTAAAATGTCAGTAATGGTAGCACTTCCTCTGAGGTAACAGGAATAAATACTTGGAACAACCCCATCAAATAATAGCACCCCCAAAATGTCAGTGTTCACTATATGTATTATGTAAATAGGGAAAGCAAAAAGTTACATAAGTTGTCCAAGTCACATAGCTAGTAATTTGGTAGATCAAGAATTTGAACCCTGTTTTGTGTCGCTAAAGGATGTACCCTCTTTAGCTCTATGTTATATCACTTAAAAATATGCTTGAGGAGAGGAAAGGAAATAGTTCTAAATTCAAACCTGATTCATTGTGAATACAATCCGATTATGACTTCTAGGCCCAAACATGAATTACACAACTTATGAAAATGCTTCTTTTAAGGACTTCATATAAGATTCCAAATAGATTTCACAATTTGAAGCAAAACTTTTCAAAATGTTGAAATGTGTTCCCATAGATGGCTATGACTTTACCCAACTATTCACACGTTTCTGCCAGTGAGAGGACTGTGCCGAGGCCAAGAATAAAGGGATCACTTTATCAAGTCTGTGTGGATCATGCCCACATGAACCCATTATTTAATCAACAGGGCTTTGGGACAAACCAGACCTTCAATGGCAAATTGAGCATGCTTGGCATGATTAGGGTAGCTTGGATTCTCATTTTAGAAAAATGAATCAGATGTCACTGGATTGGAAAATAAATTTGGCCCTTTCTAAATTCAGGCTCTTTTTTTGGATAGGGAGAATTTTATGTGAAATCAGTAGCCTTCTCTAAACCTCAGTGTCTATATCTGTAAAGTAAGATTTATTGCATACTTGAAATGTCTCTACGATATGTAGTTTTGAAAGAATCTTTCATCCATACTGTTTTTCACCTCCCCAGTCCCTAGGGAGGTGGGAAAGAGCGCAGCCTTTGGAACAAGGCAGACCAAGGTTTGTCTCTTTGTCCCCACACTTAGAAGCTGAGTGACCTTGGCAAAAATCTCCCTTCCTATGGGCTTCAGTTTGTATGCAGTAGAAGGTACTCACAGTTTACTGGTAACTCTGTGGAATCATTATATTTGTCTATTTCTCTATGTGAGCTACTTCTGTTGCTATGAGAAGTCAAAGGTAACACAAGCTCATGTGTTTTCCTAATACTGAAATCGTTCCCTCTGAGCCAGAATGTTCCACTCAGGTGCTTTAATCTCTTGAAAAGGTCAAGGAAAGGTCAGGGAAGCAACTATAGCACAGATTATGATTTTCCCTTTGGCAATTTCATCCTCTAAGACTAAAAGGACAAGTGTCCTACATTACACACCCAAAATACAGCTTCTTTTCTGTGCCCTTAACCCCTAGGCTCCCAGGGACTGTTTCTAAACCAAATTTTGGGAGCATAAATATTTCACTGCCAATCTCTTCTCCATTTTCTCATCCCCAAAGGGACTCCTTGACTTTCAATGAGGACAGCAAATTTTCTTGAAACTCAAGAATGTATTGATGTAAATTTTATTCAACTACACTCTAAAATAAAGAGCTCTGGTAGCATTGTGAGTTATACATTGGGCTACTAACCACAAAGAGAGCACTTCAAACTCATCAGCTGGTCCATGGGCAAAAGGTGAGGCTTTCTGCCCCCATAGAGATTTACAGCCCCGGAAACCCCCGGGAAGTCCTACTCCATCGATGGAGTTGCTATGAGTCAGAGTAGACTCCATGACAGTGAGTGTGGTTTGTGGAAGTTGTGCTTGAAATCAGGCGAAGATTCAAGCTAGGGTAAGGGTATGTTCAGGCTCCTTGATCAATCACACTGGAAACCAAGATTAATCCGGAGGGGAGAAGAATCTAGATATGTCAGTTAGTTAAGCAAACAAGTGATAAAAAGCACTCATATTCAGAGAAGTGCTTTGGTTTTAGGTTCATCTAAAAAATGAAAGTGAATATTTAAAGTAATATTTGTCACCTTGGTTTAAGTGCCACTGCAGTAATGTAAATTAAGTGTATAATTTATCTAATATAGAATCTATGTATGTCATCTCATAAATTTCAGCCATTGATGAGAATCACTTGCTTTGCTCCTCAGCAGTTGAAGGAAACATGTCTCTGGGAAAGCACTGCTGTTAGAAGGCACATCTTTTTTCCTGAGTTTCCACCATGCTTCATGCTTTGCATTATTACTGACTTCTGGGAGGGTCAGCTCTGATCTCGTGCCGCTCTCCACAATAAGACCTTGCTGTTTGCTCCACCATCTCTACTACTTTACCAAACCAACTTCCAACTTTCATCCTCCAGAGAGAATCCTGGCTCACTTCAGGCACGTGCTCTTCAGAGAGGATTTATACCCAGCCCCAAAGACCTCAGTATTCGTGTGAGTCCAAGGAGAGTGCAATATAAGCCTCCTCTGAGTCTGCCCTAATCCTAGCTTCCAAAACAGCATGCAGGTTCTTTTAAATAGGAAAATCGCAATCAACCAGTCTGGTGATTCATGGTCTTCAAATAACCAGATTTTCTGCCCAGATATTTTAGGAAAGAAACAAGTGAGTTTAAAAAAAAAAAGAGCAGGTGATATGAGGGATTTAGCAAAAACTGACAGTTTCCTCGGGCTGCTGTAGGGTCAGGACAACATGTGGCCAATTGTCTCCACTTTCAGCTACAACAGGCAAGAAACAGCTATGTTCATAATGGTGACCCTAAAAGAGTGCAAAGATCCTTGAGCAGCAAGAAAGAAACAATGATGTTTACTGTTGGTTGTTGTTGTTGTTGTTAGGTGCCCTCAAGTCGATGATGACTCACAGCCTCCCTATGTACAAGAGAACCAAACATCGCCCAGGGCTGCACCAACCTCACAAGTTTTTGTAGGTTTGAGCTCATGGTCAAGTCATCTTGCATGATGTCCTTTGCCAGGGACTGCTGTCTCCTCATAACATGTCCAAAGTACAAGAGATGAAGTCACCACCTCCTTGCTACTAAGAAGCATTCTGCTTGTTCGGCTTCCAAGACAGATTTGCTGTCTTGTTCAAAATCCAGGGCAGGAGCTGCAGCAGCAGGGAAGCTAGCCCTGGACCCACAGACACACTCACAATCCATGGTCCTTTCAATATTCTATGCCAGCACCACCATTCAAGTGCATCCCTTCTTCTTGGGTTTTCCATATTTGGTGGCCAACTTTCACCAAGCATAGGAGGAGATGGAAAATATCAGAACTTGAATCAGGTGCACCATATTCCTCAAAGTAACCTCTTTGCTTCTCAACATGTTGAAGAGGTCTTGTGCAGAAGATTGACCCAGTGCAATACATCCTTTGATCTCTTGACTGCTTCTTCCACGAGCGTTGACTGCGGATCCTAGCAAGACAAAATCCTTCACAAGTTAAGTCTGCTCTATTTTCCGTTGAACATGATGGTACCTATTGGTCCAGTTGTGGGCATTTTGGAATCCATGCTGAAGGCTGCAGTCCCTGATTTGATTTTCATCAGCATTTGCTTCATGTTCTCGTCACTTTCTACAAGCAGGGTTGTGTCATTGGCACATCACAGGTTGCCAATAAGCCTTCCTCTAATCTTCATGCCGCTTTCTTCTTTGTATCATCCAGTTTCTCAGGTGATTTGCTCAGTATACAGATTGAATAAGGATGGTGACAGAATACATTCCTATGCTAGATAAGGTTCTCTAGAGAAACAAAAACCAGGACACTTATGATTTTGTATATATTTAGATAGATAGATAACATAAGAAATAAACAGCTACTTCGTCTATAGAGCAGTACAAATGGCTCAGTGCAACTCATTTCCATGAGACAGCAGTTCTGGCAGTTCTTCAAGTCTTGAAGTCCGCCGGGTTCAAGTCAAGGAAGCAAACAGCTAAGTCCTCTGTAGAGCAATTCAGGCTATCCGGCCACAGGCAGCAAACAGCAATCAGGTCACCAACAGTCAGACAGATGACAGGGTCCGACAGTCCTCAGCTCAAGCGATGTATACTCCAGTAGCGTGGTAAAACAGGTCTTGAAGGACCTCAAACTACAGCAACACAGTCCATGGGTTTGGTGTCCCACAGGTAGTGTAGCTTGCAAATTGAGGCAGAGAACAAGCTAAGGCACACTGGTCCGATGATCAAAGAGCAAGAGACAAGAAAGGCGAGGTTCACTGAGCCATTTATCTCTTTGCCCCTCAATTAATCCCACATGTGTTCATTGGCAAGGTTGGCACAATAAAGCTATCTATCACAACCCCTAAGACACACCTTTCTTGATTTTAAACCAAGCAAGCCATTGTGCTGTTTACACCACAACCTCTTGATCCATGCACAGATTCTGCATGAGAACAAAACGGTGTTCTGGAATTCCCATTATTCTCAAAGCTACCCATAGTTTGATATCATCCACACAGTGGAATGCCTTGGTATAGTCAATAAAACACAAGTAAACAATTTTTTGCTATTCTCTGCTTTGAGCTAAGATACACCTGGCATCAGCAATGATATTCCTTGTTCAACATCCTCTTCTGGATCTGGCCTGAATGTCTGGCAGCTCCCTGCCAATGTTCTGCTGCAACCTTTGTTAAGTGATCTTCAGTAAAATTTTGCTTGCATGCTCTATAGTTTGTGAATTATACAGGATGATCTTTCTTTGAAGTAGGTACAAAGAAGGGCAGTTTCCAGACAGTTGGCCAGGTAGCTGTCTTCATAATTTCCTGGCATTGACGAATAAGTGCTTCCAATGCTTCATGAGCTTGTGGAAACATTTCAATTGATGTTGCATCAATTCCTAGAGCTTTGTTTATGCCCAATGCCTTCTGTGTAGCTTGGATTTCTTCCTTCAATACCACTGGTTCTTGATCATATGCTGCCTCTTGAAATGGCTGAATGTATAGTGACTGTGTGCTTTTTCCATTTTGATGTTTTGCCCAGAGAGTCTTTCAATATTGCAACTCAAGGCTTGATTTTTTTCTTTCTTTTATTTTTTTGAGTGGCTAGTGAGTATGAGCCACTGACCTTGCAGTTAGCAACTCAATACCTAACCCACAGTGTCACCATAGTTCCTAGTAGTGTTTTTCTCTAAAGCCATTTTATTGGGAGCTAATCATTCTAAAGTTCAATCACATCAATTGTACAATTGCTACAATAAGTTGATATTCTCTTACTTCTTGAACACTCCTTGACATCGGCTCCCTTTTATCTCCCCCCACATTGTACCCAAAAAAACCCGTATTCTACTTGCTGTCTCCAGAGGTTCATCAATCCTCAGTTTCTGATTTTTTCTTTAGTTCTTTCAGTTTAAAATATGCTGAGTGTTGTATTTCCTAGACTATATTATTATTGAAGAAAAATAAACTTAACCATTTTAGAAAGGTTTTCAATAGCATTTCAACAGTAAAAGACATTCTATATCGCATTCAAATACCCCTAGACTGTCCTAAGTAGACTATTGGAAGGCACTCTTTCTCCTTTCCTTCCATTTACAATACTCTGAGCATGCTACGTTTCTCTCTGTCTCTTCTTGTGTGGATCTATGAAAGAAGACTAAGCTAAGTGATACGTAAGCTCCCTTTCCATCCTGATGTTTTATGTTTACATCATCATTATATATATACATAATCATCATATATATATAAATGTCTAATCATGGCAGAATTTATCTCAAAGGAAGATGGTTCCTCTGGGCTCCCTCTGTCATTCAGTGCCTTTGAAATACCAAAAGCCAGGAAGACGGTCTCTGGACTATGAGTCGATGTTTGATAAGGCCAGAGGTTTTCTTGATATCTGTGGAGTGCTACCGGAGTCTCTTGACAGATGAGGCCAGCATCTGTGTAACAAAGGAAGTCCATCTGAAAAGCATAAGGTAGTAGTTTAAAGAAATGAAAGGTAGTTTGGCTACGACTTCCAAGTGGGAGCTGGCCTGAAATCAGTTTGGAATGAATTGTGTATAATTATTTGAAAGAAGTAAGCCATAGAACATATCAGAAACAATAAATGAAGAGATTATTTTACTTACTGTCCCAGGCATTCTTGGGATTCGGTGTGTCTTAATAGAAATGATTTACATTCTTAGGATTCCTTTGCAACTCTCAGAATGTTTAATATACATTCTAAGTCCTCGAGCCTCAAATGGTTAGAGGACAAGGGGCCTTCAAAAATGTGTGGAAAATTCCACTATCTTTTAATTCAATTTTTCCATGAACATGCTTAAGCCTCCTTCTATAAAGCTTCTATGACATAAAAGGGTGCCTTGAAAGGTCCATAGAGCTAGCTATTTGTGAGGGTAAAACTTGGTCCCTCTCCCCCAGATAGAGCTAGCACCTGGGTTCTTCCTCCAACAAGGAACACTTGCTCTGGAAGCATGCCTAAATTGCACCCATTAACCTTGGTCCTTAAGCTTGTAGGGGTCTTAAAAAAAACATACTTCCAAATGCAGTTTATACCATCTGACCTGATTTCGAACCCATGCCCACCCATACACAAAGTAAAATGCTGCTGCCACTTCTGACTACTGATTGGTTCTATTTACCGAGTGCACTGCCAAGACATTAGAGCGAATCGAATAAAGCAAAATTTAACAACAGGACCAAGAAAACAGGAAATTACTCCATGAGTACTATGTTATTGCCATAAATTATATATCGCAGCATACGTTTTCTACACAGATCCAAAAGTAACTCCCGTATATCAAGAATAAAAACAAGGCCTTAGAAGACTTGCCCCTGATAAGCAGATGATATATTTGTTATCCTTACCCAATTGTAGGGAATTAGTTATCCAGAAAACCAATACTGCTTTTTTCCTTTTACCATAAATATCCACCTTTATTGATTACTTTTTGATATCACAATCATTCCTTTGTTTAGTTTCCACTCAATTTTTAAACTGAGAACCAAACTCTAAGAATTAGGAAGGATTCGGGGGTGCAGGGTAATTCTACATGGGCGAGGATTTTTTATAAGTCTGGAAGGTGAACATGAAACTGCTGTTAGGTCTGTCTGGCTAATTGGCCGGCTTGCTCTTGATATTATAAAGTCACTACTAAGATTTTAAGCTTCCCTGTCTTTTTGTCACCAGATCACAAATTGATCTCCTAATACAAAGCTAAAAGGGCAGAACAGAGGGAAGACTTGATCTATTCAGAGAATAGATGGCACATGAAATAATCAAAGAAGAAAATGATATTGCATCTGGGAATCATTAAGTCCAACAATAAAATATTGATCAAAGAAATGCCAGAATCCTTTGTGCAAAGGAGTTTACCTTCCAAGTAAGATACTATCACAGCCTCAGTCAGGTGAATATGGAATGTCAAGAGGCTCAGAAAAGAAATGATCACACAGAAGTATCTCTCCAAACTGCATGGTGCTTGCTTAGCATCACGGTGTAGAGGATACTAGGGCTGGACCAATACACTTGTATCCATGTAGCTTTATGCACATATCTGCCATCTCCAGATTGGAGCACAGAATGATCACACACCATTTCCTGAAATGAATTCTCCTATATTTTGGATCAGGAACTTTGGCAAAGGATTGGGGAGGATGCTTTGTGTATCTGCTGGCATTCAAACGACTAACTAATGCCCAAATCTGAGAGCCAGGGGAGGTTTGTCCAACTGCCTGACCTAGAAGGGCCATGGCTTCACTTCTTTTCTAATTAGGATAATTAACCTCCCCTGCTTGCTCATTCTATTCCAGTCCAAAAAGCTCAAATTAAAATGACACGGGGGATTGACAGGCTCTAGGGACAGAAAATAGTTTACAAGCTTTTCATTTCCATGCAGCCACTGTCAGGGCAAAGCCAAGACAAAGTCTTTACACCAACTTTACCCTTGAAAGAACCTTGGGACATCTTAAAGATCACTTGCAGATTTTGCATCAATGTAAATGGCCCAATAGTTTTACATTTTTTGGTATAATTATATAGTGCTAGTTGGCTGAATGTGGGGTGAGGGTGGAGAATGCTAAGAGGGAATAGAGGAATTCAAAAGCAAATCAAATTACAATAGTTCAAGTAAGACAGAGAAAGTTAGGGATCAAGATACTGCGCTCTTTCCCTAGTGGGGTTAACTCCTTCTGTCCCATCTCTGACAGGCAGGTTCAAAAAGTTCCCATCTGGTGTCTACAGCTTCCATGCTGCCCAAGCAGGGAATTGTTGTCCCTTCCTGCTATAGGACTTGGAGGCTCTGGGTAGCTGCCGATCAAAAGTTTCGAAGTTCAAGGTCACCCAGAGTGCCTCAGAAAAAAACTCTGGTGATCTAATTCTGAAAAACTAGCCAGGGAAAAACCTAGCTGCTCAGTTCTAATCTGACACACATGATGCTGCAGCCCTTCCGACCACCTGACTGTGTAGAAACCACTGTAGGAAGCTCCATAGTCTCCCTGCCAAGGACTCTTGGACTACAGACTTTTGTAAGCCTCCATAGCTGATGGGAAATACAAGACAACAGGATAATAGTAGACAAGCTTGACTTGCCCATTTGGGCTGAATGCTGAAAAATTTCTGCCAGTCCAGTAATGCTAGGTTACTTGGGTCAACTCTGGTTAGAATCTTGGAACATCGTCAGAAGGTGAGCAAGCGAACTTGGTACTCAACATGTGATAGGGTCATCCATATAAAACTCTCAGCATATTGATGAGGTTTGACCTGGGTCTGGGGTAAGCAGGTGAGTCACTCACCAGTTTTAACCAACTCTGATCTAGGTTCCCTCAGAGCCCGACACTGTTCACTTCCCCTCCGTCACCTCAAAAAGTCAAACATACTGCCTTCAAGTCAGAGCTGACCCGTAGCAATCCCCTTTGGGTATCTGAGATTGTATTTACAGAAAGGAAAAGCCCAGTCTTTCTCTTGTGGAGCTGCTGGTGGTTTCGAACTACCCATGAAGTGGATTGTAGACCAACGGGTAACCATTACACCACCAGGGTTCCTAGCTAGATTTGAAATAATGGCAAGATGAGTCCGCCCTAAATTTTGATGTGCCCATAAATCATGTAGGACCCCTGGTGGCAAAGTGTGTGACACATTGGATGGCTAAGTGCAAAGTGAGTAGTTGGAAAACACCAGCTGCTCTGCAAGACAAAGACACGGTTCTCTCTCTCTCTCTCTCTCTCTCTCTCTCTCTCTCTCTCTCTCTCTCTCTCTCTCTCTCTCTCTCTCTCTCTCATTGAGGGCTCATACAACTCTTACCACAATCCACACATACATCCATTGTGTCAAGCACTTTTGTACATTTGTTTCCCTCATAATTCTCAAAACATTTGCTTTCTACTTGAGCCCTTGGTATCAGCTCATTTTCCCTCCCCTCCCCTCCCTCATGAACCCTTGATAATTTACAAATTATTATTTTTTCATCTTTCAAAAAAACCCAGTTTTATTGACATTTCATTCCCATATCAGACAATTCAAGAGTTCAACCATGTCAAGAAAAGTTGTACAATCTTTACTACAATCACTTTTAGAACCTTTTCTCCCCCCCCCCCCATACTCATTATTATGCATGTACTTTTTTTAATTTTTGGCAAAAATATACCCAAAAAAACAGTCACCAATTCAAGAACTTCGACATGGATAATTCAGTGTGATTGGCTTTAGTCTTTATGTTGTGCAACCATTATTGTTGTCCCGCCCCATGAAAATGAAGTCAATGCCTCCTCCTTCACCCATGGGAACTATAAGTCAAGTTTAGTTTCTTTCTTTTTTTTTAAAGTAGTTTTCTTGATATAATAGTCACACATCCTAAACTGATTCTAAAAGGAGTTGTCTATACATCATCATGATCAGCTCTAATGTTCCCTCCCCCTCCAGGATCCACTGATCACTCCCCAATTCCGTTCCTCACCCTACACCCTTCCCCTTAAACCGTGGCATCAGTTATTGTCTCATTGTGTATCCACTCCTGTGCTTCCTAAACTGGAAGAACTAACAGTAACAATAAAAAACAAAATGAAACAGAAAGAAGAAAACAACAATAGTAATACAAGCATAAAGGCAAAGGAAACACACAAACAATATATAAAAAACCAGAGAAGAAATTTCTTTCTTGGAACAATAGAGAAATATTTGAGCATAGAGTGAATTCAGGTCAAGAGCAAGACCAACTGATCAAGTAACATCTTATACCATGGTTCCAGTCACCATAAGCAAGTTTAAAATAACCTCTGAAAGATGAGGTGTTCTTCTCCAGTCAAGAGGTACAGGCTCAGAAACCAACAGCAGCAGTTCTACCCTGTCCTATAGGGTTGCTAAGTCTCCTTGGCGGCAGTGAGTGTGTGAGTATAAGTGTGAGTATGTGTGTGTTTTGGGTTTTGTCTTTTTTTTGGTGTGTGTGTGTGTGTGTGTGTGTGTGTGTGTGTGTGTGTGTGTGTGTGTGTGATATAAAGCATGTGATGAGTCCTTGTGACTGGTGGATTGCAACTGGGTTGCTGCCTGTAAGGTCAGTAGTTTAAACCCACCAGCAAGAGTAAGATGAGGCTTTCTGCTCCAGTAAAAATTTACATTCTCAGAAACCATTTCTACTCCTCTGTCCTAAAGGGTCAATGAGTCAAAATTGACCTGATAGTAGTGAGTTTGAGATTGAGAATAATCATGTGGGGAACTTGTTAAAGTACACATTCTGATTCAGTAGGTTTGAGATAGAACCTGCGAGTCTGCATTTCTAACAAACTCCCTTTGTGATTCCAATGTTGCTGGTCTATGGACCATCATTTTAGTAGCAATGGTGTATAGTACAACATTTTTAAGGTCTTATTCATAATTGATATGTTATTAAGGGGCCAACCTTTAAGTACCAGGAAACTACATCACCTTTCTAAGGAATTCAAGTCAACTGAACTCCTTGGAATGAGAGATTGTGGCATAGGATACCCAATTCTTAGCAGTTAACTGTGGCATCCTTTCATGTTGAGGCTAAAACAATATTTTGGTTTGTTTTATTTTTAGTGAACTTCGCATATCATATAATTCAACTGTTCTGTCAAATTAAGAATGATTACCCAATCATTACCTCAATCCATTTCACAGGCCTTTCTCATACTCATTGTGATTACCTCCCCTTTCCTCTCATCTTCCCTTCCCAAGATCTGAGGTAATTACTTATCCAGGGACTGTCTTTGGAGATTTACCTATCATAGATTTCATAGACAAAAAATCATGCAAAAACACAATCAGGAAGCAAACAAAAACACAACAATGACTAGACAAAACATAGAAAACCCTCAATCAAAAAGAAAGCAGAAAATACTAAAAATGGAAACACCTTCAAGATGGGTGAAGGGGGAGATCAAATGATAGAGTACTATATTTTAACCTAACTATGTCTGCCACAATTGGCTTTAAGATGCTCTGTCTGGTAGCAAGGCTATTCACACCCCTGGACTATATTCAGAGGGGACTCACTTGAGGCTCAATCCATGTGCAGAGCTTGCAAATGAATTCGGGGCTTCCACTGTCATTCATAGCCCTCTGCAAACCAGGTGTTCATAACTTCAGCTCTGATACCATTCTTTCCTTCAAATTTAGGTTTTATTATTTACAGTCTTTGGGTCACACGGGCTGGTGTGCTTCTTTCATATGGACTTAGTTGACACCTAACTTAGATGGATGCTTATTGGAAGACAAACCTTTAAGACTAGTTGCAATTCTTTCTGATAGCTGGACACCATCTGGTTTCTTCATCCCTCTATCCTATGGCACCCATGTCTTCAGTGATCTCTTTAGGAGAGTGAGCATCAAGCAGGGCCATGTCATAAGAACTGATTGTTTTTACATTGGAACTAGGATTAAGTGTGAGCTAAAAATTCATTCATATTCATATATCTATGGTTTAAATATGTCTCTGGTTCACTTTAGAGACATCTTGTTATCATTTTATGATAAAGAACATTATAAATCATCTCCCTGGGGCATAGGGTAATTCTATTGATATTGCCATTAGTGCAGCCAATGGTATATAATTTAAACTACAGTTGAGAAATAGAAATTATACAAGTATAGGCCAGCTTCAGACAAAAATACATGAACTGTTGACTTGTACAAATTAAACTCTTAAGTGACTGGACACTGGTCCAGCTAATGACCTTAGGACCTTAGGAAAAATGCTTTACCATTTATAAAGAACCTCCTAATGGGAGGTTGTGTTGCTTGGTCTAACCAACCAACAAGAGTACAATCACCTTCTTGGAGATGTAAATGCCCCCCTTCCCCCATCTTGACTTGAATTTTCTGTAAGGTTAGTTTATCACTCTGGTAGGAGTGTCTATCAATCTGGGTGGCCTTAGCATAATGTTGCATTTTGAATGGTCTTCCTCCTTCCCCCATCTTGAGAAACTGACCCCAACTTAGATGAGGTTACCTCTGTTGAAGTGGTTTTTAAGATGTACATATAGAGAAAGGGGTGATACATGGTTCATTGGTACTAGGCAAGCTCTCTACCTCATTGCTTGGGAGAGTGAATTAGAAGATTATATGACCTGAGATCAGAAACCTGCCTTCGTCTTGTTGTCTAACCTAATAGTCGTGGAATTGTACAATATTTATCCTTTGTGATTGACCGACTTCACTCAGCTTAGTTGTTTCCCAGTCCATTGATGTCATGAGTTGTTTCATGGTTTCATTGCTGTTTGCGGGGATGCATAGTATTCCATTGTGTGTATGAACCAGAGTTTCTTTATTCATTCTTCAACTGATGGGCATTTGGTCTGTTTCCAACTTCTTGGTGCTGTGAACTGTACTTCAATGAACATGGAGAGTATACATATGTTCCTGTTCTGTCTCTTACACACCCAGCACAGGTATTGCTGGGTCATATGGCATTACTATTCCTAGTTGTTTTAGGTAGAGCCATATTGCTTTCCAGAATTGTTGTATATATTTACAAGCCTATCAGTAGTGTATAAGAATGCTAATATCTCTAACAACCTCTCCATTATTTGTTCTCTGTTTTATATCAATTGCATTATCACTGTAGGTGATAGCTCATCATTGTTTTGGTTTACATCTCCAGGGTGGCTAGTGATCATGAGCAGTTCCTCATGTGTTTGTAGTCATTTGAGTGCCATCCTGCCTGTGGCAGTTACATAATCTGTCAACTTGAGGAAGGGGTGGAATCTGGCCTGTCAATCCGGTCACAGCTTGATGACCTCATTTGGAAGAGAAACGGATATAAATAGATAGCTGGGGGCAGGACAAACACACTCCTGCAAGACATACCTGTTGACAAGACACTTGGAGCTATGGTGATGGCAGCCAGAGCCTTGGAGCTGGAGGAGCCACGTGGAAACCCACAAAAGTGCTAAGATGTTTTCACTGCCATTGGATCCACAAGACTTTCCACCCATGGGCCTGTGATCTTCCTGCACTCAGCGTCATTGCATGTGTTGTGTGAGTCTGAAGGGAAATTTATAGACAGGTATCTGACATAAGGGCTAATATTGGACTTATGGACTTGATCTGGACTGGCCTGTGAGGTTTTCTCAATATACAATTGCTCGTTTATATAAAACTCTTTCTTATACACATATGAGTGTCTCTGAATTTGTTTCTCTAGTCAACCCAAACTAACACACATCCCTTAAAATTGTCTATTCATGTTCTTTGCTCATCTTTGAATCATATTGTTTTTCCTATTGAGGTGTTACAAAATTATCTAGATTTTAGTAATTAGGCCCATGTCTGTTTTTTCATTTCTCTCCTTTTGCTCTTTTAATGAAGTCTTTTGATGTATATAAGTGTTTTACTTTTAATAAGTCCTTGTCATCCTGTATGTTAGGCAGGGTTCTCTAGAGAAACAAAACCAGGACACTTATGATTTTATATAGGTTTAAACAGTGAGAAAGAATATAACAGCTAATTAGTCCACCCAGGGCTCAGTTCAACTCACTTCCGTGGAACAGTTAATATACTGGAATTCCTTCAACTCACATGTGTTGCCAAGTCCAAGGTCAAGGAAGAAGACAGTGGAGTCCTCCCTTGGGCAAGGCAGGCAGGGTCTGTCCACATGCAGCAAACAGCAGGGTGGATCAGCAACAGTCAGTAGCTCAAGAGCTTAGCAAAGCAAGCCTGGGTGGAACACTGAACTCAAGCAGTACAAGGTGACAGGATCCACCAGCCAACAACATGGTGAAGCAGGTCTCAAAGAAGCCTCAAGCTCTAGTGACATGATCCAAGGTTAGCTTGGCCCACCGGTAGGGTAGCTCACAGGTTGAGGCAGAGAACAAACTAAAGCAGCAGCACTCTGGTCTGTTTACCAGAGAGCAAGAGAGAGGGTGGCAGGCCTTGTAAAATCATTTATCTCTTTGCCCTCCAGTCAAACTGAGACCTGATTAATCTCCCATGTCCTTATTGGCCAGGTTGATACAATAAACCTATCACAGCATGTTTCCTTCATTATATTACGTAGTCTGTGTATATATTCCCTGCAACCAAGCCCTAAGCTTCTCCCAATTTTCTCATTGATGATCTGTATAGCTCGAGGTCTCTAATCCATCTTGAGTTTGCGGGGGGGTTGTTTTTTGCATGGGGTAAAGGTGTGGGTCCTGTTTCATTATTCTGGAAATGGAGATGCTTTTTTTTTCAGCACCATTTTGTTAAAGTTTTTCCCTTTCAAGTTTAATAATTTTTGCCCCTTTGTCAACAACCAGTTGTCTATAAATGGATTCTTTTATTTCTGGGCTTTTTGTCTTGTTCTATTGGTCTATATATCTATCATTGCACTAAATAAGGCTATTTTGATTACTATGGCTGCATAGTAGGTTTTGAGGTTGAGTAGTGCAAGGCCTTCTACTCTGTTATTCTTTTTAAGAAGTTCATTGATTTTCCTGGGTATCTTCCATTTCCAAATTAGGTTAGTAAGTAGTGTTTCCATTTCTTTAAAGAACACAGTTGGGATTTTAGATTGGAATTGCATGTTATTTGTCTATTGCTTTAGGTAGTCTTGATATTTTCAAATATTAAGTCATCCTATCCATGAACATGAGATATTATGCCATTTATTATGTCTCTTTTGGATTCTTGCAATAAAGTTCTGTGGTTTTTCTTTGTATAGGTCTTTTGCTTTTGTGGTCAGGTCTATTGTTAAATATTTTATCTTTTGTTCTTTTGTGTGAATATTGTAAATGATATTGTTTCCTTGATGACTTTTTCAGAGCTCTCTTCACTGGTATATAGGAATCTGCCATTTTTGCTTTTAAATCTTGTATCCTGCTACTTTACCAAATCCCTCAATTGTTTCTGATAGTCTTTTTTGTAGTAATATCTATGGAAAACCATCCACAAATAGCAAGAATTTCATTTCTTTGCCCGATTATATTCCCTTGATTTATTTCTGTTGTCTAAAAGCTCTGGCTAAGACTTTCAGCATGCTGTTGGGTAAGAGTGGTGATAGGGGAATCTTTGTCTAGTCCCTGTTTTCAGGGCCAATGTTTCCAGACACACATAAGGACCAATTGAGTGTGTCATTGACTGTTTAATTTTCACATCTGAACTTTATTATGTTGAGGCATTTCACTTCTATTCCTATATTTTGAGTATTTTAACATAAATGGATGTTGGAAATTGGCAAATTCTTTTTATGCATCTGTTGATATGATCCTGTGGTTCTTATTCTTTGTCTTATTTATGTAGTAGATGGCATTGGTTGTTTTCAATTGTTGAACCACTCATGCATTCCTGATATGAATCCTACTTGGTCATGTTGTTGTTGTTGTTGTTGTTATTGTTGTTTTATATGCTGTTAAATTCTATTGGTCAGAATTTTGTTGAGAACTTTTATGTCTATGTTCATGAGGGATATTGGTCTCTATTTTTTCTGTCTTTGTGGGGTCTTTGCCTGGCTTTGGTGTCAGGGTTATGATCACTTCATAGAATGAGACTGGTAGTGGTGCTCCAAGATGTGAATGCAACATACCAGCATGAAGCAGGAAACCAATAGAGACCTGAGGGGCCGGCCCCAATCCCAACCACATTGACAGTCCTCCCTCCTCACATAAGAATTCACTTCAGATGACAGCACTGAAGCTATAGCTCAGGGAGAGGGACATGTATGATCAGAGCACACAGGAGCAAATGCAGGGGGAGGAAGAGAGAGTGGAGCACCTCCTGACCCACCAAGCTTGAGGATGATATCCCTGCTCAGAGCAGCCAATGTACAGAGAGGACCATATGGCCGACCCCACTAGGAGACATGACATCCCTCACTGACCCATAACCCTACAGGGGATCACATTGGAGGCAGGGCAGGAATTGGGCCTGATCTAACCCCACCACACCGAGGCAAAACAATGAGGGTGTGCAACAGACCAGCAACGGGAGCAGAGCAAGGAAGACTTTGGGGCCAGGGCATGGCACCCTATCAGACTCAACCAGAAGATACTCCTAAGGGTCAACAAACAGACCTTGAACTATTTACAGGCGCTTTTTTTCCCCTTGGATTTTTGGGGTTTTTTTGCTGCTGTTGTTGTTGTTGTTTTGTTTTCTTTTGTTGCTTTGTTGTGCTCTGTCTTGTTTTGTGTGCATATTATTATCTCTGCAGGTCTATCTAGATAAGATAGGTGGGATAGATAAGCTAGGGGAGAAAACAATGGGACCCACAGTTCTGGGGGGACATGGGAGAGGGAGAGGAGGGGGAAAGGCAGTGGGTGTTAACAACCCCAGGGACAAGGGAACAACATGTGATCCAAAATTGATGGCGAGGAGAGTGTAGGAGGCCTGGTAGGCCTTGATCAAGGGCAATGTAACCGAGAGGAATTAATGAAACCCAAATGAGGGGTCAGCATGAAAATGGGACAAGAGGAAAGTAAAAGGAAATAGAGCAATAGAGGTCTAAATACAGGCATGTACATATGTAAATATATGTGACAATGGGGAAATATATCTGTATGCATGTTTTTATAGGTATTGTATTAAGATAGCAGATGGACATTTGGTCTGCACTCATGCAGTCCCTCAATGCAAGAACATTTTGTTCTATTAAGCTGGCATTCCATGATGCTCATCTTCCCGACATGATTGCTGAAGACAAAGCGGGTGCATAAGCAAATATGGTGAAGAAAACTGATGGAGTCAAGCTTTCAAAAGATACAGCATCTGGGGTCTTAAAAGGCTTGAAGATAAAGAAGCAGCTATCTCTCTCAGTAGCAACAAAACCCACATGGACAAAACATACCAGCCAGTGTGATCATGAGGTGTCCATGGGATCAGATATCAGGCATCAAAGAACAAAAAATCATATCATTGGGAATGAGGGAGAGTGCAAAGCCCATCTGTAGGCAATTGGACTTCACCTTACAGAAGGGCCTCAGGGAGGAGATGAGCTTGTCAGGGTGCAGTGTAGCAACAGTGAAATATACAACTTTCCTCTAGTTCTTAAATGTTTCCTCCCCACTACTATCATGATTCCAATTCTACCTTACAAATCCGGCTAGACCAGAGGATGTGCACTGGTACAGATAAGAACTAGAAAATACGGGAGTCCAGGACAGATAAACCCCTCAGGGCCAATAATGAATATAGCAATACTAGGAGTGTAAGGGGGAGTTGGAATAGACAAGGGGAAATGATCACAAGGATCTACATATAACCCCTTCCCTGGGGGACAGACAACAGAAAAGTGGGTGAAGGTAGACATTGGAGAGTGTAAGAGATGACAAAATATAATAATTGATAAATTATCAAGGGTTCATGAAGGAGAGGGGATGGGAGAGAGGGGGAAAATGAAGAGCTGACACCAAGGGCTCAAGCAGAAAGCAAATGTTTAGAGAATGATGATGGCAACAAATGTACAAATGTGCCTGACACAATGGATATACGTATGGATTGTGATAAGACTTGTATGAGCCCCCAATAAAATGATTTATACAAAAATAATGAGATTGGTATTTTGTTGTCTCTCTCTCTCTATTCCAGAATAATCTGTAAAAATCAGTGACAGCTCTTCCCTGAATCCTTGTAGAATTTTCCTATGAAGCCTTCTGTTCCTGGGCTTTTTTTGGTTGGGAATTTATTTCTTTTTGGAGGGAGGGGGGAGTTTCTTGATGACTTTCTCTTTCTTCTTTTCTTTTGAGTGTGTTCAAGTTTTCTACATCTATCTATGTTAATATGGGTTGATGACGTTTTTTAGGTATTTGACAATTTCTTATAGATTATCAAACTTGTTGGAGTACAGTCTTTCATTTGGATCTGTTGAGATGTCACCTTTTCCCTCTCTAATTCTACATATTTGCATCTTTTCTTTCATTTCCTTTCTTAAGGTTTCCCACAAGTTACCAATTTTGTTCATCCTTCAAAAAAAACCAACTACTTCTCATGTTAATTTTTCACATTGTTTTCAAGTTCATTTATTTTGGCTTTAATTTTATGATTTATTTTCTTCTGTTTTTGGTGGGATTAGTGTTGCCCATGCTCTAATTGTTGGAGGTATTATATTAAGTTTTGGTTTTCTCCTCTTGTTTAATGTGTGCATCAATTGCTATAAATTCCTTTCTAATAGCTGCATTTTTCTGTGCCCCAAAAGTTTTCGTATGATTTGTTCTCATTCTTATTTGTTTCAAGGAACTTCTTATGATCATTTATGTGATCTATTACCCAGTCATTTTTAAGTAGTATATTGTCCAGTTTCCATATATTTGTTTTTAATTTCCTGTTCATTGTATTGTTGGTTTCCAGTTTGATAATGTTTTGATGGGAGAAGGATCATAGAATCTCAATGTTTCTTAATTTGTTGAGACTTGCTTTGTAGCCTAACATGTGAACTATTCTAGAGAATTCCCCATGTGTGTTGAAGAAGAATATATATATATATATATTTGAGTAGAGTGCTCTGTATACGTCTAGGAAGTCAAGCTGGTTGATTATGTTGTTTTGTTCTGTTTCTTTATTGAATTTCTTTCCTGATTATCTGTCTTTCCTTGCATGTGATGAGTTGAAGTCTTCAATTATTATTGTCTTTTAGAATCTACCATATTTTGTGCTCTCTCAGTTTCTTGAATAGTTATTTTCTTCTATGATATCTCCTACTGTTTTATCTGTAGATATTTTTCTTCTTGTTCCAGGATTTGGATGAGACATAAGCTGTTTCTCTTGAGAGTGTCCTGCATCCTTCTCTAGCTTTCTTCTGATTCCTTTGCTTTTTTCTTGATTATTTCTCTTGTTGATTGTAAGCATAATGATTTTAGAACTCACTGATTCAACTTTCCATTTCTTGCATTCTATTCCTCAGGTCATTTACTGTTGGTTTTGTTGTTGTTGTTGTTGTTGGGTGCCATTGAGTCAGCTCCAACCCATCGCAATCTTGTGTACAACTTGCTCCTGCACTATCCTTACAATTGTTTCCATGTTGGAGCCACATTGTCAATCCAGAAGACCTTCCTCTTTTTCACTCCCCCTCCACATTACCGAAGAAAAGTCCTCTAAGGACTGCCTCCTCTTGACAAACTCTCCAAAGTTTGTAAGACTAAGTTTTGCCATACTTGCTTCTAAGGAGATCACTGTGGTCACACTTCGTCCAAGACAGACCAATTTTTACTTTTAGCAATCCACAATCCTTTGAATCTTCTTCTCCAGCACCACAATTCAAATGCATTGATTCTTCCACATTGTTCCTTATTCAGTGTTTATCTTTCACAAGCATATGATGCTATGGAGAATAACATGACTTGGGTAAGGCACAGCATAGTCCTCAAAGTAACATCCTTGCTCTTCAAAATACTAAAGAGGTCTTGTGCAGCAGATTTACCTAATACAGCATCTTTTGATCTCTTGACTGCTGTTTTTTTGAGCATTGATTGTGGATGCAAACAAGACAAAATCCTTGACCCCAAGATTTTCTTCTTTTATCATGTTGTTACTTGTTGGTCCAGTTGTGAGGTTTCTGGTCTTCTTTGCAGTGGGTTGTAGCTACATCCTTGACCTTCATCTGCAAGTCCTCCTCACTTTCATCAAACAAGGTTGTGCATCTGCATTTTGAAGGTTGTTGATAAACCTTCCTCCAATCCAATTGTCACATCCTTCTTCATATAAGGCAGCTTCTCTGATAATTTGCTCAGCATACATATTGGATAAGTACGATGAGAGGATACAATGCTGCCGCACACCTTTACTGATTTTAAATCATGCACTTTTGCCTTATTGTGTTCACACAGTGCATCTTTATCTATATACAAGTTCCTCATGAGCACAAAGAATTTTTCTGGAATTTCCATTTTCTCAAGGTTTTCCTTAGTTTATTATGGTCCACACAGTTGAATGCCTTGGCCTAGTCAATAAAACACAAATAAAATTCTTTCTGGTATTCTCTGCTTTGAGCCAAGATCCATCTGACATCAGCAGTGATATCCCTTGTTCCACATTCTCTTCAGAATCTGGCCTGAACCTCTGGGAACTCCCTGTCAATGTACTGCTACAACCATTGTTGGATGATCTTCAGTAAAATTTTACTTGCATATGATATCAATGCTATTGTTCTATCATTTGGGCAATCTATTGGGTCATCTTTCTTTGAAAATAGGTACAAATATAGATCTCTTCCAGTCAGTTGCCCAAGTAACTGTCATCTAAATTTTCTGACATAAGTGCTTCCAGTGATTCATTAGCTTGTAGAAACATTTCAACTAGAATTTCATCAATTCCTTGCATTCAGTGCCTTGCATTCAGTGCAGCTTGATCATCTTCCATCAGCACCACTGGTTTTAGCTCATACACTACCTTCTGAAATAGTAGAATGTCTACTAATTCTTTTGGTATAGTGATTCTGTGTACTTCTTTCAGCTTCTTTTCATGCTTACTGCTGCATTCAATATTTTTCCCATAGAATCTTTCAATATTTCAACTTGATATATTGTTTGGTTTTTTTTCAGTTTCAGATATGCTGAGCATGTTCTTCCCTTTTGGTTTCCTACTTTATAGGTCTTTGCATATTTCATTGTATCATTTGGCTTTGTCTTCATGATATGCCCTTTAAAGTTTTCTATTCAGCTCTTTGATTTCATCCTTTCTTCCATCTGCTTTAGCTACTCTACAATTAAATGCAAGTTTCAGTCTCTTCTGACATATGTTTTGATTTTTGTTTCTTTTCTGTCTTTCTAATAACTTTTTGTTTTCTTCATGTCATTAACATTTATTTTATAAAATCTGTTCTTGAGATATTCTCAAAATTCAAGTGGGATAGACTCAAGGTCATATTTTGGGTTCATGGACTTATTTTAATTTTCATCAGCTTCTACCTGAACTTGCATATGAGCAATTGATTATCTATTCTACATTCCGCCTGTATCCTTGTTTTAGCTGCTGATATTTAGCTTCTCTAATATCTCTTCCTACAGATGTAGTCAATTTGATTCTTTTTTTTTATTGGAGAAGTCCATGTGTATAGTTGCCTTTTGTGTTGTTGAAAGGGGGTATTTGCTATGAGGAAGTCCTTGGTCTTGCAAAACTATATCATGAGATTTCCAGCTTCATTTCTATCATTAAGTACATGATTTTCCAACTACTCTTCCTTCCTCATTACTTCCAACTTTTGTAATCCACTCACTAAAAATTATCAATGCATCTTGATTGCATGCTTGACCAATTTTGGGTTTGGGTGATATTTGATTGTTTGTGTCTGGTTTTGTTTATTTACGTTTACTGTGATTAATTGCTATTACCTCAGCATCATGGTGTGGCTATTGCGGTATGTGATTTACTGGGTCATGTAGAGGTAGTTGGTTTTGTCTAGTAACATGGAAAAGGCCTCACAGAGGCTGAAAAACATATGGTGGTGAAATGGAGAAAAGGGTAGAAAGATAAGTAAGTGGGGAAAGTCGAGGGAAGAAAAGATAATTAAATAAAAGTAGTGATAATAATAATAAGCGCCTGTCTGGATAGGCCAACAGATTTGTCTAGAAAAAAAGACAAGGGGATATATTTTAAGAAGGGTGATCAGAATTAATAGGTTTCATGAAAATATACTTTAAGAGCAGAAGGAGATAATGCGTGGATGTGCAGAGACAAGAAGGACAAATGGCTTGGATGTGGCTTTGGAGTGGGTGCCGAGCAGAATGAATGTAGGAGGATCTGTGTGTTCAGGGGCGGGGGGAAGAGAGGGAATGCCTTTCTTTTGGTTGATGTTCTGGAATCTACAGGCTTACTTGTTTTTACCTGGAGGGAATGCGTATTCTCATCAGGGTAGGGTCACACTGGAAGGGGATACCAGAAGACACAGTGGAAGAGAACGAGAAAAAAAAAGTTATAATAGAACAAAAGTACCAAAATTCAATAAAGTACAAAATGTAAAACTGCCCTGTGGTTGAGCATTCCTACTCTTTTGATAGTGTTATTGTGTGTACACATGTGTCACATGGGGGAGGTGGAGAGAGCACCAGAGAACAACACAGGAAAAAGGGCAGGAGGTAACGCAAAGTGGAGCTTGGGTACTGAGAATGTCTTCACCAAGCCTGCACACAGTCTGCTATGCAAGCAGGGCCCCAAAGGTCACCAAGGTAAGAGGTTTGGCTGGCTGGGTTCCCTCCCGGGACGAATGGGGCTCACAGAAGCAGGTCCTGCCACAGGTCAGTGGTAAAGCGGAGTCTGTCAGCAGGCGTTACTGCTCTCTCACTTTAAGAAATTTGGGTCTACTTAGCTTTTCCGTTGATTTTGTCACTACCAAGAACTGGAGCAAATCCCTCCTAGTGGAACCTCTCCAGTAGCTGCTGAGGATACCTTCCCGTGCCCTTTATCTGGTAACCAGATCCCTCTGTCTCTAAAAGAGTGTTTCACCAGGACAGCCAGGGTTGTGCAGACGGTGCGGTAAATGTGGACCGTGGCATAGAGTATCTTTCTTGGAAGCCGGGTTGCTGGAATAAACACCTTCCTGGGTATCTGCCCTGCTTTCTGAAGTCAGCCATGCAGGTCAAACTCATTTTGGGTCCAGCCATTCCATTCATTGCTTCCACTTTCACAGTGACTCTGGATGGCTGCCGCTGCCCTATCGCTCATGCTGTGATCTGCATCAGTGGTTAAGAGAACGCAAGCAGCTACATCATCCAAGGCACAATCCGTTCATTTCATTCTGGAAAAAAATAATCTTCCATCCAAGTGGAGCCAGCTAAACTGGGCAGGTGCCACCGTTTTAAGATGATAGGAAATACGACTTTCCTATTTAGCTCCCCAGTGGAAAGCAATGTACCCCTTTGGGGCAGCCCCAGATGTTATGAATGCATGAGTGCTGGGCCCAACAGAGCAAGTCCATTTCTCCTCTGAGGCACGAGGTGCACAACACTTTCGAGATCATTAACACATCAATTTTCTGGCAAAATTGATGGCTTTGTTTCTTTCCTACAGTACCTTTCCTCTTCAGTGCTGCTGCTGCCTGTGTTCTATGCTCAAAATAGCTAAGAAACCTCCAGGAACATATTTGCTCTGTTTAGGGGCTGATCTGCTAGCCTGATCATTGCAGAGCTGAACACTGCAGATGGGAAGGTTCCCCTCAGAAGATTCCAGAGCATTATGATTATGTGGTTTTGATCCAAAATATAAACATGTTTTATGGCCTAAGGGGGTTGTCAAACAATGTTTTTAAACACCAGCAAATTTCAGATGGCTTTAAAAATAAACCACATTAAGATTTTCAAAGGCCCAGCATCTCTACTCCCCAGTGACAGCAGGGAAACAAATCTCACTGGACCACTGCTGTCTCTAACAGGGTCTCCACGCCAAAGAAACATCCCACCACTAACTGTTATCTTCTTGTCCACCATCACTCTCCTTCCAAGTTGCTTACTTCACTCTCCTGGCAAGTTTGATAAATAGTTTCATCAGCACAGAGCCACGCAGCTCCACCTTTCTCTCAAAGTGATACAGGAGATGGAGTAGCACTGGCCAAGGGGCTCACATTTACCGCCAAAAGAAATGCTCTTAGCTATTTTGTTCAATTCTGTCACTCAGCACTTGGCCTGAATGAGGCCAGGAGCTTTGGGGCATGGCCGACTAGTCCCTCCACTAACTCAATCATTAGGATGACTAACTGCATGATTCCTAAGTAGATTCATTTTATCCAGCTCCTTTCCTGGCCAGTGCAGTTTCCCAGCAGCGCACCAGTGGTGTTAGCATGCTTCCCTCTGAATGACGCAGGGCTCTCCCCCTGTGAGCCACTCCTATTCTCATTTACTAGAGAGAGCCCTCCTCAGAGGAGTCCAAGCTAAGCAGCCAGAGCTACAAGTTGGACAGTTCCTCGAACCACTGAGCTTACATGTGGTCCACAGGCCAAAAATTTCCCTCCATTTAGCCAGCTAACCTGGCACCATTGGGTTAAAAGGGACCCTGGGCCAAATGGTGGGGTGCCTTATTTGCATCGCTTTGCTTTATGCCATGTCGCTCTAGCCAACTGATCCATTGCCACGTGAGACATTAATTGGAAATAGTAAATATTGTTAGTAGATTTGCTTTCACTTTCTCTAACCTCTAGCCTCCACTTGTCTATTATCAGAATAGAAGGTTCTTGATTCACCCTCCAGATGCTGTCAGGTAGTATATACTTCTATAAACCTAAATGAGGCAAATTGTAGGGGACCTCTTAAACTAGAAATCATTTTTTCCCAGATAGCTAAAAGAAGTCTCTGAATGGGAGAGAACAATTGCAGGCTTGCCGTATATACTCGTGTAGAAGCCAAGTTTTTCAGCAGATTTGTTATGCAGTTTTTGTGGTAAGATTACGGTAGGTGCCTCGGCTGATATTCAGGTCGGCTTACACTCAAGTATATATGGTATCTAGTTTAGAGAGGCTCAGAAGGCTTGCCTCGATGGTAAATCCTAGGTGACCAGCAAGGTGAAACATTTCTAATACTTGCTCTAAACTTTATCTTATCGGTAGGAGAAAACCTTTCAAGAGTTTTGAGAATGAACCTGGCTACACTCACTAGCGTTGAGTCAATTCTAGCTCACAGCAGCCATCTAGGATGCAGTAGAACTGCCCCAATTGTAAATTGTTACAATAGCAGAGAGCCTCGTCTTTCTCCCATGGAGCTGCTGATGGGTTCAAACCACCAGATCCAAGGTTAGCAACTTAACATCTCATCCACAGCACCATGCATGCTCCTAAGAATGGTTATAAGAGTCAAATTAGTGAGGAAATTAAAGCTGGCCGTGGCTTGGATGAACGGGCAAGACTGTTTCAGTAGTTCCCAGGTGTGCCAATAAGCATTTTGCAGTAGTGATTTAAATGTAAAGAAAGACATACAACAGACTAATTAATACAATTTCATATGTGTTTAGGACAAGAAATGAGTTATATATGTGTTACTACTCAAATTTTATGACTAGGAAATTTAACAGAATTAGGGAAGACAGGAGAAACAGCCGCTTTGGAAAAATGGGCATCTGAGACAGCGTGAGGAATGAATAAGGACAAAAACAATGATAAAACTCCAGCTCCAAAGGGGGTGATTAACTGAAGGAAGACATGCCATTATTCTGAAAACTCGGTGTTTCTGTTAAACATTCACTTACAGTTGATGGCATGGCCTGCATCCTTGTGAGCCTGAACATTTCTGGAGTATCTTCAGGTAGTTACACAACAGTATGTCCTTCCTCTGTCATGGAGAAACACACAGAAAAATAAGACATTTTTTCACCAGCAACCCCGTATGTTAGAGTAATCCCAGCCCCTAGTGAGCAGAAAGGAGAAATGTGTGACCTTAGGAGCCAAACCTGAGTGTACATCCCACTCTAAACATTTACTATCATGTCCTCTTATTCATAAACATGTGCTTCTCTGGGGCTCTATTCTCTCACCTGTTAATTGTGGATAGCTACCTAGTGCTCATGGTTGTTGAGAGAATTAAATGTGATATTGTCTATTAATACCTAGTACACTACTCAGTCCAAAGTAGGTAGTTAACAAATGTTAACTTCTTCTCCTACTCCAAACTTAACAGAGAAAGGACAAAGAATTCTACTTTTATAACAGTATATAGCTTATTGTATATAAAAATAATTCAAGAATTTATACAGCATAATCCAAATGGTGTGCAAGTATTATTCAACCACGACCCTCTAGAGAAGGCAGATCACCTTCTATGGCCCCAGTTTTTCAGACTAATAGAGCTGAGAACCTGCTCTCCCACCCCCTCAATGAGGTGACCTGCTCGGGTACGCTATAGCTTGAGCTCAGTTTTAATGAATGAGAGGGTTCTGGGACAGATGTAAGGCCTTTTCATATATGGCTAGACTGCAGCTGGATAAATCCTAGGAGGTTGAAGACGCTAGAGCAGGCTGTGCAGCAGCCAGAATGAATCACGAAGCCATGGGCTTCAACACCCGAGTAGCTTAGAGTGGGCCCCAGGACCTCGTGGGAGCCCCTGTTAGATTTGAAGACCATAATAAGCTTTAATACACAAGCATATATGGGAGTCTTTCTGATTGCTCCACGCAAAGGTACTGAAGGAAAGAGAGAAAGAGAGGAGGGGTCTTTAAGAAAGCCACAGCCATCTTGGAGGCAAAGCGATCATCACAGCATTTCTGTGGATTTGAACTTTTATTTTTCTTTTTTTTAATTTAGATTATTTGAACTTTTACTTGACACCAAAATCAATCTTTATCCAGAGCACACAAGAGAAATATCATTTTACCTTCAATATTGAAAGCTAAAACAGGAAAAAAAGAGTTGTGCCCCCCCCAACCCCTGATGGAGAAGTGGTAGAGGCATATTAGGGGTATTGACTATAAAGCAAACCTAGGTCTCCTGCATAGAAGCTAGAAATTCTACTACTGAACCAGCATTGCCTCCATAAAGGGATTTATATTTTTATCAAACAGGTGCATGAAGTAAGCCTTCTTATTACTTTTACATAATGGCTAAGAAAAATAAGACTACATGTAATTAAGTAACTTGCCCATAACTGTCAGAGTTGGAATGTCAACCCTGGTGAGTCTGGCATCTTGTCATTAAAAGAGAAAGGAAGAAAAGAGAGTTGTGGTCATAGTCAAGTTTGGGATATGTCTCTGAATTGACCATTTCCTCTCTCTGAATTTCAGTATTCTCTGAATTTCAGTATTCTTATTTGTACAATGAAAGTATTGGAGCTATCACTGACTTGTAGCTCTCATATTTAAGAAATCTAAACAAACTTTGGAGTAACTCTAAACACCTGCCTTCTCTGTAGCTCAGGCAAGATTCAATCACTTCTCAGAGCCCAAGACCTGGACAAGAAAGAACATCAGCTGTTAACCCCTCCCCTTACTTCTACATCCACTCTTATATCAGCAATGGCAAATTTTAATGGAAATAAAACAACTAATCAAAGTGACCTTTTCTAGGGGCCGTGTTATGTGTGGTTTTTAGTGGGTGGAGGAAGCAGATGAAAAAAACCTTTTTATTCACTCTTTGAGTTTAGCACATCCTACTGTGGGTGTTTTACCGGCAGTTTTTACACTACAGTATTAAGTCAAAGGGATTTTTTTTCCTCAAGGGAAAAGATTGATCTCTGTTATCCTCAGGACAGAATCTTGGGCTCCTTTGAATCCTCTAGGCAAGAGCTTGCCCTTAATATTCCCCTTGCTAGCCTTCTGATAGTATCAAAAGTAAGAAGTCCCTGCACTTCTGACAGGCACAGCAGGCAAAATAAGTCACAGTCCTTTGCAATCCATTCCAGAGTTCTTGCTCTTTAGGCACAAATTCACACCCACTTCCCATCCTCTTTCCTTCTCCCTGGTACCCATCACCCAACCCTCACTCCTAAAGCTCGAAAATTTTAATAGGTGTGTCTTCCTCGTGCTTTCTAAACATTAAGAACACTGAAAAGTATTCCCAGACCAACCACTTCCCTGATGAAAAGCCTTTTGCTTGATGGAGCTGTAGCTCATATTCTCCAAACTGAAGTCCCGTCTGGGTGAGGTCACTTTACTGCTCCATGGACGCAGGCCACCATGTGAATTATTATGCACAATAGGAAGCTCAAGGCAAAAGACACCCACATCTGGGAACCTATTGAAAGTCCATCTCTTGCTGGTCATCTTAGGCCCGGTGACACAATGGTTAAGTGCTCAGCTGCTAACCTAAAGGTTAGTGGTTTGATACCCACCCCCCCAGGAGAATGATTTAACAATCTGCTAAAATGACAGACTAGAAACCTTATGGGGCAATTCTACTCGATCACATGGGGCTGTTATGAGTAAAAACCAACATGTTGGCACCTAACAAATGCAAAAACAACAGGTTCTGCTTGGAATAAATTGAACTCAGGAATAACATAGACAGTGGCTTATTTGTAGCTTTCTGTCTTCCAATCTGTAGACAGCTAAGAACTATTGCCTGCTTTCCTTCTTCAGGTGCCTGCTAACACCATATCGCTTGCTTGCCCAGGAACCTCAGTCAAGGGATCAGCACTGGAGTACTGATTTCAAAGGGATTGAGAAGCTAAGCGAGGAAACGTTACGTAGGAGGCCAATTAATGGGCATGATCAATCATCACATGATTATCTGTTAAATGTTCAACAGTCCACAGGGAAACTGTGAGATGATCCCAGGCCTCTGTGAGTTTGCATTTAAGGCAGCATATCCCAAAACAATTATTCCAATGCCAGACATATACCTGAAGGAATTATGTACAAGCATGAACATATCCACTTTAATCCAACTTCAGTTGTTTGTATTTTGTCTTATGTGGTTGAGGATCAGAGAGCTTGCCGTTCTTCTTTTCCTGGACATTAAGCAAATCTGTTCCAGGTGGTCGTCTAAATTTCCCTTCAGCTGACAATACAAAGCAGGCTTACTTTCGTGCACCAAAACTGACATATCTATTTGGCCATCTTTTCACAGCTTATGGTAAGGCAAGTGAAGCTACAAAATTCACTAGCAGGAAGACAAAGTTCATAATGGAGAATGGGATGACAGAGGAAAATAAAAAATGGATGCACTACCAGCCAGTTTCAGGCCAACTTTAAACTTGGCAATAGGAGTTTCTTCCTCAGTATGCTACTGGGGTCCTGAGAATATCTCAAGTGGCCAAAAAGTACACTTCCACTTCTGGAGGTCTGTTTTGCTCCAGCAGAGTTTGCTGCTTTACTTGAAGACTTTGATTTTAATTTAAAACATACATCCTTCATGGAGGAGGGCACAATTGAAGCTGTTGTTAGTAATGGGTGAGTAAAGGGGTTGATTTGGATTAAGGATGGATATGTTGGGGTAGAGAGAGAAAAGGGCACAGAACTGAGAAGGGGAGGGCATCTTTTATCCTCTGACTTCAAAAATTAGCTAAGGACCCATCCTAATAATGAAGATATAAAGAAGATTTGCAGAGGGTCAGCTTTTAATTAAAGAGAATCTTTTTTTAAAAAAACATTTTATTAGGGGCTCATACAACTCTTATCACTTAAAGAGAATCTTAAACAAACCCAATTATGTTGAGTGAAGACCTCATGGAGACCTTAATTTACTAAGGGTAAATTGGGCTGGGTATAAATGAATATGTGTTTTGAACCTGTTCCAGAAAACTCACATACTGAAACCCAAATACAAACACAGAGGGGCTCTTAATCCTCCCATTTCATGTTCCTCATATACAGAACATTTTCTGAATTGACATTTCAAATTTAACCAATCGTGATATTGATTGTGGTGGGAATCAAAGTGTTCAAAGAAACTCTTTGAAAAGCAATAACAAGAGAAAATATGAATTTAAATGGACAATTGGAATCTTCCCATGAATTATATTCAAAGGCAAGTGTACTTTTATAATCCTGGTAATCATACCTTGAAGTGCTGGCTTTAAATTCCGATTTGGGGTATATTGGGTTTCTTAGATAGGGCACACTAGAGTACAACATGACTGAACTCAGCTCATCTTCTCTCTTTCCTCTGCCTTTATTTTTCCTCTTCCTTTTTTGCTTCTGAAACCACCTGCACACTCCATATGTAGTGCTCTCATTCTGCAACTTTGCCACAATCTGCAAGAGAAACATATGTGAAACTCCAATACCACTAAGTTGCAAAAAAAAACCATGGAGAGAGTAGTTCCCAGAAGGTTTGAGAGGAATGCCTAGGTGAGTAGTAGTAGAAGAGTAGAAGAGAATTTTCATTTGCCTCTTTCTACCTCACATGGCATTTTCAGTTGAAAAGAGTACCATTGTCCTAAAAGCCTTAAACTTCTGTTCATCAAAATGCTTCACAATCACCAACATTACACAAAAAATAAACTGAATTCGATTACATATGACACATTTCACAGAAACTGCTAAAATGCCTAATATAACTTGATTATAAAGGTATCATTGTAATGAAAACATGGACAGAGGAAATTCACAGGCAATTCTCAGAAGAAAAATGGTGGTGATAAAATGGGGAAGTCACTGCCTTCTTGGATCATCAAAGAAATGCTAACAGAAAAGATAATCCCTTCATTTTCCTAACAAGTGGACAAAAATACTATTCAATGCTGGCCAAGGGCAGAGAGACAAGTACTCTTATAATATGCTGATGGGGGCATAAAATGATACAACCTATTTGGAGTGCATCTGGCAATACATAGCAAGAGCCTTTAAAATGTCTATAAATGTTCGACACAGTATCCTTACTTGTAGACTTTTATCCCATGGAAATAATTACAGAGCTTATTTAAGTGTTTTTCATCACAGCATAATAGGGAGATATTGGAAATAATCAAAATGTTCATGTTAAGAATGATTAAATTACAGTACATCCAAATGTTCTGCAGCCATTAAAATCATATTTGAAAAACATATTTAATAACATAAGAACATGTTCATGTTATGTTACTGTTTGTAAAGGCAGAATACAAAGAGTAGAATGTATATTGCTCAAATGAAAAGCATGCAATGTATTGACACCAACCAAAATGCAAGGAAACACATCAAATGTAAAACGTGATTATCTCTGAGGGATAGACTCATTGCTACTTATTATTTGCATTTATTTTGTTTTCCAAAGGGTCAAAAATGGGCATATATTAACTTCATCATTAGAAAGAAATATCCAGCAGATGCTACCTCAGAAGAAGAAACGCATTTATAAAGCACTTTGAGTACATTAGGTTCTGTTTACTACATACTCAACTTTCCAAGACCACTCATCTACTACCAAACCAACCCCCTGAAAGTTCCTATGATGAGTGTCCCTGATGAGCAGAGCAGAATTTCCCCCGGGAGTTTCCATAAAGGCCATAAATCTTTATAGGCATAATCACAATATTTCAACTACAGAACTGCAGGGGGGTTCAAACCACGAACTTTGGGGTTAGTAGTCAAGCACTTAACCACTTGCTCCCAGGGCTCTTCAGCTCCCACAAAACTAAAACAAACAAACAAACAACAACCCAAGAAACCCTCATTGTCATAGAGTCAGGTTTGACTTATAGCCATCCTATGAGCCAGAGTAGAATTGCCCCTGTGGGTTGCTGAGACTGTCTTTATAGGAGCATACACTCATGTTTCTCCCACAGAGTTACTGGTAGAGTTGAACTGCTGACCTTATGCTTAGCAGTCCACTTGTAACCCAGTATACCTCATCTATCAAAAAGAGAAGCCATTGTATAGTCCCAGCCAGATCTTGGCCTTCTTGCATCTGTGGCTCTTCTTTTCTCTAAGTGGTACAGAATCTTTCTTGTACCTGATTTTCCAATTCAAAAGCTCTGTGTATGTCATCAAAGACACCTAAGAAAAAAGGCCTACGTCCACTCAAATACTCCCTCAATGCAAGAATACTTTCTTCTATTAAATTGGCATTCTATGATGCTCACCTTCCTGACACAATCGCTGAAGACAAAGCGGGTGAATAAGCAAATGTGGTGAATAAAGCTGATGGTGCCCAGCTATAGTGTCTGTGGTCTTAAAGGCTTGTGTCTGTGGTCTTAAAGGCTTGAAGGTAAACAAGCAGCCATCTAGCTCAGAAGCAACAAAGCCCACATGGAAGAAGCACACCAGCCTGTGCAATCACAAGGTGTCGAAGGGATCAGGTATCAGACATCATCAGAACAAAAAAAATCACATCATTGTGAATGAGCGGGGGGTGTGCAGAGTGGATACCCAAAACCCATTTGTAGCCCACTGGACATCCCCTTACAGAAGGGTCTCAGGGATGATATGAGCCAGTCAGGGTGTGACGTAGCATCGCTGCAACATATAATTTTCCTCTAGTTCCTAAATGCTTCCTCCCGCCAACTATCATGATCCCAATTGTACCTTACAAATCTGGCTAGACCAGAGGATGTACACTGGTACAGATAGGAACTGGAAACACAGGGAATCCAGGGTAGATGATCCCTTCAGGACCAGTGGTGTGAGTCGCGAGCCTGAGAGGGTAGAGGGAGGGTGGGTTGGAAAGAAGGAACCGATTACAAGGATCTACATGTGACCTCCTCCCTGGGGGAAGGACAGCAGAAAAGTGGGTAACGGGAGACATCAGACAGGGAAAGATATGACAGAATAATAATTTATAAATTATCAAGGGTTCATGAGGGAGTGGGGAGCAGGGAGGGAGAGTTAAAATGAGGAGCTGATGCTGGGGGCTTAGGTGGAGAGAAAATATTTTGAGAATGATGAGGGCAATGAATGTACAAATGTGCTTGACACACAATTGATGTATGCATGGATTGTGATGAGTTGTATGAGCCCCTAATAAAATATTTTAAATGTACATAGATAAATCTGTATTAAACAAAAATATAAAAAAGGCCTACTTCCATGTGTCACATTTGTATTGGCTAGCCTTCACCAATACAACACTGGTTCAAGGATAGGCGGTTCCATGGTTTTCAAACATGTTTGCACAGGAGAATCACCCTGAGCGTTTAAACAAAATCTACGAGTTACTCCCTAGAGATTCTTATTTCCTTGGTCCAGAGTGAATCATGGGCATTACTTTTTTTAAGCTCCCCAGGTTTAACCAAGAATGAAAACCAGGGAAGTAGATGAAAGAAGAAAGGAGAAGTGTTTTATTTAAGCCCTATTAAACTTAAGAACATAAGTAATATGGAATGACGTCAAGACAAGTCCTTGGAATAAGTAGTTTGCTGCAAGTTATAACATTTATTTATGGTACACTGGGTCTTTGGGAATATATTCAACCATTGTCCTCCCATCATTCTACTGGCCCCTGATACCACCCACTAACTATTTATTTTTTTAATGATATAACATAAGAATTTTAAAACGCATCACTAACATCCAAATGACACTAGGAGATGACTCACTCACTGCCATTGAGTCCATTTCAACTCATAGCAACCCTATAGGACAGAGTAGAACTATTCTTCTCTCCTGTGGGTTTCTGAGACTATAGCTCTTTACATGAAGAGAAAGCCCCATCTATCTCCCAAAGAGCAGCTGGTGGTTTCAAACTGTTGACCTTATGGTTAACAGACCAACACGTAGCCACTACTCCACCAGGGCTCCTTCCCATGAGATGGGCAGAGCCAAAAACAATGTTCAGCATCCCCCTTTCCTTTACTTCCAAACTCACTTGTGTTAGGGCCACTGTTAAATGAAAATGTTTTCACTTAAAGGGGGAAGTATTAACCCATTAGCCATTCTAATGCTAGTACGTTGGGGGGAAAAGGAAAGATGCTGAAAGAATGGAACACAACACCGGGGGGTGGGTGGCAGAGGGTGGTGGTGCTGATGTAGGGAAGAAGGAAAAGAAAAGCTGGATATGGTCGCAAGGGCCTTGTTAGGGCACTGGAACATCAGAAGCGAGTGTGGCATCATAAAAGGAAGATGAAAGGACACACGAAGAGGCAAGCTCTGTGAACTCCATAGTGTTGCCAAGGAATGCTCAGGTTATCCTGACAGGAGAAGATCTATAAGTCAGGCTAGACAGCATGATGGACTTGAAAGAGCACTAATGGAATTCAAGAGAATTGTTTACAGGAACAAGTCTAGGGAGGCAAATAAGGAAGCTGAGAAAGTGACTCCTTACATCATGTGACTTAAACTATCCATTTTATTGCCGTAGGCCTGACTCAACTTTGTTATGCTGCGGTCATGCTTCTGATTCTATCTATGAAAATAACAATAATTTATTATTTATCAAGGGTTCACGAGGTTATTTATTATTTATCAAGGTTATCCAGGGTTCACTATAGCTGGAGGAAGGAGAGAAAAAGAGGAGCTGATACCAAGGGCTCAAATAGAAACAAAATGTTTTGAAATTGATTATGGCAACATATGTACATATGAGCTTGATACAATTGATGTATGGATAGTGGTGAGAGCTGTAGGAGGCCCCCAATAACATTATTTATAAAAATAAAATATCTGTGTGATCTTAGGCAAGTAACTTCCCTCCCTATCTGTCTACGTTTCAACTAACAAACAAAAAAACAGAGACACTCCATCTTTATCTTTCTCATTAACTCAAATGAAAATTTCATTGTGTAACATGCAAGAGGTCCTTGCATAGCTATAAAACTCTTATCCTCCTGCTCTGAAACATCGATTAAAGTCCTTCCAGTAGATGATGCTGAAATTCTATACCTGAGAAGTGCAGACTACAAGAGTTTTCAGGAGTCATGTGACAGTTTGAGCATCTCTTTTCAACTTGAAAATATAGAAGAGGCAGTTTCTAGTTCAGGTCACTGAATAAATATTGAATTGCCTTCTGGGAAAGACCAGCTTGCTGCTCTGGAACATTTCCAAAGGGTCAGTAATCCCCTATGGGGCTTTATGGAAAATCCTCTGAGAATTCCAGTCAGATACAGATTGCTATAAATGTCACCACTCAAGTGAAGCCCTAAATCACTTTCATTTGCCGGTATCAGAGACTCTTGGTCATTTTGGGGACTGAGCCCCGGTAGCATTAGGATGGTGGGTTACCAGTCGGACTGCTAAGCACAAAGTCAGCAGTTCGAAACTAAGAGTTTTTCCAAGAAAGATGAGGCTTTCTACTCTCATAAAGATTTACAGTCTCAGAAACTCTCACAAGCAGTTCTGCTTTGTCCTACAGGGTTGCTATGAGTCGAAACCAACTCAATGGCAGTGAGTTTGGTTTTCGTTTGAGACACCATGTCAGACGTATACAGATGAGGTGGCTTTGAGGGAACTGGTACAAGTTAATGAGGGACACGGGTGGTGATAATCCCTTCTAGAAGACTGCAAATCAAAAGGGAAAAACTGTATCTACTACATTTCCTTGGGTGTCTTCACTACCAATTTCCATATATCAATATCCTGTTTATTGTTTTTCAGTGTTTTCAGATTACATATTAGATTGTTTTTCTGCCTGTAATGGACTTTCATTTTTGTTTATATACTGAACAACATCATGGCCTGAATTCCCTACTATGAAAATTATTCTGACAACTATAGATTTGAGATCCGCCAAGTCTGTCATGAGATCAACTTAATTGTCCTAAATTGGATGTCCTTTAGCACCCTTGGGATCAACTTCAGTGGAGAGAAAGAGAGGAAAGCAGAGAGAGAAAATGAACCATGATGAACTAACACAGAGCAAGGTTTGAGCCAGAACGAATAGCTTCAAAGTCCTATGTTAGAGATGTCTCCAGTTGGTGGAGGGGATGGTGCCTTTCTATCCTGTAATAGTCATTGGGTGCAGGCTGCCCTGGAAACCTTCAGCTAGACAGCCCTATTCAGCCAAAGGAAATTCCTGAAGGGGGCTGACAGCTGAGACATGGAGGTAAAAGACAGTCCCCTTGTTGTGCCAAGAGTAGCCCAACAACCAAAAGGAAGCCTGATGGCATAGTGCATTGTGTGTTCTGCTGCTAACACAGGGGTTAGCAGTTCCAAACCACCAGCTGGGCTTTCTACTCCCATAAAGAATTACAGTCTCATCAGACAGTGTGAGACATAACAAAATAATAATAATTTATAAATTATCAAGGGTTCCTGTGGGAGGGATGGTGGGGGGGATATCAAGGGCTCAAGTAGATAGAAAATGTTCTGAGAATAATTATGGCAACAAATGTACAAATGTGCTTGACACAATGGCTGGATGGATGGATTGTGATGAGTTGTATGAACCACCAAAAAATATTTTTTTTAAAGAATTATACTCTCCCACAGAGGCACAGGGGCAGTCTAGCCTGTCCTATAGGGTCACTATAAGTCGGCATTGACTCTATGGCAGTGAGTTCAAGTTTGGTTTTTGGAGCCCAGCAACCAGTTCAGTAGGATTGGATGGCCATTTGTTTGTTTGTTGTTGTTGTTGTTGTTGTTAGGTGTCCTTGAGTTGGTTCTGACCCATACAACAGAATGAAAAACTTTGGTGCTTCACCATCCTCACCCTTGGTGTTCTGGTTGAGCCCATTGTTGCCTACACAGGGTCAATCCTTCTCATCAAGGGCCTTCCTCTGGAGCTGCAATTCAGTTCTTCCTTAATTGCTTTGCCCCTTCTCTCTGGGCAAGCTGCTAGTTTATCTTGTTCAAATGCAAATGGAAATCGAGCACTTGCCTAGAGGCCTCGGTAATTTAACGACTGTTCTTCAAAATGAAGAAGGAGAAAAAGGTGGTCAGCACGTGCAGTCTGGAATCAGAATGACGGAGTGTTGGGCACAACTCAAAGCAGCTTCACGTGTTGCCAGGTTGGGCACATTCAAGCTCACACAGAGCGGAGGACAATTCTGCAGCTGTGAACCAGCAGGCTTCTTTATACAGCGCCATGGCTTTGTTCCATACCTCGCCTCCTACAAGCCTCAATGCCTTCCAAGTCCCACTTTTGTCCCCTCAAGCTCCTATTTACTCTCTTTGGTCAGCTCCAACGCAGAATGGTCCAAGCACAATAAATTCTGTATGGAAACAAAAGGTTCTCTCAGGTTGCTCACTGACTTGTGCTGAACTGAGATGACCATTCCCCCCACCACCCTCAGGGCTTGTAAACAGCCAGCCCCGTGCTCGCTCCAGCAGACTCACAGGAACTCTGCAGCAGCAGGAAGCCATGGTTCAGGCTTGCAGACTTCGGAAAATGTGATCACACAAACCAGGAGACCCCAGGCCCAAGCGCATTAAAAGAAAATTCAGTGTGTGTTCTCTATTTAATTTTTGATTAGGTAATGTATTCAAATGATTCAACAAATAAACGTCTTAAAAGATGGAAAATGTCAGTACTTGTTAAGAGGCCTCTCGTTTGTGTCAGCAGGAAGCAGAGAGGGGCGCACTGGTCTGTCATCTATGTCTTCCAGGAGCTTATGCTCGGAGCGGGCAGCATGAGTCAGTTTTCCTCTTTATTGCTTCGTGTGTGTGTGTGTGTGTGTGTGTGTATGTGTGTGTGTGTGCGTGTGTGTGTGTGTGTGTGTCAGTGTCTGTGCTTACAAAAAATGTTTGCTTTTGGTAAAATAGTCAAATATTACATAAATAAATTACAATGAAAGGAAAGTTCTCAGTAAACCTACACCTCAGATGTGTGTGTATGTGTGTGTGTTTCAGTTGCCTTGGAATTGGCTGTGACTCATAGCAACTCCATCTGTATCTGAGGAGAATGGACAGGGCTTTTCAAAGTCCCCCCCTTTTTTTTAAGCAGATCATCAACCTGTTTGCCTAGGTGCTTCTAGGTGGATTCAAACCTACAACCTTTCAGCTAGCAGTCAAATAAAGAACCCATTAACTGTTTGCGCCACCAGGGACTTGAGACACCTCGGAGATAAACCAAAAAGAAAACAAACTCAACAGATTCCTGCCCACACCTACCCCATCCCTACCCACACATGACAAAGTTGAACTGCCACCAGAGGGTTTCCAAGCCAGGGCTTTTTTATTTTTAGTCCTGTTCTACATTTTCTTCCCACTCTATCCAGGACATTCTTTTTTAAAATACAGATTTATTGGCATATGTTTCACATATCATACAATTTAAATGCTCCATCATTTTGAGAAGCGTTGTGCAATCGCAATTACAATCCATTTCAGACCATTTACTTCTCATACTCATTGTTAGCTCCTCATCTCCCCTCAAGCCTCCCCTGCCTTTCCCCTGGCTAACTATTAATCCAGTTACTGTCTCTATAGATTCACCTATCCTGGATGTCACATAAAGAAAATCAGATAGCACACAAACAGGAAACAACAAAAAAACAAAAGACAGACAACAAAACATAGAAAAACTTCACTTGAAAAAAAAGCAGAAAATATGAAATCAACCTTAAAATGGGTCCAAAAGGAGATCAAATGATAAGGTATGACCTTTAGGCCTGACTACATCTACCGCAATTGACTGGACAACGCTCTCTGCCTGATACCAGAGTTAGTCTCGAATCTGGGCTATGGTCAAAGGGGATTGACTGGAGGCTTAATCCATGTGTGGACCTGAACATGGATATTGGACTTCCACTGTCATTCATAGCCTTTTGCAATCCAGGTGCTCAGAAATGAAGCTCTGATACCATGCATTTCTTTGGATTTAGATCAGTGGCTCTCAACCTTCCTAATGCCACGACCCTTTAATACAGTTCTTCATGTTGTGGTGACCAGGCAACCATAAAATTATTTTCGTTGCTACTTCATGACTGTCATTTTGCTACTGTTATGAATCCAGTGACCCCTATGAAAGGGTTGTTTGACCCCAAAGGGGTCATGACCCACAGGTTAAGAACCACTGAGTTAGACTAATAGGATCTTTTTTCAGCGCTGTTGGTAGCAATAGCAGGGTTATGAAAATCGATGTTTCTTAGGTCCATGAGTTCATTGGACTATGTTTCCACTCTCTCTTTTCATCAATCTTCTTGGGGGAGAGTCCAATAATTGAAAATTAAATGGCTGCTTATGAGCTTTGGGTGAAACTCCAGTAGCTGCTCACAAAATTGGGATGTAGAACATTGTCTTTGCGATCTGTTTTGCCGTTTGATCTTGATGTCCCCTGAGACGTTGACCTTGATTCCCAGAACCAGCAACTCATTCCCTCGTTGTGTATTGTTATCTCCAAGAAGTTTTCATAAATTTGCAGCAAAAGTAAATACGCATAAACAACTATTCTCTGCCAAACTTATATAAATTTGTGGATGTAATTCCACGCTCCCCCTCCCACCTCTTTAACCTGCATGTCTTTCTTAGCATCTACCCACAGATCTGCATTGTCAACCCTGCTATTTTCTTTGCAACAATAGATCACAGATTTCTTTGCTTGTCAGTATGTACAGATTGAACTATTGTTTCCAGGAGTACCATAGTGTTCCACGTGCATGTAAGATATTTATCCACTTACATTTACAATGTTTAAATATATATAATACTACTTTTTCACATAGGATTCTGCATTGATTTACTTTGAGTTTAGATCTACTGATCCCTGGAGAGATGAATCTGAAGTTTGTAAGGGAAACTTCAAGGTAAAGGCAGAGAATCATTTAGAGAGGTCTGTAGGTGGTAGGAGGTGTCAGGTAAAGGAATCACAGGTACACTGGTTCTGTGTCACCACCCAATTCTGTTCCACCCAAAGAGTAGAAGAGAACTAATGAGTACAAGTTACTAGAAGGTGGATTTTTTTCTGAAAAGGTAGATTTTTTTTTTTACTTAACATGTGGAAAACTTATATTTTGATACCAGACCTTAAAACAGCAGTTCTCAACCTGTAGATCACAATCCCCTTTGGGGTTCGAAAGACCCTTTCACAGGGGTTGCCCAATTCATAACAGTAACAAAATTACCGTGATGAAGTAGCATCAAAAATAATTTTATGGTTGGGGGGGTCACCACAACAGAGGAACTGTATTAAATGATCACGGCATTAGGAAGGTTGAAAACCACTGCCTAAAAACAAAGTTTACTGCAATATTTACTGTGTAATTTCATTACCATTATTATTCAGCCAATACTTTCTTCATAAGTAGTATCAACTCAGTCCTTTCTGAATTTTCATAAATTCTTACCATAATTAGATTCTAATTAATGTGCCCTTATTGTACATTGCTGTAGAACAAATTTCCAAATGCTGTAGTCTCTTTCTTCCTCTGTTCCTTTCTTCAGCCTATGCCTTGGCCCACCATGTACCCTCAACTCCCACTGAAGCTGAGAGCACATCGACAACCCACATGAAAATGTAAATCTCAGAAATAAATATGCGTGGTTGGTTTAAAAAAGAGTAAGAATTAGCATTTAAAGCAATGGTAATTTACTCTGATCTGTAATTTTGAGCTCCTGTGCTGAAATTCCTCATTTGGAAATTACCAAGTGCTTGGGTCTCGTTTGTGATCTTCTTCCTGCATACACCCAGCACACAAAGGAGTCATAATGACCGGCTGAGTCACTGCTGCCATCTCCCTGAAGCGTGCTCTCCAAATGTCAATACCATTTTTTATGGTACAGTGAAGAAGATTCTCAACTGTAATGTGCTTACACTACAGGATGAGCCCAAGATAGCACAGAACCAAGAGTGTATTCAAAGGACAACAGGATCTTCCTCTTTTCTCTGCTCCTCCAAATGTTGTCTTTGCAAAGCTTCCCCATAACCTGCTCCCATTAGTCATGGTGGTTGGTATTGTTAGATGTTGTCAAGTTGGTACCAACTCACAGTAACCCTGAGCACAGTAGAACAAAACACTGTTGCCCATTACAGTCATCGTAGCACTTGCTATGTTTGAGATCATTGTTACAGAAAATGTGTCAATCTATCTCCTTGTGCCTCTTCGTTTTTGCTGGGCTTCTACTACAAATAGTGTCCTTCTCCAGGGACTAGTCCCTCCTAATAATCTGACCAAAGTACATGGTATGAAGTCTTGCCATCTTTACTTACTTCTAAAGAGCATTCTGACTGTACTTCTTCCAAGACAGATTGTTACTTTTTCCAGAAGTCTATGGTATATTCAATGTTGTTTGCCAACACCATAACTCAAATACATTGATTCATGTTCAGTTCCTTGTTACCATATATACTCATGGATAAGCTGAGTTTTTCGGCACATTTTTATGCCGTTTTGTGGTAAAATTAGGTGCCTCGGCTGATATTCGGGTCGGCTTATACTCAAGCATGTAGTGTAAGTGTCCAATTTTTTTTCATACAATTGCAAATACCGTGGCTTGGAATCGAGTGTACTTCTCAACATTTTAAATAGGACTTTTATGATAGATTTTACCAATATGTCATTTGATTTCTTGGCTGCTATTCTCATAGTGGAACCCTGGTGGCTTAGAAGTTATGCTGTGGGCTACAATCCCCAAGGTCGGCAGTTCAAAACCTCCAGCTGCCCCTCAGGAGAAAGATGAGTCTCTCTACTCCCATGACCAGTTAGTCTTAGGATTCCACAGGGACAGTTTCATCCTGCCCTATAGGGCTACCATAAGTCAGCATTGACTCAATGACAGGGAGTTGGTTGTTTGGTCGGTTTGGTTCTCATGGTCATTACTTGATGGATCCAAATGAAATGAAATCCTTGACAGCTTCAATATTTCTCCACTTATCAATGTGTTATTCTGAGTAGACTAGGGAAACAAACTCACAAACACTCATATGTGTATAAGAAAAAGGTTTATTTAAATACAAGAACAATTGAATATTGAGAAAACACACCAGCCCAGTCCAGATCAAGTCCATAAGTCCAATATTAGCCCATATGCCCAACATCAATCTATAAAGTCCTCTTCAGACTCAAACACAAGCAGTGAAGTCAAATGCTGGAAGATCACAGGCCAGTGTGGGAAGTCATGTGGATCCAGTGGCATTGTAAGCATCACAGCACTGGCAGCTCCGAAACTCTGAATGTCTCAGGGTAGCTTCATGTGGCTTCTCCTCAGAAATGTCTCACAGGCAGTGAGCTTTGTCAGTTGAGAGTGACCAAGGGAGTGAGCAGAGGGAGTATGTATGTTTCCAACCTCCAGAGTTCCCAGAATCCTCAGAAGACCATGCCCTCACAGAGGCCTCATTGACTATAACCTGATTGACAGGTAAACTCCACCCCTTCACTCCTAATTCTCTCAAATTGACAACAAATTATATCACTACCACAATCAAGATGTTATCTATTGGGTTTTTTTGTTTTCTTTATGTTGAGGTGTAATCCATACTGAAGGCTGAAGGTTTTTTAAATTTTTTTTATCTTTTTCAGTAAGTGCTTCAAGTGTTTCTCACTTTCAACAAGCAAGAGTGTGTCTTATATTTATCAAAGATTGTTAATGAGTCTTCCTCCAATGTTGATGCTACATTTTTCTTCATATAAACTAGATTCTTAGTTTCTTTGCTCTTGGTACCCAGTGAATAAGTATGGTGAAAGGATACAATCTGGATGTACACTTTTCTTAATTTTTTTAAACACTTGTTCTATTCCAACAGCCACCTCCTGGTCTATGTGCAAGTTCTATAATTTGTTATGATGAAGAGTTGAACGTCTTTTCATAGTAAATAAAACACGGGTAAATATCTTTCTGGTATCCTCTGTTTTAACCAAGCACCAGCTGATATTGGCAATGGTATCTCTCATTCCACATCCTCTTCTGTCTCCAGTTTAAATTTCTGATACTTTAAAATTATTTTTAACAAAAATTTATGTGTGATGATAGTGCTTTTGTTTGATAATTTCCACATTCTTTTGTATCACCTTCCTTTGAGTTGGTCATAAACATGGATCTCTTCTATTGGAATGGCCAGATGTCTTTCAAGCTTCTGAGTATAGATGAATGAGCATTTTCAGTGTTGTAGAGAATTGATGAAATATCTCACTTCGTAGTCTATCCATTCCTGGATCATTTTTTCATCAGTGTTTTTCCGCAATGAAATTCAGACTTCTTCCTTCGACATCATCCACCATTTCTTGATCATATGCTCCCTTCTAAAATACTTCAATATTTGCCAATTCTTATTGGCACAGTGACTGTGTGTTCCTTCCAAGGCTTGAATTTTTTCTTAGGTTTTTCAGTTTGAGAAATGTCATACAGGTTTGATCAATTTTCAACTTCAGAAATAGATAAAAATCTTCAATTCCCTCATCTTTGGCATTAGTGTTTGGTGGGTGAATTTGAATAATGGTCATATTAACTAGTCTTCCTTGTAGAAATGTAAATACTATGATATCACTGACAACACTATACTTCAGGATAGATTTTTTTTTAGATTTTTTTAGATTGTGAATTGGGTAAAGGTTTTCAGAGCAGCTAAATTTCCCACTCAACAATCCATACCCACTTTGTTTCATGCTACTCATCGCAATCCTCACAATGTACTTATTCCACTTCTTCCCAGAGCTTCCCACCTCCATTCCGCCTTCTTTCCTTACCCTTCTGAACTTTGTCCTTGGATAAATGCTGCCTCTTTATCTCCAATGGTGGATTATTCTAAGCAGTGTGTACCTCACTAGTGTTAAGGTTCCCCTTCTTGATGCTGTCTATTGTTTCACCATAGGGGTGAGTTCTTTTCCACACCTGAAAGATGACTAAATGCCATTGTTGCAGAATAGATCTGAAAATGGTTTTTTGCCAGTCCTGGCATAGTAGACCACATGACTTTTTGACTCAACACAGCCAATATTAGTCCATTGTAGCTCATCAGTCTCCTTCCAGCATCTCTTTCCATTTTTTTAATCATTTTGTTGGGGCTCATACAACTCTTATCACAATCCATACAAACATCAAGTGTGTAAAGCACATTTGTACATTCATTTACCCCATCATTCTCAGCACATTTGCTCTCCACTTAAGGCCCTGGCATCAGCTCCTCATTTTTCCCCCTGCCTCACTACTCCCTCTCCCTCATGAACCCTTGATAATTTATAAATTATTATTTTGCCATGTCTTACACTGTTTGACATTTCCCTTCACCCGCTTTTCTGTTGTCCGTCCCCCAGGGAGAAGTTTATATGTAGAGCCCTGTAATCAGTTCCCCCTTTCCAATCTTTTTCCATTTTTTGAGAGCTTCCATTTTTCCTGGATTCATCCTTGATACATTCCCCATTCAAGGGTTGTTTGCAGCTGTTTCTTCTTAATTTGTGCCATGCCACGTCAGCAAATGAAGGTCTCAAGAACTTTGCTAATTTGATGTGATTAGAGTAAACTTGTTTGATCTGGCAGCTCTTCTCCAATCATATTCTGAGTGCCTTCCAACCTGACGTTCTCATCGTCTGGCACTGTGTCTGGCAAGTTCAGCTGCTCTTCAGGAGGTTATCGCTGGTCAATGTTTGCAGAAGTAGATCTACAAATACTTCTTCCTAGTCTGTCTTTCTTTGGCAACTCTGCCGAAGCCTGTCCATCATGAGTGACTCTGCTGACACTTGAAATTTCATTTGCGTGGATTCCAGCATCACAGCAACGTGGAAGCCAGCACGGTGCAGTGAACTCACAGAAGAGTTGGGTCCTTGGTTATTATCTAAATATAAACAATTTTAAATTTATGGAAATAGAGTTACTTCTGATGACATCAAAAAGCATGTCAATACTTGATGATTAGAGCTTACTCACTGAAGAAGAAAGCACAGGGGTCTGCCTCCTGAAAAATACAGACAATAGAACCCAACGGAGAAGTTCTGCACTTGAACTCGCAGGGTTGCCTTGAATCAGAAGTGTGTGTGTGTGTGTGTGTGTGTGTGTGTGTGTGTGTGTGTAGAGAGAGAGAGAGATTTGATGAATATCATATCATATTAGTCACATGAATACTCAAAAAGACCAGTACATAGAAAACCCTAGCCTATTTTTGTGAATTACTCTTTCAGATATTCATCTGTTCCCAGTTTCTCATCCCCTCTCAGAAGGTTATCTATAACTCCCAGCAACAGATCAGTTCCCTCCCCTACAGCACAGATACAGGGTGGCAGCAGTAAATAAGGATCAAGGGGGTAAATATGATATATTTAATAAAGATTTTTGTCATGTTTTCTTAGAGTTAATTTAGTTGGGAGACATTATTTACCTCATTGGATATTCATAGCTATGTAAGGATCAGCCATAATACAATGAGTTTCTATCTCAACTAATTCTGAAGACTGTTTATATGTAAGATGAACAACTTACATAGAGTTGAGTTTGAACTTACAAATGAGCTTCACAAGTAACAGAAAAGACAATGTCCAAATATAAGAAAGAATCTTAGAACATTTATTCCATAAATACTATAATAGAGATGGCAATAAAAACAATTAGATACTGTCATTCAGTTCTTACTGATTAAACGAAGGCTTGATACAGACCTAGTCTGTATAACACCAGTTATAGAATCATATTTCCTTTAAGACTAAAGGTGCCAATTGTCTGGTAAGTTCAAGACTAAGGTCATATATGTACATAAGCCTGCTCTCTACAATGAATACAGTTCGAAGGGACTCAAGGTATAGTGAATGAAAACTGTTTTGAACTACAGAAGTGTGTTGTGTTAGCTTGTTTTAAAGAAAAATGATCATTGAAGCCGTTTTTCCTTCCTTTAGGATTTTCCATCCTCCAAGCGATTATGGAAGCAGCCGTGCAAAACAACTGGCAAGTGACAGCACGGTCTGTGGGAAACATAAAGGACATCCAGGAATTCCGGCGCATCATTGAAGAAATGGACAGGAGACAGGAAAAGCGATATTTGATTGACTGCGAGGTCGAAAGGATTAACACTATTTTGGAGCAGGTACATTGGATATTTATTCTCCACCTAACCAACATGTTAAATCATCAACCCAAAGCAGTTCCCATATCTGCTAATAAATTAAGTAGCCAACAGACTAAGCATGTCAACAGCTTTTGATAGTCTCTAATCCTTATTTCCTCCCCCGTGGCTGAGGGGTTATGGGTATGAACTAAACTCATGAAAATTGCATAATATGATTCATCTGGAAAGCTCTGCAATTAATACTACTTGCCATATAAAGAAAGGGAGAGAACTCTGGTAACATAGTGGGTTATGCTTTGAGCTGCTAACCAAATGGTCAGCAGTTCTAACCCACCAGTTGATTGACGGAAAGATGAGGCTGACTGCTCCCATAAATGTTCAGTCTTGGAAATCCTAGGACGCAGTTTTACTCTGTCCAATAAGGTTTTTATGAGTCAGAATCAACTTAATGACTGTGGGTTTGGGTTTGGAGTTGATCAGATAAGGATCCCTGGTGTCACTGCTTGGGAAGCTTTGGGCTGCTAACCGCAAGGTCAGTGGTTCAAATCCACCAGCCTATTCACAGGAAAAAGGTGAAGCTATCTACTCTCATGAAGATTTACACCTCAGAAACCCTATATAGCGTTTCTGTGAGTCATAATTTACTCAATAGCAATGGATTTGGGGTTTTTATCAGATAAACACACTCCTCCACAGTTATGTTTCATTAAAATCTATTTCAAAGTAATCCTCCTCTTCTCACCAAACCTTCCTCCCATCAGGAATGGGCAATATTTTAGGACAGAGAGGCAGGGGTTTCGTTTGAGCAGTCTAGTTGCCAGAATACTCACTACCCCTTGATCTTTCCAAAGAAGGTGGAGAAAGAGAGAAAGTGAGCTGTGTATGTCTCTGTACTTTAAAAACATATTTTTAAGATGGTATGGAGGGGTGAGTGATAAAGACAGGCTAAGAGGAGAAAATATGATTTAATGGGGAAAATATATTTATTCTTAAACTTGGATATTTACAGTTAACACACAAAAAATATAAGAAATGTTTCCCCCTAAGCCAGATAGATATTTTATTTGGGATAAAGAGTCAAACTGACATGGGGTGCAAGTTTATTATTTTCCTTAGAAGTCTCAGTATTCTAGTTAATAACAAAGTATCTGTCCTACCATAAATAAAAATGCAAGGGAAATATTTCCTTTCTTGTTTGATCCTAGTGTGCCTGGGAGTCAAGATAGCCTCCGAGATTACAGTGATAATAAGATCCATTCCCTGAGAGAGCTGTTTTATACAAAATTAAATATTAACAATTTGTCAGATAAGCCTCCATCTACTACTACAAGAAGCGAATTTTTCTAAAAATGAGGAGAAAGGAAAAAAAGAGAGAAATTGCTGACAGCATCATAAAGACACATACAAAGCTGTTTCCTTGGTAAGAACAGCATCTCCTCTAGTGAATCGTGTCACACAGAAAATCTAGAGCACTAGCCTGGTTACATCAAACTTCTCAACTAACATTCTCTTGAGCTACTCCCCATCCCCTCGACACGCACGCACGCACACACACACACACACTGATTTTCTTAGATCTTGAAAGTGAAGAATCAGGTCAGTGATGTTGGTGCATGGACTATATGCCCTCTAAAATTTTCTACCAAAATAGCCTTTTAATGGGTGACCTACTTAATAGCCCAAAGCAAAGGAACATCCTCCTTGTCATACATTGTTTTCCTTCTTTTCTATTAGTGACTTTTATTTCTTGAATGTCTTGCATTCTATTAAGTCTTTTTGATTTTATAGGATCTTATCCTGGGGTCTAGGATTGTTCTGCATGATGTAATAAAACAAACAAGAGGTGGAGCGCTGAACCCGAATAACACTGTGAGATCTTAGGGCACATAAACTCTGTGTTCCTCAGTTTTCTCATCTGTAGAGTAGGAATAATAAAGTTTGTTTTGCTTAACTCACAGTGCTGGCATAATTTCTCTGAAGGCATAGAATGTCACAGGAAAAAATTCATTATTATTACACACTTACAGGAAAACCAAACTATCATTATTTGAAAGTTTTGTTCCATTCTCTCATCTCCTGTCAGAATTCCTATATGTGCATATTATGCTCATGAGGATATTTCTGCTGGTGGATAGCTGCCTGATTCAATTACCAATATATGTGTGAAACTATAAACAGGTTGTCACTAATAGAGTTATCTGCCTATGGCTGAATAGATCCTCCATCACAGTAGCATATACCTGTGGCCTTCTTTGCAAGGTCCTACTGCCATTAAATTGATTCTGACTCAGAGTTCAAAATATGGATCTTAATATTTATTTAGAAAGGCAGAATAGCTAGCTTTCAGAACATGAATTCTGAAGCATTTTAGCATAGATTATATCTCAAGTTGTGTGATCTGGGGCCAGTTACTTGATCTCTCTCTGCTTCCATTTCCTCATTGTACAATTGGAATAATCACTTTACCTTCAAGAGTTAAAGTTTTCAAAGCACTTAGAAAAATACCTGACATATACTGTTTGCATAGTGCTTTGTTGCTGCCAAATGTTCGCGTGGATTATTTCATTTGATGTTCCTTATAGGGGAGGCAGTCCGGGAGATGCGTTTATCCCCATCGTTTACAGACAATGAAATGAGACTCGGAGATACTTAAGTAACATATCCAACGGTGGCCCTCTGCTCAAAGCTAGTAAATAGCGGAACCCACACTAAACTCAGTGCTGATTACACTACACTTTACCACTCTCCTTAATTTGCAAGTCATTCATTAAATAAATATTCAGCCAATGCCACTCCCTAGGTTTGGCCTGCTTATCAGGCATAATCTTAAAACAATTGCAAAGCAATTGGAGAAGATTCAGAGAAGGGCAGAGAAAAATGATTAAAGCATTAGAAATAGGGCCTATGAGGAAAGGCTAAATGAGTTGAGGCTGGTTAGCCTAGTGAAAGAGAGCCAAGAGGCGATTTAATCACCAGACTCAAGCATCAAGAGTTATCATAAAGAGGGCACTGACCAACTGTTCTACATGGCTAAGGACAGTGCCAGAGCAAATGAGCTTACCTAGACTTGAGAGACAGTCAGCACTGGAAGGGACTTGTAAAGGAGAGAGGAAGCTGGAAGAAAGTAAAATCTCACCAGTTCATGGTATGTAAAGGTGGGGCATTCCGAATTATTGGACAGGTCAATCTAAAATATTTCTACCATTGTTCTCAAGAGTATACAAATGTTGCAAGTTAATCCTCTGTATTGACAAATATAGACACTTATAAAAAGAAGACTCGTAGGTTGCATAAGAGTTAGCGCTAGATTCATTTAAAGGCTAGCTGAACCTAACAGCAGCTCTGAAGGAGAAAGACTTAGTAATCTCTTCTCAAAATATTACAGCCCAGAAAATCCTATGGGACAGTTCTGCTCTGTCATACAGAGTCCCTGTGAGTCAAAATCAGTTTGATGGCATCGTGCAACAACATACGAGACCTCTAATGAATAGAAAGGATGTCTAATAATTTGCCTATCCACTATTTCAAGAGTAATTCTCTTTTAAAATATTTAAACATTCCTCATCAGTCTTTCCCATGTTTTTATTTTTCCATAGACAATTCAAAAGTAAGTCTCAGCATAGTTCCTGCCCAATTTATATAACATTTGCTAACTTAGTGAATTCCAAACCAATGTGCTTCAGTGTGTTACCTAGAAAAATTAATAGGATACATGATTTATTCTAGAGCTATTCAAGGCTAAAGTCACATTGTCTGAAGGTCGGAGTCTTAAAGCAGGTCAATTCCTGAGATTCTGTTCATATAAGGAAACTTGGTCAACTCAAAGACAGTAGTTTAAAAAAGGAAACACTCAAGTTATTAAGTCACATTTCTAAAAGATAATAATTCAAAGAAGATCTACAATATTAGAGGTCTTTCTAAAATACTAGACTGTAACCCAAAGGAGATGGTGCTTGCTCCAAAATATGTCTAGCAATTGTAGCCACTAGCCACCGCTAGGCATGTGCACCTGCTTCTTGTCTCAACTTCCACTAAGCTGCAAGTGGTCCTCTCCTCTAGGATGCTCCCCTTGGTCCTAGTCCTCACTTTCATGGTTTATTTAGGTGACTTGATAGTTCTTAAAACAGTTTGGGTTGGTACCACTCCTCTTTTGAATATTTGATTTGTTATATAGTTAAACAAGTATCTTTGGGAAATCAAATAGACATGATTTCAAACTGAGTTCCTTTAATTCACCAGGTAAAGTGATTTAACGTCTTTGTATCTCAATTTTTCTCATCTTAGAAGACTTTTCTAATAACTTTTCATGGGTTTTGTGAGAATCAAATAAGATATGTGGGAAAACTTGGCTTAGTGCTTGGCACTTGTGCAAAACTTGTATCCATAGCTTAGGAAAATTAGTTAAGAACTGTTGCTCAAGAATAAGATCCCCATTATGGCTCTTTTCAGATACCAGTTCAATCTAAGGCCATGAAATTAAAGTCTAATACTTTCATTATGTTTAGGCCTTACTAATATGAGTTAAAGATGTTAGAATATCTTCCCTTTTTTATGTTTTAGAGGAACAAGTGTTACCAGGATTATTTAAGAATTGACTAGATTTTTCAACATCACTTAAATAATTAACGGCACTAAAACTTTGAGCTATGTGTGCTATCTGGACATTAGTTACTATGTTTCAGATACTATTGTAAGCAGTTGTTGGTATGTGTGTATTTGTATAGCTCACGGACTTCCATGAGTGGTACAAATGGTTAAGTGTTCTACTACTCACCTAAAGGTTAGCCATGTGAATCCAACCAGGAGTGCCTCAGGAGAAAGGTCTAATGACCTACTTCCAAAAGGTCACAGTCATTGAAAACTCAATGGCATCACTCTCATGGAACGCCACAGTCAATTGGCTTAACATAATCCACAAAGAAAATGCTTTACATCCTACTTTGAGAAGTAACTCACGGGGTCTTGTTATTGTCCCTTTACAGTGCAACTTATTGGTCTCTCCCCCATCCAGAGAAAAGAAGAATGATGAAAATCTAAGATGCATGGTAAAATTAGTCCAATAAGCTAGTATACCACATAAACATCTGCGTCTAAGTCTCTGAGACCAAAGAAATAGATGGCACCCAGTTTCCACTATAAACTACTCTGATAGAGATCACATTAGAAGGCCATGGATAAAGAAATGTGGCACCAAATTTTAAATGATAAGAAACACCAGGCTTACATGTTAGATAGAGACTAGTGGGATCCCTGAGATTAGTCACTCCTCTTGTATAGAAATGAACTCACCCCCCACCACCACCCCATAGCTCAATTTTTATCTAATTAACAGGCAGGTGTATAAGGGGTAAATTGCACTAGTACAGTAGGCACACCTTAGAATAATCAACTGTTTAAGATCAAGAGGACAGCATTTACCCAAAGACAAAAGTTGGAAAGGTTAGGAAAGGAGGAGGAGTGGAAACAGGACACATAAGAAGGAGATGGGATCAATCCATGATATTATTACATTAAGGAGATTGTAATTAATGAGATTAAACAAAATGTGCATGAATTGTTGAGCAGAAAACTGGTCTGTAAACCTTCACTCACTTCACAATCAAAAGCTCAAAGCAAACAAAAACAGAGTAGTACAGTTCCACTCTGAGGAATATGGAGTGAGCATGAGTCGGAACTGAGTCTACAGCAGCTAGTTTAGGTATGTATTTATATATACAAGGGCACTTTTTAAAGTCTGTGGAAAATTGGGATTTAACAGCAATCGTTTTTCCCACAGACTTTTGAAGCTGCCTTATGTGTGTGTGTAAAATGAACTAATCCTCATTTTAGTCCTATAAGGTTGATGAGAATATTATCCCCATTTTTTCTGATAAGAAAACTGAGACCTATAGAGGGTCATATAGCTAGTAGTTGGTGGAGCCAGAATGGTCAAACCCAGAGGATATGACTATGGGTCCTATTCTGTTAATCGCCGCACTAATCAGCCTTGCATCTGACTGAGTTTCTCAGTGGGAGTATATTCAACTGAGTATAAGTGAGAAGCATCAGTTTGCATTCAGGAGCAGCTTTGTTTATGCAGCAACCATTTCACAGATATTTTCTCCACTTGATGAGGAGACATATCCCATTAACACATGGAATTGAAAACATACCCTGTAAACCTATCCTTTGGTGAAGAGCTCATTTATGACAAACAGGTTCATTTACTCACAGTGGAAAACTAACTATGGAATGGGCCCCACAAAAATTGGAATAAATTGTGAGGGGTACTTTTTAGGGTGACATGAATGTACAACTAGCATTCCCATCTGCATGGATTTCTCATCAGGTAAAAAAAAAAACTTATATTGGCATACTTAGACTAGGTCATGCCTATTTCGTCCTTTCCATGCTATGTATAGCTGGTAGGTATATTGCTTTTTTCCCTCCATTAACACCCACAAAACCAAGCATAGGGCTGGTTCTGGGAAAGCAAAAAAATGCCCAAAGATTATATTTTTAGTGGTGCAGCTTAGCTCTTCTGGACCACTAGACTTGAGCAAGTGTGTTCCAAAGGGTATTTCCTCCCTCTCACCCAGTATCACTTTGTAGACATAGTTGAGAGGACCCCTGCCTTGAGCTCCTTGTTTTAAAGGGTTCCTCATACACAAACATTGAAACACACAGAGTATCTTTTTGCCTGTTGGTCTTGCAAATTTTTTTTTAATTTAGTAACTGGTTGATCATCAGGAAAAAAGTGGAGATGAACACCTAAGCCACTTGGGTTCCACAGACCAGAGCACGTAAGCATAAGATTGAAAGAGAGACAATGTTAGGGACCATGGGGGATAAAATAACAGCTCTGCCATAGGAAGCAAAACTGACTCCCCCAAATCACTCCAAGTGGAGGATCCTGGTAGGTCAGTTTCCCAGTTAGCTGTATCATCTCCCTTTACACTACTTGAATGGTGGAGATTGGGAAGGCAGGTAGAATTTCCCAACAACTCCGAATCATAAAAGTAGAATATGTGATGGAAGTAGACTTACAGCACATGATTTCTTGGACAACTTGACAGGTATACACTATCTCAGGTTCAAGTGGGTCCACTTATCATGCAGGAACCCTGTAATCAGCTTACACACTGCCCTTCCCTACTCTAGCAAACTTGCCAGCCCACAGGCAGTAGGGCTAACCTCAGGGAAAGCCTGGTATTCATGGCCCAAAGGTCAGATTCAATTGTGTGTTAGGCTGAGCCCTGAACAGGAGCATGCAGCTGCGACAGATCTACCTTGAAGCCAATACTGAGCTACAGAAAAGTCAGTTAGCATCTTCAAACCCAACAAGTGAGGCATTTGACAGGCGTTACTTACCTGGATCTCATAGAGAATATCCATGTAAGGGAAATAAGGGCTGCAGACAATGGGAGCTGTGGGAGTGAATGATTGTTTCCTAAAAAATAACTACATATTGAAGAGGTAATTCATATTCAATCATTATGGAAAATTGTATAGCATGTCCTGAAAAAAATGAAAAGTAGAAGCACCCTATCTAGCAATACAACCTCTAGGTATATAATTTAGAGAACTAAAACTCATGACACAAACAAACGTGCAGACCTATGCTCATAGTATTATTTACAATGGCAAAAATACCAAAAAAAATCCTAACATCCCATCAACAGAGAAATGAATAAACAATCTGTGATACAAACACACAGTGGAATGCCATGCAGGCATAGGGAATAACAATAAGTTCTCAAAATGGACTGTAACATGGATGAACCTGGAGTCATTATCTAGGGTGAACTTTAAGTCAATCACAGAAGGACAAATTTGATATGATCTCACTATTGTTTTTTTTTTAAATGGGTATAGGTGTCCATATAGAAAGCAACTTTCTTTGGTAGTTACCAGAGATGAGGAGAGGAAGGACAAATCACTATCTAGATAGTAGACACAACCAGAACAAAATGGTGTGAAAAGTACTCAAAACTAAGAGATAAGTTTGATAAAAGTCATAACAGTAGTAATAACAATCAAATTCTGTGTGTGGTTATGCAGGTAGATGTTTATGTATAAGTAAACATAAATAACAATACAGGTACAAATGGATATGTGTTTCTAGAGACAAACGCATAAACAGGTTGGTATATATATATATATATATATATATATATATATATATATATATATATATCACTTAGAGGATATAGTTATGGATACCTCAAAGGATGGGGTTACTGAGTATGAAGGCTAAAGCCTATAGTCTTGATGGACAACAAGGTCATTTGGTAAAACATAGCTCATAAAGTTCCTACTTGAATGGGTAGCATTTGGATCGTGTCAGTAGCCATCTAAGATATAACTAGTGGTCTCTATGCATCTGGAGCAAAAGATAAAGAAGTAAACAAAAGACTTAAAGAAGAGAATACACTACAGGACTAATGGTCTACAGGACCGTGGCCTCGCCTATCTTGAAAACAAAGAAACTAAATGGTGCCTGGATACCACTACCAACCATTCTAACCAGGGACACAATAGTCCTAGGTAGAATAAGGGTGAAATGTAGAACAAAACTCAAATTCTTAAAAATGGCCAGATTTCCTTGCCCAGTAGAGACTAGTTGACTCCCCAAGATTATCGCCCTGAGATATTCTATAAACTTGGAACTCAAACCACTCCCATTAGCCACATATCAGCCAAAATACAGTGTGGCTAATAAAATATATAATATCACCCATGAGTACTGTGCTCCTCTAAACAATCATCTAATATGAGAAATCATAGAGGTACAAGTAAACTAGATAAATGGAAACAAAAAACAGAATGGAAATAATGAGACTATTGAAACACTGCAAAAAGTATTACCAATGTAACTGAATAGCTGTATAAAATGTATTAATTCAGACCTAAATTTGCTATGTAAATGTTCTTCATAATCACAATAGAGTATTTTAAGTAATTTTTCAATAGAAAAATAGGATTAGGTCTTTACAATGGGCATTGTAAAATTATAAGGAAATTTCTCCCACACAGATCAGTCAACTGTCTTCTAGTTAAATATCTGAAAGTGCTCATATTGAGAAGATTACAAAGAGGAAGCTTTCTACTCCCATACAGAGTTCCAATCTCAGAAACCCACGCAGCCAGATCTGCCTAATGGCAGTGAGCTTTTGAGTTAAGATATTAGGCATCGAATCTCTGGACAGAGCCAATTGTTAAGTGCTCAATAGCTAACTAAAAGATTGTTAGGTTGGAGTCTCCCCAGAATTCCTTTGGTAGAAAAGTCTGGCAATCTGTGGCTATTGGGTGACTTCTAGTTGGTTCCTGCTCACCGCAACCCTGTGGCCAATAAAGCTAAACACTGCTCCTTGCGGGGCCATCTTCAAAATCATTTCCCACCGTGCCAACCCATTGATGTCAGTCTTGGTGAGGACGTTTTACACTGACCTTCCACGTTATCAAACATAATGTCCTTTTACAGGGACATGTCCAAAGTATGTAAGATGATGATTCACCATCCTCTCTTCTAATGAGCATTCTAGCTGTCCTTTTTCCAGAACAAATTTGTTTTTTCTCCTGGCAACGCATGGTAGATTCACTAGTCTTTGCCAACACAGTAATTCAAAGGCATCAACAGCTAACAACTCATTGCCACCGAGTTGATCTGATTCGTAGGCCAGAGTAAAACTGATTCTGTAGGACAGCGTAGAACTGTCCCTTAGAATTCTCAAGGTTATAAATGTTTACAAAGCAGCTGGTGGTTTTGAACAGCTGACCTTGTGGTTAGCAGCTCAACTTGTAACCCACTCTTGCTTTCATATGCATATGAGGCAATTGAAAACACCTAGTTGTGGATCACACACATACACAGAGGTGTAGCTTATTGTCTACTTAAGTTGAGGCATAAATTACTAAGTGCTTCAAATATTCTTAACTTTCCGTCAGAATGATTGTGTCATCTGCACAGTACACGTTGTTAGCGAGTCTCTAACTTGAAGTCCACACTCCTCCACATTTAGTTCAGGTGGGATAGAACTTCATTAATCTCATCACTAATTTTATATGTAAGGGGAGTTTCACTAGGACATGCCCTGTATCACCTTATATCTTCCAAGAAGTAAAAAGAGAGAGAAGAAAGCAGAGAACACAGGGGTCTACTTCTGCCAAGAGAAAAAGAACCAAGAAGAGAGTGCATACCTTGGAACTATTGATGCCAAGGCACATGGAGATCTCCAGGGGATGGGCAAGTCGATGGATGGTGAAAGGAGATAAGACATTAACCCAAGAGCTAACAGAGAGCAGACAACTTCTGCCAGCACCAGCACTCTCAGTTTGGACTCCTCGCCTCCTAAAATGTGTGAGAATGAAAGTCTGGTAGTTAAAGCCATCCACTGGCATGATTGCTGGTGGGGCAGCACTAGATAACAAAGGCGGCCACTCTTCATTCAAGGGCCAGTTTCAGAGTCTCTTCAGACATCTAGTTTGGCTTGGCCTTTCCTGTCTTTAATATCTGTTTAATGTTATCCCACAACTGCCTCTGGTCTTCAGTCAGTAGTGTTCAATGTGTCAAATCTGTGCTTGAGATATGTAAATTTAGGTGGCACATACTCACGGTAATACTACATGGTTTAAAATCAAGAAAGATATATGTCGGGATTGTATCATATCATCCTACTTATTCAATCTGTATGGTGAGGAAATAACCAGAGAAGCGAGATCATGAATATTTGAGGAATGTGGCATCAGGAGTAAAGGAAGGATTATTAACAGCCTGTTATCTGCAGATGGCACGGCCTTGTTTGCAGCTTAAAGTGAGGAGGACATAAAGCACTTACTGAGGAACATCAAAGATTGCAGCCTTCAGTAGGGATGACAGCTCAATGTCAAGAACATGGAAGCCCTCAAAAGTGGACCAATGGCTAACATCATGATAAACAGAAAGGAAGATTGAAGTTGTCAAGGATTTTGTTTGGATCTTGATTAGATCCACAATCAATACTCATGGAAGCTCTAATGAAGCATTGCATTGGGTAAATCTGCTGCACAAGACCTCTTGAAAGTTTTGAAAAGCAAGGATGTTTCTTTGAGGACTAAAGTGTACCTGACCCAACCATGGCGTTTTCTTGTTTATATATATAAATAATTTTTTATTGGAGACTCATACAACTCTTATCACTATACATCCATTGTGTCAAGCACATTTGTGCCATGGCTTTTTAAATAGCCTCTTACGCATATGAAAGTCAAACATTTGTTCAGGAACACTGAAGAAGTGTTTGTTTGTTTGAAATGAACTTGTATATTACTAAAGAATCCAAGTTCACTTGCATTTTACTTTTCCTCCACTTATAGCCACTCAGACCAATGTTTAGATTTGAGGGTAAGGAATCTGGAGGGTTTTTAAGGCCATGAGCCTTCCCTTGAAGAAGACTAAATGCATATAAATTATGCTCCTGATGAAGAATATTAAAAGTGCCATGAACTGCCCAAGTAATAAACACATTTGTCTTAGAAGGAGTACACCAAGAATGATCTTTAAAAGAAAGAATGGTGAGACTTGGTTTCACATCCTTTGGACATGTCATCAGGAAAGACCAGTCCCTGGAAAAGGACATCATACAAGGTCAAGTAGAGGGGGAGTGAAAAGGAAGAAGATCCTTGACAAGATGGATCAACACAGTGGCTGCAACAGTGAGCTCAAACGTAACAGTTACTGTGAGGATGGCGCAGGGCTGAATAGGGTTTCATTCCGTTGTACATAGGGTTTCTGTGAGTTCCCATTGATATGACAGCACGTAACGACAACAACATACTCAAGTGAATGATCGATTCTCCCCGCTGGTCGCTAGCCGTGTTCTGACTGAGGATATGGAACTTTTCCCTTGTCTTTCCACAGCTGTAATTGATTTGATCCCATCTAGTGGCATTCGTGTGCATAGTCATCCTTTATGCTATAGAAAAAGGTACTGGCAATGTGTAAGTTGTTAGTCTTGCAAAATTCTACCGTGAGAGCTCCTGCTTCTGAAAACATTGCTCAATGAAAACCTCGTGTCTAGCAGGGGATACTGTCTAACAGAGAACTGGACCATGAGTACCTCGGCTGGAAGGCACTCACTCACACTATGACTGGAGAGGAGCTACTGCCTCCTCAAAGGAGTCGACATTAATGACATGAACGAGGGAACACTTGTGAGAACTTCATTTGAGGATGTGGCACAACTGAAAATAAGAAATAACTGCCAGCCTCCATTAATAACCGGCTGTGGAATTCATTTAGTGTAAATATAGGAAAATCGGAGATCATCAAAAATGAAATGGAATTCATAAAGACCAATATCCTAAGCATTTGTAAGCTATAAGGGGTTGGTACTGGCCTTTTTGAACCAGCCAATTGTATCGTCTACTGTACCAGAAGTGAGATCTATCGATCTATCTTGAATTATAACACTGTCAGTGATAAAATAATATCCATATGCCTGGTGAGCTACTTCCACAAAAAGCAGCCATTAAAAACACTATGGAGCATAGTTCTACTCTGAAACACATGGGGTTGCTGTGAGTCAGATAGACTTGGGGCCATGGACATACATACTAGGCACTATTAGGAAAAACTCTAAGTTCTCAAGATTTTTGTTCTTTGTAATAGCCCCTAGCAGCATGAATCAAGTTAGAGAATATTATCTCAACAAACACAGCATAATATTAAAAAGATAGAGTAGTGGAAAAACAGACCGGAGGCCACATCTGACCTCCTCTGGCCACCCTATGGAGAAGGTGAATCCAATTCCTCGCCAGTTCAAGACCCGATGCCACATGGCAGAGGTCAGACATGCCTTCACCTTCCATCTTTATTGACCCTAGTCTGGCATCCACTGTTTCTCCTTTTCTCCTAGGTTCGATAATCCATTTCAATGGCCTCAGAACTCACAGTTGTAGGGGTTTATTGGAGAAGTTAATAGGTTACTACAACCAGCCATAATAATCATTGGTTCACAGCAATACCTCTCAGTCAGCCAAGTCTCCCTCCAGGCCCCAGCCTCTCAGCCACGTGGTCCCTTAGCCTCTGGGTCTGCATCCCAGAAGCCTACCCATCACTCTGTCTCACAGTGCTGGCACTGCTCCTCTGCTAGTTCTATGATCTCCGTGCCACAGCCTCTGGTTTTTCAGGTCTCGGCCTCTGCATTTTGGGCAGGAATCTTTCATGTGCTCCACTTCTTCCCAGGATGCTCTCACTACTTCTGTGATGGTTCTCTTAAACACAGAGGAATGGCTTTTATGAAGGTATTTTTTTTTTGGTCTTTTGGCAGACCATATCCCCAAGGAAACAAAGGATGGTGACTTGATTCACACACTCTAACAGAGGCTCAGAATCCACCCCACCTTTATCTTTTCATTAGCGTAACAGAGAACTCTCCAAAATGGAATTATAACTACAGGCCTTGAGGCTAGCGATTATAATACATCCCAATGGAATTATGGATAGAAGAACCATATTAAGAAATTTTACTTCACCACACTACATAAGACTTTGCACGATAAAATGAAATATATAATCTGAATTTGTTTGTTTTTTTCATATGAGCAAATTAATCATAAAAGGTAAGATTAAATTTTTCTTGCTAAGACCTATAACAATTCTCCATCTTCTCCTCCCAGGTGCATGTTAAAGGCCTGTATGTAAAAGAAGCTCAAACCACTTTGCATTCCCTGCCCTCCTGGTTCCTAATGAGCAAGCTTCTGAATGCAGATCCATATCTAGCCAAACAGACCCTCCTACCCCCACCCGCCTTCCTTCCTTTTCCTCTTGCTTTACCTAAGTAGAGTGTTCCCTCTCTTTCCTGTCTCCAACCACTCCAGGCTTTCCCCTGACTCATTCATTTATTTTGAAGTCAAAATACACCCCAAACCACACAGCAATGTCACAAAAGCAAGTCCTATGATTGAATTTCTTATAGATGGTCACAACTAACATGATTTCTCTTACGTCCAACCTCATGCACTCCAATAGCTGAGTAGAACTATGTACTCACAATAAAAGCCTTCATTGTATTGGGTGGTTTTCACAGTAACTGGCAGCTTTAAATAAATTTGTTACCTAATTTCAAAGGTATTTATTCTAGGAATTAGTAGCAGACATCAGTATTCTATATTTAGAGATTTTATTGTCTGCTTATTAAAGAAGATGGTTGAGTCCCTGATCATACTTCTTATTAGACTGGCTTTGTGCCTATTCAAAAGCAAATCCCAATTGGGAAAATAAAGATTTAAAAACGCATTCAAGATCATTACTTTAAAACATCAAGACTCTTGTTTATTTCAAATGATCAAAGTTTTGGTCCTCCACCCCCCCAAAAATAAATTTTGGCCCCAAAAAGGAAATGCTCCTGTGCAATGGACATACCTTCACCTATTTTTCCATTATAATACATCATCGTTTGCTTCATTATTTGCGGGTTTCATTTTAAAACTCAATACAAAATTATATATGCACATGCTTGTATGTACTATACGTAAAGTACACCATATGGGCAGCACAGTTATGGAAGTTTCCTAGATAAACCCAAAGAGCTCACAAGATTCCTTCAGAGCTAAAAGGCTTGAGACCATAGTCTCAGAGAACAACTTAGTCAACTGGCATGACAACATTCTACATTCCAGTTTGGCAAGTAGACTCTGAAGTCTTAACTTGGGAATGGTCTCTACTACTGGCCTCTATTCATAAGAAATTGAAGTGAATGAAGAAAATAAAAGACTCAAAGAAGAACCTAGTCCACATAACTAATAACCCTAACAAACCACAACCTCTTCTAACCTGAAACCAAAAGAACTAGGTGCCTGACTACATTATCAATCATTCTGACCAGGGACATAATAACTTTTTTAAAAACCTACCTGTCATTGAGTTAATTCTGGCACATTTAAAGTCCCAAGTAGAATGAGAGAAAAATATAGAACAAATCTCAATTTGAGAAAAAATAAAGTCCAGACCTACTGGACTAATAAACACTAAAAGGAATCCCCGAGATTATCACTCTTTGAGTTTGGAATTGAAGCCACTCCCCATAGTTAGCTGTAACAACAAAAATATGTTTCATAAGTCACAGCTACATGTCTTCATATGAGGGCTAAAAGTCTATGTTAATAATTTACTTTTTAAACCTTCTAATAAAATCCAGGGAAAGCAGTCATTATCACCCAACTGCAATGATACTTGAAGTCACATGATATTGTCTGCACCACTACCGTCTTTGAAGTTGGTAGTGAAGTCATTTCTGTAGGTCGTCTTCAGCCCTATAATAGATTGACTTATAAAAGAAACATCGCCTATTAATAATGTTCTCCCTTTAAAAAAACTCAACTACACGAGTCCAAACGCTCAACAATTACCCAAAAGCAAAAATGAGAAGGCAAGGAGGGCAACAGAAGCTAGATCAATGGAAATAGAACAATCAGACAACAAATAGTGAAAATACTATAATAATTGTAACCCATGGCACAGAATAATTCGTATAAAAATTGCTAAAGGGGAATCAAATTTGCTGTGTAAATATTCATCTAAAGCACAACATTATTTTTTAATCAACAGATTCATACGAATCACATGAACTCTTATAATATTTGAAAATTACCTTAGGAAAATTCCTCTCAAGTAAGGACTTCCATTAATTAGATTCTGATTAATTGAGCTTTGATTGTTCATCACAAACTCATCATAAGTTCCTCTTTATATCCATATGTCCTGCTACATCGCTGCTCGAATGCCATTTGCACATCATAGATTGAAGTAATGTTTATTAGAACAAAATGTCTTGTCTTCCAGCTTTTAACATCTCATTTTAAGACTAAGGCTGATATCTTACTCCAGAATTATCACAATATACACTAGATCAAATGGAAAAATAAAAACAAATGCAAATATCCCTTGGTGTGAAGTTAATCCCATCAATTAAATCAAGTGACAACTCAGATCTGTTCTTTTAAAAATAAATAAAACTATTAGCCCAACATAACTATTTAACCCTCCATGTTCTATGAATCTGTTTTAAGTTCCATGGGGTGGAGGCAGACCCTGACACATGGTCCTTTGTGTGCCTTAAACTGGGGACACACTAGAGAAGCTTTTGCATACACTGAGCTTAATGAAGTCCTAGAGGTTAGAACTACTGCTTAGAAACATGAGTGATTATTGAGACCATCATTGAACATTATTAGGAAATTTTCCTAAGAAAAGAGCAATAAAAATGTAGGCATTAGAAGGTCTCATCACACAGCTGCACGATTACAGAGCCCTGTCCTAGGTTGTACCAGATGCTATAACAAACAATTTCAGGAGGACTGTAAAAAAAAAAAAACATTTACAACAGCAAGACAAGAGCTAGCTATCACTGAGGTTCACATTACCACAAGAGTCTATTTTTAAAATAATTTAGCCTTGAAGCTTCCCTACAGAGAGGCACGAAGCAAATGCAAAATGAGAGTACGAAAGTCCCCAAGCCCACTGATGATAAGTCTTCTTCAACTCAGAGCAGCCCCACGGGAGAGAGTAGAACTGCTCCAGTGGGTGTTCAAGGATGTCATCTTGATGGAAGCAGGCTGTCACATCTTTCTCCAGCGGGGCAGCTGGTAGTTTCAAGCCACCCACTTTGGATCAGCAGCCGAGTGCTTAATCATTGTGTCACCAGGACTCCTACAATAAGAGTAGTAACACAAAAAAATTAAATGTGGAGACTAACCTTTGTTATAATACTAACAGTGAGGGGGAAAGGCCATTAATTGACTCATATCAAGGTTTAGACTTTGATGACACTGAGTGTGGTAAAAGCCCTCTCAACCACTTAATCTTTTCAGTGGTTGAAGCCGCTTTGGTTCAGTGTGGATTTGATAAGGTTAAACTGTCTCTACTCAAAGATTATGAAAACTGGACAGATAAAAGGCACCATTCAATGGGCCAACACCAGAACTTGGGGAGATCAGTGACAACTACTGGCACTGGAGTGGAGCTTTAAAGTGGAAGAGCTTAGTAGTAAAGCACCAGTAGTTTCCCTCCAAGTTGTCTTCAATATAGATACCAAACAGCCTCTCAAATGTTCAGGTACTACCACCACCCTAAAAGGAATAGTAATTGACCAAATGTCTTCTCAGGTATGCCAATGTGAGGCCAAAGACTATACATCTAAGTATTCTCCAGTGGATGCCACTAGGACCGTCAGCGGGTATGTGGTCTGCACCATGTGAGGAGGTGGCACCCTGCAGTGTTTCAGTAGAAATGTATTATTCACAATATCCCCAGAGTTAACAAAAACATGTTTCACGAGCCCCAATTACATGCATTTAATCAAGGTGAAAACTCCATGCTAATCATTTGTTTTTTGAACCTTCTAATGAACTGCAGTCAGAGTTGTAGCTATTATCCAACTACAGTGATGCTTGAAGTCACGTGGTTTTGTCCACACTACTATAAATACATGCTTTTGTTTTTATTGCTTCCAATTTTTATAGTCACTGACTTTGTCAAAATGTCTCGTGTTTTAGCTACAATATTATGATAAGTTATATTTGTGGACCTATATCAAAAACTTTTTAGAGAAAAAAGCATTGATTAAAGAAAATGGAGAAACAATTTTTAGAAGCTTTCACTCTATTATTTAGGTTGTGATTCAATGTAGAAAGATTTTATAAAATAATGCTGCCCTTAGTATTCATATAATCACAGAAATATCACATTTAAGCAGTGTATAACCATATCACATGTTATTTTAAGATTAAGATTGATAATAAACATTACTGAACATTCTATGTGGTCTGCCATGTGAGGAGGCCCCTGAGTTACCACTTTCAGTGACACAAACCACTTCACCTTTTATTAGCTCAAGTTTAGTCACAAAATATTAAAAATCTTACCCTGCCCTACTAGTATGATGTCGGAATGACTCAGACAGTGTCTCTAAGGTATTCTAAGATCCTCAGAGAGAACAATTCTACAAATACTCAGAATTATAGTTAGAGTCCAAGCACCTCTTTTCTTAAGGGAAAGAAGATGAATAAGGGTAGAAAAGTATGGTCTTTGAAACTGAAGAAATAAAAAAGCATTTAAGTTCCAACTCTAATTTTCGGTGTTCTCAAGTAAACAAGATTAACCTAGCCAAAAAAAATTGCAATGAAATGCCTGTACCCAATCTATGCAAGCAGTCAATACGTGGTCCCTCCCCAGACATTTGGAGCCTATGAAAGTATGATCTTCCTTTTCTATGGCCATCTTTAAGGTTTAGATTTGTGAGGGTCCTCAATAGAGTGACCCATGTTTTGGTCGTATGTCTGTAGGCCAATCAGATGTGACCTATCATAGTGGGATTGCCAGTTACTCCCATGTCAATTCCAACTCATAGCATTTCCATGTGTTTCAGAGTAGATTCACTCTCCATAGGGTTGTCAATAGCTATGATCTTTTGGAAGTATATCACCAGAGATGCTGCTAGGTAGATTCAAATCATCACCCTTTGTTTACCTGCCTCGTGCTTAACATGTGCACCTTCAGGACACATATAATGGGGTTAATTGGCCATTTAAAAAGGTATTATATTCAAATATAAGTGGTATGACTTAAATTGTTTGCATGCCTTCATTTGTTCCAACAGAAGTAGCCCTAGCTCTATACATAATTGGATTGTTGTTGAGGACAGGATCAGGAAGGATAGTGTCTTGGGCTGTGCCCGCTAGAACAACAAAACCAATGAGACTTATATATGTTTATACAGAGAGAGATTTCTATCAAGAAAATGGCACACACAGTTGCCTAAGCAGGCAAGTCCAGGGGTCAGGTGTTAGGCTGGAGACTTCTGACTCAAGGAGCACAGAGGCTGATGACCAGCAGGAAGATGACAAGCTATTGCTGCAGAAGCAAATGAAACTAAAGTCTGCAGATAAGATAGTAGACTGCTGGCTCAAGTCCAAAGAACCGACTGTTGGAGTACTAGTAGGATCCAGACCCAGGAAAAAACAAGAAAACTCTCTCAAAATATCCACTTATGTTGGAAGTAGGTCAAATCACTAAGGAAACTTCCTTTCAATTGATTGAACTTGCGCTGTGATTTTTTAAAGGTGTTATATTCCATCCTAATTGTCTTTCAACTGATTGGCTATTCATAGCAGATTTCATTATGGAAATTATTACATTGTATTAGATCACATCATGGGTGATTACTAGGTCTTAACTGCTAAACCACTGAGAATCCTGACTCATCCAGGTTGACATAAGTCCATAACTATCACAGGTGTATCCTTTTTAGAGTTCAGCATTGGCTAAAAATGTGCCTGCCAAGCTTAAGAGTTGGTAAAAATAAAAGGATCATTAGGAGAAACTTTCTTAATTCATGTCAAATCAGAGCCTTGAAAATGATGCTATCCAAAAAGACAAACATACTTTGAAGTACATAAGAGGAAAGGACCAAAATAGAAAACACTTTGGTAACACTGTGCCTTAGATTAAAAGATGAGGATCCAGGGACATTGAGGCAATGAACTAGACAATAAAAGAGGGTACTATCTATCACAAGCTTCTTAATGGCCCACTCATAAGTTCCTGGCCATCACTGCCTCGTCTCCAACAGCTAAGAGCCCTTTTCACTTCTCTTAACCTATTTCAAACTACTGCCTGTGCTTAACTTGAGAAACTCCTCCTCAATAAATTGTTCCACCTCTCTCTTCCCTGGCTAATATAAAATCAATCGTTGCTTGATAGATTGTCTTAATGCAGATTTCTCTAAGGCACAAAAGAAAGAAGCACACCTTGTATTTATATGCATTAACTTAATTTCAGTCTCACCCACTCAAGCACAACACAATCCTTCAAACTCTGGCCCACGCCGCCTCACTATGTGGTGTCCATAGCAACCACCATCAAGCAATTCAGAGAAAATGGCAAGGAACGGCAGGAAAGGACAGCTCCCAACAGAGTAGTTAACTCTTCTTCCTTCGTCACATCAATAACAGGTGGCAGCAGGCCCAGCCCTGAATCCTCAAGAGTTTGCTTCCTTCAGGGAATAGAACATGGTCCATCTTTCTTCCTTAGAAAAGTTATAGGCTACTGCTCACACCCAATGTGTGGAAAAGAGAGTGACAACAAAGTGCACGATATTGGAACTAAATAGGAGAAAGATTTAGCTTCAGAAAACTTCTCAATGGTATACTTCCCCAAAGACTATTCTACTACAGCCTCCACTACAACACCCTGCTTGTTAAACTAGGACAAGTGAACTTGAACTCACAAAAGGATGGCCATTGCCACCAAACTGATTCTGACTAATGGTAACCCCATGTGTTATAGAGAAGAATTGCTCCATAGTTTTTTCTTGTCTGTATCTTTAAAAATCAGCTCACCTGGCCTTTCTTTCATGGTGGCATTAAGTGGGTTCAAACTGCCAACCTGTAGGTCTATAGTCAGCCATAAATAGCTTGCACCACCTAGGAACCACACAAAAAGAACAAGATCCACGAAATCCTAGACACTTTCTTTTAAAGGTCTTATCACTCAATGACTTACAATGCATACTTTAACTTTCTTAATTCATGTCAAGAATGATAAACCAATGACATCCATCAAAGTATGCTTTGCAAAGAAAAAGTACAATCCCAATAATGGCCCAGGAAGTAGGGGATTGATGAGTCACTAGAATAAGGTATGGCTTCCCCAAATAGAGAAAATTGTTCTGTCTGCAAACATTTCTTGTTTGTTTGCTTTAGTTCCAAATTATTTGCTGTGCTCAGAGATTAGGTAAAAATCATCAGATGAAGATGAATTTCCTGTTACTGTACACCAGAGAAGGACAGAATGGTTTTGTTTGCAATCTCATTACAACAGAACCCAGCATACCTAACAAAGACTGTATAAACAGGACTAGCTCAGACTCGGCTCTTTGTGGAAACTGAAAGGGCTCCCATTACTCAAGTATCCTCTTCATAGAATCTACTTAAATAGAAAATTTGAAGTGAGAGACACAAGTGAATGACTTTATCTATCTTCTTAATGCATGAGGGGGTGGGGTGAGAAACAGAGGACTCTTTTGCACAATCCAGGAGATTTACTGAAATGTAAAGAGCTAGTTTCAAGTCCTCCTTGAAAGCATAATGACATTCCTATTTATGCAGCCTATGTCAGTAGTCCTGGATAAGAACTAATAGAAGATGTAAAGAAAGAGTAAAAACCAATAAGACATGGTCATAGTCCTCAAGCCTAAAGTAGGGGAGCAGTCAAGTAAACAGATGATCACAGTCTGGGGTGATACATGCAGTGGACAGAAGGTAATACAGATCATTATGGACATGCAGAAGTATGCCTAATTCAGTTTGACTCCGAGATCAGGAAAAGCTTTTTCTTTGGATATTTGATTGAACTGAGTCTTGAAGGATAAAAAGAAAATCATCTGGCTTGGTGGAAGGAGATGGAGATTTATATTCGATCATGCATGAGAAGTCCCTGGGTGATACAAATGGTTGAGCACTGGCGACTAACTGAGAGGTTCATTGTTCAAATCCGCCAGTAAGCACCTTGAAAAACAGGCTTGACAATCTACTTCCAAAAAATTACAACCATTAAAAACTCTGTGGGGCTCAGTTCTACTCTGCCACAGTAAGTAGGGAGCAACTTGATGGTAACTAATATTGATATAAGCCCTACTTACTTGCCAGGGTGAAAGTTAATAAGCATTGCCAATTAGGAAATTGAGAATAAAACAGAGTGGAAGAAACCTGATGCCAGCAAAGACATAGGCTATATTTTTATATTATATTAAGTTCCCTTTCTTTATATGGTTTTTATCATCACCAAACACTGCAGTAATCTGAAATGAGAAATATCTGCTTAGGGATTCAACCACTCCTTCCATTTAAAATGATGAAACTGAGATGTGGAGACTGGAACTAATATACATCATACTATACTGACCACGCAACTACCAACCTAGCCAATGGTCATGCCATGAATAAAATAGCCACCTACACAGGAATTTCCCTGAATAGGCCACTTTCCTTCTCTTCCCCCATCCCATTTTCCATCCACAGTCATTGAGTTACTCGACAAAAAACAAACTCGCTGCCATTGAGTTGACTCTGACTCTTAGAGGCCCTGTAGAGTGGTGACTGCGGACTTGTCGGTTAGTAGCCCAAGTAGAACTCATTATGCCACCAGGGCTCCAAGAGTTGCTCCCAGTTCAGTGAATCCCAAGTGTATCAAAATGGAACTAGACTCCATCGGGCTGTGGCCTTTCAGAAGTATATTGCCAAACCTTTCTCCCCAGGTGCCTCTGGGTGGAATGGAACCACCAACCTTTCAGTTAGTAGCTAAGTGTTTCATCGGGTCCTGGAATTAGTGTTTAGGTAAAGATAGTCAATTCATGAAAGCGTGCAGTTGTCTGCTCTTGAGTCAGCCTGCAACTGAAGGCAACCCCATCAGCGGGGGTTTCAGAGTGTTGTGATTCACAGGGTTTTTTCACTGGCTGCTTTGCAGCTGCGCCAGGCCTTACTTCAGAGTCTGTCTGAAGCTCCAATGCAACCACTCAGCAGCATCGCAGTATACCAGACTCCACTGACAGCGGGCTGGTGACTTGACATGAGGTGCATTGGCCAAAAACACAATCCCGGATGTCCTACATGGACAGCACGAATTGTACCAACGAACCACCACTGCCCCCATATGAAATTCAAAAAAGATAAGAATTGAGGTTATTATCACTTTTCATCCATTTTCTCCCCTGTATTTGAGATCCTTTCTTTTCTTATCCAAATATTCACTGAATGTCTATGTTAAATGCTGAATATACTGGGTTGGACTGCACAACTGCAAACTTAGAAGTTCGAAACCACCAGTATCTCCTCAGCAGAACAGTAGGCTTTCAACTCCAATAAAGAGTTATAATCTCAGAAATCCACAAGGGCAGTTCTATGCTGTCCTATTGGGAGGCTTTAAATCAGAATTGACTTGATAGCAGTGAGTTTGGTTTGGGTATAAAATGGGCCAGTGTCCTGAAGGGGTTATAATCTTATTAGGGCACATAGTAAATTTAGCTTAAAAAATTAGTAAGCTTAGGGGAAAATAATAAATAAAAATATATTGGAACTCACGGGAGGAAATGATCACTAGGCAATTTAACTAAAATAAAGGCATTACGAAGTCAGGAATTTTTGTGTGTGTTTAGGTCACTGCTGTATCACCAGCACCTAAAACAGCCTGGCATCAAGGAAGTGCTAAATGTATATATTTGATGAATTAAGTCAGTAAGTGTCCTTTACTTTTCAGGGAGGGAAAGTTCTGACATTTGTCATTTGGAAAATAATCCCAGTCCTGTATGAATTGCAAATGTTTGGTTTTTACTAATAGCACATTTTCAACAGGCCCTCCCCGGGGAGAATTCTAGAAGTGATTGCTAAGCTTATGACTTTACACCTTTGCAAAATCTCAGCCAAGCTTTTTCTTCTGATGCTCCCCGCAAAGTGTGGGTGCCCCCAATGATGAAGGGGATGTGGACCGAACTTATCGTTTCTTTGTATTCATTATGACCTAACGTTCTTTTCTGCCAACCCAGTCATTAGGTAACAACGAAATTCGGGAAGATCCAGTGCCATTTATTTGCTTGGCTGTTCTAGCAAGACAAAGCATACATTTTGACTTAAAAACAAGTGCCTTTATTCAACAGTTATGATCACTGTCAGTAAGCCAAGGTTCTTAATTGCTGTTTTGGGATACTTATATTCCATTAAGGAGATCAGAAATGGGTATCAGAATATAATTCCCATTAAATAAAAAAGAGCAACTTAAAATGCAGTTATTCTGTGCCTTCTCAAATGGCTAAAAATCTTGATATTCCAGGGATTTGTACTGGCTTATGATTTTTTTCAGGTATTTTATCTTTTATACAACTTCTTATCACCTAGACTGTCTACGCCCATTACGATGTAAAGTCTCAGACACCCTCAGGAGCTTGTCCTGTAGGGTCACCATGAGTCACGATCAGATTAGTGGCTGTGAATTTTTCAGTAAGACTTCCAGGATTGTAGAAGGTATGTGCCATTAAAATGTACTAGACCACTGAAGGGAAATGCAAGCATGACTGTAAAAGAGAAAATCAGCCAAGGCCAAGACAGCCTGCACTCACTGTGAGTTACACTAAACCTTATGGTACTACCGTCCTATACCAGCCCCTAATTTCAATGGAAAGAGTTATATTAACATAGATGGAGAACACTTTGGTATAGTCTCTGCCTTCTTACAAAAGCCCACAAAGCCAAAATAATTTTTCATCTCTGTGGGCATAGCTCCTAAAACATTATATTAGACATGCAACCCGGATGGCACAAATGATTTGTGATCAGCTCCTAGCCTAAGGTTGTTGGTTTGAATCCACCCAGTAGGACTACAGAAGAAAAATTTGACTATCTGTTTCCATGACGTTTTCAGTCAAGAAATCCCCGCAGAACCGATCTATTAGTTAACAGGTGTGGTCACCAAGCGTCAGAATCTTTTGAATGGCAAGGGTTTGGTTTGACTTTCTGGGCACCATCAGAGAGATGTGTACTAAGTGGATTGTCCACTGTAATCCTTATGCATTTAGGGTTTATGGTGGAATCTAAGGGGAAAGGGAAAAGAAGCACAGACCTTCCTGTGATGGGTATTCAAATCGAGAATGCCTCATGATGAGCCCAAGTGTCGAAGAGGAACTGCCCATGGAGTTTTCTAGACTAAAATCTTCACAGGAGCAGGTCACCAGGTCTTTCTCTTCTGGAGCCACTGGTTTGAACAGGCAATCTTCTAGTGAGCAGCCGAGCACTGAATACCACCAGGACTTCTAGGCATAACATAGAGTACGCTAAAAGATTTTTTAATAGGAAACTTTCCTGAATTACAGCAAGAATAAATATTGCTTTTAACCACGGGGAGCAAGCAATGAAGTCCCCAAAGAACCCTGGAAATAGACTTCTGAGTTGAAGGCAGGTTTTGGGACCACATCAGAAAGAATGGGAAACCATTCATGAGGGTCAGCAGATAGACCTGGAACTATTTATAAGCTTTTGATTGTGTTGCTTCTTTTTCCTCCTCCTTTTTGTTCGCTCTATGACTATCTATATAAGTTAGGCAGGATAAACAATCCTAAGGGGAAAACAATGGGACCAGTGGTTCCGGGGGACATGAGAAAGGAAGGGGTGGGGAGGTGGAGAGGGGAACCAACAAACTCAGGGACAAGGAACCATATGAGATCTAAAATTGATGATGAGAAGGTGTAGAATGCCTGGTGGAGTTTGATCAAGTGTAATGTATCCAAAAGGTACAACTGAGAGCTGAATGGAGGGTAAGCATGAGAGTAGGACAGGAGAAAGGTGAAAGGAAATAGAGGAAAGAACTAGAAGGCAAAAGACATTTATAGAGATATAAGTATAGGCATGTATATATGTAAATATATTAATTTATAATGATAGGGATATAGGTCAATGTACATATATTTATATGTTAAGTGTTAATATAGCAAATATCCTTTGGGCCTCTACTCAAGACCTCCCTAAACACAAGAACACTTTGTTCTAATAACCTGGCACTTCTTTTTTTTTTTAAATCATTTTACTGGGACCTCATACAGCTCTTATCATAATCCATACATACATCCATTTTGTCAAGCACATTTGCACATATGTTGCCATCATCATTTTCAGAACATTTCCTTTCAACTTGAGCCCTTGATATCAGCTCATTTCCCCCTCTCCACCCTTCCTGCCTCATGAACCCTTGATAAATTATAAATTATTATTTTTTGATGTGTTATACCAACCTCTGTCTCCCTTCACCCACTTTTATGTTGTGCATCCCCCTGGGAGGGGGTTACATATAGATAGATCATTGTGATCAGTTCCCCCTGTCTCCCCCTACCTTACCCTTACCCTCCTGGTATTGCTACACTCATGATTGGTACTTAAGGGTTTATCATCCTGGATTCCTTGTGTTTCCAGCTATTATCTGTACCAGTATACATGCTCTGGTCTAACCAGATTTGCAAGGTAGAATTGGGGTCATGATAGTGGGTGACAGGGAGGAAGCATTAAAGAAGTTGAGGAAAGTTGTACGTTTTGTCTCTGCTAAACTGCACCCTGATGGGCTTGTCTCTTCTTGTGACCCTTCTGCAAGGGGATGTCCAATTGTCTACAGATGGACTACAGTCTCCACTACGCCCTCCCCTTCATTCACATTGATAGGGATTTATGTTTCAGGTCTTATATGCCTGATACCTGATCCTATTGACACCTCATGATCACACAAGCTGGTGTGCTTTTTCCATGTGGCTTTGTTGCTTCTCAGCTAGATGGCCACTTGTTTATCTTCAAGTCTTTAAGATCCCCAGATGCTATATCTTTTGATAGCCGGCACCTTCAGCTTTCTTCACCACATTTGCTTATGTACCCGGTTGGTCTTCAGCAATCATATTGGGAAGGTGAGCATCACAGAATGCCGGATTATTAGAACAAAATGTTCTTGCATTGAGGGAGTACTTGAGTTGATGCCTAATGTCCATCTGCTACCTTAATACTTAACATAAAAATATATGTACATAGATCTATTTCCCTATCCTTCTATATAAATACATTTACATATGTGCATGCCCGTATTTAGACCTTTATAAATGACCTTTGCCTCCTAGCTCTTTCCTCTATTTCCTTTTACTTTCCTCTTGTCCCACTATCATGTTCGGCCTCCGTTCAGCTTTCAGTAATTCCTCTTGGCTACATTGCACTTGACCAAGCCCCACCAGGCTCTCTATGCCCTCCTTGCCAGATCACTTGTTGTTCCCTTGTCCCTAGGTTTGTTGACACCTCTCTTCCTTTCCCCCACCTCTTCCTCACACATGTTTCCCGGAACCTTTGGGCCCCTTGTTTTCTCCTCCAGATTGTTTATCCCACCTATCTTATCTAGATAGACATGCAGAGACAATAACAAACTAGACAACGCAAAACAAAACAACAACAAAAAGCCTATAAATAGTTCCAGGTTTGTTTGTTGACCATTAGGAATGTTTTCTGGTCTAGTCTGATAGGATGCCACACCCTGGCCGCAAAGTCTATTTTTGGTATTCCCCGGGACTTCATTGTCTTGCTCCACTTGCTGCTCTGTTGCATGCCCTTAGTGTTTTGCCCACGTGTGGTGGGATCAGATCAGGAGCATTTCCTGTGCTGTGTCTCCAGTGTTGTCCTCCATCATGCTATGGGTCAGTGATGGACATTGTGTCTCTTGGTGGGGTTGGCCCAATGGTTCTCTATGTGCATTGGCTGCTCTGAGCAGGAATATCATCCTCAGGGATTTGATGGGAACCTGGAACTTTGATAGTCACTTTCTGATATGATCACTGAAGACAAAGCAGGTGCATAAGCAGGCGTGGTAAAGAAAGCAGATGGTACCCAGATATCAAAAGATATAGCATCTGGGGTCTCAAAGTCTTAAAGATAGACAAGCAGCCATCTAGCTGAGAAACACAAAGCCCACATGGAAGAAGCACACTAGCCTGTGTGATCATGGGATGTCTGATCGTAAAGTTGAATATAACACACATACACACACCGGAGGGGGATGAATAATAGAAATATGGGTGGAGGGAGACAGCGGAGGGTATAAGATATGAAATAACAATAACAATATATAATTGATCAAATATTCAGGAGGGTAGAAGGGTGGGGAAGGGAGGAGGGAAAAGAAGAGCTGATACCAAAGGTTAAAGTAGAAAGAAAACATTTTGGTAATGATGATTGCAACCTATGTACAAGTGTGCTTAATACAATTAAATTATGGATTGTTAAAAGATCTGTAAGAGCGACCCAATAAAATGATTAATAGAAGTAATAAATAAATTCTTCCTTATAGAGGTTTCCACATATTTTCAAAGATTCCTTGAAAATTACCTCCTTGGCTCCTCTGAGATAGGTTTCTCAGACATAAGAAGGTGAAAATAAGAGACCTCATGGTTAAGAGTACTGAAATCTAGTCCTTACTTACAAAAGAACTAGACCAGTTCATGGGCCACATCTAAAAGAGTGCAAGTGGAAATGGCAACCATGGAACCCTCGTTATACAGTAACTATGCTCTGCCCCAATAAGCTTTTGAAATGTATGGCTCATAACTTTTACTATGGGCTTGGGCATTTCTCTTTCCCCCTCTGCTCCCTTCAGTTTACTGAAAGAACAATTAAGATCCATCTGGGATTAATTATAACGAGTCTTGAAATTGAACTTGTAGCCATTACCCAATTGAGGTCACTTATTTTAAATTAACGTGCCTGGTCAGTACACAGGTTTAGTTATCTTTAGAGCCCACTGTTGGGCCGCACCGGCTCTCTCTGACTTTTAATTAACTAGCTCAATAACCTGCACTGTGACAAGCTGCCTATGATTTGATGGAGTCACTCATTTGCATTTAGACAATGATCAAAATACACTGTTAGAGCTTCAGCGACAGAGGACCTGGAAACATTTGCAGCCCCTTGTTGAAGGCTGTGAGCCTCTTCTCTTTGGTTCCCTCTAATTATTTTTCCTTTGCTTTTGTTCAGATTATCCAACAGTCATCACAAGAGCAGCTTACAATTAAACAATGGCAACTCGTGTCATATGCTGATAGGGAATCGAAAATTGAAGTCATGATCATATGAACCAAACCCAGAGCTTTGAGAAATAATTAGGGAGAATCAAAGGGAAATTCGCAGGATGCTCAGCAACAAAAGAGACTTTCCAAAGATTCAGGCCACAACTGCTCCCCACTAAGATAATAACACATAATAATGGTAGGTGCTCAATCTTTGTTGAATTGAATTCACAGTGGGAGCTGACCATCCCACAATAATAATAATGGTTCTTATCATTAGTAATTTTATTATAGCAGCTACCAATTATGAACAAGACTTTGGAGTCAGACAAATCTGAGCTTCACTCTAGCCTTCCTCATTTTCTGCCTGTGAAGCCTGAGACAAGTTACTAAATTTATCTGTGCCTCAATTCCCTAACCTTGAAGACTGAGTAATGAATAGCACCTACCTTAAAAGGTTGTTGTGAGGCTTTATGGTCAAAGCACATAAAGAAATCACTTTGCTCAGTATCTCGCACATGGGAAGTCTATTATGTCCCATTACAAAATCTTTGCCCATTGTAACTTCTCACCTGGGATCCTCTCTCCTCTTCTCTCATACATCAATAGTTAACCCCATCATTCAAAATCTAATCTACAAAATAACTCCTTCCTCTCCAGGAAGGAAGCCTGGTAGTACATTGGTTAAGCTATTGGCTGCTAACCAAAAGGTCCGCAATTCAAACTCACCAACAGGTCTATAGGGGAAAGACGTGGTCATCTGCTCCCATAAAGATGACAGCCTTGGAAACGGGTAGCGTCAGAAGCGACTCAACTGCGCACACGTACAACAGCTTCCAGAATAACAACCTTCTTTGATTCCATTTCCTGTATGTGAACTTTTGCAGTACCTCTCCCTTCAGCACATTCTTCTAGATTTTGCATTGTTTTCAATGGCAGATCCTTCCACTTTTTATAAGGAATCTGGACCTTTCTGCAAAGTGCACTCCCCTTTCTGCCTTTCACAATAGAAACATTTGCTGAGCCCTGCCTTGGTGCCACCCACTTAGGTGAGATATGTGCTGTAGAGCATATGAGATAAGTAAAGGGAAAGGTTGGGGAAAGGGAAACACATGGGTTGAATCCCCTTATATCTCAGACACTCTGCAAGGAATTTTAGATGCAGTTCCTCATTTAGACCTCATGATAACTCTAAAAAGTAGAAGCAGTCATGATTCTCATTTTATAGATATGGAAACAGGCTTAGAAATGTAAAAGTGTTTGTTCAACAGCATTGCACTAGGAAGAAGATGAACTGGTGCTCTAGAGTCTCCACACATCACCATTGTGTTAGTCTGGGTTATCTGGAAAAATAAAACCAGTGATATTAATATATGTATCAGAAATAACCTTATATCAAGAAATAATCTTTTTTAGAATGATGATGGCAACAAATGCACATATGTGCTTGATACAGTGGATGGAAGTATATACTGTGGTAAGAATTGTATGAGCCGCCAATAAAATGATTTTTTTTAAGAATTTTTCATCAAGAAGGAGTCCCAGCCCAATCCAACTCAAGTCCATGGGTCCGATGCTATCCACACTAGTGAGTACAGAGTCTCATGGATCCAAGGTCAGGGGGAACATGGCAGGATACCAATAGCTCTGAGATTGGCACCCACCTGGGGCTGCCCCTAGAAGGAGACACAGAATCCCAGCAAGGAAAGGCAAAGGGCCAGATAGGAAGAAAAGTCTGCAGTGTGTATCTTACATAAAGGCCATATCCCTAAGGATGGACTCCATCCACCTCTACATTTTCACACAGTTTTAGGTTGACATAAAATCTAACCACCACAATCATTGTGCTTTTCTGCACACATGATTTAGTTGTTTTTAATCAATTGCAATGATGCATGGCAAAGAAAAATGTTAAATGTCAAGGGTTGTATGTGAGGCAGAAGGGTTGACACAGTTATGGCAGATACTATGACTGTCCTACTCCTATCTCGTTGGCATTTACCTTTCCAGTACATGCTGTTCTCCACCTGAGGACGTTCTCTCAGCCTTAGTAGGGCAAGTCAGAAATGTTGGGAAAGTAATACACCTGATAGCAGCTATCATACAATGGTGAATGGGAGTTGAGTAATGAAGACCCCAGAGTCCTAGCTCATCAGGGGGGGACAATTGTGAAGTGTGTTACACATGCCTTGCAGAGGTCCCCAGTGCTACCTGCTCATTAATGAACCTGTACTTGAGTCTTTCCTTTTAGTGTCTCACTTCCCCACTTCCCTACACGTGGTTATTGGATTTACTTGAACGTGTTGCTGATAGTTGCTGTCAACTTTCTGACTCATGATGAGCCAGTGCACAATGGAACAAAATGCTGCCTGGTCTTTACTATCCCCTATAATCAGTTGTAGATAGGAATGTCATGACCCATCGGGTTTTTACTGAATTATTTTCTAAAGTAAACCACCAAGCATTTCCATCTAGTCTGTCTTATTCTACAAGCTCCATGGAAACCTGTTCAGTATCACAGCAGCATGCAAGCCACCATTAACAAACAGATGGGTGGTAGCTATGCTTGGGGTGCATTGGTTGGAAATTGAACCCAGGTTTTCTACCTGGATGGTGAGAATTTTACCACTGAAACACTAATGCTTCTATCCTAATTGTCCTCAAATCATTGTCTCTGGGTTTGCCTCTGTGTTAGATTAGGTTCTCTAGAGAAGCAAAAACAGTGATGTTTATATGTGTTTATTTATAGAAATGGAGTTATATCAAGAAATGTCTTTACACAGTTGTAGAAATAGTCCAGTCTGGTTCAGGCCAGGTTTCCCCTGATTCATGGAAGCTGATGAACAGGAATCAGGATGGTGAAGCAGAGACAGTTGGGGAGTTGGGGTTACAAGCTGGTGGATACAGAGGTTCAAAGTCAGCCAAATGAATCCACCATTGGTAGTCAGCTGACAGCTCCTGGGACTGGCCAGCTGATGCAACAGGAGATGAAGGAACCAGGTGAACGATCCAAATCCAGCAGAAGGTGAAGGGCCAAAGATGATTCAACTATTCTCTCTCTCTCTCTCTCTCTCTCTCTCATGCACACACACACACACACACACACACATATGACACCAAGGAGATATCATCTGACTTTGATCCAACTGATAGACTGTAGACTGGGCTCTGCCCCTACCCTTACCCAGGAGTGTCTAGGATTCCTAAACACCACAGCCTCTAAAGATATAAAGCAAGAGCCTTTGAGAAATTCCCCCATTGGCTCCTTTCCCAGGAGTATGGGTGAGTGCCCTTCTGCCTGCTTCTTACTTGCTCAACATACCCTCAATATCTCCATTTCTACCCTTTTCATGAAGAGCCCATCATGGAGGGTTCTGATTTTAGCTTTTCAACATGAGTTTGTGATCAAATGGATGATGATTCTTAAGCTTCCATGTGCATCAGCATCACCTAGGATGAGGATTAAAGTTAAGGCCCCACCCAGACCTTATGAACTGGACTCTGGAGAGAAATCCAAGTGCTTCAGAAACACCTCCTTAGACACTCCTATAATCTGGGCTTCAAGGGAATATAGACTGTGTTCCTTAGTTTTCCCTCTGCCTCGTGGCCTCTGTGGATTCAAGTGAGGAAGCCTGGGATTGCTATGCCTCCCTATTCCTGGAATAAAGTATGGATAAGACCAAAGTCTAGTTGTTACCCTCAGAGCAGAGCAGCCCAAGCCACCTGGGTGACCTTTCACAATACACAAGGAAGAGTCCTCTTACTGCCAAATCGCTCTCAATGCCTGCCCCCAATTCCCATATCTCCTATTGTTGAAACACTGGGATGACTGCCCATGAACAATTAGGTCATGAAACATGGGCTAGAAACAACACACACACACACACACACACAAGTCTCCTTCCCAGCCATGGTTGTTGTGTGATTAGAATTTATAGCTCTGATCAATGCTAAGGGCAATTGAAGAGGAAGGGAAGGAAGCAAGTGCTGGTAGTTTGCCCACAGCTTCTTGTCATTTTTCCACCCCAACGCAAATGCCCAAACTCCAAGTACAAAACCTCAGATTTCACCTCCAACTTATTTCTGACCAAAGCAGTGGTTTAGGTCACTTCTCTTCACTGATGCCTCTCCAAATTCCCCACCCGCTTCTAGTAGGACATGAAATCAAGGGAGGCTTTGTGGAAGATAATTTGATTTCCACAAGCAGGGATGGATGAAGGGGCCTGGCAATACAGAGCAAAGAAGACAGGAGGTAACTAATACCAAATAAGCACCAGACACTTGGTTAAGAACCACAAATTATTTCATTTATTCCTTTCTGACATTCTATGAGGTAGGTACTAATGACTACGCTGTTTTCCAGATAAGGAAACCGTTTAAGGGAAGTGCCCAGAAGATTGTACAAGGTCTGTGGAGAAAATGCTAAAAGTACAATATGGCATTTAGAATAAAGCTGTAGTGTCAACCAACCCAGGGACAAGGGAACAACAATTGATCTAAAATTGATGGATGGGAGGGTATAGGATGCCTTGTGGGGAGTGCTCAAGGGCAATATAACTGAGAGGAATTACTGAAACCCTAATGAAGGCAGATATTGATAGTGGGACAAGAGAAAAGTAAAAGGAAATAAAGGAAAAAAACTAGGAGGCAGATGACATTTATAGAGGTCTAACTACATGCATGTACATATGTCACTGTATTTATATATAAGGATAGGGAAGTAGATCTATGTACATAATTTATATATTAAGTATTAAGGCAGCAGATGGATTTGGGGCCTCTATTCAAATACTCCCTCAATGCAAGACTTTGTTACAAAAACCTGGCATCCCGTGATGCTCACCTTCCCAACATGATCCCTGAAGACAAAATGGGTACATAAGAAACTGTAGTGAAGAAAGCTAATGATGCCCACTTATCAAAAGATATAACGTCTGGGGACCTTAAAGGCTTGAAGATAAACAAGTGGCCATCTAACTGAGAAGCAACAAAGTCCACATGGAAGAAGCACACCAGCCTGTGAGATCACGAGGTGTTGATGGAATCAGGTATCAGGCATCAAAGACCCCAAAACTATATGGTTTCTTATAGTAGTGTCCTGTAATTTTCTTTGTAAAAGTGTCTTGTTTCTCTCATTAGGTTTCTTTTTAAGTACTGCATCTTTTATATGGCTATTTTAAAGGCTATTGTTTTCTTTATCACTTTTTCAGGGCTCTCTTCATTAATATACAGGAATCCTATTGATTTTGGTTCAAATAAGATTGAACCCCTGAAGAGTTTCATCTCAGAAACCCACAGGGGAAGTGCTACCCTGTCCTAAATGGTTGTAATGAGTCAGGAGGGACTAAATGGCACTGAGTTTGGTTTTTGGAATCCTGCCATGTTACAAAATCTTTCAATTGTTTCCAACTTTTTTTTTTGGTCAAGTCTTTGGGGATTTCTACATATAAAAATCATATCATATACAAATAGTGAAAGATTACCCTTCTATTCCTCTTTTGTGGAGTGTCAGGAACGAGTGTTGGATGGATATCATCAAATGCCTTTTCTGTGTCAATTGATATGATCATGTGGTTCATATATATATATATATATATATATATATATATATATATATATATATATATATATATATATATATAGAGAGAGAGAGAGAGAGAGAGAGAGAGAGAGAGAGAGAGAGAGAGAGAGAGAGAGAGAGAGTTGGATTCTATTGGCCTAGGTTTTGTTGAGAATTTTTGCATCTATATTCATAAGGGATATTGGTCTGTCATTTTCTATCTTTGCAGTGTCTGCATCCGGTTTCAGTATCATGGTTACTCACTTCATAAAATGAGTTTACTGACCCTTTCTATATTCTTAATAGTATGTGTAGAAATGATCACAGGTCTTCTCTGAATACTTGATAGAATTCCATAATGAAGCTATGTAGTCTTGGCCTTTTTTCCACTGGAATTCTTTTAATGACCTGACTTATTTTGGGATAGGTCTGTCGAGGTTTTCCATATCAGTCTTTTAATTTGGATATATGGTGTGTTTCTAGTAATTTGTCCATTTCAAGCTAGCCTTTCAAACTTCTTGGAGTACAGTCATGCGTAGTAATGTGTTGTTATTCTTGTTTCATTTGTAATATCACCCTTTTTATTTCAAATCACATCCCCTCTTTCTATTTCTTTCATAGTTGCCCAGTGTTTTGTCTATTTAGTTAATTTTTTTAAAGAACCAACTTTTTGTCTTGTTGATTTTCTCTATTGTTTTACTGTTTTTCAATTACTTTTTTCCTTCTCTAAGTTTTATGATTTTTTTCTCTTGGTGGTTGTTTTTTGCTGCTCTTGTTCTAGATTTTGAAGATGTTGATTTTGTTGAAAATGATTTTAGATTTCTCTTTTTCATGTGCATGTTAATTGCTATAAATTTCCCTCTGATAACAGATTTTGCTGTGTCCTAAAGGTTTTGGTATGTTGTGTTTTCATTCTCATTTGTTTTAAGGAATTTTTAAATCTCATCCCTTACTTCATCTACTATGCATTTTTAACTAGTACATTATTCAGTTTCAATGCATTTGATTTCTTGTCCTTGTCCTTTCTAGTGTTGATTTTTAGTTGAATAGCATTCTGGTCTAAAAAATGGAATGTAGAATCTCAATATTTTGAACTGTATTAAAGTTGAATGTATGACCTAACATATAGTCTATTCTAGAGAATATTCCAAGTGCACTGGAAAGGAATGGATACTGTGTTGCTGTTGGGTGAAGGGTTGTTTAGTTCTTCCATGTCTTTACTGAGTTTCTTTCCAGATGATCTTTCTTTGAAAGTGGTGTATTAAAGTGGCCAACTATTATTGCTATATTGCCAATTTCTCGTTTCAACTCTGTAAAAGTATGATTAATGTATTTACAAGGTCTTTCATTGGGTGCATATGTTTATTATAGTTCTGTGTTCTTTTTCTGTTCTTCCTTGAACCATTATGTAGTGTCCTTTTTTCTCTCTCATGATGTTTTTTATCTTGAAATCTACTTTAACAGAGATTAACATTGCTCCTTTTTAATTTTAATAAATCATTTTATTGGGGCCTCTTACAGCTCTTATAACAATCCATACATCCATTGTGTCAAGCACATTTGTACATGTTACATCATCCCCTTTTGCTTTTTTGTTATCATTATTTTGATACAATTTTCTCCATCCTTTGAGTTTTAGACTATTTTATCATTTTGTCTCAGGTATGTTTCCTGTAGGCAGCATATTAATGGGTCTTCTTTTCTTATCCAGTATGTTACTCCCTACCTTTTGATTGATTCACTTAATTCATCTACATTCAGTGTCATTATGGGTGGATACAGGCTTTTTGCTGTCATTTTAATTTCTCTGTGTGCGTTCATTGGTTTCTGTGTTCTTCCTCAGTTTCTGTGCTGTTTTGAGTGTTCTTTAGTGTGTTGATTTCTGAGTAGTGTTGTGTTGTATGCTCCTCTCCAGTTTCAGCTGTTATTGATTTCCTGTCCAATGTGTTTTTTTGTATTACTGGTTTTGTTGTCACAAACTACTTTGTTATCTTGAACCATAAGCAGATATTTATTTTCTTATATATGATTTCATAGATATTATTGCTGTGTGCATGACTAAATTTAAGTAAAGAGGTGAGTAGATATAAAGAAAACTAGTAAATAAACAATAGTAGTGGGAAAAATACAAACCATTTAGGAGGTTTGGGAAATATTAGAATTTTAGAAATGGTATTTGAGGGTTAATACAATGTGGTGCTCCCACCAAGACCAGCAAGCAGTTGGTCTTTTATCGCCTAAGAGCAAGAATAATATGTTACTCCTTAAACTTCCAGCAATTAATTTCTCTTCCTTGTCCATGCTCTTTGCCTCTCCTATTATGAACATTAAATCTCCCCCATATTCCATGCAGGCATGGCAAATGTAATATTGCAGTATGGCAAGTGAGAGTTCCCAAAGACAAGTTTGCTGATTACATTCTTGTTCTCTAGTCCTTACATACTAGCATTTGATTTGATACCTTATTCAATTGCCTCCTCTCTGCACAAGCTTCCCTATAGACAGCATAAATGTTGATGAGATGTCTCAGTAAGACTCCCATTTTTCTTCTGTATGAAAAGCTTTGAGCTTACTTTCTCCCTCTACACCACCACCACCACTGATATCACTTTGGTGCAGATGATTGGTTCTTCTCTGCCTCACTAATCTTGGCCATTTATACACATTCAATGACTGCAATATGAATCCTTCTCAATCAGTTATGGGAAGGTCTATATGTTTCAGATTGAGATTATTAGAAAATAATACTACAAGAATTAATTCAAGAATACCTTTTATCATATGGAAAATTTCTTCTGAGAACTATGGCATATTCTGAGACTTATTTATACAACATATAACATTTAATTCCCAATATAGCTGAAGATAGATAGGTGGCCATAATATAATCAGGTTCACTGCCATCAAGCCTAATGTGACTAAAAGGCCCCAGAGGATGCAGGAGAACCCCATAGAGTTTCCCAGGCTATAAATCTTTACAGAAGAAGGCTGCCATGTCTTTCTCCCAAAGAGCGCCTGTTGGATTCAAATTCCTGACTTCTGCTTAGCAATTGAGCATTTTAAGTACACACTATTATTTTATTTGACCAAGGAAGCAGTAAAAGGAACAAGGGCTGAGGGGAAAAAATGTTCTCTTTAAGCACAAAATAAGTGGCCTAATAGCTTGTTCTAAAGGAGATAAGATTCATATAATACTTGAAGTGAGAGAAACTGGTGAATTAAAACCAGAAATTCCCCCCTCTGCTTCTCTACCCAGCTCCCCAGACATTCACTAGGTCCCTAAATCAAAGAGAAACAAATTAATGAGAACGTCAAAGTATGTTCTGTACTCAAAGCAAGATCAGTCTTTATACATAGATCCTTTTTTGGCACTGATGTAGGAAATCCTAACATGGAGATACTTAGTTCTGCAAATAACCTAATTTGCATACCAGATGGATCTAAAACACACACACACACACACTTTTTTTAAGGGTGAGCATAGCAAACAGATGTTTTGCTTCCCAAAAGGTAAGTGGGCCTCACTCAAGTAGTCTTGTGAAGCAATTTCATTTCAAATTTCCAAAATTATGAAACTATATATATTAAACATCAAATTGAATCAAAAGAGGCCTCTTATCTAGAAAACCAGATGAACATGTTATGAATTATTTTGAACTACTCCATGATACACAGGCCCAATTTCATGGATAAGTAGATGCAGGGACGGGATCAGTAAGGACAATTAACTCCAAGAGCCTTGTCCAAATAGTTAGACCAGGAATCACTGACTCGTTTTGACAAATAATTTTGATATAAAAGGCTCAGTATGTGGTGTGTAAAATTTTTCCTCATGCAAATGAGACCCTGTTGTTTAAGCGTTGATGAATGAGAACTGTGGCATTTTTCTTTCAGATTCTATTTGTGAGTATAAAAACAAATTTCTACAAAACAATGAATTTTATCTACATTTCACACTCTCCCTTATTACATTTATCATATCTGCCATTGTATCAAGCCATCCATCATCTTCAGCAAATCTTACAATGGCACAATGAATACAGAGCATGGATATGAGGATTCAGTATTTCCTTCTTAAATTTCACAGTAGACTGTAAAAGCAGCTTTTATGCATAAGGTTCTGAAACTAATTCTGAAAAAACTGTTATAATCACTGTAAAAGCCAAGTTGAATATTCTGTTGGTTACACGAGTCATTAAATAAATGAGGGTACAATTTAGTCCTTGTTCATCTATAACAGATGGAAAGACTAATGATTTGGGACTATCTGAACAAGAACTACTTCTGTTAACTAGTTCTTTTGTGCACCATATTAAGCACAGTTCTCCCATCCCACCCCTACTCCCACAATCCCAGTGGCAAAAATCCAAACACAGAGAAAAACCAAGGGCAAAACTAGACATGTATTGCAGTATAGCCCCACTTAGGCAGGTTATCAGTTTGGTCCTAAGACCTCAAACCCCCTGCCATCAACTCAATTCTGACTCATAGGAAACCCATAGGGCTCCCAAAGTTGTAAACCTTTAAGATGAGCAGACATCTGGGGTTAGCAATCCAGTGTTTAACCAATGCACAACCAGAGATCCTAATAAATGCTCCACATAAGAAAAATCTCAAGGTAACTGATTTTATACAAATGTGTTTGATACAATTGATGTATGGATTGTTATAAGAGCTGTAAGAGCCCCCAATAAAATGATTTATTAAAAATTTTAAAATGTTTGGACTTGAACCATTTCTTAAGGAAACTACCCCCAAAATGTATTTTACAAGATTTTTCAGCAGAAATCCCTGAACACAATAAACTCTTGCCTGATGACTCAGGCATTCATGATGAACATCCATGATTACATTGTGCAATAGTGCAATGTTGCTTGCCCTTTTTTTCTGGTCCCTCCTTCTCCTTCAAGTCAGTCTGTCACTTCTGCTGCAAATGTACTTCTTGCTAATATCACCCCTCCCTCACATACACCCCTTCTGGTTTGCAGCTTTTAATTTACTACGAACTGAGAAACCAAGATTGGTAAGAACTGTAAGTTAAATAAGAGTTAAGAAAGCACTGAAAGAGAGGATGAGGAATTAATTATGGGCTTCATGGCAGCAGCTTTGTGATATGTACAGGTTCCTATCTTTAGATAACTTTCCCATTCCTTCCAGTTAAGAATAAGTTTTGAAAGGATGGTGTTTGAGAGCACTACCTTCAAAGAAGTGGATTTATTTGTTATGAACAGACCACCTGAGGATAGATGAAAGCAGGTATTTTTTCTTAAAAGAAAGTCTTGGTTTCTAACACCATCCTTCCCACATTTATACGTCACATATATAATGCAGACCCCAAATACTTCACTACTCTTGGTACTGTATCGATGCAGACATCCCTGTTGTGATAGGGAAAGTCAGGCTCATGCCCCCAGAGCTCAGATAAGGAAGTGGAGGCTCAGGAAAGCTGAATGATTTGCCCACAAATCACACAATCCTTAGATGACAAGGTCAGCCCCTCCTGCATTCTCAATCTAGGCTCTTCCAACAACAGGATGCTTTTTGTTACCCCCTCTTGTCTTTCCTTCTCTCAAAAGGACAGTAAGTCTTTAGTGACACAACACTTACTCAGTCTCCTTTGGGCTTGCTTCCTGATTTCCTGTCAGATAACCTTACACATCTTGCTCTTTTTCTGTCACAATTCAAACACTCCGATTTTATTATGTTCAGGGTTGTCAGTGAATTAAAAATTCAATAAATGTATGGTACCACCTTGCCACCAAAAGTTAACAAATATCACCAGTAAGGATGTTTCTCACAAGTGGACACTGAAGAATACATCCCAGAAGAAAGCTAACAGCTCATTTTGTGCCATGGCAGCATAAGAAATCACCTCCTCAAGACATTCCTTAGCTTTTCATTTCCTCTATAAATAATCAGTCAGAAATGTGGCTCATATTTCATATTAATCAAAAACAGCACTCTCTCATGTGTGCACACTCTTGCTCTCTCTCTCAAACTCTCAATACTCCAAATAAAGTGAGAGCTGCTAATGCCAGCAAATTTAAATTTAAGTCCCCACTCCTCTGGACCTGGTTATACCTTGTCTCCTCCAAGAAGTCTTCCAAGTCCATCCCAGGCCTTAAGCATCTCTTCTTCTTGTCTAAGAAGACCAGAAACCAAACTCATTGCCATTGATTCAATTCCCACTCATAGGAACCCTCGAGGATATGGCAAAACTATCCCTCTGGGTTTCCAAGACTATACATCTTTTTGTTGTTGTTGTTGTTGTTGTTGTTGTTGTTGTTGTTGTTAATCATTTTATTGGGAACTCTCACAACAATCCGTACACACATCTATTGTGTCAAGGACATTTGTACACTTGTCGCCATCAGTTTGAAAACATTTTTTTCTACTTGAGCCCTTGATATCAGCTCATTTCCCCCTCCCCCACCCTCTTTCCTTCCTGAACCCTTGATAATTTTTTTTTCATGTCTTACACCAACCACTGTCTCCCCTCAGCAACTTTTCTGTTGTCCAGACCCCTGGGAGTGGGTTATATGTAGATCATTGTGATCAGTTTCCACTTTCTCCCCCACCTTCCCCTTCCCCTCCTGGTATTGCTACTCTCATTATTGGTTCCTGAGGAGTTTATCTGTCCTGGATTTCTTGTGTTGAGAGCTCTTGGCTGTTCCAGTTTACATGCTCTGCTCTAGCCGGATTTGTAAGGTAGAACTGGGGTCAGGTTATGGTGGGCGGGGGGAGGAAGCATTAAAGAGCAAAAGGAAAGACCCATCTCTTCCTTGTGACACTTCTGTAAGTAGATATACGATTGTCTACAGATGGGCTTTGGGTGTCCACTCCACCATGTCCCCCTCATTCACATTGATATGATTTTTTGTTTGGGGTCTTCTGATGCCTGATATCTGATTCCATCAACATCTCATGATCATACAGGCTGATGTGCTTCTTCCATGTGGGCTTTGTTGCTTCTCAGTTAGATGGCCGGTTGTTTATCTTCATGCCTTTAAGATCCAAGACACAATATCTTTTGATAGTCTAGCACCATCAGCTTTCTTCACCACATTTGCTTATGCACCCATTGTTAAAAACTGTAAATCTTTACTGGACAAGAAAGCTGCATCTTTCTACCATAGAGTGGATGATGGTTTCAAAATCTGACTTTGTAGTTAGCAGCCCAACGTGTAACCCACTACACCACCAAGGCTCCTTTAAGAGCCTAGACAATTGTTGCCACTGCCATTTATCACATACAAATTTATGATGGACTGCCAAGGGTAGGGGTTCTAGAGGCAAGTAGATCCAGATTTCAATTCCAGCTTCACCACTTCCTAGCAACATGGCATTGGGGAAATTACTTAAAGTCTGTGAGGCTGAAATTTCTCATCTGTAAAATGAAATGAAGACTATTCTATCTGTTAAATTCTTTGGATGATGAAATACATATAAAGTACCTAGCACAATAACTGGCATATACTAACAATAACAACCATTTGCCGTTGAATATGCTTCAGCTCATGGTGTGTCAGAGTAGAACTGTGCTCCAGAGGGTTTTCAATAGTTGATTTTTCAGAAGTCGATTGTCAGTCATTTTTCTTGAAGGACCTCTGGGTTGATTCAAACTATCAACCTTTCAGACAAGTTGAGCACAAACCATTTGCATCACCCAGGAACTGGCATTTGCTACATACTCAATTAAAGGCAGTTGTTTGGTTATTATTGTGGTTCAAGGGGGCTTCAAAATGCTTGTGCAAAAATGGAACTGACAGATAATAGTATTCGTCTATGAACTTATTGGGGCCCTCTCATATATACCAGTTCTTGTTTGATATGTGTGATATTTTGTCTTTCTAAATCTTTTTATTCATGGGGATGGAATGAAGGACATTGATCAAGTAACTTAAGCTTAGTGCCCCCTTATTTGCACCGGCCTTTTAGAAGGACTACTTTCAAATGTTATAATAGTCACTTTGCTATTTTTAAAAAAAAGAGGCTCCCAAAATTTCATTAGTTACTATAGTGACAGACCTGTACCAAATCTGCCACCACCACCCCTTGCAGTTGAGTCTTAAGCCTCTGTTATTTTTCTCCTCATTTCCATGTCCTGAAGCCGACACAGTGCCTTGCACATTGTAGCTACTCAACAAAATGCAATTTTATGAAATCTTCACTTAGTCAAAAATTTTGCTGTACTTAGCTCCTAAAAAAAGAAGAAAACATCAAGGAAATAATCTAATATCAAGTTTTTGGTCAAAAACTTCCAAGGTCCAACCAAGAGCCTGGAGATGGAAAATATTAGCTCAATCACTTATATTCTTTGAAATAATTGAATGTATTTTGTAAATTATAAGGTTTAATGTTAATACGGTGCTAAACATAAAAATTAGAAAAAGAATGAGGAGAGTCTCTCAACCTCACCATGATTGACATTTTGAGTCATAGATGTTGTTGTTGTTCTTATTGTTGTTTTGGCTGCCTAGTGCATTGAGGAATGTTTACTTGCATCCTTGGCCTCTACCCTTTGGACAATAGTTTCCAAATTTAGCTAGCTTTTCAGGGGAAAAATGTACTCATTTTTTCTGAGGGACCTTTGTGTTGGTCCCACTGTTCAGGGAAAAAATTTACTCAGCACTCCCTGGTATTAAAACGTTCATACTATAGCCAATAATCTAATATAATACAGCCCCTCAGATCATTCCAACACCCCACCTCCACTCCCAGAAGGTGGTATCACCTACTTTGGGAAACAATGCTCTAGATTTCAATAGTACTCTCCCCAAGTCATAACAACCAAAAATGCCTCTAAATATTGCCAAATGTTCGGGAGGAGGGGGTTGATTGCCCCATTTGAAAACTACTACCCATTAGGTTCTGCAATCCACACCTAAAATCATCCAAATCATTCAAAGTCTTTCATACTAAGGCAGAAAAAGGAAGGCAAGCATTTCAGAAAAGGCCAAAGCAACTTCAGTTAACCTGAAAATCCCATTAACCCCATTCCTTGAGTGTTCTATTCCCTAAGCATTCCAGATAACAAAAAATGTACTGTACATTCTATTTTCTAATTTGTATGCAAAGGTCAGCCCATTTTTGCTATTCAACAGCTAAGCACAGAAATCCAGTTCATGGGTGGGGAAATCATCGTTTCTGCTATCTATTTTAAGTGGCAATAATGCTACTGACCTAGAAGTTTAGAGGGGTTTTCCCCCATCCCCTTAATCTAAAAATCTTAACTCTGATATTGGTAATTACTCCTTTATTCATTCCCTGGGAGGGGGGAGAAATGCAATAAAAAGAAATCTAGTCCAAATAACCAAGATTTTTTAAAAATCATTTTACTGGGGGCTCGTACAATTCTTATCACAATCCATACATACATCCATTGTGCCAAGCACATTTGCACATCTGTTGCCATCATCATTCTCAAAGCATTTGCTTTTGACTTGAACCCTTGGCAACAGCTTCTCATTTTTCCCCTCCCTCCCGGCTCCATTCCTTAACGAACCCTTGATAATTTTTAAATTATTATTATTTTGTCATGTCTTACACTGTCCAGCATATCTCCCTTCACCCACTTTTCTGTTGTCCGTCCCCCAGGGAGGGGGTTATATGTAGATTCTTCTAATCAGTTCCCGCTTTCTACCCCACGTTCCCCTTACCCTCCTGGTATTGCTACTTTCATTATTGGTCGAGAGGGGTTTATCTGTTCTGGATTCCCTATGTTTACAGTTCCTATCTGTACCTGTGTACATCCTCTAGTCTAGCCAGATTTGTAAGGTAGAATTGGAATCATGATAGTAGGGGGAGGAAGCATTTAAGAACTAGAGGAAAGTTGTGTTTCATCATTGCACCCTGACTGGCTCGTCACCTCCCCACATCCCTTCTGTAGGGGGATGTCCAGTTTCTACAGATGGCCTTTGGGTCTCCACTCCGCACCCCCTCATTCACAATGATATGATTTTTTGTTCTTTGATGCCTGATACCTGATCCCATCAACACCTCATGATCACACAGGCTGGTGTGCTTCTTCCATGTGGGCTTTGTTGCTTCTGAGATAGATGGTTGCTTGTTTATCTTCAAGCTCTTAAAACCCCAGATACTATGTCTTTTGATAGCTGGGCACCATCAGCTTTCTTCCCCATATTTTCTTACGCACCTGCTTGGTCTTCAGTGATCCTGTTGGGAAGGTGAGCATCATGGAATGCCAGTTTAATAGAACAAAGTGTTCTTGCATTGAGGGAGAACTCTGGTAGAAGCCCAATGTCTATCTGCTACCTTAATTCTAAGCCTATAAATATATGCACATCATCATACATAAATATATTTACGTATGTAAATGCTTGTATTTAGACCTCTATAAATGCCCTTTGCCTCCTAGTTCTTTCCTCTATTTCCTTATACTCTCCTCGTGTCCCACTACCATGTTCAACCTTCATTTGGGTTTCAGTAATTCCTCTAGGTTACATTGTCTTTGTTCAACCTCTACCAGGCCTCCTACACTGTCCTCGCCATCGATTTTGGATCACTTGTTCCCTTGTCCCTGGGTTTATTAACACCCACTTCCTTTCCCAAACCTCTCCCTCTCCCATGTCCCCACGGAACCGTTGGTCCTGTTGTTTTCTCCTTCAGATAATTTATCCTGCCTATCTTATCTAGGTAGACCTGCAGAGATAATAATATGCACACACAAAAAGAGGCAGAGCACAATAAAGCAACAAAAGAGAACAAAACAACAACGGCAGCAGCAAAGAAAAAAAACCAGGACAAAAATTGAAAAGTCTGTAAATAGTTCAAGGTCTGTTTGCTGACCTTTAGGAGTGTTTTCCAATCAAATCTGCTGGGGTGCCACGCCCTGGCCCCAAAGTCTATTTTTGGTATTCCCTCGGGAATGGCTTGCTCTGCTCTCCTTGCTGTTCTGTTGCACGCCCTTAGTGCTTTGGCTCGGTGTGGTGGGGTCAGATCGAGCACAATTCCTGCACTGTGTCATCAGTGTTGTCCTCTATAGGGCCATGGGTCAGTGAGGGATGCCATGTCTCCTAATGGGGCTGGCCGTATTGTCCTCTCTGTGCATTGGCTGCTCTGAGTAGGGATAGCATCCGCAAGGCTTGGTGGGCCAGGATGTGCTCCACTCTCTCTTCCTCCCCCTTCATTTGCTCCTGTGTGCTCTGATCAAACATGTCCCTCTCCCTGAGCTGTAGTTTCAGTGCTGTCCTCTGAAGTAAATTCTTCTGGGGACAGGTGGGGCTGTCCACGTAGTTGGAATTGGGGCCAGTCCCTCAGACCTCTCTATTACAAACAAGATTTTTATTGCATTGAAAAGACATAACACTTTGACTATAATGTAAAACCAGTTCTTCTAGTCATCCCATTGTGCAATTGAAAATTCCCTTCTTGAGTCAGTAATTTTTCTTGTTTCTTCTTTCTGCAGGTTGTGATCCTGGGAAAACATTCCAGAGGGTATCACTACATGCTTGCTAACCTGGTAAGAATAAACAGGGTTTAAGGTTCCCTGGGCAATATATTATATTTCATTTGTCATCTGGAATAATCTGTGATTCAAAAAGGAAATAGATGAAGTAACTAAAATATTCTCTAGATGCTTGGATTACTTCCTGATGTAAAGCTCTTTCCTGTACATAAAAAAGACCACAGCCTGAGTGCAATACCTTTGTTTTCAAGTATGATGTCTTTGTTTTATCTGGAAAGCTTATATCGTCTCTTCATTTTAAAAAGTAATGATTTGCTATGATTCTCTATTTCTTTGCATGTTCTATTTGAATTTGAAATCAAGTTTAAAAAGTTAGCCAAAGGACAGGGATCATAAGAAACAGACTCTTCCTCCGATTGATCCAAGTTTATGTGCATATCCGTCCTGGATTTGTCCTTCCAGGACACTACTACCAAATCTTTCCAAACCAGGTGCCAGAAGTAGGTTTCAACATGGGACATTAAATGACTCTGTCAGTCTCAAGCCACCTTTCTACTTATAAAATGCAACTTTACTCTCCAACACTCAAACTCCCAGGCCCATAAAATATATTATATTCCTAGTTGCTAGTATTTCTTTCACGGTGCTTCTTTCCCTGCCTAACAAGACAATGGGCTTAGGAGATAACAAAATGCGTTTTACATCAGTAGTAACTGTTTGAAAGAAGTGCTGAATAATATTATCTCCAGAAATTGAAAGAATGTTGGATTATCACTAAGATACTAATAATCTATTAAGTTATTATATAACATGAATTGTACCCACAGTTTTGTTTTGCTAGTACAACAGAATCATGACATTATAAAGATCTTAAACCAAAAGAATAGCAACAAAGGTGAAAAATTATTATAATTATGTTTAAATTTCTTAAAGAAAAAATCTTACTTTGTTTTAATAATGCATAGTTTTTAATGAGAAAAAATATTATTCAAATTTCTTTCTTAGGAAATACATACACTCAAATGCTTTATCAGATGCAGATTAGAGCCACAACTTTCAAGTGTACTATGTGTCTTCTCCAATAATTTGCTCAAAGTGGAGCATTTTGGGGATTAGCTCTGAATTTACATTTGATTGCTTTCTCTTTGGATTCCAGGCTCTTGGAAGTAAATGATGTTTTTTGACGCAATGGAAGTTAAACAGGGGCTTAGCAGGAAACATGGGTTTCAGCACAAGGCAACAGAGGCAGTTATTATTAATGGATCATTACCATTCCTTCCTCACTAATACTTTCTCTTCCCCATTTGCTCCTTTCTTCCTTCTTCTTCCTTTCCCTTCTTCTCTGCCTTATAAGTCCTGGGAAGCACAAGGTATACAGTACAGTATTTTAAAATGTGGAGCTCACATGTACTTGACAGTTATTATAGTGGTCATGTATTTATTTAATGTATAATAGAAAAATACAAAATTAACATCAAAATCTCATGATATGGACATTATTACTTCGTACAAGGCTAAAAGAGTGATTTAGAAAACAAAAGGGGAAATAATTTTAATGTAAGAAATAAACATAGCATGGGGGATAAGCAGAGATGACAAGACTGTGAAAATGGTATATAGATGACTAAAGTTTAAGAAAGGACATTGGCCTAAGGATCAATAAGCAATACCAGGAGAGCAAGGGGAAGGTGGGGTAGAAAGGGGGAACTGATCACAATGATCGACATATAACCCCCTCCCTGGGGGACAGAAAACACAAAAATGGTTGAAGGGAGAGATCGAATTTATAAATTATCAAGGGGGAGGGAGGGAAAGAGGGAAGATAGGAGCAGAGGGGAAAAGGAGGAGCTGATAGCAAGGGATCAAGTAGAAAGAAAATGTTTTGAGAACAATGATGGCAACAAATGAACGAATGTGCTTGACACAATGGATGGATGTATGGATTGTGATGAGAGGTGTATGAGTCTGCAATAAAATGATTTTTAAATAAAAATAAATCAAAGAAAGGATGTTGGACTGGGGGTCAAGAGGTTCAGGTGATCATACTTGCTTTGCTAGTAGCTAACTATGAGCTTCAAGATCTGTAAAACTTGGGCTTAGGTGGAAGGTTGGTTCATGTGTTGATTGGATGCTTTGCAAGCAGATGCTCAGACGTAGTGAAAAATACAAGGCATATATTTATTCATTGAGAATATTCACTGAAACATAAGAGAGAACAGAAGGAGGCAGCAAAAGTTTCAGACTACAATACGGGTCTGACACTTGTGAAGGAAGGGGGAAGAAAAGGGTTGATGGGAAGAACTTCAGACAGTAGTATAACTCGTAACAAGTCTTGGCCAATGCAAACAGGAGCTCTGATGCAAAGGCTGCACATAAAGGAATCCCAGAATGCTTCAAAACGGTCATCTAGTCGTTGAGTGACAGCTTCCCAGGAAGGATACAGATTCCACTTGAAAAAATGAGGCAGATCCTGAAGGCACCTGAATCTGGTGGTTTTCAGCGAATATAACTCCTTTAGATAAGCATTGTCTCCAAGAGAAATCTGAGCAGTATATATCAATGACCAAGTGACCTCTAAAGAGGTCATTCCATTCTGGAATTCTCCAGGTCTCCTTACTCCTACTGTCAGTCCTTGAATGGAGCTTTGCTTTCAATTTTGGACCTTAGACATGAAGGAAATGAAAGCCTGGGAGTTAGAGAACTTCAAAATAAAATCACTCGGAAAAGAAAGGTCAGACAATAATGATAAACTGAAGCCTACCATAGAACTCAGAATTGTGAGAGCTTGGAAGGCTACATATTACAAGAACAAGAGAAATCCACCTCTATAGAAATAAAATCATGTATAGGATTATTCTGAATGATGGCAATATGGGTACTTTCACCATGCTTTGAGCTGCCACTCCTCTTTCACTAGTGGCCTTCTTTGCATTTGAACTCAGCCACATGTTTCCCTAAGCCCCTGTCAGTTAAGTAGCCTCTCTCCCTCTCACAAGGGAAGGTCCTGGATAAGGATCCTTTGTACTACATTCTAAACTGTGCTATAATTTAATTTTTCCTATATGTCAGAATTGTATCTCACTGTACACAGGACCCTAAACTGAAATCAGCAATAGATGCAAAATATGAAATCAGTATAGTATGATAAAAAAGAAGAGCCAAGAGGAGGAGCCCTGATATTGTAGTGGGTTACATGCTGGGCTCCTAACCACAAGGTCAGCAGTTTGAAACCACCAAGCACCCTGCTGCAGAAAGAGAAGGCTTTCTACTCCAGCAAAGAGTTACAGTCTCAGAAAGCCCCAAGGACGGTTCTACTCAGCCCTATAGAGTCAGAATTGACTCGATGGCAGTGAGTTTGCTTTAGGATTTGGATAAGCCAAGAGAAAGGTTTGACTCCCAAGGACTCCAATAACTAGCCTATAATAAAGCAAACTTTCCTGAACCTGTATAACAAATGGTGTGGGGGCCATATCTGGCTTTCTATGGCTGCCAAGGCTGATTGCCACAAGACAGAGGTTAGACAAACTGACCCCCTCCGTACCTTTTGACCCTATTCTGACACCAATCATTCCTCCCATGCACTCTTTAATTCTCAGCTGGATTTGATAATTCATTGCCAATGCTCACAATTATAAGCCAATCTCCTGCCTAAACATACAGCCGATTTCATCTGTGGGCTGGAATTTCACTGCTTTGTCCTATGCACTGGCTCCTGATTTTGCTGTTGCTGCTCTTCTGTGATCCAATAATAGGTATGGTGGATACGCTGCCCTCAACCTGAGGCCAAAGAAACAAGCACTTGAGACACCCTTGAAGAACATGAACCACAGCAGGACTTAATTCAGTGTTGCATCCGTTAACCACTTAAGACCCAACAGTTTCTCTGCCCAGACCAAGAGAATGCTGGCTCTGCAAATGGAGGCTAAGTAAGGTCAGCTGCTTGGGCTAGAGAGTCAGAAAAGCAAGGGATCGTGCTTGCTTGCTAGGGGAGAAATGAGAAGATGTTAACATACTGCCTCCTTCAGTTTTTAATCATTTTACAGATCAAGACATTGATTCAGAAAGGACTTTGCCCAAAGTCTTTCAGCTATTTCATTGCCAATGCATTTTCAATCCAAGTTGAGCAACCTCTTGATAGAGTAAATTGCTCTTCCCACTTGCCCCAATTTAGCATCTCAAGAAGGCAAGTCAGCCCCATAAAGGTCACAGAAAAATATTTGCATATGCATCAATGTAAATGAATGGAGTGCAAAATGTAAATTTTGTAAGAGTGAGGATTATCAAAGATATAGGGGCTTTGAAAAAGGTTTTCATGGGGGGTGGGGACAGCTTTGTAAATCTGGGTTTGAAAGTTGTCCAAAAGTCAAAGAAAAAAATTTGATTGCATCTCCAACATTCTTAGCGATCTCTCTCTCTCTCTCTCTCTCTCTCTCTCTCTCTCTCTCTCTCTCTCTCTCTCTCTCTCTCTCTCTCATGCTCCTCTCCTTGCTATTTCTCATACATCTCTCCCCAATGCTCTCATTTTCCTCCTCTGTCTTTCTCTCTACCTCCCACTCCACTCATATTTGTGTGCCAGGAAATAATGATGAAAATGGGTACTAAATGACATCAAATACTCCCAAAGCCACTGCCACCGAGTCAATGCCAACTCATAGCGATCACCCCATGGTTTTCCTAAATGTAACTGTTTCCGGGAGTAGAAAGCCCGGTCTTTCTCCCACAGAGATGCTGGTGGTTTGAAACTGCCGATCATGCAGATCGCAGCCCGAAATAATCCCAAAATGCCACTAAAACAAAAGTATTATGGCTACAATGTAACTAACACAGAAGTAATCTTGCTTAAAGAAGTAAATCCTCAGTTGACCAGATCTCAGAATGCACCTGAAACAGAGAAAGGTCTTCTTTAATCAGAGAAAATGAGCTCCATTGAGATTGCCTCGTGTTGTTTCACTTGCCAACAACTGCTCCCTTCTGCTCCCTTCCCCTTCCAGGTCTTCTTGTTCTGTTCTCAACTCTCTGTTCCTTTGTTCTTCCATTTTTAATGATCTAAATAAAAAATTGAACTGCTCTAAGCCATGTGTTGTGATCAGTGACACCTCAGCAGATGGCATTGTAAACACGGAGCTCACTGGGCTGGAGGCTGGCCTTGCAGGCTAAAGCAGTAGGTTTGAAGGGGGAAATTCCCAGGGACCCCAAATGCCAAAAAGCCCAGGCACCTCCGGTGGTACAAGTCTCTCTTGTGGTTCATAATTCACTTTCATCTCCAAAAGGAAGTAGGGTAAAACGCAGCACAGCGCCAAGACAACGTGGAGTGGAGAGTAGGCCCAGATACCACTTCATACCATGCATTTTGAAAGCCACGGGCATTAATCAGCTTCAAGTAGCCAGCGTTGAGACTCTCTGTCCATCCTTTCCTCACCCTGCTGCCTGAAATCAACACTGAAAGATCACTTTCTACCCAATATTCCGGCAAAATGAACTAAATGAGTTCTGCTTTATCCCCAGGCCCCAAGATCACATCCTCAAAAGCAGTGCTTCTCAAACAATCTGTAATGAAGGCTAATAAAAATATAACCAAAATTAATTACTAGAACCTTCAAATAAACAAAATAAGGTACATAAATCACAAGCCTGATATTTTTTTAGTATAAGATTTAACTGACATGATATTACCCTCTCAAATTACTGTAAAGGTTTCTATCCTACTGTCATCTTGAATGGTAACAAACAGAATGTCCACAGAGGTCGACACACACTTTGGAGAGTCGAAAGAGCTTTGCAGTGTGTGTGTGTGTGTGTGTGTGTGTGTGTGTGTGTGTGTGTGTGTGTTTCAACAAGTTCATGGAGAAATTCCATTACTTTTACTTCTACCTTTCTACTTTCCATGAATTTTGGGAGATATATATGAATATAGTTATATATAATTCATATAAACTTCTTGAAATATATTTTGAAACAGATAGATAGATCGATAGATCGATAGATAGATAGATAGATAGATAGATAGATAGATAGATAGATAGATAGATAGATAGATGGATGGATGGATGAAGATCTCCTTAGGGACATTATTATCTTATTGGAAGACCAAATTTTCACAGCTGTGGTAAGTACTCTATCAGCACTCTGAGAGTGCGTTGTACTGTGATGGCTTGCACATTGCTGTGATGCTGGAAGCTAGGTTGGAAGGCAAACATACCTATAATCATGATGACACAAAACTAAGAAATATTTAGAATACTGGCAATCATGAGAATGAAACAAGGCTGGGCAACATCATCCCTTGAACTGCTAACCGCAAGGTCAGGAGTTCAAAACTACCAGCCGCCCCACAGTTATAGTATCAGAAAGCAACAGTAGTCATTCTATGCTGTCCTATAGGGTTGCTATGAGTTGATATTGACTCATTGGCAGTGAGTGAGTCTGTGACAGTTGCCATGAGTCAGATGAACTCTCTCTATCTTTCTTTATCTAATCCTAAGTGAGGTGGAACTAGGACCGGTGCTGGGACAGAGCATCAGGGTCCAGAAAAGAAAATGTAGGGAGTCAATACTTTGTTTCAGGGAAAGTCTCGCACAAAGGGTGACTTCAAAACAATTATCTGAAGGTGAGGAGGAGCCAACTGCATGAAGAAACCGAGAAAGTGCATGTAATACACAAGGCCCTGAGGTAGAAATGAGCTTGATACTGTCTCAGAACTTTGAGAAGGCAATTTTGGCTAGAGCAGAGTGATTGACAGGGCCAGGTAAAGATTTTACCTTTTTCTTTTCTTCTAACAGAATTCACGGAACATTTCCAAACAGGGAGAGAAATGTTCTGATTTGTATTGTAAAGCTCAATGGCAAATGAATGAGTCTTATGGTCTATATTTTACCTCTATAAAACTATTAACAAAAAATGATTAGTGACTTTTCTCCACCTATAGAATGTATATAAGGCTGTAATTACTGGTACAGTCCTATAAATCACTCTCACTGGACTCCAGGCAAAGACTAAGTTTGGTAAGGCTCAGCACTACACCAACAGCTAGGGCTAAGGTTTCAATGTGTGATTGTAGATTGAATTAGAGGATAAAACAGTGACTGAACAATACCAGCAACCCATAGTTAAGTGCTAATTTATATCGTGTAAACGTTAACTCCACACATTATACCCTCCCAGGAGGATGGACCTGCTTTCTACAAAAAGACTTGTGTCTTTCATTAGTAGCCTGATAACTTGAGTCACCAAAATTTCAATGCATTTCCCTATCCAAGAATCACCCAGATAAACAATTCAAATGACACTGAGGACAGAGCCAGTCTTTATCCAAATTATTAAGATAGACACCCTTGGCAGTCTTCCACCCCTTGTACTACTGCTTTCATTTCCTTCGAAGCAAGCCACCTTTCATATTTCTCTCTCATAATATAGTATCAACTCAACAAACATCAACCAACTTATCTTGTCTGTTTTTCCAACATGGACCCTGTGAATAGCACTGTATGAAGGAAATTACAGAATATCTCGCAAAGAAATACTCTAAATGTCAGTTTTGAATGTACTAATTTCCAAATGTCAATTATCTATACTATAAGAAGGAAACTGAATTTCAGTATGTACAAAACAAGGAAGATAGGATAATATCAAAGTTATGTGAAAATCTGGAACACTGGGCTGTTCAGTTATAATGTGTGAGTGTGTGTGTGTGTGTGTGTGTTATGAGGTGTGGATCCTGTTTCATTTCTCTGCATGTGGAAAGCCAGTTTTCCCAACATCATCTATTGGTGTGACTCTTCTTTTCCACATTGAGTGGAATAGGAGCTTTGTTGAAAATCAGTTGACCATCTGTGTGGGGCTTTATTTCCAGACTCTCAATTCTACTTCATTGTTCTATGAGTCTAGTATTTTACGAGTACCAAGCTGTTTGAATAACTGTAGCTGTATAGTATGGTTTAACATCAGAAACTGAGCCCTTTGTTCTATCTTTCAACATTGCTTTAGCTACTCGGGACCTCTTCTTATTGTATAAAAGGTTGAAGTTTCCTTTTCTATTTATGTAAGGAAGATTACTGGCATTTTAAAAATCATTTTATTGGGGACTCGTACAACTCATCACAATCACTACTCACTCATCCATTGTATCAAGCACATTTGTACATTTGTTGCCCTCATCATTCTCAAAACATTTGCTTTCTACTTGAGCCCTTGGTATCAGCCCCTCATTTTCCCCCTCCCACCCTGCTCCCCCTCCCCCATGAACCCTTGATAATTTATAAATTATTATTATTTGGTCATATCTTATACCATCCAATGTCTTGCTTCACCCACTTCTCCGCTGTCCATCCCCCTTGAAGGAGGTTATATGTAGATCCGTGTAATCTGTTCCTCCTTTCTCCCTCACCTTCCCTCCACCTTCCCAGTATCACCACTCTCACCACTGTGTTTCCAGTTCTTATCTGTACCAGTGTACATCCTCTAGTCCAGCTGGATTTGTAAGGTAGAATTGGGATCACAATAGTGGGGGGGGGGGAAGCATTTAAGAACTAAAGGAAAGTTGAATATGTTTTATCGTTGCTACACTGTACCCTGACTGGCTCATCTCCTCCCGTGTCCCTTCTGTAAGGGATGTCCCATTGCCTACAGATGGGCTTTGGATACCCACTCTGTACTCCCCCTCATTCACAATGATATGATTTTTTGTTCTTTGATGCCTGATATCTGATCCCTTCAACACCTCGTGATCACACAAGCTGGTGTGCTTCTGCCATGTGGCTTTGTTGTTTCTCAGCTAGATAGCCTCTTTTTATCTTCAAGCCTCTAAGACCCCAGATGCTATATCTTTGGATAGCCAAGCAACATCAGTTCTCTTCACCACATTTGCTTATGCACCTGCTTTGTCTCCAGTGATTGTGTCAGGAAGGTGAGCATCTCAGACTGCCAACTTATTAGAACGAAGTGTTCTTGTGTTGAGGGAATACTTGAGTAGGGGACCACTATCTACCTGTTTCCTCAATTATAAATCTATAAATATATGTACATAGATCTATTTCCCCCTCGTCATATATAAATATATTTACAGCTGTATATGACTGTATTTAGATCTCTGTAAATGCCCTTTGCCTCCTAGTTCTTTCCTCTATTTCTTTTTACATTCTTCTTGTCCCACTATCATGTTCAGCCTTCATTTGAGTTTCAGGGATTCCTCTCAGCTACATTGTCCTTGATCTAGCCCTGCCAGACCTCTTACACCTTCTTCACCATCGATTTTCGGTCACTTGTTCCCTTGCCCCTGGGTTTGTTAACACCCACTTCCTTTCTCCCACCTCCCTCTCTCCCATGTCCCCCTGGAACTGTCATCCCATTGTTCGCTCTTCTGGCTTGTTTATCCTGCCTATCCCTTCCAGATAGACATGCAGCGACAACAATATGCACCAACACAAGACTGAGCACAACAAAGCAGCAAGAGAAAATAAAACAAGAGCTACAACAGCAATAACTAAAAGGCAACAACAACAACACAAAAACCCTATAAATAGTTCAAGGTCTATTAGTTGTTCTTTACGAGTGTTTTCCAGTCGAGTCTGATGGGGTGTCACGCCCTGGCCCCACAGTCTATTTTTAGTATGCCCTGGGAACTTCATTGTTCTGCTCCTCTTGCTGCTCTTTTGCACGTCCCCAGTGTCTCGCTTCGGCATGGTGAGCTCATGGCGGGCACAGTTCCCACCGTGTGTCTCCAGTTTTGTCCCCCATGGTGCTTTGGGTCAGTGAGGAACGCTGTGTCTCGTGTTGGGGCCGGCTTTTTGGTCCTCTCTGTGCATTGGCTGCTCTGAGCAGAAATATTGCCCTCAGAGCTTGGTGGGCCAGGATGTGCTTCACTCTTTTTTCCCTCCCCCCTCATTTGCTCCTGTGTGCTCTGATCAGACCAGTCCCTCTCCTTGAGCTGTATCTTCAGTGCTGTCCTCGGAAGTGAATACTTCGTGGGGAGGGGGGGTAAGGGGACCTGTCCAGATAGTTGGTAATGGGGTCGGCCCCTCAGACCTCTCTACTGCTTCGCTGCTTCATGTCAGTGTGCTGTGTTCTTGTCTTGGAGCACTGTGTTGAAGTCTGGTCACTCTTTCCCTGTGCAGATATAAACAACACCCACCCCTTGGGTGGGTTACTGGCCTGTTCCCCCGGCTAACCATGTCTTTTCCCCCCTCCTTTTTAGGTGGCTACCACATGTATCTCTGAGTTTGATCGAGATTGTGTTGAATCTATAGATCATTTGAGGGAGTAATGGCATCTGGCAATATTGTCTTCCATCCATGAACTTTCCACTTATTTGAGGCTTCTCTTTCAGCAGTATTTTATCATTTTCATTGTCTAAATCCTTCCTTCCCTGTTTAGATTTATTCCTAGGGAGTTTATTCTCTTCACTATTATTCTCTTAGACATTATCGTGAATGAAATGGTTCCACTGCTTTCCCTTTCAGATTTCTCATTGCTGCTTTATTGAAAATGAAATGATTTTTTTAATTATTTTGACTTTGTACACTACAACTTTGCTAAATTCCCCTATTAGCACTAGAAGTTTTCTTTGGACTGTTTGGAATTTTCTGTATTCACGAAAATATCAACGAAGAGATAATTTTACTTCTTTTCCAGAGTAGCTTTTATTTTTATCATCTTATTGCTATGACTAGTACTTCTAACACAGTGTTGAATAAAAGTGGTGAGAGTGGGCACCCTTGTCTTGTCCCCAAATTCAACGGGAAAACTCTCAATCTTTCTCTTCTGAGTATAATGTTAGCTATTGACTTTTCATACTTGCTCTGATTTATATTGAGCATTTTTTTCATTCCAATATTCTTTAAGGTTTACAACAAGAAACAGTGTTGGATTTTATCAAATGCTTTTTCTGCATCCTTAAAGATTATTATGTGGTTTCTTCATTCTATTGATGTAGCATATTACATTGATTGATTTATCTAACGTTGAACCATACCTATATCCCTGGACTAAATCGCACTTGGTCAGAGTGTATGCCTTATTTTACTATGCTGTTAGGTTTGTTTGCTAGTATTTTGTTGATGATTTTTTGTATCTATACTCAGAAGAGCTTGTAAGTTTCTGTTTCATATGTGTTTTTGCCTAGTTTGTCTACATGGTTCTGTTTGCTTCACAGGATGAATTAGGGAATATTCCTTCGTTTTCTACCTTTTTTTTCCCTTTCGTTTTAAAAATAGTATTATTGGCATATAATTCACCTAACATGCAATTCAATAGTTCAGTCAAGGCAAGAAGAGTTGTATGATCATCACCACAGTGTTAGAACATTTTCTTCATTCTTATCACCAGATTCCCAACTGCCACCAAGCTGCCTGCTATACCCCTAAGGGAGCATTCATTCAATTACTGGGGCTATAGATTTACCTATCCTGGATTTCATATGCAGACAAACATTAGGGAAAAAAATAACAATAGCAAAGTAAAACCTCAATTGAAAAGAAAGCAGAAAATATATTTTTTAAACTAGAACAAATTTTAAAAGGATCATAAGGGTTATCAAATGATAAGGTGCTAAATTTTAAGCTAACTGCATCTGCAATAATCTACTTCCCAATGCACTCTGCATGAGAGCAAGGCTCTTCACATCACTGGTCCATGGTCAGAGGGATTCACCAGAAGTCTAATCCACATGGATTTCCTCTGATTTGTTTTAACTGAAACAACTTTAAAATGAATCAAAATTAAAGTGAAATGATAAGATATTACATTTTAATCTGTGTTGGCCATAATTGACTTTACAATCTTCTCTGTATGTTTTTTTAAAATACTCTTTTTAATCATTTTATTGTGGGCTAATACAACTCATCATAATCCATACATACATCAATTGTGTAAAGCACATTTGTACAATCGTTGCCCTCCACTTAAGCCCTTGGCATCAGCTCCTCATTTGGAGGCTCTTACATCTCTTATCACAATCCATACATTCTTCCATTGTGTCAAGTACATATTGCACATACGCCGCCATCATTATTTTCCAAGCATTCTCTTCTCACTTGAGCCCCTGATACCAGCTCTCCATTTCTTTCCCCTCCCTCCCCCACCCATCCTCACTCACAAACCCTTGATAAGTTATAGATTAATTTTTCCATATCTTATATTGTCCTCTGTCACCCCTCACCCACTTTGCCATTATTCATCCCCCTGGGAGGGGGTTCTAGTTTGATCCCTGTGATCAGTTACCCCTTTCTCCCCCCACCCTCCTCTAATCCTCCTGGTAATGCTACTCTCCTTGTTGGCCCTGAGGGGTTTATCTATCCTGGATTCCCTGTGTTTCAGGCTCTTATCTGTAGCAGTGTGCATGCTCTGGTCTAATCTGATTTGTAAGGTAGAATTGAGGGCATGATAGTGGGGTGAGGGAAGCATCAAAGAACTAGAGGAAAGTTGTGTGTTTCATCGTTGCTATATTACCCCCTGACTGGCTCATCTCTTCTCTGTGACCCCTCTGTGAGGGGATGTCCAATTGTCTACAGATGGGCATTGGGTCTCCACTCCATGCCACCCCTCATTCACACTGGATATGGTTTTATTCTGGGTCTTAGATGCCTGATACCTGATCCCATCGACACCTCATGATTACACAGGCTGGTGTGCTTCTTCCATGTGAGCTGTTGTTCTTTCTCAGCTAGATGGCCATTTGTTTATCCTCAAGCCTTTAAGACCCCAGACAAGAATTCAAGTAGTATGTAACTCTAAATGCTTCATATTATTACCATATGTACTTGTGTATAAGCCCAGTTTTTCAGCACATTTTTAATGCAGTTTTTTTGGGGGGGGCAAAATTAGGGACTTCAACTGATATTCAGGTGGGGTTAAACTCGAGTATAAACTATACTCAATGGAGCCAACTGGTCCAAGACTTTATTTGTTTTGGATCAGTGACTCCATCTCTTCACTTTTAAGAGGTCTGTTTCAACTTTCTGTTTTATTTTAAGTCAATTTGAATAGGTTGTGTGCTTCTAAGAACTTTCTATTTTATCTAGGTTTTCCAGGTTTTCACATAATTGTTCATAACATTCTGTCATAATTTTCTTTCTTCTGAGTAATGTTCCTTCTTTCATTCCTGATGTTGACTATTTGAATCTTTTGTAAATCTGGCTAAAAGCTTGTCAGTTTATTGATCTTTTCAAAGAATCAACTTCTGCTTTTATTGATTCTATTGTTTTTATTTTCAATTTTATTTATTTATTTTATTTTTTTGGTTAGTCTTCTTTTAACAGTTTTATTGGCACATAATTTACATATCATACAATTCAATTGTTCCATTGTTCAATCATATCAAGGAGAATTGTACAATCATCACCACATCAATTTTAGAGGATCCCCTTTCCCAAGATTAAATTGCCTTTAAAATGATTTATGTAAATACATTACGTTCCATTGTTCCCTACCCTCTCAGCCTTCATTATTTATTCCCCCAAATCCCCTTTCTCTCCATATCACCCACCCCCACCCCTGTTTTTTCTATATCCCCCTGTATCAGTAATTGCCATTATGCATACACCCCTCCTATGCTTCACAGCTGGGAGACCTAACAGAAAACAGTAACTCACAACATCAAGCTAGGTTGGTAAGGTTAAAAACATAATAGTATACAAAAAAAATACAAATCACACTTAAGAAGGAAAAGACACCCCACCCCCCCACCCCCAACAACATTCAAAAAGCTAGGGAAGAAATTTCTGTCATGGAACCAATAAGAGACAGCTGCACCCAGAACAGATCCAGCTTGCGTCTATAAGGTGATCAACTGGCCAAGCATCGAGTTGATTCAGCACAATCAAGATTACAATGGTCTCTCCCAGATAGCAAGGCTGTTGGAGACTCTCTCCTGTGGCTAGAGAAAATCTGCCAGGGCTCAGTCTGACTAGATACTCTGCAGATGGGTTTGGGGCTTCCGCCATCCTTAGGCCTCCACATATTGGGTGTTCATAATTTTTGCTCCGATGCTTTTCTTCTCACCATATTCGCATCGTTGTTATTTCTTTTCTTCTCATAGGTCTAGGCTTAGTTTGCTCTTCTCTTTTCAGTTTCTGGAGCTGTTAAGTTAGACCATTGAGATTTCTCTTCATGTAAGTACTTACTACTATAGTTTTCTGTCTGAGTACTGTCTTTGCTTCATACCATAAGTTTCTATATACATTTCTTTCATTTTCATTTGACACTTGGAAATTTTTAGTTTCCTTTTTATTTCTTCCCTGACCCACTGGTAATTTAATAGTTTATTGTTTAATTCCTATATGTTTTTGTATTTTCCAGGGTTTTATTTTCTGTTGTTGATATCTAGCTTCCTTTCATTGTGGTCAAAAAACAGGCACAGATTTTTTTAAATAATTTTAACATTTTTATCGACAACTAATTTATTTGTCATGCAATTCAATAATTTAAGCATATTGTAAGTTGTGCAATCATCACCACAATCAGTCTTACATTTTCTTTTTTCTTATACTCATTAATATTAGCTCCTAGTTTCCTCCCAACCTCTCTGCCATAACCCTGATAAACTACTGATCCAGTCCCTGACTCTATAAAATTACCTATCCTGAATTTCATTTAATGTAAAACAAACAACAATGAAAGACAGAAATAATAAAACTAGCAAAATAAAATAAAACCAAAAAACCCTCAATTGAAAACAAAGCAGAAAATAATAAAAAGTAGAATTTTAAATGGTTCACAAAGGAGAACAAGTAATAATGTGGGACATTTTAACCCAACCATATCTACATTTGGAGCCCTGGTAGCGTAGTGGTTATGGGTTGGACTGTGATCCACAAGTTCAGCAGTTGGGAACCACCAGCTGCTCTTAGGGAGAAAGATGGGACTTTCTACTCACGTAAAGAGTTGCAGTCTCAGAAACTAACAGACTCTGTCCTATAGGGTCACTTATGAGTCAGCATCAGCTTGCGGGCAGTGAGTGAGTGAGATATCTGTATTATCCCACATTCCAGTTCATTATATCTGATACCAAGGTCATAGGAGATTTATGTTAGGCTTAATCCATGTGGGGCCCTAAAAAATGTGTTTTGAGCTTTCACTGTCATCCACAGCCTTCTACAAACTGGGTGCTCAGTAATTAAGCTCTAATACCATCCCCTCCTCCTGTCGTGGATTTTGCTGTTACAATCTTTGAATCACAGAAGCTGGTATGCTTCTTCGGTGTAGACTTAGCTGATAACTCACTTAGACAAAACAAGCCTTTAAGACTCCAGATAATATTCTTTCTGATAGCTAGGTGTCAACTGATTTCTTCATCACACTTTACTATAGCACCCATATCTTCGTGAGGGCAAGTATCAAGACATATATTTGATATAGGTATATTTTAGTCATTAGTTTGCAAGTTGAGATGTTTCTTGAAAATGAAAATTCAATAGTTAGACATGCTTAGAGTTGTAAGTGATGTTGTAAGGGCCCTGTCTAGGCAAAGAATAGTGAACAGACAAAGACTAGAATTTGGCATGACTGGAATTTGAAGTCTGTTGAAGGAAATGATATGAATGATCCTAGGGAAGTAGGATGTTACAATAGATAGTGGAATCTCTCTGAGGTCATACTAAGATTCAAACTCCAAACATGGTACCATCTAGTCAATTCTGACTCATAGTTGACTGTTTATATATGTAGAAAATAGGGAACCATCACAGTTATTTTAAGAAAGAAGTATTACAATCTAAGTGGAGTGTTAAGAAGGTACATGTATTGTATGAAGAATAATCTAGGCAGCAAAGAACAAGAAGTCGGAACACTAAGAAATTAAGACAATAATCTTGGCCAATTATTCTTACACCTATTTTGTGCTTCAAAATCACCTATTGGGTTTTATAAAATTACAGGCGCTTGAGTCTTGGTGTCATTAAATGAAAGATAAAATATAGGAAAAGGAAAAGTTTCAAGGGGACATATTGAGTTTATTTTTATAAAAATACATTATGTTTAAGATATAGTTTGGTACCTAATTTAGATAGCAGGCAATTAGAAAGTGGGTCCTAAGAGAATTGGTGTCTCATTCAAAGTGAATTCAAATGAAAAATCCTAAAATAAAACAAATACGAAATTTGTTTGTTTTTCAGAATGTAAATCCTCAAAATGAAACAAATCCTTTGGCTGAGGTAAACCATGTATTCGATGGTAAACGCTCAAAGCCCGATAATATGACAAATCATGATTACTCTCACAAGCACTCAAAAATTAGAAGGCAAAAAAAAGCTAAGAAAAAAATGTTTCTAACATCTTTTGGTAGATGAGAGCTACCAGAAAAAGAAACTGGCTTTCAAACAATCAAACTGCTAAAGGGTCTGTAATTCTGAGAAGGGACAGAATATTGCTGTAAAACAGCAACCTGTTTAAACAAACTGAACCTTCCTTTCTCACAAAAATGTCAGATAAATCTACTGGAACATGCTTTGTCTTTGGTAAAAATACATTCTTTTTTAAAATATGGGTTTAAATAAAAGCTGAAACTCAGTGTAAAAAAATAGAATTCATGATACAGAACTTTCCTTTGAAATCAGGCTGTTAAATGAATGTATTAAATAAAATTACATTGGTTTTCTGTCTTTTGTGTATAGGTTGCCATTAGAAACTCGTAGGTCAGACATTTCAACCTAAAACCAAATGTTAATTTTGTTTTGAGGCACGGAAATGAGTTAAATAGTAAAAACTTATAAACTAAGCTATATTTAACCCAGAAAGACAACTTTTATTTTTCCTGAAGACATAGTTTTTTCTGATAATAAGAAGCTACCCATCTAGATTACCATGTAATCACATATATTTTTGTATAATAACTGCAGTATTTCTATTCAGAGCAGTATTCAAGGGTCATGAAAAAAGAATTGGAGTAGGGAGGAGGGAGAAAGCTGGGCCTGGGCACTGTTTGACAGGACAAGGGCTCATGACAGTGGTCAATGCTGACTGACTGAGAGAACTGCCTTCTGCCCATGAGTGTTTCAGTTAGAAAGGTGTGCTGAGGATAGAGCTTTCTGGGAAAGATTATAGGATAAAGATGGACCAATGAATAAAGAGGGCAAATTCAGGGATGGAGTCGAAGGAATGGAGGTAAATAGCTGGCAGCTAGATATGGAGGATACATGCCTTCTTCCACCATTCCCCCAACCTTGCAAGCTATCTCTTTTCTTTTGATTTCTTGACTCTGGCTACTGACAATCAAAGTCTTTCATTACAGTTTGAGGAGAGTGGGCATGGTTAAGGAGGTTTGGGACCTCTATTCCAATGTGTTTTGAAAAGCTAAGGAAGCCATGGTGGGGCAGGGCTGAAGGCACTCAGCTGCTTCGTGGGGAAAAGGTATGGCAGTCCACTTCCATAAAGATTTACAAGCCGTACAGGCCCAATGAATGGTGGCCCGGGACTACCATATCATATCTTGATTATTTTAATACCATCGTTGCTTTATTATGACATGTATTAATGTGGCAAGCACGGTCTGTCTTTGTGAATTTGTGAATGAATGCTATTGGGAGTTAGTTTCATTTACCATCCATGTGTCTGGTAATTATCTCTTTTGTCTTAATGCTTTTAGAGAGGTTTCAGGTAACTCAGCCTGTTTTACCACCTTGCTGACTGGTTTGTCATCCTAAGGAGGAAATGTAACAAAAGGTTATGTATAGGTAAAATGTCTAAAAGTAATGATCAGAGCCAGAAAATACCTGCCCTTTTGTCTAACACTTTTCTCCTAAATTCCATCTTCTTACCACATTTCCCTGTTTCTTTACTCCATTTTTCTTTAGAGATTTTTTTGAGAAAGGTATTTTTTAATTGATTAGGGTGTTACAGTAAGACTTCACATTTGTTTTTATAATATTTTTACCATATTACAAACATCTCTCCATACCAATCAATATATTTCTTCAATGTTGTTCCTGTGGTTTTTTGTTTTGTTTTGTTTTTTAAATCATTTCATTGTAACACTCTCATCACAATCCATATATCAATTGAATCAGACACGTTTGTACATATGTTGCCCTCATTCTTTTCTAGACTTTCTATTGAACCTTTGGTGTCAGCTCTTTCTCTCCCCCCCCCCCCCCGCATAACTCCCTGAGAGATTGTACATAGATATTATTTTCATCTCTCACACCAACCGCTGTCTCCCTTCCCCCATGGTTTCTGTTGTTCTTCTCCCTGTACAGGAGTGTTTGGTTCTGTGTCAATCATGGTGATCAGTTTCCCCTTTCTCCCTTCTCTCCCTCTTTTCCCGCTCTACTTCTGATATCACTATTCCCACTCCTGTTGCTGGATATTGTGTGTCATGAGCTCCCATCCCTTTCTATACCTGTGTACATGTTCTGGTCTAGTCTGAATTGCGAAGCCACACTGGGGTCATGGTAGTGGGGGGTGAGGAAGCCTCAAGGAACCAGAGGAATATAGTGTGTTTCATCGATGCTTTACTGCACCCTGATGGCTCATCCCTTCACTGTGGCCCCTCTGTGGGGAGATTGTTCCACTGTCTATAGATGGGCTTTGAATTTGTGCTCCAGCCCCCCTCATTCTCAACAATATGTTCTTGTTTGTTATGTGTCTGCTAATACCTTTTACCCGGTCTCTATGACTCCTCACGATCGCACCGGTGGTGTGCTTCTTCTATGTGGACTTGTTTCACTGCTGAATGTGGCGGCTTGTGTAACTTCAAGCTTTTAAGACCCCAGACGCTATATCTTTTAATAGCTGGGCACCATCCACCTTCTTCACCACATTTGCTTATGCACCCATTTTGTTTTCAACGATTGTGTCGGGAAGGTGAACATCTCAGACTGCCGATTGGTCAGAACAAAGTGTTCTTGTATTGAGGGAGGGTGTGAGCAGAGACCCAAAGTCTATCCCCTATCTCAGTGTATTGCTGTATAAAAAGATGTACATGGACCAATACTTCTATTTTTGTGGATTAATATATTTAGAGATTTTATATCATCACCTCAATGTGTTTGTGTCTTTACATAGAATTGAGTGATATATGGTGTCACCACCATAAATATTCATCAAAATTATGGTAAGATGTAATGGCTTAAAATGTGGTTAGAGATGAAGGATCTTGCTCAGAACCTTCCTTGTAATTTTGTCTTCCTCCCTCTCTGCCTTTGTTCCTTTTCCTTTGCATCTATTTAATGTCGGTGCTACTACATGTGTTGTTGTTAGGTGACATCAAGTCTATTCCGACCCATAGTGACACTGTGCACAACAAAATGAAATACTGCACAGTTCTGCACCATCCTTCAAATGTTCCTATGTCTATACCCATTGTTGAAGCCCAGGTGTCAATCCATTTTGTTAAAGGGCCTTCCTTTTTTTTTTTTTTTTTTGCTGCCTCTCCACTTTATCAAGCACTCTGTCCTTCTCTAGGGATTGGTTTATCCTGACAATATGTCCCAAGTATGTAAGATGAAGTTTTGCTCCCCTTTCCTCTATGGAGCACTCTATACTTCTTCCAAGATGGATCAATTTGTATTTTTTACAGTCCCTGGTACTTTCAATATTCTTCTCCAGCACTACAATTCAAATGTGTCAATTCTTGTTCAGTCTTCCTTCTTCAATGTCCAACTTTCACATGCATGTTAGGAAATGAAAGATATTCTGACTTGGGTTAGGCTCACCTTAGTCCTCAAAGTAACAACCTTGCTTTCCAATACTCTAAAGAGGTCTTGTGCACCAGATTTACCTAATGCAACATGCCTTTTGATCTCTTGACTGCTACTAGCATGAGCATTAATTTTGAACACAAGCAAGACAAAAGCCTTGACAACTTCAAACTTTTGACCATTTATCATGACCTATGGGTCCAGATTTGAGGATTTTGGTCTTCTTGGCATTCAGTCATAATCTACACGGAAGGCTGGAATACTTGATCTTCATCGGCAAATGCTTCAAGTCCTCCTCACTTCAGTAAGGAAGGTTGTGACATCTGCATATGACAGGTTTCTTAAAAGCTTTCCTCCAATCCTGATGCCACATTCTTCTTCATGTAATCCAGCATCTCTGATTATTTGCTCAGAGTACAGATTGAAGCAGAATGATGAGAGGATACAACCTTGACACACAACTTTCCTGGTATTCCACCATTCAGTATTCCCTTGTTCTCTTCACAAAACTGCCTCTTGATCTATCTGCAGGTTCCTCGTGAGCACAATGAAGTGTTCTGGAGTTCTCCTTCTTCTTAAGGCTATCCACAGTTTGGTAAGGTCCACACAGTCGATATGCCTTAGCATAGTCAACAAAACACAAGTAAACATCTTTCTGGTGTTCTCTACTTTGAGTCTAGATCCATCTGACATCAGCAATGAAGTCCCTTGTTCCACATCTTCTGAATCCAACCTGAACTGCTATTCTTTGTCAGTGTACTGCTACAACTGCTGTTGGATGATCTTCAGCAACATTTTAATTGCAGATGATATCAGTAATATTGTTCGATAATGTATGCATTCTGTTGAGTTAACTTTCTTTGGAATGGGTAAAAATATGGATCTCTTCCAGTCAGTTGGCCAAGTAGCCGTCTTCCAGATTTCCAGGCATAGATGAGTGAGTGTGTCCAGTGCTTCATCAGCTTGCTGAAACATTTATATTGGCATTCCATCAATTCCTGGAGCCTTGGTTGTGGCCGATGCATTCAGAGCAGCTTGAATTTCTTCCTTCAGCACCATCGGATCTTGCTCATATGCTACCTCCTGCACTGGTAGAATGGCGACTAGTTCTTTTTGGTACACTATATTGTTTCCATCTTCTCTTGATGCTTCCTGCATCATTCAAGATTTTGTGCATAGAGTTTTCAAGCGTGAGGCTTGAAGTTTTTCTTGAGTTCTTTCAGTTTTAGATATGCTAAGGGTATTCTGCCTTTGGGGTTTTTAAAATTCTAGATCTTTGCACATTTCATTATAATACTTGGCTTTGTCTTCTCGGGCTGCCCTTTGAAATTTTCTATTCAGCTATTTTACTTTCTCCTTTCTTCAATGTGCTTTAGCTACTCTATGATTAAGAGCAGGTTTCAGAGTCTCTTCTGACATCCATTTTGATTGTTTCTTTCCTGTCTTTTTAATGACCTTTTCCTTTCTTTATGAATGATGGACTTGATGTCCTCCCATGGCTCATCAGGTCTACTCTCATTAGTGTTCTGCTTCATTAGTGTCTCTGAAAAGCAATGTCAGGTTACTTAATAAGCAAGGTAAGCATGAGCTTACTTGTGCTTCCTTACTAAGTTGCAGAGAATAATTTCACATTCTTTTACACCACATCAAAGATTTTGTTTCTAGATATGTCTGGCATCGTTCTCTCTCCCAACCTACCTCACCTACAGAATCAAAGCCTCTTTCCAAATTTATAACCCTGACAGGGATGAAGTGCCCAGTAAACAAGTTAAAATGCGTGTGAAACTTTCCTCTAGTTCTTTAATGATTCTTCCCCGTGCCCCCCACCACCTGTCACAAGCCTAATTCTACCTTACAGATCTGACTAGATCAGAGCATGTACACTGGTATGGAGACGAGCTCAAAACACAAGGATTCCAGGACACATTAAATCCCTCAAGACCAATAATGAGAGTAGCAATACCATGAGGGGAAGGGGAAGGTTGAGGCGAGAAAGGGACACCCGATTACAATGATCCACATATAACAACCCCCAGGAGGACAGACAACAGAAAAGTGGGTGAAGGGGGACAGTGGTTGGTGTAATACATAGAAAAAATGATAAATGACCAAGGGAACATGAAGGAGGGAGGTGGGGGATGGGTAAAAATGAGCTGATACCAAGGGCTCAAGTAGAAAGAAAATGTTCTGAAAATGATGATGGCAACATATGTACAAATGTGCTTGACACACAGATGGATGGATGGATGGATGGAGATAAGAGGTGTAAGAATCCCCAATAAATGATTTTTTTAAAAGAAAGGAAAATAAAAAGCATTCAAATTGATAATAAATAAATAAAACCCATGTGAAATTGTGCACTACAGATTAATGAATAAGTCTGTACTTACCTTTGCTAGCTGATTAATCTATCCCTGTTGAAAAGCTTGTGGATAGGATGTAATTTGTATAATCTTACAGGCTATCAGCAATCACCTAAAAGTAGAGTTTAGCAATGTCTGATGCAAAAAGAAAATCATATATATATATATATATATATATAATCACATATGTATATGCACATATATACATATATATATTCCTTGTGTTTTGAGCTCTTGTCTGTACCAGGATAGATAGATAGATAGATAGATAGATAGATAGATAGATAGATAGATAGATAGATAGATAGATAGAAGGATGGACAAGAGTCAACTAACTCCTGCCTCTTCGGACACAACAAATTTCCTAATATCTCAATCCCAATCACCATCTTTTCTGTCTGGGATCCTTTCGCTTCCCTGACCCACACCCCCTGCCTCCCCATTTGTAAACTCTGTATTGTTATTTGTACATGCTATGGCTATTAAGGTAATGAGCCCTGGTGGCACAGTAGTTGCATGCTGGGCTGATAACCGCAAAGTCAGCAGTTCAAAACCACTAAGGGAAAAAGATAAGGTTTTCTACTCTCCTAAAGATTTACGCATGAGCAAATGTGAAGAAAGCTGATGGTGCCCAGGGGGAGCTGGCAGTGTGAACCTTGGAGAAACACCTTCATTGAGTCTAGGTGGCTAAGACACCAGAAAGTAGCCAGAATGTGGGGGGGCAGTGGGTGGGGGTTCAGGGGTAGAGAAAATGGTAGCTGCTGTGCAGATGTCAGGACTTGTTTGCGAACACATGTGAGACATACCTTGGGGTTTGTACCCTCGTGTACAATCAAGCTACTGGGTTGTTTGGATTTCTCTGTATTCTCTGATATTTCTGTAAATCACAAACTTTGAAAGTACTCATCACTAGACTTTGAAGCAATCTGTTGGGTTTGATCTGGAGGGTTGAAGAAAAGGTTTTTTACATATAAATTCTAGCCATGGTCAGACTTTTTAGAAATACTTTCCAGCCTTGCTCTGGTATTCAATGAAGAAAGATTATAGGCCAATAAAATAAAGCTAATTTTTTTCTTGAAGTTTGCACCGATTTCTATCCATGTGGTTTCTAGTCTAAATCAATGCATAGGCACTAATATGTAAGATTCCATATCTCCTCAGCTATGCCTGTAGTTTTAAAGAGAGTGCGTCCGAGGAATGGGCCTACATTCAGGCTTTTTTGGATAGCTCATGAGAGATCTTGGGCAAGGAACTTTTCATCTTTCCCTTAGTGCTCCATCTAATTAGCAGATACAGTTAGTAAGAGCACACGGCTTCCCACAATCACAATTCCCTCTTAATGTCTTTCCAGGGTTTTACTGATATTTTGCTGGAAAGAGTCATGCATGGGGGAGCCAATATTACAGGATTCCAGATTGTCAACAATGAAAACCCGATGGTTCAACAGTTCATACAGCGCTGGGTGAGGCTGGATGAAAGGGAATTCCCTGAAGCCAAGAATGCACCACTAAAGGTAATGTCCCCTGGCATGTGGAAACCTTAGGCCAACTTCTCAAAGTACAGCCCCTCTGTGTTTACAACCAGTGATCCAGTGCTCTTCCTTCACAAGTGAGTTGAAGATGTTAAAAAGGCAACTGCAGGGGATACGATTGCATTTGAAACTAAACCACCAAGTAACTAAGCTATTGAAAGTGAGGCCTTTTACAATCCAATGTTTGGGAATAAGGTAACTTAATTTTTTTAATGAATTTCATTTGTAATCTGCTCATAGCAATTTATGATATTATAAGAACCTGAGCTTGGCAAAGGGTGGAGGCAGTGGGTATAAATAAGGAAGATTGATAGTCTGAAACAGAAAATTAGATTTCACATTATTTATATGATTGCTCTGTGTTAATAAGTTCCGTGAATCTCAGTACACCCAAGTGAATTACGCTCTAATACCAAGTGTGTGTGTTGCCTATACATATATTGAATGGAAATGTTTCCCTGCCTGCAAGAATATCTTGAATATAATTAGATTACCTAGGTTGCTCATTTTCCTGAAATCAAGATAGGAACATTACAAGCAAAAAGCCATGCTTAAAGTGCACATTTTTCAAATGTGTTCCCCCATGGACAAAAATTCTGTTATTTAAAAATCAAGAATTAAAACAGATAAATTAGGGGGAAGTTATTTGCGTTACACAATGGATCCTTTTAATGCATTTTCTAAGTAACTCATTCCCAGTGCGGTAAGAGCCCATTTTCAAGTATGAAACTGACTTTTAATTCTTCCTTCCTGGGAACCTGACAGGATCGATGCTGGCAGAACTGCTCCTGGGCTTTCCGAGGCAAACTCTTTCCAGGAGTTGAAGGCCTCATCTTTCTCCTGCCCAGGGGCTGCCAGTTTCGAGTTGCTGGCCTTGGGGTTAACAGCCCAGCGCATAACAACTCGGCAACCAGAGCTCCTCAAAAGACAAGTGGTGGGGCAGGGAGGGGGAATAACTTTCCTGTCGCATCATCCCAAGAGATTGACCCTCAAAGCCTCCTCGGGAAGAATAGATGGAATGGTGGCACACCAGAGACCTGTAATATTCTGGATCACCAATGCAGGGCTACCCTTTATGGGTCGCCTCAGAACACGAAACAAGTGGGTCCTTACTTCATGAAAATGATATGTTCTGAAAAACATTGTTTGCGTGAGTTGAATATAACATTTTCTTTGTTTTAATCATTTTATTGGAGGCTCATACAACTCTTACCACAATTCATACAAACATCAATTGTGTAAAGCACATTTGTACATCCATTGCGGCTATAACATTTTCATTCATTTTAGCCATTCACTACTTAAGTAGTATCCTGAGGTTATGGTGCATATATGTGCTAGATTTTTCCAGGACAGACCCATTTTGGAACATTCTTTCTCATGACCAGATCAAGAGCCCTTGTTTGCTTTAATAAATATGGTCATGGTTTCTTGATGAAGCTTTTGTAATGCAACTATTTTATGAGGTAAATTGATACAGTCTCTAATGGAAATCTACTGGGTTTTGGTTTGTATCCAGCTGCCTACCCCCTGCTTTGTCCCTGCCCTTTGAGTCAGCAGCTGGCAGGTAGAAACAGAAGGTAGTTGGTCAGTGTTTGAGAGGGATGCTTGGCACTGTGTGAGGCACAAGAAAAGGGGCAAGGCGAAAAATCAGAAAGGGGTGCTACAAAGTAGTTTCTGCTTTGCTCCAAGGCTGTAGAGTTTGTACAAACGAGAAGGAAGGCAACCCCAGCTGCAGCGGATTCGTTGAAAACTCACCATTTTATGATGCACCATTCCCAAAATGTGAGAAAAAAATCTTCAGACTTAGGAATGAAACCTTTCCGATAACTTAAGACAGTGGACCAGGCGTCCTCAGACTACGGCCCGCGGGCCACATGCGGCCCGCCGAGGGCATTTATCCAGCCTGCCGGGTGTTTTTGCCCCATTTGGTTTTTTTTTTTACTTTAAAATAAGGTATGTGCAGTAGACATAGGAATTTGTTCATAGTTTTTTTTAATTATAGTCCGGCCCTCCAACCGGTCTGAGGGACAGTGAACTGGCCCCCTGTTTAAAAAGTGTGAGGACCCCTGCCGAATGGACTATTTAAATAGGTGGTTACCATTTTCAGATTACTTTTACTTAACACTATCATTCTAGCACCTTGCTCTGCATCAATCAGACAAAAAGCCTGCTTCAAAATTTTTATGCACAGTGTTTTTTATTAGGAACTCAAATTCTCTGGAGATTAAAACCCTGAAAGTTAATTTATTCTATATTGTATGAACGTTGCCTTCTGGGGGGTTTTTTCTTCGTGCCCAAGAATTGGTAAGTAGAACTTGAACGAAATAGAAAATTAAATAGCTCTTTTGGCATGGCTTGGACTCCATTAAGATTGCTGACAATTAAGGCAGCCAGCTGGGGCAAAAAGACCACTGTTTGGCTTTATGTAGTACCAAGTTGGGCAGACACAAAGAGCTTTCTTCATGAAAGAACATATGCCCCCTGTTAACGACATAGTGGATGATTAACAAACACATGAGAGAAAATCAGAAAAGCACTTTGATCGTTATAAAGATGATCCTGTATTTGTTCCCTTGGACATGGTAAAGGAAGAAAGAGTTCCCTGCACAGGATGTCTGGCTTTGTTTGGCTGGTTTTAAAGCCAACTACTTGTCACCTCCTAGAAAACAGGAACCACCTTTTTTAAGTATGCTTTGTTGATTCGTTTCATGAAAAGACAGCCAGCATTGCAAATTCCTACAAAAAGTTCGTTACAAAATTCCATTATCTATGGATTGCGATAAGAGTTGTACAGGTCCCCAATAAACTGATTTTTTTAATTCCATTATCTTTTAATGTCATTTTTCCGTGACCTTTTTTAAGCACCTTGTATTAAGCAACTGACTTAGACCCTAACAGAGTAAGTATATCAATATACCCCAGGAATAGAAAGTAAATGTTCTTGCCTGGAAGAAGTGGTATCATAAAGTGTTGCCTGTGGATTGTCAATGTTATCAGATTTAAAACTCAATAACAATTGTAATTTTCTACAATGGAAAGCCAGCTTTGGTTTTCGTTCCCCCCAAGGAAACAAAAACTGATTTATTGCTGGCCAGGGGTCTTAGTTTGCCAGAAACTTTGTCCAGACAGAAATGATTAATGTTTCCCTCCAAATTAATTTCAAGCTGCCTAACTTAGCTATTTCCATTTTCCCCTAAGTAAACACCAGATTTACATTTTCTAGTACAAACGGCAATAATACAATCTGGCTTTAGGATATGCTGTTTCCTCTCCAGTCCACACATGCCATCCTTTAATGTCATAAGTACTTCTTCCTCTATAAAAGACCTGGCCTTCTGGCACTCGCTCACTCAATACTAAGCCCAGTATTGAGAGCAAGCGTGAGCAGTTTTCTTGTGCGATTTGATCTTAATAATCTTAACATTTGCACACATGAAGAGCAATCATTCCAGAATGATGCAAAGTCAGGCTTGCCCAGAGAGATCTCTTAATTCACCTAATTAGGAGAATGACTTCATAGAGCAACAGGTGGAATTGAATCAAAGTCATGAAGTACAAGGCAAGTTTGGGAGAATGTCATTTGTAATGATCTTCTCTTTTCCATGCATCCATTTCAGTATACATCTGCATTGACACACGACGCAATACTCGTCATAGCCGAAGCCTTCCGCTACCTGAGGAGGCAGCGAGTCGATGTATCCCGGAGAGGCAGTGCTGGTGACTGCTTAGCAAATCCTGCTGTGCCCTGGAGTCAAGGAATTGATATCGAGAGAGCTCTGAAAATGGTAAAGACTACAATGGATTACTGGGGTTAAGGAGACTTATAAAGACACAAAGAGATGAATTTCAATTCTAAGGAAAGAAAAAGCTAAAAAGAATCGCATCCAAGTCTATACAGTATCTGAATGAACAGGAATTGTGTATAGATCATTAGCCATCCAAATCTAGAAAATCTGAAATCAAGAGCTTCTCCCATGAAGCTTGGAAAGTGGTACATTTGCCGCAAATGAGTGTTTGCTCTTAGTTCTGGGCTACATTGGAGGTAGCAAAAGGAACTCAGTGCCCTCAATTTTATAGGTCTGCAGAAAGCTATGGGTTATAGTGAAGGCCCCAAATCCCTTCTCAGAGTCCTCACATAGATGAAGCTTCCACTGAACTCCCTTGGACCATTGAGCAGAGATGTGAACAGGCTGGTCCTCAGACAGCATATGCTGGAAAGGAGATGACTGGACATACAGTTAGATTCAAACTCAACATCTTACCCTTGGTTTTCCTTTTGGACCCACCTATAACTTGTTCTAGTTTTTATTATTTTCTGCTTTCTTTTAGATTGAGGTTTTTGAGTTTTATTTTGTTGCTATTGTTAGGAGTTTTACATATTATTTTCTTTGTATGAAATCCAGGATAGGTAAATCTATAGAGACAGTAACTAGATTAATAGCTCCTTAGAGTTACGACAGGAGAGGTTGGGGAGAGTAGGAAGGTAAATAAAAGATACAAGAAAAAAGGAAATGATGTAAAATTGATTGTGGTGATGACTATGAAACTCTTTTTAAATTTTTATATATTAATTTTTATTTTGTTATAAGTTATGAGGGGGTTCCAATTCTTTTTAAATATATGTGGTACATACATATGGTACATGAATGCTATGTCCGCAAAATGGTTTCATTAAATTAATTAATTAGCTTTAAAAATTCAAACTTTCCAGAAGTATGATGTTCCTTAATAGCTTGGGGATTTTTGATAGTAATCTCTGAACTTCAAGATTGTGAAAACACAACAGCATTTTCTTCTTCTTCTTCTTCTTCTTCTTCTTCTTCTTCTTCTTCTTCTTCTTCTTCTTCTTCTTCTTTAATCATTTTATTGGGGGCTCTTATAGCTCTTACAACAATCCATGCATCCAGTGTGTCAAGCACATTTGTATACATGTTGACATCATCCTTCTCAGGACATTTTCTTTCTACGTGAGCCCTCGGTATCAGTTCCTCACTTTTTCCTCCCACCCCCACCTTCCTTCCCTCATGAATGCTTGATCATTTATATTATTATTATTATTATTATTATTATTATTATTATTTTCATACCTTATAGCCACCACCATCTCACTTCACCACATTTCTGTTGTTCACCCCCTGGGGCGCGGTTATACATTGATCATTATGATCAGCTCTGCCTTTCCCCCTTCGCCCCCACCTTCCCCCTACCCTCATGGTATCACTGCTCCCATTATTGGTCCTGAGGGGTTTATTTGTCTTGGATTCCGTGTGTCAAGAGCGCTTATCTGTACCAGTGTATATGCTCTGGTCTAGTCAGATTTGTAAGGTAGATTTGGGGTCAAGATAGTGGGGGGAGGGAAGGAAGCATTAAAGAACTAAAGGAATGTTTATGTTTCATTGTGTTATACTGCACCCTAACTGGCTGGTCCCTTCTTTGTGGCCCTTCTGTGAGGGGATGCCAAATTGCCTACAGATGGGCTTTGGGTCTCTACTCCACGCTTCACATCGATATGGTTGCTTGTTCTGTGTCTACCTGATCCCATCAACATCTCATGATTACAAAGGCTGTTGTGCTTCTTCCATATGGACTTTGTTGTTTCCCTACTAGATGGCTGCTTGTTTAAATTCAAGCCTTTAAGACCCCCAGATGCTGTATCTTTTGATAGCCAGGCACCATCAACTTTCTTCACCCCATTTGCTTATGCACACATTTTGTTTTCAGTGATTGTGTCGGGAAGGTGAGCAACACAGAATGCCAGGTTATTAGAACAAAGTGGTCTTGCATTGAGGGAGGACTTGACTGGAGACCCAATGTCCATCTGTTACCTTATTAATTAACATATATTTACATAGAACTATGTACATGCATCTATTTATACCTCTATAAATGTCCTTTGCCTCCTAATTCTTTCCCCTATTTCCTTTTACTTTCCTCTGTCCCACTATCATGTTCAACCCTCATTCAGCTCCCAGTAATTCCTCTAAGCTACATTGCACTTGATCAAGCCCCACCAGGCATCCTACACCCTCATCGCCACTAATTTTAGATCACTTTTTGTTCCCTTGTGCCTGGATTTGTTGGCTCCCCCCTAACTTTCCTTGCCTCCCCCTTTCCCATGTCACCCTAGAACCTTCAGTCCCATTGTTTTTTTTTCCCCGGGATTGTTTATCCTGCCTGTCTTGTCTAGATAGACATGGAAAACCAAAACCAAAACAAACAAAAGAAAATACCATGGATAGTTCCAAGGCTGTCTATTAACCTTTCGTGAGTATGAAAGCATCTTCAGACCCATCAGACAAAGCATTAACCTGCATCAACTATGGAACTGAGTCTGCTGTCATAGAGAAAATGTACACAAGTGTAGATGGTAAAATGCGTGATACATTTCTAGGCTTATTTAAGAGGCTTTCCCCCAGATGCCCCAAAGAAAATACCTAAAGAAAAGTACAAGCAATCAACGAATTGACAGGCAAATAAGTCACTTGTTTTTAGTATTTACTGAAAAGGAGAGCATTTAAGGCTTCAAGCAGTGTCCTTTGAACATATTCCATTATTTACACTGGGATCAGCATCACCCATTCGTTACCGCTTTCCAAACAAGAGCTCTTTCCTGATTTTTTTGCTTTATGCCACACAATCCTATACACTTTAAAATAATCCTTAGAGTGTATGAGAATCTCTTGTTTCTATTTATTTAATTATCTTGATATTTGTAGCATCTAAATAAAATAAACAAAGATATAGGTGATAATAAGATTATTCTGTGCACAACCCAGATACAAAGCATTTATAAGAGCTTCGTGGCACACATCAATTTGTGCAGTTGGCTCTCTTGCTGCTACCTTAAATTTGCCAAGTTGGAAGTATTCAATCAAAAGGGGTTAGAAGCCCGTGCGCCTCTCTCCAAGAAAGAAAAATGGCTCATTAGCCCATCATGCAGATTTTTATGTCATTATGTCAGTTCCCTAACAAATGCCCTAAGTGTCGTTTTATGGAGGTAGCACTGCATTGGTTTGAAGAGCAGTTAATTAAATTCAACCTTCATAGTAGTTACAAGATTTGCATTGTCAAGTGAAGCATAATGATGAGTGAAATATAAAACTCTCAGAAAGTGAATCAAAAGTAGTTTTCACCAACAAAGCCTTCAGGGGCAAGAGCCAGCACCACTGACTGACTCCCCATTCTTTTTTTAAAAAAAAGAATTTATTCATTTTGTTGGGGGCTCTTACAGCTCTTATAACAATTCACACATCAATTGTATCAAGCACATTGGTACATATGTTGCCATGATCATTTTCTAAACATTTTCTTTCTGCTTGAACCCTTGGTATCAGCTCCTCTTTTTGTCCCTCCTTCCCCCACCCTCCTTCCCCCACCCTCCTTCCCTCATGAACCCTTGATAAATTATAAATCTTTATTATTTTTCATACCTTATACCAACCGCTGTCTCCCATCACTCATGATTCTGTTGTTCCCCTTTGGGGAGCCAGGAGGGGCTATATATCAATGGTTGTGATCGGTTCCCCCTGACTCCCATTCCTGATACACACACACAAACACACACACACACACACACACACCCCTTCCACAGATTGAAGATGGGCATCTAGAATGGAGTAGAAGAAAGGTACTATAGCTAGGAAGAAGTCGATCCATGCTATAGCACAGAAAAGTTTCAATGTGTCTAACTTCCTGCTACAGCCCAGGCTGTGAGCCCGGCAAAGGACTGCACACAGGCAATGGAGAGTACCCAGCACTCAACAAAAAAGATCCCTTTCCTCCACACCAAGGCCAACCCCTTCGTTTGGCTCCAGACAGGGTGGAAAGCATTGCACTTTTCTAAAAGTAGAAGATAGCTTGTGCTGAACATTCAGTAAAACGTCATCCCTGAGGAAACCTGGAAGAGTGCCTCGTCTGAAGGAATAAGTGTTTTACTACATTCAGAGAAATCTTATCGTATTGGAATTAATAAAAAATGAGATTGCCTGATATAAAAGCATCCCCCATTGTGACGAGCACCTAGTTGTTGCTCAATTTCTTCAAAGAAGTTTGGAAGCAAACTCAGTGCCTGATAGAGCTCCCACGGGACCTGTTTTACTGAATAGTAAGCACACCATTCATTCAATAAATATATACTAAGCACCTATAACAATGTAGCAGGGTCCATGGTAAGTATACAAAGATGAAATGAGATGAGATGAGCTAACATTTCAATTCTAATTAATGTTTTTGAAAATGTTTTTGAAGGTCTTAAAGCCATTCCTTAATTGGGTGGACATTCTCCCCATAATCTGCAAATTGTGCAAAAACCTGCTTCTGTATGGTCTACTGAAAAATCCTACAGATTCTAAGTCAATGCAGTTTGCCTGCTTATTATTAAACACGTGCTCTATCCCAGGCACTGTATTAGATGCAGAGAGCCCAGAAGAAGTCTAGCTCTCACCTCAAGAGAGTCTAAAGCTTGTAGAGGAGTTAAATAGTTGATCAAAATGAACACTGTCATTCAATACCAGACCATATCATCAAAAAGAGATCTCTCAAATCACTAACTAAAGGGTAGACACATATTAACTTGTGTGACGGTAATGGGAAAGGCAATATACAATAAAGGGGAAGACAGTACAAAAGGATGCATAAGACAAGGGGAACTGCACAAGAGCCAAAGGCACAAAGACAAATACTATTTTCTGCACAGTCCTGCAATAGCCATAATACTAATAATAATCTACATAATTATGCTTGCATGCTGAACAGGAAATAGGAAAACTTGGGGAAAGTTTTCTCTTTCAAACTTTTTAAAGGTCCCCTCTATATAGATTTGACAGAGAATATGTCTACATATGTATTTATATGTGCTACCACTATATTCTTGAAGATATTAGAGCATATAGGTGGCAGAGTTATGAAAATGTATTAACCATAACAAAATACCTAAAGAGAATGAGTCACTGGGCTTTGGGGCCCAGGACTGTAGCACAGCGGGACATCAAGGCCAGTTGGCATAAATATACTTCACAAAACAATGTTCTGCAGCTTACCTTGGTGAGTTGCAACTAGGATCTTAAAAACTTGAGTGGCCATCTAAGATGCCACTATTAGTCTCTCCCCATCTGTGGACAAAAAGACTGAAGAAAATAAAAGATGTAGGAAAACAATTGGTCTAATGGACTAATGGGCCACATGAGCCCCAACTTCCGCCATCCTTGGAGCAGCACTAGGTGGTGCCTGGCTTCTACTGCTGAACACTCTGAAAGACGTCAAATAGGAAATCTTAGCAGGGACAGAATAGGACAAAAAATAACTCAAAATGTAAACTGTAAAAATTAGGCTTACTGGTCTGATGGAGATTGATGGAACCCCCAACACTAGAGCCTTTTGTTGCCCTTCAAGCCTGGAAGCAAGCCCACTCCAATGGCACAACTTTCAGCCAAACAACAGATGGGGCTCGGAGGTGAAGATAACACCAGGGAGGCATGCACTACCTAGAACAGCGTTTCTCACCCTGTGGGTCGTGACCCCTTTGGGGTTTGAATGACCCTTTCACAGGGTCGCCCAATTCATAACAGTAGCAAAATGACAGTTATAAAGTAGCAACAAAAACCAATTTGGTGGTTGGGACTTATTCACCACCACATGAGCAACTGTATGAAAGGGTCGCGGCCTTAGGAAAGTAGAGAACCACTACCCTAGAACAACCCACCACACGAGACAAATGGACAGCGTGTGCCCAGGGATAAAGCTCAGAAGACATCAAGAATAGGAAGGAATGACCAGAAATGATAAACACAGGAAGGGAGCCGAGTCCTGTTACACTATAAGGATTACAATCAATGTTGTCAATCAAAATGTGTATACCTTTTTTGAATGGAAAACCATTTTGGGCTGTATACTTCCTCTCAAATCAAAATTTAAACATTTGGGGAATGGGGAGGGGAAAAAAGACTTCTCTGAATGGGAGCCCACATCAGCTTCTGCATACCAAAAATTCTAATCATGGGCTCTGGGATCTCTTGGACATACCTAGACTGTTGTCTAGTTTATAAATCATGTTCCCATAGGCCAGGTCTTTTTTGTTTGTTTGTTTAAAGTGAAGTCCTTAACCCTTATTCATCAATTGAGCAACACAAATGGGTCATAATAATGATTTGTATTTATAGAGGTCCTTACATCCAATGCCCTTGCACTGTGCAGTATGTAAAGAAATCTCTCCACTCAGCAAGTTTTAGCACTGAAGTTAGACCCAGGGAAAATTATGGTATATATAAAGTCTGCACTTGGTATCCCAAAAATTGTCCAAACTATTTCAGCACATCCATCTTTCTTATCTAATGTTCCATACTCCTAATGTGTTAAACTCCCCAGAAAACAAACTAACTGCAGTAGGATCAATGCTGACTCATAGCGACCCCCTGTAAGTTTATGACACTGTAACTATTTACTGGAGTAGAAAGTCCAGTTTTTCTTCTGCAGAGCTGCTAGTGGTACGAACTACCAATCATGCTGCACGGCCTGAGTACCCACTACATGACTTTTACACGTAACAAATTTCATCAGTCTACTCTAGCCCTCCCTAGCCTGCCTCTCTGCTACTTGTTTCTATATTGGCAAAAAAAAAAGGGGGGGGGAACTCATGCTTGTTACTATAGTGTCTATTAAATGTGTAACTCTCTCAAAATAAAACAGAACTAAATTAATCTTGATTCATAATTATTATTGTTATAATTATAAGCACCATTTATTACATAACAGATACTCTTCTACACATTCTAACTGTCCCAACAATTCCCAGGGATGAGTACTATTGCAATTTTCCATTTTACAGATTAGGACACTGAAGTGCAAAAGCATTCAGGAATATGATGGGACTTAGATATGAACTCAGGAGCTCCACAGCCCATGTTACTAAAACAACACTATGTTTGTATCTTTGGAATGCTGAAATAGAACACCACCCCAGCACCAAAGCAGCTCACAGGATAGAAGACATCATTACTGTAGTTGAAGGAATAACCTGGAAAAGAGACTAATGATTGACATTTCAGGCCTTCACAAAGTGGGCCTAAGGCACGCATTGGAACATAGGGAACTGCCTACCACCTCCACTCAAAGCTTCATCACTGAACTATGTACTGAGAACACTCTGCGATGGAAAAGAAAATCTTTACAGACTTGTTCTGTAGATAGAGCTGAATGACTCAAGTTCAAAACTCCCCACAAGTCAAAGATGAGTCAGGAGTCTTCATGCTAGAGACTTAGAAGGCAATCATGCTGTGCTATTCTTAAATTCTCCCTTTCTACCAGGTGCAAGTGCAAGGAATGACTGGAAATATCCAATTTGACACCTACGGACGGAGGACAAATTATACCATTGACGTGTATGAAATGAAAGTCACTGGCTCTCGCAAAGTAAGTAACTATAATCATCCAAGAAAAAATCTGCCCTCAATTGCCAGAGAAGAAGTGCTAGGTAGCACATGGGAAGCAAATCCCCACCCATTACTGGTGTCTTTGCATTCCGTGAGGGCCATAGCTATGAGGCACGATGTTGTTTTGTGATTCAAGTGTTCCAGCTACACATTTTTAAAAGGACTATGTTTTCTTCTGAGGCTGGTGCTATCAAAGTGGAAGACTCTGGAGTAGTTAACAACTTCCTACAATAAGGGGAATGATTCACAAATGTTGCAGCATATTGTTATTTAAACAGAAGCTGCTGAGGTACATATGGTTTTAGTGAAAGAATTGGAACGTAGGTGTCTTTACACTTAGTTAACTCACCCATCGAAAGGACTGTAGTCAAAATATCTTTCTGTGCAGATGAGTTTTACAAGGACTACTTTGCCTCTATCTACTGAGTTAGGCATGGAGTAAGAATGAACTAGGCAGACCCTAAAGTCTCACAGAGGTAAAAAATCTTGGGTCATTCCTACACGATACTCACTCATTTTACACTCACTCCCAGCTTCATGAGAGTTCAAAGCCAAGATTTTTGTTTTGTTTTGTTTTGTTTTGTTAAAAAAAGATTTTATTTGGAGCTTTTAGAGCTCTTGTAGCAATCTATACGTCAATTGTTATCAGATATTTGTGTATATGTTGCCATCATTATTTTGTAAACATTTACTTTCTATTGGGTTTTTGTTTGTTACAGGAAAGTTTCTAGAAGTCTGAATATCCTACAGATAGGATTTTACAAAATATCAGCAGGAGTGAGATTAGGCTGCGAACCCCCAACATGAAGGAACAAGCACCTCGGTGTACTAGGGTCTGGGTAGGGGTGACAAGCCAGAGGGAGACAGGGCATCCATCCTTATAAACCTCAAGCTACTGAAAATATATTCTTACGGTCTCATTCTCCAACAGCAGCAACACTTTATGCAGGTTGAGGTGGGGGGGCGTGTTTTATTTTGTTTTGAGTGAAAAATAGGCACCCAGGTCAAATGTCTGCTTTTTCTAGGCTGGCTACTGGAATGAGTATGAAAGGTTTGTGCCTTTCTCTGATCAGCAAGTCAGCAATGACAGCTCCTCCTCAGAGAACCGCACCATCGTAGTGACAACTATTCTGGTAAGTGTGAGCCGAAGCAGGTGGGCAGCTGTTTGAGCAAAAGCATATTTCCGGTCAGCAGGAGGACGTCATGCTCAAGGAGTCCAGCAAGTTCTCAAACGACCTTGCCATGATGTCATTTTTAAGATGAGAATGCAAATTTGGACGGATTCCAGTAGAATCATTTTGTAGACACCTGGTTCTCCACTTTACCCTCCATAGGACAAGTGATTCATCTGAACCTGAAATCTCATTCTTTATTTTGGAAAAGGCAGCGTTGTGTTGTAGAAATTGTAGATTTAACCAAAACCCATTGCCAGAGAGTCTATTCCAACTAACAGTGACCCTATAGGACAGAGTAAAACTGTTCCAAAGGGCTTGCTTTCCAAGGACGTAATTAATCTTCAAGTGCGCTGCCACATCTTTTTCCGATGGAGTGGCTGGTAGGTTTGAGTGGCCAGCCTTAACCATTTCTGCAGCTTTTAAAATCTTCACAGGAGAAAATGGCATCATTCTTTTCCCTTGGAACAGCTAATGGGTTTGAACCACCAACCTCGAAGATATAAGCCCATAGCTTCCCCTGCAGCACCTCCAGGAATTTCAACAAAGAGGAGATTCGCGTTCTGATATTAAGCGTATTGTTAACCTATTTAACTGCACAAGTCACAATGTCTCTGAGGCTCAAGTTGTTGGCTTTTACGATATTTATGGAATAGGTATAAAAATCTCCTACCTATATGATAAAAAGCCAAACTCACTGCCATTGAGCCAATTCTGACTCAGAGAGACCCGTTAGAACAGACCAGACCTGCTTCTGAAGGTCTCCAAGACTGTTCATGGGAGTGGGAAATCGCATCTTTCTCCAGAGGAATGGCTAGTGGTTTCAAACTGCTGACATTGTGGTTTGCAGCACAATGGGTAACCCATAGGTAGGAGATTATTTTTACACCTATGTCATAGGTGCCCTGTTGTTGCTTTAGGCTAACCATGAAGTCAGTGGTTCAAATCTACCAGCCACTCTTTGGGAGAAAGATGAGGTTATTTGCTGCTAAAGTATCTATCTAGCTTTGGAGACGCTGTATAGCATCTCTAAAGCCAAAGTTGACTCAATAGTAATTGATATATTTTTTGGTTTAGACTTATGCCATAGGTCCCTGGGGGGCACAAGAGATTTCTGATTAGCTGCTACCTTAAAGGCTGGCAGTTTGAGCCCATCCAGCTGCACTGTGGAACAAAGGCCTGGCAATTTGCTTCTATAAACATTTCAGCCAAGACAACCCTATAGAGCAGTTCTATTCTGTCACCTTGGGTCGCCATGAGCGGAAATCAATTAGACAACAATGTATTTGGTTGGTTTGGTTTATATGTATAAAATGATTTGCTGATGTCACAAGATCATTTCAAGGTACAATTCACCATGCAAAGATTTTCTATAAAATGCAAAGCACTATTTAAATGTGAACTATTACTCTCTTTTTTTGCCCAGTTCTCTGGCCCCTGAAATATTATTCTTATCTTTTTTTTAAATGTTTTATCAAAAATCAGGTTGGTTGGTTGGTTGGTTTTTAGTAGTTCTATTGATATAAAATTCACATATCATACACTTGTTACTAAGTCACTTTTAGAAAGAGTTGTATATACATCTTCACAATCAGTTCTAGTGCTCCCTCCATAAAAGCTGGTTCTGATTTTGCTCAGTGTAGTCAAATAAACTACAATTAAACCTAGCTTAATAATAAACCAGAGTTAAGATAAATATGCCATTAGGTATGAAATTGTGATTAATTGGCTGTGGATTCTGCTAAAGTTTTCTTTCCTGTAAACACATCTATCAAATACTCAGTGGGTGTAGGCCCTGTATTAGGCCCTAGGGACATAAAAATGAATAAATCACAAAGCTGACCTCACAAAGAGCACAGGGCTTCCCTTGGGCTCTATGGTGTCGTTGTGGTTCCTAGGTGGTAGATCCCAAGGGAATCAAAGGCAATTTACCTCCATGTAACCAAACAGAAGGCATCTGCCAAATTTGACCGAATCAAAGACTTTACAGGGGGAAACGGGTCCTTCTTTCAAACCTTCCAAATTACATACATCCTTCTTTACTTCAATAATCATCAGATCAAGGACTCCCAAGAATATATGGTTCAATGAATGGAGGCTCTGTTACTTGTTAAGTAAACATTTTCAAGATTCCTGCTATACCCCAATTTTTGCTACAGGCAAAAATAAAAACCAACCCCAAAGAAAACAAAAAGAACTTTGCTGTTACATTTATCATCTCCTGGAAAAATATGTAGGAGTAATACTTTTATCTTTTTTCTGATCCCAAAGGAATCACCTTATGTGATGTATAAGAAGAACCATGAACAACTGGAAGGAAATGAACGATATGAAGGCTACTGTGTAGACTTAGCCTATGAAATAGCCAAGCATGTAAGGATTAAATATAAACTGTCCATTGTTGGCGATGGAAAATATGGCGCAAGGGATCCTGAGACTAAAATATGGAATGGCATGGTTGGGGAACTTGTGTACGGAGTAAGTTTTCTTTAAATTCTGTTTTCATTCACCTCTGTTTTCTAATTAACAAAGATGATAGAGGGATTGATTTTTTAGTCTAATATTTGGTCAACTGTACCATTTTCATAGGGTCTGGACAGCAGGATTATTTTACCAAAAGGAAAGTAGAATTGGGGGGGGGGGTAATTTGGCAACATCAAGCACAGTCTGCTATTAAAAATATGTTCCTTCTGTGTTCCCTGTCCCAGACAGCAGAATCACCACCCCCCTAGTCACCTAAGCCCAGAATCTGGAGCTCTTTTCTAATTGCTTCCCTCATATCTAATCCTATCAGTTCTATTTCTGAATCTCTCAAATTCAAGCACACTCTCCCACACTAAATTCACCTCTACGGTCTTACCATTTATCACTTGTCAGTCATTTAACCTTTCTCTGCCTATACCATTACCCCCAACAAAATCAGATCTCCCTATTACTTTAATTCCCCACTTTAAAAATCAGGGTAAGATACAAGTTCCCTGAGCCAGCAAAGAAGGCATACCAAAATCCAGTGGCCACCTACTTCTCTCGCTTTGTCTTGAACTCTTTACCCCTCACACTACAGCAAACTGTAGAGCAAAGTATGTGCTGGTCCCAGAGTGCAGGGCTCCCACTTAGAGCATACTTGAAATGCTTTTGCCAGCTAATGTCACTTACCAATCCTATAGAACTCAGAGGTGTCCCCTCTTTCAAGAAGCCTTTCCTCAGCCTACCTACCCACTTTCAACCTAAGGTATTCCTGCTTTTTGCTTCTGCTTAGTATGTTTTGCTTCACAATAATACTTTTGATCATGTACTGTAATAATCTACTTATAAATTTGGCTGCTTACTAGACTGTGAATGCCCTGAGGACAGATACCATATGTGACTCATTTTGGTATTCCAGATTTTGGCACATAGTAGAAGTTCAATAAGAACCATATGGTTCTGCCAAGAGCTTGGTCATGGGCTAAGTGCAAAAGAATTAATACTGAGAATTAGAGCTTATAAGGGGTACACTGATATCTTCAGAGCTCCTCAGTGACTTTGCGTTAGAAGGTTTGGGCCCCGGATAGGGAATGTTGGGGCTTGGGCAGCCCAGTAAAGCACATAGAGATAAGCAGGACTAAACCCATGAATGTCCCATTTGGTGAACTAGTCAATAAAGAACTGACCCAAGTGGCAGCAGAGGTTTAGTTCTTACAGATAAGAATTGCCTGCAATGACGGGTTCCTAGTCAGGCAACAAATAGGTAGGGGCAACACAGAGGAATCAATGAGGTAGAGATACCAAAAAGTTCCAGTTGGTAAGTAGCAAACCTGTAAGTTATCTATTGGACTAGGGCTCAGGTCAAGTGTTAAGAGCCAGCAGGAATAAGATATAGCTCTCTAACCCTAAGAGAGTAGCAGGGTCACTAGACAAATTTTCAGAACAGCCTCTTGAGAACAGGTACAAAGACTCATTTCTAAAAATAAGGGCACATAAAGGGAACTAGGGCTTAGAATGTGGTTGGATCCCAGTTATCAAAACTGGGGCATTGTCCTCCAGTAAGACAAGCAACAAGGCAACATGAAGTTCCGCCTCCAGCTATAGGGCTGCGGCCAATTATCTCCTCTCTTCGATCAATGTTGGTGCAGGGATCTGGGGCAGGGATGAGTTGCAGATGAAATTGAAGAACGGGCAGCTGCAGGTAAGAAAAGACTTTCTATGGCCAGAGAGAGATGAACAAGGGACAAACACATGTGCTCTCTGAGAATGCTAGAAAGCTCTGAAATATCTTGGCAGCTCTCCAACCTCTTACTTTAGGTGTTGGCAACCCAGTTTTTTCTTGCCCCGGCATTTGGGCCCCCAGAAGTCCTAACTTATGCCCAACTCTCCCTTGCACTTAGCACATTACCTGGTACACAGTAGATGCTCAGTTTTTTATTTAAAAAATCAGTGCCCCAAATGTTAACAGTATGTATTAAGTTGAATCCATGATGGAAGGTAATCCTGTATTACAGTTATTACTATTAGCTGCCATTTGTTGAGTATTTATTGGTTACCAGACACTATACTAGACGTTTTATCTCACTTAATTATCATAACACATTGTTAAAGGAGATAACATTATTAACCTCATTTTACAGATGAGAACATTACAATCTAGAGAAAAGTCACATGACAAAGATCAAGCAGCTGACAGTGCTACAATGATTTAAAGCCTGACCTTGAAGTCCATGCTTTTTAACTATTTCCTTTTTCAGACCTATCTAATCCTGAGAGATAGTTAATATTTATTGCATAGGCTCTCGGTGCCTTGGCCATGCTGGAGTAAAGAGTGCTTGGCCATAACAGCTAGGTAGGAAACTCAGAACATTAGTTTCCACTCATCAAGGGAAACTGACATGCACATGCGCTCCAACATGAGCTTATCAGCCATGGTACTCTGTAAATGGATCTGTGCCCTCCTTGCAGTTGAAGGCTGACTTTCTGACCTGCTCAGAGTTTTTTCCGAGTGTATGGTTTCTCCTCTGGCCTGCCCTTTGTACTGTACTCTTTTAATCTCCAGGTAGCACTCCCTAGCACCCCAGCCCCCGGTCTTTCCAATTCATGTGTGCATGAAGGACCTTATGGATTGGATTTCTTTATTTGTTAATAATTTGAATGCCATCTCTCCACTTTTGAATAGGTACTTTTTTCCTGGAGTAACTTTTCCATTTTATTCTTCAATACTCTTTACTAAAGACAAAAGCAGCAGCCAGAGAAGACTCTTGCAGAAATTCCCTCTCCTGTCCCCTGACCTAGAACGAGTTTCTGATACACAAGGTGATTCCAGAGAACTGACAACAAAGCAACCCAAACTTGTGACTGTGGAAAACGGATGCTTTCTTATCATACTTGTATTTGGAAGAGCTCAGCTAGGAAGGATGAAGCCAAAGTGCTTCTTTTCCTTCCCTCTTTGTGGAGCTTCCTGCTTCCCTCGCAATGGTTACACACTCAGCTACTAACCATGAGGTTGCTCGCTGGTTTAAACCCAGCAGTGTCTCCCTGAGAGAAGGTGTGTCAATCTGCTTCTGTAACGATCTGAAGTAAACCAAGTCCACTACCATCATATTCTCTGATTGTTTGCTCAGAGTACAGACTGAATAAATACAGTGAGAGGATACAACCGTGACGCAAACCTTCCTGGTATTAAACCATGCAGTATTCCTTTGTTCTGTTCATACAACTGCCTTTTAGTCCATCTATACATTACTCATGAGCTCAATTAAATGTTCTGGAATTCCCATTCTTCTGAAGTCTGTCCACAGCTCCTTATTATCAACACAGTCAAATGCCTATGCATAATCAATGAAACACAAGAAAACCTCTTTCTGGTATTCTCTGCTTTGAGCCAAGATCCATCTGAAATCAACAATGATATTCCTTGTTCCCCATCCTCTTCTGAATCTGGCCTGAACCTCTGGCATGAACCCTGTCAGTGTACTGCTACAATTGTTGTTGGATGATCTTCAACATTTTATTTGTATAAGATATATCAGTAATATCGTTCTATAATTTAGGCACTCTGTTGGGTCACCTTTCTTTGAAATGAATTCAAAACACTGGATCTGCTCCCATCAGTTGGCCATATAACTGTCTTCCAACTTTCTTGGCATAGACAAGTGAGTGCTGCTTCATCGGCTTGTTGAAACATTTCATTTGCTATCCCATCTATACCTGGAGCCTTGTTTTTGGCTAATTCTTTCAGTGAAGCTTCAAATTAATTCAGTTCAGTTTGTTCTTACTCATATGCTACCTCTTAAAATGGTTTTATGCTTCCTGCATCGTTCAATATTTTGCCTATAGACTCCTTGAACGCTGCAACTTGAGGTTCAAATTTTTCTTGAGTTCCTGAGCATGGTCTTCATTTTTAATTTTCTGACTCTAGGTTTTTGCACATTTATTTATAATATTTGACTTGCCTTCTGGATCGTCTCTTTGAAATTTCTATGTAGCTCTTTGACTTCATCATTTCTTCCATTTACCTCTGATTAAGAACAAGTTTCACAGTCTTTTCTGACATTCATTCGATTTTTTCTTTCTTTCCTGTCTTTTTTTTGTTGCTTTATTCATGTATGATGTCCTCCCACAGCTTATCAGGTTTTTCTGTCTTTAGTGTTTAATGCATCAAATCTGTTACTGAAATGTTCTCAAAATAGGTGGGATTGACTCTCGTGGGTTTATTTTACTTTTCTTCAGCTTCAACCCAAACTTACATATAAGCAATTTATGATCCATCCCACAGATAGTTCTTGGCTTGATTTTAGCTAATAATATTGAATTCTCCATCATTTATTACCACAGATGTAGTTGCTTTTATTTCTGTGTCTTCAGTCCGGAGAAGTTCTGTGATGAAGAAGTTGTTGGTCTTGCAAAATGCTATCATGTGATTTCCAGCTTCATTTCTATCACCAAGATCATATTTTCCAACTATGTCTTCCTCTGTTTCCAACCTGCATTCCAATAGCCAATAATTATCAATGTATCTTGATTGCATGTTTGAACAATGTCAGACCGAAGATGTTGGTAGAGTTTTTCAAATTCTTCATTACTAGCTTTAGGGGGTGGTGCATACATTTGAATAATACTTACATTGATTGGATGTCCATGTATGGGATAGGCATTATCCTATCACAAACAGCATGGTACTTCAAGACAGATCTTGAAATGTCCTTTTTGACAATGAGTATAACATCATTACTCTTTTCTTTTTTAAAAAAAAGATCATTTTATTGGGGGCTCTTACAACTCTTGTAACAATCCATACATCAATTATATAAAGCATATTTGTACATCTGTTGCCAACATTATTTTCTAGACATTTACTTTCTATTGAGCACTTGGTATCAGCTCATTTTTTTCCCTCCCACCTTCACCCTCATGATTCCTTGATAAGTTATAAATTATTATTATTTTCATATGTTACAATGACCGCTATCTCCCTTCCCCCAAGGTTTCTGTTGTTCCTCCCTCTGGAGGTGGGGAGGATGGTTCTGTGTCAGTCATTGCAATCGGTTGCTCCTCCCATGCCTCCTCTCCCCATCTTGCCCCTACCCTTCTGGTACCGCTACTCTCATTCCTGTTCCTGGATTCCAGTTTTCATGAGCTCTTATCTCTTATCTGTACCTGTGCACATGCTCCGGTCTAGCCTGCAGTGAAAGGCAGAGGTGAAGAAGCCTCGAGAAACCAGAGGAATATTTATTGTGTTTCATCAATGCTTTACTGCACACTAATTGACTCATCCCTTGCTTGTGATCCTTCTGTGAGGACATGTCCCATTGTCTACAGATGGATATTGGGCATCATTACTCTTGATTATGCGACCCCTGACATAGTAACTCATATGATTTTCTCATTCAAAATGGCCAATCCCAGTCCATTTCAGCTCACTAATATCTAGATTATTTGTGTGTTCTATTTCGTTTTTCACTACTTCCAAGTTTAGTAGAGTCATACTTTAGACATTCCAAGTTCTAATTATTAATAGATGTTTGCAGCGTTTCTTCTCATTCGGAGTGGTGATAAATGAAGGTCCTGAAAGTCTTTCAGACCTTTGTCCATCCGTGTCATTATGGTTGACTCTCCTTGGAGAAGACAGCCCATCCCCAGTCATACTTTGGGTGCCTTCTTACCAGAGGGGCTCATCTTCTGGCACTGTCTCTCTTACTGACGGTGCACTGCACCTGTTCATGCAGCTGTCACTCAGTGGCAACGTTTTCATGTAATCCCTAGGGTTTTCAGTGGATGTGTTGTCTGAGTGAACAGCCAATTCCTTCTTCATAGTCGGTCCTTCATCTGGAAGCTCTGTGGAAATGGGATCATTTTGGGTGACCCTGCTGGTATTTGAAACACAGTGATATAGCCTTCAGCATCACAAAACCATACAAACCACCACAAGACAAACTGACAGACAAGTGGTGGAACTATACTTATCTCACAGCCATTGAGTTGATACTACCTCATAGTGATCCTATAAAAACAGGGTAGAACTGCCCCTGTGGGGTTCTGAGACTGTGACTCTTTACAGGTGTAGAAAGCCTTGTCTTTCTACAGTGGAATGGATGCTTTCGAACTGCTGACCTTGTGGTTTACAGCCTAAGTAACCACTATGCCACCAGGGCTCCCAAAGTACACTTATGGGCACTGCTTTATATGTGGGGCATTTTCTTTTACGCTTTTAGAATATAAAACAGGTCTAAGGGGGGAGTGGTGGGTGAAGAAAGGCAGAGATGAAGAAAATTTTGTAAAGGACACTTCAGTATCTGCCACTATAGTCTCAAGAAAGAGTCCAAATAAATGAAATTTGCTACAGAATAAAAGACCCAATCAGCCCCTTTTGCATATGATTGCTAAACGGGCTTTCTTTCTCTAAAATAATTCAAATCAAGGTTGATGTTTGGGGTACATTGGATCTCCAAGAAGGCTCTCTTTGAAATGAGCATCAGAAGGAAACAATGGGCCCCATTCTGTAAGCTCTCCTGAAATTAAGGATGTGAAACTGTCCACGTGCTTGCAGCAGTGTTGATTTTGAGCTAGATCTCTGTGAAATCACTACCTCAGCTCAAATAGCTTACAGACCATAAGATTTTATGATTTCCGAATAGCATGTGTTTTAAAGGGGCGTTTAAAACACAGATGTTGTTGATAGCAAGGCCCTTAGATATCCTTGACCTACATTGTGATTCATTTTGCAGATGGCTATGGGGACCAACCAAGACTAAACATGGGCATTGCCCAGTGGTGAACCAAAAAATAATAATAATAATAATAAGGCAAGCCGGAGAGTAGGAATGATGGCAGGGACTGTCATAAGCGTCCAGAATCACACTGCTTGACAGAGCTCAGGCAAATGCAGGTTTCCTGACTACTGCTCCAAAGTTCTATCCACTGGGTCATGCTGACTCATTTCCCTTAGCTTCTCAGACTACGAGAAGATTGGCGTGGAATCCACCTCCTACATTCAAGGAATTTAAACACTAGTTGGATTATAAGATTTTCTTCATGCAAGATACCCATCATGCATATCTGTGGCTTCAAAGATCCTGTAGTGAACATCCCTAGTCATGTGTTGAAATTTTGACAAATACAATATGTATAGCCAGAGTTTCTTCCCTGTAAGTGGAGATAAGACCTAATGGGGGGAAAAGTTCAGGAAAAGAGCTGGAAGGAAAGTAAGGTCCTAACTGGAAAAAGACACCAACCTTTGGGCAGTTGTCATAGTTGTTTTTACAAGAGGCCTTCAAAATGTTCATGGAAAAAATGAACAAATTAAAATTTTAAAATATGAACTTTGTTTCTCGATGCATGTCCCAACAAGTGCATGACAGTTTTGGAAGCAACGAATACCAGCCATTTAGTCCTGGGAATTCAGCCATGGCAGTGCAGTCTTTTTTATATTATCCAATGAAGAAAAATGGGGTTCTTTAAAAAAAAACCTGAGTTATTGATTTGTACACTGTTGATTTCTGTAGCGCATTGTCCCCATAAACTTTTCCTACAGCGGCAATGATTTTCCCAGCCTTCTGCTCATGCTTCACAAAATTATTGATATTTGTGTTTGCTTCCATTTTAGCAGAATTTGCATGGCTCAGATAGGGGCGTTTTACAACCTAATGTCTTATCCTTTCTTAATGCCTCAGCTACATCTTGTTCAAAATGTTTTAAAACGTTAACATGAGTTGCTTTTGTAATCTATAGTTTCTTTTCATCATACACATTTTCCATAAACTTATTGAAGACTTTGCTTTCCTATCACTTAGAACAGCGGTTCTCAACGAGGGATTGTGACCCCTTTGGGGGTCGAATGACCCTTTCACAGGGGTCACCTAAGACCATCGGAAAACACATATTTCTTTCATTCTAATCATTTTATTGAGGGCTCATACAGCTCTTATCACAATCCATCCATCCATCCATTGTGTGAAGCACATTTGTGCATTTATTGCCCTCATCATTCTCAAAACATTTGCTTTCTGCTTGATCCCTTGGTAGAAGCTCCTCATTTTTCCCCTCTCTCCTCCATTCCCCCCTCACTCATGAACCCTTGATAATTTATAAATTATTAATATTTTGTCATATCTTACACTGTCTGACATCTCCCTTCACCCATTTTTCTATTGTCCATCTCCCAGGGAGGAAGTTATATGTAGATCCTTGTAATTGGTTCCCCCTTTCTACCTCACCCTCCCGGTATCGCCACTCTCAGCACTGGTCCTGAAGGGATCATCTGTCGTAGATTCCCTGTGTTTCCAGTTCCTATCTGTACTAGTGCACATCCTCTGGTCTAGCCAGATTTATAAGGTAGAATTGGGATCATGATGGGGGGTGGGGAGCATTTAGGAACTAGAGGAAAGTTGTATGTTTCTTCATTGCTACACTGTACCCTGACTGGCTCGTCTCCTCCCTGCAACCTTTCTGTAAGGGCATGTCCTGTTGCCTACAGATGGGTCTTGGGTTCCCAATCTGCACTCCCCTTCATTCACAATGATTTGATTTTTTGTACTTTGATGCCTGATACCTGATCCCTTCAACACCTCATGATCACACAGGCTGGTGTGTTTCTTCCATGTGGGCTTTGTTGCTTCTGAGCTAGATGACTGCTTGTTTACCTGCAAGTCTTTAAGACCCCAGATGCTATATCTTTTGATAGCCAGGCTTCATCAATTTCCTTCACCACATATACTTATTCACCAAATTTGTCCTCAGCAATTGTGTCGGAAAGGTGAGCATTATGGAATTCCAATTTAATAGAACAACATATTCTTGCATTGAGGGAGTACTTGAGAAGAGGCCCAATGTCCATCTACCTTAATACTAAACCTATAAATACATATATGCACGCATACCTCTATTTCTGATGGTCTTAGGAACTGTGCCACTGCTCCTCTATCCATCTCCAGGAGGGTCCGCCCACATGCAGATACACCCACATACGAGTACCCTACATGAATACTGTTACGCACACTACACCATGTTTCAAGACAAAATTTCATTCATTTGTCATTAGAAATAAGTATTTCACAATATAGAATTACATATTGTTTATGTGATTCATCACTATGTTTCAATGATGTGCAATTTGTAACAATGCAAACACATCCTGCATATCAGATATTTACATGACGATTCATAACAGTAGCAAAATTACAGTTATGAAGTAGCAACAAAAATAATTTTTTAGTTAGGGGTCACCACAACATGATGAACTGCATTAAAGGGTTGTGACATTAGAAAGATTGAGAACCACTGACTTAGAACTATGGGTAAAGGGTGGAGACTGCCTTGGGAAAGGCTAGAGAAACCTACTACCCAGATTGGTGCCTCTAGTTTAGAAAATCATGGAGACATTGAGGATGGAGATAGGAGTGGGAGGCAAGTAATTTCAGGTCACATTTCTGGGTGTCCCCAGACTCTTTCACTTTCCCAGGACAAATGGCAATTTTACAGATGCTATTCACACTGACATTTCTCCAGCGAAAGGAAATTATCTCTTAGGTTGTCACTATCCTGAGAGAGATTCATTTTCCATTAAAAAAAAAAAAAGGCAGAAAGTCGATCTGTCCTTCCAGCTGAAAGGCTGTGAAGCTAAGTCCCAGTACCAAATGTCAAATAGTCTCCTTTATTCTTCAGGTGATTACACTGGGCTTGGCAGAAGGGCTGATGGTTTGATAAAAGTGCCCCTCTCTTTTTCAATGATTCGGACGAACTCCAGGAAGGAAGCAGGAGGGAGGCATGGAAGCCTGCCATTCAGAGCAGAGCGATTGGGGATCTATTTCCCACCACATTTAGCCCTAGAAGGCCTTCCTCCAGCTCCAGGAGGATGCCTTTATCTCTGTTTTGTATTTCATGCTCTCAGCTCTCCAAGGACAAGAGGCCCCAATCAATAGATCCAGACAGGGACATCTGTTCTGGATGAAGAAATGAAGATATCCTGTTGTGACTCTGCTTGTTGTTGCACAGATTTAAATGGACCTCATGCCTCTCTGCAGATCTTTAACAATTGTGGAGAGTAAACATCCCGTAGCGCACAGCCAATAATGCAGTTTAAGTCGTGCCCCCTTCCATGCGCGCACACACAGAGCAATTATAGGCCTATAGTCTAGCTTGATTCGCTCCATTCCTTTCTCCAATACATTTGAACTTTCCAAAGGAAACATGGGCCAAGGGCCAACAGAGCTGTACATTTGAGATAGACCTAAGGGGTTAGGGCACTTCTGCCTCTTCTCTGGAGTCCTAGAAATTACCCACCAACACATACTGCTTCCCCCTCCCCCTCTACCCATCCCCTTGCTTTCAGAAGGTGATTTTCCAAAGCAGCTGATAAGCTCCTGGACGTACATAGCCTTCAGGCGGGTCACAACTTTTGTATCAGCTAATCAGGTAAAAGTGCTTTAAGATATGAGCTAAGCATTATCATGAGAAAACATTTTTAATTAACTGTCATTTCCCTCTGAAAGTTGTCAGATATTTAAGTGCATCATTCTTGATTGTATGAGTCTATTGTGTTTTTAAGCACTTTACCATAAAAAAAGAAAATCACAATTTGTGTAACCCACCTATCAAGAGAATCTTACCTGTAAAATCTCTCAAAACTAAACCCCAGCGTCCACCTGTACACCTCACCCTGCATAACGTGAGTTTGCCACTGGTGAGTGTGACAATCAAACTTCATTTGGAGGGTTTCCTGAAGCCACACAGCCACTCTGAAGCTGCTTGATTAAAATCCTTTAGGTAGTCAAAATCCGTTAAGTAGCCAACACGTAAGCAAACTCTCACACTGAACTCTTCCAACTACTGTGTTGGGTCCCTCAACTGGAGCAGCCCCACCCCGCCGACAGACCCACTGGCTTGCTGAAAACAGCCTGCCTACTGCTCTTAGCAGCACAGGACCGCAGGCCTCTGGAGTTGCGCAGGACACCACAAGTAAGACACTTCCTTACTGAGTCAGAATTTCAACTCCTCCTCCCGACTCTCATCCGTAATTCTACCTTTATTTTCCCCCAGCAGAACAAGGTGACATTTTTATGGTTGTAAGAATATAGATAATACAACATTTGCCAATTCCACATTTTACATGTACAATTCTGTGACATCAATTGCATTAATCATGTGCCACCATCACCAATATCTGTTGCCATCCATAATTCTTAATAAAACTCTCTTCCGATCTCCACTGGCTTCATCGGAACAGAGACTAGGAAAGTAACATCATTTGGGGAGCTGCCTTTTCTACTTTGTCATCAATGTGGCCTTCCTAAATTTTCACTTGCCTTGAACATGACCTTCCCACTCATCTGTATGCTGTGGCAGTCCCAGGAGAGCTAAACGGGTATTTTGGGACACTAATTAGCTACCTGCTCCTCCCCCATTTCCTTTAATAATCAAGTTGATTGTTTCACAAACATTATGTCCTAATCTCCAAAATAACCAAACATCCTAACTACCTTTTCATACTGGAGAGGGGACAGCAGTGGTAGACAGCAAGGACTGGCTATGAGTTGACATGACGCTTCTCCATCTGTGGTTTCATGATGCCCACTCATAGCGACTCTATAGGACAGGGCATCACTTCCAAATAGAGTTGTCAAGGCTGTCATCTTTAGGAATATTAGCTTTGGTGGTGCAGTGGTAAACCATTCAGATACAAACCAAAAGGCTCATGGTTTAAAGCTACCAGCTGCTCCAGGGAAGAAAGATATGGCAGTCTACTTCCGTAAAAAGCTACCACCTTGGAAAGCATGTGCTGCCGTTCTATTCTCTTTTATTAGGTCACTTTGAGTTGGAATCAATTCAACTGAAAGATTATTTTGATATTTACTAAGCAGACTGACACATCTTCCTGGTAGTGGCTGATGCATTCAAATCACCAGCCTTTTGGTAAGCAGCTGACACGGAACCACTGTGCCACCAGGGCTTCTATAAAAGGTGGGGAAACTTGGTAAATCTCCTCACAAAGCTGGCGATCCTTGAGCCTTAATTAGTATCTCCCTGTAAGGAGCTCTAATGTCATAGTGAGTTACAAATTGGGCTCCTAACAAAAAGGGTGCATAAGCAAATGTGGCGAGAAAAGCTGATGGTGCCCGGCTATCAAAAGAGATACCATCTGGGGTCTTAAAGGCTTGAAGGTAAACAAGCGGCCATCTAGCTCAGAAGCAACAAAGCCCACATGGAAGAAGCACACCAGCCTGTGCTATCACGAGGTGTCAAAGGGATCAGGTATAAGGCATCATCAGAACAAAAAAAAATCTTACCATAGTGAATGAAGGGGGAAGTGCAGAGTGGAGACCCAAAGCTCATTTGTCAGCCACTGAGATCCCCTTGCAGAGGGGTCTAGGGGAGGACATGAGTTAGTCAGGGTGCGAAGTAGCACCGAAGGAGAATACAGCTTTCCTCTAGTTCCTAAATGCTCCCCCTCCCCCCCCCCACACACACACTATCATGATCTGAATTCTACCTTGCAAGTCTGGATAGAGCAGAGGATGTACATTGGTGCAGATAGGAGCTGGAGGGACAGGGAATCCAGGGCGGATGATACCTTCAGGACCAGGGGTATGAGTGGCGATAATGGGAGGGTAGAGGGAGAGTGGGTTGGAAAGAGGGAACCGATTACAAGGATCTACATGTGACCTCCTCCCTGGGGGACAGACAACAGAAAAGGGGGTGAAGGGAGACGCTGGACAGGGCAAGATGTGACAAAATAATAATTTAGAAATTATCAAGGGCTCATGAGGGAGGGGGGAGCGAGGAGAGGGGGGCGGAAAGAGGACCTGATGCAAAGGGCTTAAGTGGAGAGCAAATACTTTGAAAATGTTGAGGGCAATGAATGTACAGATGTGCTTTACACAATTGATGTATATATGGATTGTGATAAGAGTTGTATGAGCCCCTAATAAAACGTTTAAAAAGGAATTGGGCTCCTAACCGTAAGACCAGCAGTTCAAATCTGCCAGCAGCTCGTTGAGAGAAAGATAGAAATTTCTGCTCCTGTATAGATTTATAGCCTAAGAAACCCACAAGACTAGATCTACTCTGGCCTACAGGGTCACTATAGCAATGTTTGGGTTGAGGTGGTTTAAATATTTTACTGGACTACTTGCTGAAAGGTTGGTAGTTCTAATCCACCCAGTGGTACTATAACAGAAAAAGAAGTCTTGATGATCTGCTTCTAAAAGATCACAGCCCGAGAAAACTTCATAGAGCACAGAGCCACTCTGCAATGTGTTGGGTATCCAGGAATCAGAATCAACTCGACAGCAAGTGGTCTTGTTTCTGTTTCCATTTTGATATTTTGGTGGATTTTTTCTTTTGTTGTTTTTGTTTTTGTGTATTTTTCCTTTGGTTCTTTATTGGTTGAACCTTCATCTACTTTCTTTTTACTGTTCTTTCATCTTTTTTCCATCTGTGGTAGATCTTTTTCTTTAATTTCCGCATAGGGGAGTCTGGTTTTTTGAGGGGTTTGATATGTTTTATTAAATAAGGATAATAATCATACATATTTTATAAACTTTAAGTATAGTTACATTTACTTAGTATCTCCTTCACTGTCATTAAGTTGAATACAATTCATAGCAATGCTATAGACAGAGTACAACTACTCATTAGGGTTTCTGAAACTAAATGTCTGAGGGGTAGACAGCCTAACTTTCTCCCTGGGAACCACAGACTACAATTAGTATTTAACCCACTGTGACACCATTGTTTGTTCATTTGTTATGCACAGTCAAGTATCATTTGCATAGACAATAAAACAGAAGAAGATATCTGTGCTATTTAAGTTTGTATCAATTTTATGGGGCCAGGATTCTCAGTCATTCGAGAATTCTCAGCAGTTGATGCCTACTCTATGATATAACATAATATACTCAGTTCCATAATAGAGTCTACCCAAATGGGATTCTGCAGCCAAGCAGTGGTGGAAACTCTTACTCAAGAGTATAACTCTTTACTCAACTAATAATCCTAGTTGTATTTCAGTGAGTGGGGGGCCTATTTCGTATACAAGTTGATGCTGTGGGGAAGTAGTTGGCTTCTTGCTGGTCTTGATCTAGCATCTAGCTCATCAACCTCCAGATCTTTAGACTTCAGAAATAGCCCACCATTTTACCTGCTGACCCACTTCTTCCTTCAATACAACCACTTTGTGGTCATATGCTAAGTCCTAAAATAGTTGAATATTGATCAGTTCATTTTTATTGTGAATGTATATATTCTTTCCATCTTCTTTTGATGCTTCCTACATCATTTCATATTTTGCTCATAGAATCCTTAAAGGTTGATACACAAGGCTTGGATATTTTCTATATTTCTTTAAGTTTGAGAATTCTTTTTTTAAATCATTTTACTGGGGGCTCATACAACTCTTATTACAATCCATAACTCCATCCATTGTGTCGAGCACATTTGTACATATGTTGCCATCATCGTTTTCAAAGCATTTTCTTTCTACTTGAACCCTTGGTATCAGCTCCTCATTTTTTCACCTCCCTCCCCCTTACTCCCTCATGAACCCTTGATAATTTAGAAATTATTTTTTTTTCATGTCCTGCACTGTCCGGTGTCTCCCTTTACCTTCCTGTCTGTTGCCTAACCCCCTGGGAGGGGGTTACATTGGAGTCTCGTTTTGGGGCATCATTGAAAACTTCATTGGAGGAGCACCCACCAAAAAAAAAACACCAAACTTTGCTCTTTGAAAAATCTCCTGAGGAAAAAACACCAATTCAGAAAAGGCAAAACATGCCAGGCACAGGGGAAAAGGCAAGTGCCTGAGGAGAACAGATCCTTCCTGTTGTCATTAATGATTTCAAAAGCACCGCAGACTAGGAATGACCTCCTCTAAAAATCTGTTCTTGGCAGAGAGTTCTGGGAGCTAAACAACAAATAGTCTATCTAGCCACCTCTTGACAGTATATAGCTGGGCATGTTTCAATTACTGAAGCATCAGAATGGCACAGTGGTTAAGTGCTCCACTGCTAACCAAAAGGACAGCAGTACAACCCAGCAGCGCTACTCCTGGGGAGGAAGAGACTATAACCTTGGAAATCCTTAGGAGAAGTTCTACTCTGTCCTATAGGATTCCTGGGAGTCACAGTCAACTCAATGACAGTGTGTTTGGATTTGGGTTTCACTTATGATATTAGTTTTTGTATATATGTTTTGTTTTTCTTTCAGAAGTCAAGATTCTTCTTCATTGACTTGAAAATAAAAAACAAAACCCACGGCCATCAAATTGATTGGGGCTCATAGTAACTCTATAGGAAACACCAACTTTTCAATTATCAACTATAACCACTGAACCACGGAGGCTTCTCAGAAAAGAGTCCAATTCCCTTAGTTCCTGTCCCAAGTGATTTTTTTCACACAAAAGCCCTCTACTTTTTCCTGCCTAAACAAAGACAAGGCAATTTCTCTTTGAGTTCTCAATCCTAAAAGCCCCCAAATAATAATAATAAAACAGAAACTAGTTAAATTAATTAAATTCAAATCAGTTCAAATGGGGAATGACACCAGAGGGACACTTGCAGGCTCTGAGAAGGAAGTAAGTACTCATGATAAAACAGTTGCCAGCTGCCACAAAATCTCTCTGCCAAACCAGCTAGCTCAATTCCATTCTCCTCTGTTTCTATGACCAGGTCTCACCTCAGGCAATAGGGTAAACTAGATGAGATTCATCTGTAGCTCCCCTTAGGTATAACTAGGGCACACAGACAAGGCTAGCAATTCAGGTGGGAGGATACAGTGAAGGGCAACCTTTAAAGAGTCTTGCTTCTTTCACACACCTTCATTGATTCTATCTGGAGCCAGGTACCAGAATTAGATTATAGGGGTACCAATTGATTGAGAAAACAAAATTGAAATGAAAGTCAAAGAAGAAACATGCAAAGAAATAAGAGAAGATGTAATCTTCAGTTTCAAAGACAGGTCAGGTCACCAGAGCAGTTGGTGTGTCTGAGGGTACAGATTTGAATTTAGTAACCAAGTATGTTGTTAAAGAAAGAATTTGAATAAATTAGAGGGAACAGAAGCTCAACTGCAGATGCACGTGGAGCAAACAGAGCTCACGGTGGTGAAATGGGTCACTTGCTTGGCTCCTAACTGAAAGGTTGGAGGTTTGAGTCCACCTAAGGTGTGTTGGAAGAAAGGTCTGGTTCTCCACTTCTAAAAATCAGCCATTGAAAACTATGGAGCACAATTGTTTAACTTCAAGCATTTAAGACAACAGATGCTATATCTTCTGATAGCCCGGCACTATCAGCTTTCTTCTTCAACACATTAGCTTATGCACCCATTTTGGCTTCCATGATTGTGTTGGGAAGGTGAGCGTCACAGAATGCCAGGTTATTAGAACAAAGTGTTCTTGCTTTGAGAAAGGACTTCAGTAGCGACCCAATGGCTTTCTGCTACCTTAATACTCAACCTATAAATATATGTACATAGACCTATACCCCTATAATTATGTATTAATATATTAACATATGTATGTGCCTATGTTTATAGAGGCTGCAAATCTTTGTGGGAGCAGAGTCTCTTCTTTCTCCCTCAGAGCAGCTGGGAGGTTTGAACCGCCTGGTTCAGCATTAGTGGTACAATGCTTACCAAACAGGCCACCTGGGCGCCTTCAAATGTCAGCACAACCAGTAAAAACTTACTTGCGTCAAGTGGATTCCAACTCCAATTCGAAGACACTGTTGGTGGATTTGAACCACTGATCTTGTGGCTCAACCAAGTCACCTTGCAGTGCCACCAGGACTGCTTATAGGTGTATAAGGTGCTTAAGTATTCAGCACCGTGCTCCACGTGGAGTAAGGGCTAACTAAATGTTAACTAGTTTAGTCTCCACCAAATCAAAAACAAAATTCACTGCTATCCAGCCAGTCAGTGATGACTCAGCAACCGTCTAGGACAGGGTAGAACTGTCCATGTGGGTTTGTAAGACTAATTCTGTAAGGGCATAGAAAGCCTCGCCTTTCTCTCTCAGAGCAACTGGTGAATTCAAACTGCTGACCTTGAGGCTAGCAGGCCACGGCTTCTTTTATTTTCTACCTCTCCCCTGAAATCAAGTAAGCAATATTTATTAACCTGCTTGAGTCACTCTGTAATTCAAAGCAAAAAAACTAGGCCAACCCACCGGCTGAGGGTGGCGCACACATGGGTTTGAAACAAGTTCAACCTTGATGACATCACCATCAGCTTCCTCGTCATTGGCAAGGCCATAAACAGGATGGGGCTTTGGGGCTCCCAGGACCAGGAACCACAGCCCAGACCCCAGCCAGCCCGGTGGGCCTCAACCATCACCAGTAGGAGCTGGCTAGACTGTGGAGCCTCTAGTGGCCCACTTGGCAGGCTAGGTAACCACGACCTCAAGGCCACAGAGGATCTTATCCACAGCTGCTCCAGTTTGGGTCACCCTTTTCCAAAGCTGTGCTGGGCCTCAGCCAGGGTCCTCTGCAAGAGGGTTGCCCTTTAGCTGTCACCCCTCAGGTGTCATCACCAGGCTCCTATGTCAGGAAGTGAGCACCTCTAAACTCCCCACTCATCGCTCAGTGTCACAAACCCTCCTCCTCCCAGTCTCACTGGACGCAGGTGGCTACACTTAGTAATCAATCTGAATGCATGATTTTGGTGGAAATAAAGCAAGAGGACAATTTCTATTTTTAGAAAAGGGAGCAGACCTAGGCCTATTGAGTAGAAACACTGGCTCCCTTTTTCCTGAAGGGCTGAGTAAGAAGAACCCCAGATCTGGAGGATTGCCAACACCTTTCCAGTTGGAAATACAAAGCCGCCTTTATAGTTGAGATGGTGGTTTTGATGCATTTTTGGTGTGTTGTTTATTTTAAATCCTTTTATTGGGGGCTCATACAAGTCTTATCACAATCCATACATACATCAATTGTGTAAAGCACATTTATACATTCGTTACCCTCAACATTCTCAAAATATTTGCTCTGCACATAATACCCTGGTATCGGCTCCTCATTTTCCCCTCCCTCCCCACTCCCCCATCCCTCATGGACCCTTGATAATTTGTCTATTTTAATTTTGTCATATCTTACACTGTCTGACATCTCCCTTCACCCATATTTCTGTTGTCTGTCCCCCAGAGAGGAGGTTATATGTACATCCTTATAATCAGTTCCCCCTCTCTACCCCACCCTCCCTCAACCCTCCCGGTATCGCCACTTTCACCACTGGTCCTGAAGAGTCATCCATCATGGATTCCCTGTATTTCCAGCTCCTATCTGTACCAGTGTACATCCTCTGTTCTAGCCTGATTTGTAAGGTAGAATTGGGATCATGATAGTGGGTAGGGAGGAAGCATTTAGGAACTAGAGGAAAGTTGTATGTTTCATCTTTGCTACACTGCACCCTTCCATAAGGTGATGCTCAGTTGCCAACAGATGGGCTTTGGGTCCCCACTCCACACTCCTGATTCACAATGATATGATTTTTTTTTTGTTTTTTGATGCCTGATACCTCATCCTTTCAACACCTCATGATCACACAGGCTAGTGTGCTTCTTCCATGTGGGCTTTGTTGCTTCTCATCTAGATGGCCGCTTGTTTACCTTCAAGCCCTTAAGACCACAGACACTAACTATATCCTTTGATAGCTGGGCAGCATCAGCTTTCTTCACCACATATGCTTATGTACCTATTTGTCTTCAGTGATCATATCAGGGAGGTGGACACACAATGATATGATTTTTTGTTCTTTGATACCTGATAACTGATCCCTTTGGCACCTCACAATCACATAGGCTGGTGGGCTTTGTGGTTTCTGAGCTAGATGGCCACTTATTTACCTTCAAGCCCTTAAGACCCCAGACACAATATCTTTTGATAGCCGGGCACCATCAGCTTTCTTCGCCACATTTACTTATACAACCACTTTGTCTTCCGCGATTGTGTCCAAAAGGTGAGCATCACGGAATGCCAGTTTAATAGAACAAAGCATTCTTGAATAGAGGCCCAGTGTCCATCTGCTACCTTAATATTTAACCTATAAATATATGCACATAGATCTATTTCCCCATATTTATTTATTTATTTACATAAGTGCATGCCTTTATGTAGACCTCTATAAATGCCCTTTGCCCCCTACTTTTTTTTCTCTATTTCCTTTTACTTTACTCCTGTCCCACTATCATGATCAACTTTCTTTTGGGTTATAGTAATTCCTCTGTTATATTACCCTTGATCACACTCTACCAGAACTCCTACACCCTCCTCACCACTGATTTGGATCACCTTTTGTTCCCTTGTCCCTGGGTTTGTTATCACCACTTTCTTTCCCCCCACCTCCCTCTCTCCTATGTCCCCCTGGAACTGTTGTTCCTGTTGTTTCCTCCTCCAGATTTTTCATCCAGCCTATCTTATTTAGACAGACCTGCAGAGATAAAACCATGCACAAAAACAAGACAGAGCAAAACCAAGCAACAAAAGAAAACAAAACAGCAACAACAAAAAGCCAATGACAAAAGCACAACACAAGAACAACAAAAAAAGTAAAGCTTGTAGTTAGTTCAAGGACTGTTGGCCTTTAGGAGTGTTTCCCAGTTAAGTCTGATGGGGTGCCAACACCTGGCCCCAAAGTCTATTTTTGGTAATCCCTCGGGTCTTGATTGCTCTGGTCCCCTTGCTGTTCTGTTCCACACCCTTCGTGTTTTGCCTCAGTGTGGTGGGATCAGATTGGGCACAATTCCTACACTGTGTTCCAGTGTTATCCCTGACATTTTGGGTTTTTTTAATAAACACTTTTTTCTATGGTTACCTTGGCATATAATTTGCATAACATACAATTCAGTAGTTCAAACACATCAAGAAGAGTTGTACAATCATCACCCCAGTCAGATTTAAAACATTTTCCTCATTTAATTATCTATTTTTTGTTGTCATTCAGACTGTAGACAGTAGAAACAATGGATTCTGGTTTTACAACTCAGTGACATTGACCCCTTTCTTCAAATTGTGCAACCATTCTCACCCTCCTTTGCACAAGTGTACCTCCCTCGGGAGTATTGACTCACTGCCCACTAAGTCTTTTCATTTTTTTAGGTTTTTCGCTCATTTGCTCCATCTAATTTCGTGGTTAGACCCAGATAATGTCAAGCTTTCAAGCCATTGTGCTAGCCTTTGTAAAGTTCTTTCTTCCATCTTTTTTTTGAAATCATTTTGTTGGGGGCTCTTACAGCTCTTATCACAATCCATACAGACATCCTTTGTGTCAAGCACATTTGTACATATGCTGCCATCATCATTCTCAAAATATTGTCTTTCTACTTTAGCTCTTGGTATCAGCTCCTCATTTTCCCCCTCCCTCCCTCATGAACTCTTCATAATTTATAAATTCTTTTTTTTTTCATGTCTTACACTGTCTGATGTCCCTCTTCACCCACTTTTCTGTTGTCCATCCCCCAGAAAGGGGGTTATAATGTAGATCATTGTGATCGGTTCCGTTTTTCCCTTCACCCTCCCCTTATCCTCCTAGTATTGTTACTCTCATTATTAGTCCTGAGGGGTTCGACTGTCCTGGATTTCCTGTGTTTCCAGCTCAGATCTGTACCAGTGTATATCCTCTGGTCTAGCCAGATTTGTAAGACAGAATTGAGATAATGATAGTGTGGAGGAGGAAGCAGTAAAGAACTAGAGGAAAGTTTTATTTTTCATCAGTGCTATACTGCACCCTGACTGGCTAATCTCTTCCTTGTGACCCTTCTATGAAGTGGTGTCCAACTGTCTGAAGATGGGCTTTGGGTCTCCATTCTTCCCTCCCCCTCATTCACATCAATATAGTTTTTTGTTCTAGTTCTTTGATGCCTGATACCTGATCCCATCAATACCTCATGATCACATAGGCTAGTGTGCTTCTTCCATGTGGACTTTGTTGCTTCTTACCTAGATGATTGCTTGTTTATCTTCAAGCCTTTAAGACCCCAGATGCTATATCTTTTGATAGCTGGACACCAGCAGCTTTCTTCACCACATTTGCTTATGCACACATTTTGTCTTCAGCGATCATGTCGGGAAAGGTGAGCATCACAGAATGCCGTGTTATTAGAACAAATTGTTCTTGCATTGAGAGAGTACTTGATTAGATGCCCAATGTCCATCTGCTACCACAATGTTAACATATACAAATATATGTACATAAATCTATTTTCCTATCATTCTATATAAATATATTGACATATGTACGTACCTGTATTTATACCTCTATAACTGTCCATTGCCTTTTAGTTCTTTCCTCTATTTCCTTTTACTTTCCTCTCATCCCATTATCATGTTCGAACATTATTTGGCTTTCATTAATTCCTCTTGGTTACATTGCACTTGATCAAGCCCCACCAGGCATCCTATGCCCTCCTTGCCATTAATTTTGGATCACTTGTTTTTCTCTTGTCCCTGGATTTATTGGCTTCCCCTTTCTTTCCCTTGTCTCACACTCTTCCATTTCCCCTCTCCCCACAACCAACGATCCCATTGTTTTCTCCTCCAAATTGTTTATCCTGCCTATCATATCTAGATAGACATTCAAAAACAATCATAAACACAAAACAAAAAACAACAAGAAAAGCTTATACAGTCGAACCCCAGACCTCAATGCTAATTTGTTCTAGAAAGAGCATCGAGATGCGATGCAGTCGAGTTCCCAGTGAATTTTTTCCAGAAGAACTAACTGAAAACAGATTAATCCATTCTTGACCACCAAGTGTTTACCCTAACCTTGTCTTGTTATAGAAAACATTACACAGGAATTTCAAAGTAAATAAGTTCAGAGTTAAATAATATAATTTCAATAAGAAGCACAATATTTTAAACGTTTTTAACAACTACAGTATGACCCATACCTTGAGATGGATGAGGACTTGGATCTGTGGACATGAATGTGGAGAGGAGGGATGGAGAGAGAGTTGCTGTTTGGAAGGGGAATCCCCTTCCATCAAATCAACTGGTAGCTGCTTTTCAGGAGCTTTTTCCCTTCTTTGCCTTTTTTCACTAGGATATGGATGGCTTTCTCTAAATATCTGTATAATGTGGTCTGCGTTTGGCGTTTCCTTAATTGTTTCCTAAAAGGATTTACTAAATTATCAACAATATCCATAGCATAGTTAACCAGTTCCTTACCATGATGATTCTTCTCAAAAAAAGCTCTTTCTTCGGACCCATGTTTTTTTAATCTAAAAACAGTATGAAAAGCCACCAAAACTAAGAAAATTATAGCAAAAACGCGTGGAACACAGCCACAAAAGGTCTAAGCAATGCATACTAACAATGCTAACTAATGCTGAGTGACCAAAACACGATCTGCTTTGTTTACAAGAATCACGTGTGTCTGGTCGGATTCCAATGTTTTATTTCGAAATCCGATGATGTAGAGTACTGATGAGGTCGAATACCAGGATTCTACTGTAAACAGTGTCAGGTCTGTTTTCCAGTAGAGTCTGATGGGGTGCCATGCCCTGCCCCAGAAGTTTATATTTGGAATTCCTCGGGGACTTCATTGCTTTGCTCCCCTTGCTGCTCTCTTCCACGCCCTTAGTGCTTTGCCTCCGTGTGGTGGGGTCAGATCAGGCATAGTTCCCGCATTGTGCCTCCAGTGTTTCTCAGGGTCTTCGGGTAAATTTATTTCTTGGAAGCATGGAGTGGTTGGTAGGTTCAAACCACTGACATTCCACCCAGTGCTGTCACTGCTGCACCACTTACCCACTGCCATTAAGTCCATCCCAGCTCATAGCGACCTTATGTGGGACAGAGTAAAACCACAACACAGGGTTTCCAAGACCCGAAAGCAATTACCAAAATATACAGCTTCATCTTTTGCCCTCAGGATGGTTGGTAAATTTTAAATCACTGACCTTGCAGTTAACAACCCAATTGCTTAACCCACACTCCCTCCAGAGCTCTTTTAACTAATGTTACAGACTTTAAAAATATGAATGAAGATTACCCTTGATTATCCAAGAGGGCTGACAGAGCAGTGATCTAGGAATAGATGGATAGAGGCAAAGACTGATCAGGTGTGGGAGGCAGAGCAGGAGCATGCCTATAAGTAGATATGGGTTTGACAAAGGATATTTGTATGTGGATATTTAACTTGCCCGCAAATATATCCCTGAATTTGGTGGAACACACAGGGGAGAAATTATAAGAATGTCTTAGGCACAGTCAAACACCTTATGAGAATAAGTCCTTGGGCCTAGGAGCTCAGGACCATAGTCTCAAGGGATGCCATAGTCTCAATTGGAAGAACATGGTCCACAAAGACAATGTTCTACAACCTCCTCTGGTGAGTAGTTCACTGGAGTCTTAAAAGCTCATCAGTGAAGAGCTGTTAAGAGACCCCAATGAAATGATTTATGGGAAAAAAAAGATGAGCCTTTCTATTGTTTTTATTATTAAAAGATCATTTTTTAAAAGATCATTTTATTGGAGCTCTTAAAATAGCACATATAGCAATCCATACATCAATTATATCAAGCATATTTGTGCATAGGTTGCCATCATTATTTCTAGACATTTACTTTCTATTTGAGCCCTTGGTATCAGCTCCTCTTTTATCCCCTCCCTCCCCCCCACCCTCATGACCCCTTGATAAATTATTATTTTCCTATCTTACACCAAGCGCTGCCTCCCTTCCCATCCCCCTGGAGGGGGAGTGTGTGCTTATGTGTCAATCATCTCAATCAGGTCCCCCTTCCTCCCCTCCTGTTCCCATCTTCCCTGTACCCTTCTGGTATCGCTACTCCCAGTCCTGTTCCTGGATTCCGTGTTTCGTGAGCTCTTATCTCTTATCTGTACCTGTGCACATGCTCTGGTCTAGCCTGCAGTGAAAGGCAGTATTGGGGTCATGATAGTGGGGGGTGAGGAAGCCTTGAGGAACCAGAGGAATATTGTGTGTTTCATCGGTGCTCCACTGCACCCTGGTTGACTAATCCCTTCCTTATGACCCATGTGAAAGGGTAGGTCCCACTGTCTACAGATGGGTTTTGGGTTTTTGCTCCATTCCCCCTCGTTCTCAACAATATGGGTTTTGGGGTTTCGTTTGGGGTCGTCTGGTGCCTGTTACCTGATTTGGTTAATACCTCACAATCACACAGGCTGGTGTGCTTCTTCCATGTGGGCTTGTTGCTTCTCTGTAGCTTCAAGTCTTTAAAACCCCAGATGCTATATCTTTTGATAGCCAGGAACCATCATCTTTCTTCACCACATTTACGTCTGTACCCATTTTGTCTTCGTTGATCGTGTTGGGAGGGTGAGCATGACAGAATTCCAGGTTGTTAAAACAAAGTATTCTCGTGTTGAGGGAGTGCTTGAGCAGAGGTCCAAAGTCCATCTACTTTCTCAATGTATTGCCCTATAAGTACATAGGCCAATACCTCTCTATTTTTTATGAATTAATATATTCACAAAAGTGCACACCTATGTTTATACCTGTATCCATGGCTTTGCTTCCTGGATCTTTCCTCTGTTTCCTTTTACCTTCCTCCTGCCCCACCATCATGCTCACCTTTCTTCTGCCTCTTAGTAATTCCTCACAACTAGATTGCTATTGTTCCAGCACCACAGGGATCTCTACATCCTCCTCATTGTTGCTTTTAATTTTCTAGTTGTTCCCCTGCTCCCCACTTCTTTCCCTGAGCCTCCTCTTCCCCCAAAGTCCCTCCAGAACCGTCGGTCCCATTGCTTTCCCCTCAGGCTTGTTTCCCATGCCTATCTTATATAGGTCAGCAAAATAACAATAACAGAGGCAAAACAAAAAGAAAACAAAAGATTAAGTTTAAAAGAGGGGGAGAAAACGAAGAAAGAAAAAAATCTAGCAAAAATCCCCTGAAATAGTGTGCATAATTCCATGTCTGTTCACTGACCTTTATGACTATCTCCCCACCAGTCCTGAGGGGTTCTGGGAGTTGCCCCTCCTCGCCTAGAGTCTATTTAGGGGCTCCTGGGGGGTTGTGGCTTTGATTTGCTCCTGTTGCTGATCTGTTGTGTTCTCCTTTTGGTTCACAGCACTGTGGGGTTTTCAAACCAGACTCACTCCCTGCTCTGTGTCCCCAGTATTGTCCCCTGTCATGGAATGTTCCAGCAAAGGGACATAAGGTCTCTAGCTGTTGTCAGTCCTACAGTCCTCTCTATGCCTTAGCAGCTCCATGCAGGGACATCATCCTTATGGCTTGATGTGCCACTATGTGGTCTAGTCCCTCGCTCTTTTTATCCTTCTAGGTTTTTTTCTGTATGGGCATGGCAGACTGGCTCAAAATACTTTTTTAAAAAAGACTAGACATGTTGATTACATAGAGACTAGTGAAATCACCAAGATTATGATCCTTAATCCTCCTTCAGGTCTGAAATCAAACTCACCATCCATGGATCAATTTTCTGCCAGTCTTTGAAAGGAACAATAACACTAGGAGGATACACACACCTTAGAATAATAAACCATTTGAGATAGAAAGTCAGCATTTACCCAAGGACAAAGTTCATAAAGGTTAGAAAGAAGGAGGGTGGAACTAGAAAACACACAAAGTGGGACAGATGATGTTACCTTGTCAGATGGCAATCAATTACATGAAACAAAATGTATATGAATTGCTGAATGGAAAACTGATCTGCTCTATAAACTTCCCCTGATGCACAATAAAAAGTTTTTAACTTTAAAACAAGTAAATTAAGGATAACGCCAGGACCCTGGTGGTGTAGTGATTATGTGTTGGACTGAGATCCACAAGGTCAGCTGTTCAAAACCACCAACCATTCCATGGGAGAAAGATGGGGCTTTCTACTCCCATAAAGAATTACAGTCTTGGAAACTCACAGGGGGTAGTTCTACCTTTGTCCTACAAGGTCACTTTGAGATGGCATCGACTTGATGGTACTGAGTCAAGATAGTAAATAATCAGTATTTAACTGAGTTCTCGGGCCCTGTGTTATACCTTGTGGTAGTGTGTGTGTGTGTGTGTGTGTGTGTGTGCACGCGTGCACCCGCAGATATCGATACTATGGGGAAAATGTGGTGAAAAAAGCAGATTGTGCTCAGGTATCAGAAAGACTAGCTTCTGGGGTCTTAAAGACTTGTCTTAAAATCAGCAACCGTCAAAGTGAGGCTTCAAGTAAGTCCACATGGAAGAAGCACACCAACCTGTCTGACCCAAAAAATAATAAAATCTGAAAGATGGAATTGTATCCAGACTTAAACTGTGAACACTCAGTTTGCTGAAGATTGAAGATGACAGTAGAAGCCCAAAATGTATTTGCCAGGTCCCCATCTGGCTGAAGCCTTCAGTGGATCCCCTCTGGCCTAGTGGAGGGCTGTGAGTAGCCTAGCAATCTGACAGAGAGCATTGTAAAGTCAATCATGGCAGATATAGTTAGATGGAAATGTAATATCTTATCACTGGATATCCCCTTTGACTCATTTTAAAGGTGTTTCCGTTTTTAATATGTTTTGCTTTCTTCTATTGAGGTTTTTCTATTGTCTATTCATTTGGGATGCTAACCACAAGGTCAGCCATTCAAAACCCCACCACCCACTTCATGGGAGATAAATGGTGCATTCTTCTCCTGTAAAGAGTTACAGCCTCAGAAACACACAAGGGCAGAATCACTCTGTAGTACATGGTGTCACTCTGAGTCCACGCTGACTCGATGGCAGCGAATTTGGAGGGGGGTTTTTGGAGGGACATGACAGGAGCAAATGAGGGTTCTGACAACGCCTACAAGAGGAATGTGGTGAGGATTGTACACCCCTTCTTCATATCAATGGATGATGAAAACACGTGTGTGTGACGGGCATGCCAATAAAACTTTTTAAAAAGTCAGAAACAGAAGTGGGGGGGAAATTAGTATAGACTATTATGCTTGCCCCACAGAAATCTCCAGTCTGAGACATAAGAACATAAAAAATAAGAAAACAGAGTTATATAGTGCTATGTCACCAGGAAAAATTGAGTTGCATGGTTGTAAAAATAATTTTTAGGAAGAAGCATGGCTTAGTTACCCTAAGCCCATAGGTCTCAGAGGACAAACAGCCAGTGTCCTTTCTTTACCATCGCCCAGTTCAAGTACTGTAGAATCCAGTGAATTCCACTACGCTCACTGGTAAGTACCTTGGTTGTAGTGATTTCTAACTTCATCTCTCCACCAGATGTATATTAAGTGAAAAAATAACAAGTGCAGACTCTGAAAGTCATGGGGTTTTTGGTGTTTTTTTGTTTGTTTTTCTTGTTTGTTTTCCAGAGAGCTGATATAGCTGTTGCTCCACTCACTATAACACTGGTCCGTGAAGAAGTCATAGATTTTTCAAAGCCCTTTATGAGCCTGGGCATCTCCATCATGATAAAGAAGCCTCAGAAATCAAAACCAGGCGTATTCTCCTTTCTGGATCCCTTGGCCTACGAGATCTGGATGTGCATCGTCTTTGCTTACATCGGAGTCAGTGTCGTTCTTTTCCTAGTCAGCAGATTCAGCCCTTACGAATGGCACTTGGAAGACAACAATGAAGAACCCCGTGACCCGCAAAGCCCTCCAGACCCTCCAAATGAATTCGGAATATTTAACAGTCTTTGGTTTTCCTTGGGTGCCTTTATGCAGCAAGGATGTGATATTTCTCCCAGGTTTGTTTCCATGTCATACCTGACGCCTCTTTACAATGTGTGGCCATACTCCCTCCATGTACATCTGATTCGCCCATCTCAAGCCCAAATTTGTTTCATTTAACATTCCATTCATTGATGACATTTATCAGAACATATTGTTTGCTTGGATCCATGAAGTGAGTGTGTCAGTCATGTTGTTTTGAATGTCTTCCATATATCTGCGTTATCATATACTTGTCCATGTAGCAGATAGACAGATAATAACAAGCATTTCAGCTCTGGATAAAGCCAATATTGCCAGCTTCGTATGACACAATTTCAATCAGGTCAAGTAGGTGTGCTTTCCTCGTTAAATGAGCTAAACCATTTGCTCCTTTGTCTGGAGATTGGAGCTAGACAAAAGTGTTGAGAGAATGCTCATCTGTAAACCCTCCCACCTTCCCTTGGCAGTGTCCCCCTTTTGTGAGTTTTGCCCTCTGTGTACCTAGAACACCCCATTGTAGTGTCCTGCCCAGGCCTGCCTACAAGGAACTGCTCCCTACTTTCCCAGAATAACTTACTTAAGTCATTTCCCAAAACAATGAATCTTTAATACTGGACTTTCATCATTGCTGACAAAGGAAAAGGCATGTTGAGGCTTTAGATTATGTGCAGGTGGTTGATTGGAAATTCACCACCTTCGAGCTACATCCTGGACCTCACCAACCCGCATCAACAGCCAATATGAAATATGTGGTGGTGAGTTTGTAAGGAAAACACGGGATATGAAGCAAGACTTCCAACTATGGCCTAGTGATGTGATGGAAAAATTCTATTCCCCAAAAGCAACCTTAAAACCGGACAGAGTTGATTTTAAAACAAAACAACATTTCAGCACCCTGGAAATCAAGAAAAATGACACTCCGTGCTTGAAAAATGACTGAACTTCAGGTAAGAACATGGGAGTTTGTGGTGTTCTGCCATGGGGAAGCTCTTATTTTCATAGCCAGTCAGATGGTCTGCAGGGAGGTTCTGCCGGAGCACGGCGAGTCCAGTGCTCTCAAATGGGTTCTCTTAATTTGGGGCATGGGCAGTGCCCACATTCAGCCATGTGACAGTGAAAGACATTTCTAGAAGCCTGACAAATGAGGAAAGTCATGTCAAGGGTCAACCCTAACAGCCTGAGTTGGCTGTTGTGGTTGGAGCCAAAAGATCGTTGGCTAAGGCTGGAAGCATGCCCAGAGGCAATCTAGAGAGGAGCCACACTGTTCCCATAGCCCTGGCATATGTGCACAGGAGAGCGGAAAAGGCCCTGTGGAAAGCAAACACAGGGCTGGCTTGGAACTGGTCTGGACTTATAAGGCACCTCCCTACCCAGATGTCCATCCAGCAGCAGCAAATGGCAGCTTTGCTGGCTCCAGGTGTTTGAGCACAGCTACTTTCCAATAAAGCGCTAACCTCTAGGCAACACAGACGGAGTAGCCCAAGTGAAGGGTTGAATTTAGTCTTCATTGGAAATTTTGCCATTTTGTTCATCGTGGCTTTTCTGCATTCATTTTGGTTTTTAAAATATTGCATTGGAATATGATTTCTCTGGATTACTAATTTTTGTCCCCTTAACTTGTGTGTGTGAGGCAAATGCCCATTCACCTTATCCTAGCCCCAGCCCAACAGGGATGAACTACAAAGGGGTACGGGAAACTTTGAGGGATGAGGAAAATATTACAAACTAGATTGGGGTGATGGTTACACAACCCTAAATCTATTTAAAGTTATCTAATTTTATGCTTATGCTGGCGAATTTTATAGTATTCAAATTATTTTAGTAAAGCTGCTAAAAATACCATATGTGCGTGCCCTGGCCCCTGCCCCTTGAAAATGATAGCTCACCCCAAAAAGAAAGGGCGGTGTGTTCACAATCATAAAATATTACAGGCAAATGCAACATTGTTGTCATTTCAAAACGGTATTTCTGACATTAAAGGGCTTTTATTCTTGGTAAAATCAAACATTAATTTAAATAGACCTGAATAAATTATGGAAGCATATAGGGACTTTTATGTAGAACAGCACACTTCATTTTGAGCATATCCACTTGGAACACAAAACATTTTCAGATGAAGCTTTTGAGCACAACTCATGAGGCTTCATCTTCAGTGTGGGGCAGCTTTTTAACGTAGCACGTGTGGAACCAGCCTGATGCGCTGACGCATGTTGGTTCGCTGCCACACTGTTCCCCTCTCCTCAGTCTCCCTGTTCTTTTTGTGCTTTGCATATGTGTCATTTTGCCCTACTATCTGGGAGTCATTGTTAATGAAACTAGAGTTTCTGAGCGATCTAGGTACTCTGCATCCATGGGAGCATTTAGATATAGCACTTTGTTGTGTAATTACTTAAAGATGGGGGTCTAAAAATGAGAAGCTGGGCAGATCTATAAATTTTTATTTTGTCGCAGAATTTAAGCTATGGCTCTTCTGTGGCACTCGGCTATGTCAAGTGCTGTTGTCCAAGATACAGATTTTATTGTACTACAGCTGGTATGATCCTAGAGTAGTGCTCTGTTTTTGTTTTGTTTTTAACCATGGCCCACAGTCAGAAATAAATTTTCCATCATGACTCAGTACACACGTATATATATCACAAAAGTTTTACCAAGCATTGCCCTTATGGTGTGCCAGGTCCTCTTCGGTTTTCCACTTTACGTTGTTCGACTTTTGGACGATGCTAGTCATAAGGCCACTCGGTAATGAGACGGCTCTGCCTGTGGTCTCAAACGCCTCGAAGAACCCTGCGGGGTGCAGTGGTGAAGCCCTTGGCTGCCATCTGAAAGGTCAGCAGATCCAACACCTCGGGTGCTAGGTGACAATCTGCTTCCCTAAAGGTTTGCAGCCTCGGAAACCCTAGAGGCCAGTTCTATTCTGCCCTATAGGGTCTCTAGGAGTCAGAATCAACTCATCAGTCAAGAGTTCGGTGTGGGGTTTGGTTTAGAGGTATTATCCTGATTGTGGTTCTGAGTAGTAGATTATTGCCTTCATGAGCTGTACATTTTCTGCCATGTGGGCAATCCCTCCTTCAAAGTGTCCTTTGTGTCTTTCCAAAGAAATTATATCTTTAAGCCTCTTGATAAGATATTATTGTTCTGATCATATTTATTATTTACCATTAAGTAGAAAACATGTTTCTCCTTGCCTTGAGAGCTCTGTTAGTTATATATTTGTGCTCAATTGTGTAGCAGCAATCACCATTAGAAGGTGTTTCTCCATTAGCCGATTTAGACATACCTGATAATAACATAGTTGTACTCTTAAGATTTGTGCTTGCCTTGGCTGAAAACACCACATGATACTTTATTTCTGTTTAATGGCCACACTTAGAATTCAAGCTCACCAGAAAGCCTAGGATGTGGATATCCTTTGTACACTCTGACTTTTTCCAGAATTACAGCAATTCCAGGAATTATAAGGGACCTCACTCTAAAGTAGAATTAACATGTGTTAGAGCAAGAAGAGATGTCAGTGAGAAATTAGTCCAACTGTTTCTGCTTACTAGGGGCGGAGGGATGACCACCTTCACTGGGCTCCCTTCTGTGTTGGCCATTTTACCTGCGTTGTCACATGGATTCTTATCCTCACACCCCCACTGTGGGGTGAGCATTATACTTGAGTTCACTAATGTGCCCCGTCACATAGCTAATGCAGCGAAAGTACTTAAACCTAACTCCTACTCTCGGATTCCCCTTCTTCAGTACCCAAACAGATGGTGTGATGGAAGGCAGGTGGTGGAAATGTTCAGTGCTAGTGAACAGTACCCCTCCCGGCTGGCCAAGAGATGTGTAAGCTGTTCTATGCATTTCCTGTGCTTCTGCACAGTAGCCATAGGCAGGTCGCCAGACTCATTTCTAAAGTCCTGTCTCCCCCGGAGCTGTTAGACAGCGAGCATATGAAGTGCTGTGGATCGTGTGTAAAAGTGGGCAATCAGCCAGGAGCCATCCTGCAGAACACGGCTGGCATCGGTCCATTTCCATCCAATAAAGCTATTGATAGTAACCTCGACATTAGAGAGTCTGTGTCAATATTAGCTTTGATATTTTCAACTACCCCAGTTGTTCACAGTGAATTACTTTGTTCTGTTCGATGCTGGAGGCCAAATCAACTTTAGCGAGGATAATCAATGTAATACGCTGAGATTATATCCACGGAGAAACCAATTTGGGGTGGGAATAGGAAGAATAAGGTGCGAGGAGATTCAATTCAACCCTTTTCCTTTGAGGAGAGGGTGGGGGGCCATGCCGTGGGAGCAGCCAGATCAGACCCAGGCCCGAGCTATGATGGTTCCGCATGCAGGTGCTAGTGGTGGCTGTAGGTGAGTCCCAGGCTGCAGCTGTGTAACGTGGGGCACATTACCAGACCTTGGGAAGCCTCAGTCCCTCCTGGGTAAAACATGAAGAACAGTGCCTGCCTCAATAAATGTTAAGCCTTTGTTGCTATTAAGCTGGCTGCCTTAAACTATCCTTTTGTCACCAGTGTTAAGAGATACTATTGCCCTTACATCTTAGTTTCTATAATCCCTGAGGAATACAGTGGGAATTCGAGTTGGTTTGGTTTCTGATCAGAAGCAATGAAAACCTGCCATGTTCCGTCTTCCATCCACATAGTGCTTTTGCTAGGGAACACACCTCTTGCAAATATTTTGATTGCACAAGTACTATTCCACAATCTTGTACTGACATTGACAAGGAGCGGCAGCTTTCCTTTCAATCAGAAGTCTGTTTCCTTTGCAGAACATTATTAGAACCAGTAAGCAGCCCAAGGTCCAATACTTCCAGACAAATACTCCCCCTGCTGACTTTCTGTGAAGCTGCAGGGAGATCTGAAGCCTAGCCAACTTGAAGCAGTGAGGGTTGGGGGAATACTGCCGGAGAAAGAAAAGAACAGATTCACTTGAAGCAGATTACTGTGTACTGAGTATTATAAATGCAGTACTCTACTGTTAAGATGTCAAGTACTTTGGAGGAGAGGCAAAGGATCCATCCAGGTTTGTTGACACATAGATGCTCCTTGAAAATGGAAAGTACGTGCAGAAGAATAGCAAGCATGAAGGGTATGACATGAATGGGAACAAAGACAAGAGGGTTGCGGGGCTCTATTGGCAGCACTGTTCTCTCCCCTGCTGATGTGTGAGCAGTGTCTCCCTTCGACCGCAAATCCACTTCAAAGCAGGAGGGATGTGGTAATAAATTAGTGATGTCATAGCAAAATTTTTATTACAACTATTTTATGACTCTTCTGACTGAAAGCCATAGTTTTCAGTCTTTGGGATGGTTACTTATTCCCATCCAAGAGGACTAGAAGAGCCAAAGATGGATTCTGCACATTTTTAAAAATCTGTGACCGACACAGCATTGTATGGAATGGTGCAGAAACGGTGCGTTCTTTGGAAGATAGGAAGAGGGAGGAATGATAGAGAATTTGTGCAACGGAGAAGCAATTTGCAGTTCCAGCTCTTCATCTTGTGTAGCTAGTAAAGTGCAGGTCTCAAATTTTACTTACAGGATGAAGGATACAGCACATAGCTCACTTTTATTAACATTCTAGAGGTCCTAAAATATTTTATGATTAACTCAGAAGCTCGCTTCTTATGACTACAGATAGCAAGAGCATTGTATATGACTTGGTACGCATATTTTTGCCATGTTTTTGTGTGTATGGTTTTCTCATTGCTAATTTACTTTCATTAGCTTCACGCTTCCTCTTACATTTCCTCAAAAGGTGTGCTATGCTCCTTACCATGCACTTTCATCCAGACGAAATGCACAGCATTCCGCAGCCATTTCATCATGTCATCCTCAAAATCTGTCTTGTGCAACGGAACTATCTGAAATGAATGCTAAAGACGTTGCAGCTGCATTAATGGGGGAGAAGATGCTGGACAATGACAGATCTTTTAACTCACCTTTAAAGCCTAGTCTTATTTTAATAGATATCTTTTCTAAAATGTGATGGGGCTGACCCATCCGTCATTTTTTACATGGCTTCCATTTGAAATGTGGGTTTAAGTGGCTATAGTTTGACTAGTGAGAGAAGGGAAATATAACAATGCTTGCAGAGCTTCTTCCCTGCGGGTGCTGCTTCACCTTTTCTCAGTGAACGGTTTTAGGAGTTGGTGCTCTACAATGGGGTGGGGAAAGTGGTGGAAATTCCACAAAATCGTTTGCTGAAGCTATTACCTGTCTGGAGCGGAGAGTGAATAATAGTGTGCATTCAACATTGATTCTATAAAAGCTCTCTTTTTGTCCATCTACGCTGAGACTTGTAGATACTATTATACCATTTTCTATGTGGTTAATCACCCAAATTCTCCATCCGCAAAGGTACCATGCCCAGGTCAATAGCCATGTAGACAAGAGGCCATGAAAATCCTCACCTTGCATATAACTGGGCTTATTTTCAGTCATGTCACTAGCCCATCTCAACTGTGTCAATCGGATCAACCATATTATGATCTGAGTCCGCAGAATAACCAGACGATACAAGCTTGGTTTTAGATCCTACAGCCACCGCCACAGTCCATTAGCCTCAATAGAGTGGCACAAGTGTCGTTTCCATAAGTTACTGTAGTTTGCTCTACATTTCCAGCAGGCTCTGTATACGCTACAAGTGGGATTCTCAGCAGAAGACCACACCAGGGTTTTGGAAATACTCCAAAGGCAGTTTTCCCTTTGGTCTGGGTCAAGCTCCATCGCTTCCAATAAAGATGACATTCACAGCTCCATTCCAAGTGAACGATCGAAAATAATAATTATCCAAACACGCTTGGTTTTCTTGCCACTACATTTCTCAGTATCTGTAGAAAAAAATGTACCTTCTATAATTTACACACCACTCTGAATTTTCTTAGGCAGAATATGAGTATTTTGCACTAGAAAAAAAATGTGGATATTAGCCTCCTGTTGTGTAAGTATAGAAGTGTTATGCCTCTTTCTCTTCTCTGTTCCTCAGTTTCTTCATCTGTAAAAGAGTAGCAAAGCTATAAGGAAGAAGGTTCACAATGGTTGATATGTGTCGAGCAATTAGAACAGAGTCTGTCACGTAGATCTGAGTCCCCTTGTGGTGGCTGTTATTATCATCATTTCCAGTATTCTATTACTAGTCATGCTACTTTAGGACATTAAGCCTTTAGACATTAAATTTTATTTTCAGGATCAGATCAGTTCAGAATAAATGAAGCATGTATAGCAACAATGAAGAAAGACCATGAGAAGCATAAATTAAACATGAAAATATTGTATGCTTTTAGCATTTAGAAGTATGACACATTCTTTTCTGACTCCTCTTCTGATTAAGGGGGAAATGTTCCCAAATGAAATTTTGAGAGAGTATAGCTATTAGTTAGAAAAATCAATTGCAAAGTAAACTTTCACATCGGAGAAGCTGAACTTGATTATGTTCAAAAATAAATAAATATGGGCATTTTAGGCATGTAGGGGTGAACAGGAATGGCAATTTTTAAAAATCAAGTTCATTTGTTATAGTTAGCCAATTAAAAATGCCAAATTATTTGATCCAAATGTAGGCTGTAAAACAACTGAATTTTCCCAAGGCTGACAAAGGACTTTTTTGGGACACGGGCATTTCAATTAGCCTGGCTCCTACATCTGATCTTGACTTTAGGTTTAGGACAGTTTGTGTTCTCTTCTTATGAGCTGTGCTGGATCTGAAAGTTCACAGGTTCACCAAGATGAAGCTTATCCACAAAACAGAACTCTCCTAGGGATGAAATGGTCATGGTTTAGACCCAAGGAACAGGTTTGTATTTCTGCAAACATATCCAGCCTTCATCAAAACTGTGAAAGAGTTTCTTCAGTACAAGCCATCAGCCCACAGCCAACACTGCATACCCTCACCTGTCCCATGATCCTTCTCTCTAAGTCACACTCATCAGTCAACAACCGTGGCTGTGTCTCAGAAATGTTCTGAAAATGATCATGTGTGGGGAGGCCCAACTCCGAGGGATCCTGAGCAATAGGTCTGGGGTGGGCCCTGACCAAATTGTTGTGTTTCTTTTTGATTGTTGTGCTTTCTTTCAAGCTCCTTAAAAGGCAGGGTCAAGAATCACTGACCTAGAAGAAGTTATCCAAATTCGGTCTGCAGAGCACTTGCTGTCAAATCACCTGTGATGCTTAACAAGGGCACACCACATGGGCACTCACCTGTTCGGAACCTGCATTGTAACAAACACCCTAGGAGATACCGATGCTCTAACATTTAAGGACAAATGTCCCATTGGTAAAAATTGAACCATCCACTGCCTTATTCTCCACTGAAAAAACTAATCTGGAGGAACGTGGTAATAGGTGCTATTGAATGAGCCCTGTAGGGGGTTTGAATTAAGCATTGGACCGCTAAGTAAAAGATTGGTGGTTCAAACTCACCGGCTGCTCTGAAGCAGACCGATTAAGCAATCGTTTCCATAACGATTGACAGCTTCAAGGGAGCAGTCCTACTCTGCCTAGAACATTCCTATGCATGAAAATTGGTTCCGTGGCAATGAGTATGGTCTGGGCAGGTGCTGTTCAGGAATGTCGTGCAGTTGCCCCAAGTCTCCCGAAGAAAACACAGAAAGTGGTTCCAAGAGTAAGCACTCTGGTGGCAGGTTACTGAGGATTTTTGGTTGGATTGGATTGGGCTGGGTTTGGTTTTTCTCCCTGATGGTTGTTGTTGCTGTTTTTGTTCTTATTGAAGTTGAAGGAAACAACCCTTTTAGTTATGTCAAATTCTGTTATCGAAGTCAGCAGTTCTCAACCTGTGGGTCGCGCCCCCTTTGGTGGTCGAATGGCCCTTTCACAGTTGTCACCCGATTCATGACAGTAGCAAAGTGACAGTGATGAACTAGCAATGAGAAGAATTTGATGGCTGGGGGGGGGGGGGGACACAACACGAGGAACTGTATTAAAGATGCGTGGCATTAGGAAGGTTGAGAACCCCTGATCTAATGAGTTTCCTACTTCACTTGGGGCCAACCTTACATCCCTTTGCGAACCTAGGCTTTGTAAAAGAGGCAGTTATGATGCCCGAAGCTTGACTCCTGAGGGCCACTAGCCATTTCTATAAAGCTGATAGTAAATGTTATCTTCTCGCTCCTGGCCTCATGGGTGACCAATCGCATAGGATGGTGATGTCTTTATGAAAATGAGGAAATGCCGAGTCCCTGGTGATCTTCCCTAGAACCTGCCTGCTTCTCTTCAAATGTGGAAAGGTTTAGAACTCGATTTCTCCCTTGCATCATGACCTTACATCAAAGGAGAATTACCTGGGTCCCACCACCTAGGTGCTAATTCAATTGGTCTTAGATAGGCGTGGGATCTGGGTTGTTTGTGTAAGATGCCAGGTGATTCCAGCATGCAGCCAAGGTTGGAAATGACAGCCTTAAAGGAAACAGAGCAGTTTTCCACAGGAGTGGCAACTAGTTTCCAAAAAAGAGAAGAACACATATTCTTCTCTGAAATTAAAAATGAAAATCCTGCTTTGAAATTCATACAGTTCATCTTCTGTCATCCTTCATATGGAGTGTGGTTGTGAACATGTGACTTTTGTTGGATGTTTCAATGTCTTCATCTCATCTACTTCCCTCCTCCACCGGCTGTCCAGAAACCACTCCTCTTCCAGAAATACAGATAAGGATTTCGTAACCTGAAATTGGGCCCCTCTGGGTCTGGATTTGTCTCTGTTTTGTTTTGTAGATCTCTCTCCGGGCGCATTGTTGGAGGGGTTTGGTGGTTCTTCACCCTGATCATCATTTCTTCCTATACTGCCAATCTCGCGGCTTTCCTGACTGTGGAGAGGATGGTTTCTCCTATAGAAAGTGCTGAAGACTTAGCTAAGCAGACTGAAATTGCATATGGGACCCTGGACTCTGGTTCAACGAAAGAATTTTTCAGAGTAAGTGCTTTGCAGCTCATTTGGCCTGGTGGTCTTTATCATCTTTTCTGGGAGGCAAATTCACCGCGTTTTAAAGGATTGATGGGGATGGATAGGGAAAGCTAGCAAAGAAGCGCCATCTGACAATGACACCCCTTGGTTAGTGAGCAGGTCCTAACAAGTCCTTTGTTGAAAGCACTGATTTGAACTCTCGGGTTTGAGAGTTCCCAACTCTACCACAAAGTGATTGTCCACTGAACTTCTGTGGGCCTCAGTCCCCTTCCTTGAATAACAAGGAAAATGAACTAACGTGTATCTACTCCCTCTCCTTTCTGTGCGAAACCATTGATTTTCTGTCTCAGCAGTTCACAGAAGGGAGGTGACGGACTGACCCTGACTAGGGATCTGATGCGTGATGGACTAAGCAATCACTTCTCCAACTGGAGACAGTGATTTCCTACAGAACTGTACTACAATTGTTTTGAGTATTCGTGTATGTGCTGATCATTTACTCTGTGCAGCAGCCGATGACTGTTTTAATGTCTTCAATAGCCTTATTGGTTGTTGTTTTTTTCCTTCAGAGGTCAAGGCTTAGTGGGCAAACACGAAATTGTTTACTGACAAAAGGTAGCAAAGCTATGTAAACTCTGGTGAGGGTTAAGACAAAAGGCAGTTGCAACAGGAAGTGCTAGAAGAATAAGAGGATGGTCAAAACATGTGCACATACGCCGTCAAGATCTTGCTTCCAGGAGGGCAATGGGACTGTAAGCAAGGATATCAGTAGGGCTGTGAGGAACACAGATGTTTGTCAGTTGCCCTAATAAGGAGAATGCATCCATTTATAGGAGCATGTGGACTGGTTCTATAGATTGCTGCTGCGTCCCACCCGATTCACTGGGACCAGTTGGGGCTATGGCCCAGAAGCCACGTGGCAGTAGGAAGAGAGGGGAAGTTTAGTCATTTCCTCTAACTGACAATCATCTTATTGGATGGCAGGTATAATTACTGACTTCTTTTCAAAAGTCCAGAGTAAACAGATGCTGGTACTAAGCCGACTTGTTTCAATGAAGAAGTAAGAAATGTGTTCCTACATGGATTATTATGAGGTTTATCTAATTACTTCATGGGAAGCCAGGAGGAGTCTCTTGCTTGAAATTATAGCAATTAAGTAAGAACTATTTTCACTCCCTGAAGGAGAAAGTATTAGTTCTGGGACCTTTTACAAGCATTCTCATTGGCTCAAGAAATCCATATCTCATCTCAACCACCTATTGACGGATTAGATCAAAATCCACACCTAAAGGAGGGAGCCTAAGATTGAAAGCAGCAAATTGACATGAGGCCCCTCTGGGACTATTCTGACTTTGACCTTCACTCCTAAGTGAGATCTGGGTCCATGCCCTGCCCACATGAAATGCGGATGGCACTCACAGAGGACAGGGCAGGTGGCCAGGGATATCCTCTTGCTGAGTGGTCAACACAGCTCCCTGGATATGTGGTTGGGGATCAACCTTCAACAAGGTTGGCAGCAAATAGTCAAGTTGGTCCAGTTGCTACCCAAAGTGACTTGACCACCAAGGCTTAGATCCCCTGGTAAAATATGCTTATTCTACTGGAAAACTTTTTTTTCCTTCAACAACTATTAAAGGTTAGGAAGGTGTACTTTAAATGGTAATCAATAGATGGCATCAATTCCTATTATGCTTTCAAAGGCCATTCATCTATATTGCAAGCAAAAAGAGGCTTTCTGGGAAGATTTCTTAGCACAAAAGCTGAGAGTGGGATCAAAGAGTCATTGCTCTCATGCCCATGCCCCTCCTCCACTCATTTTGTCTTTCTCAAATACCAGGAAAGCATCTCCTAATCCATATCCAGTCAGTGATGGTTTCATCAAGGAACATCCTATTACCTGAGCAGATTTGAGTCCAATATTCAATTCCAAGCATAACTATTGTTACATTCACATTTGTTTGCTGTTTCTAATGCTCACCAATTCCTAGTGACCCGTGCAACCAATAAGTCATTCGTATGGAAATAGGGCTGCTTTGAAAATCTGATGAAGGGAGGAGCGGATATTTCTAGGTATAAGGAAGTGCAAATCATTTTCTAATTCCAGAGTGACACTTTCCTTACTCTTCAGTGGGCTGCCGATGACAACATGAAGGTCTCTGGGGGATGGTTCTTCAGGGCAGCACAAAAAGGTTGATGAGCTAAGAGTGGAATTGAGGAGTATGGAAAATTTAACTTTTGGCCTGTTTGCATAGAAAATGTGATGTAAATTGATGAGGGGAGATGGGAGCAATCAATTCTTTCCAGGCAACGTGCCCTGCCTGTGTTCTCTTCTAACCTCACGGGGAAGAAAGGCTGCCAGCAAGAGCACAGCGTCCCTCACTCAGGGGCTTGGCTGCCACAGCCCTCTGACCTCCCCCACCCCCACCCACCCCTTCAGCACTCAGTGATTCTAAAGCCTCAGACAATTTGTAAGAACAGTAATCCAGAGGAGCCCTGGGCGTGCAGTGGTTAAGTGCTCCGTTTGGAAACCAAAAGGTCATGGATCAACCCCACCAGCAGCTGGAGGGAGGGAAAGTGGTGACAGTCTGCCTGTGGAGAAATGTGCAGCCATCGAACTGTTGCGACGGGGCTCTAGTTGATCCGATAGGGTCTCAGTGCATTGGAATCTACTTTATGGATCCAGGGTTTGGGGTTTTATTTTGTTTCCATCGATCATGTGTTCAAAGGAGTCCTGCTGACATATTGGTTAAGCACTCAGCCACTAACCCAGAGGTTGGCAGTTTAAAAGATGTGGCTTCTGTGACGATTCAACCAAACCCAGCCCGCTGCCAGCAAATCGACTGATTCATAGCAAGGCGAGGGTTTCTAAGGCTGTAACTCTCGACGGGAGCACACAGCCTCCCCTTTGACCTGTGGAGTGAGGGCCTGCTAACCACGACCTGTGGTTATCGGTGCCATGCTTACCCGACAACACCCCTGGACCTTGCCAACCCTATGAGGCAGTTTCCTCTGTCATATCAGGTCACCACGAGAAGGAATCAAATTCGTGCCAGTAGCTTTGTTTTTTGGTTTTGTTTCTTTTAACTCCTCCCTATGCAAAATAATTAGAAACCTCCAAACATTAGACTGTGAAATGATTATACGCAACATTTACAAACAAAATACTCATTCATTTCTTCCCAATCCGACTTCATACTAAAACCACAGGGACCCAATACTACTCCCATAAAACAGCCTGGGGCCAGCCCTCTAGCTCTCCCACTAAGAAAGAAAAGTAAATAAAATCAAAATTCTTTCTAATTGCCCTGAAGACATTTTTACTTGTCCTGGGTAAATCTGCCATTAAAATGACAGTACTTTAAAATGCTTCTTATTTCCATTTCCGGAGTTATCCTTAGCTGTCATCTTACTATCAAATACAGTCGCTGGCAGTGGGACCTGTTCCATCAGGAAAGACCGGGAGGGACCAAGCAAAATGCATGCAGCTGGAACAGACATCTGCAATATTACCATCAACGTGTTGACGCTAAAACTGCCTTCCGTAGACAGTAGCTCTGACATTAAGTGTAGGAACCAGAAGAGGCAGCACCCAGGTTGAAAAACAAGTCGACAACTTTATTGTCATTGTCCCAAGAAATGCCATTATGATTTGGAAAGTTGCCCTGACATGATCATACTGTACTAGGTTTAAGGAATGTAACCGGATATATAGATTCAAGTTAAAAAGTAGCAGTGAGAGAGAAAGCAATTCAAAAATGTCCCGTCTTCAGACCCCTAGAAATATTAAAAGACAACTAGGATGCTTAGTTTTTCTCCCAGGGGGGCAACAAAAACAAGGAAGACCCTCAGCAAAGACCCTCAGCAAAGACCCTTATCAAGACAGTGGCTGCAATAATGGGCTCGAACATCATCACTGTTATGAAGATGGCAAAGGAGCAGGCGGTGTTCTGCTCTGTTGTGAAGGGGGTCCCGGTAAGGGTCGAATGGACTCGTTGTCTCCCAACACCAGCCACAGTTGGTCCTATGCCCACTCAAGACAAAGGCGGAGGTCTTGTAAATGAAACATGAACTACTCATTGTAACCCCCTTAAGAGAGTCAAAGGCCCATGGGTGGCACAAATGGTTTGCCCTTGACTAGTGGGTAGCTCAAAACCACTCAGCAGAAAGGTCCATGGAAGAAAGACCTGGCCATCTACTTCCATAAAGCTCACAGCCTAGGAACTCCTATGTTCACCTGTGTAACACGTGGGGTTACCATGAATCACACTTCACAATGGGTTGGGTTGGGTTGGGTTTGGGTAAGAAAGTACATGTGCAGACACTTAAAGCTCCATGAAAGTACAACTGAATTATTCACTCTGCTTTGTTTCACCACATGGGCTTTTGTGGGTAATTTTGGTTTGGGGTTTTTTAGTTTTGTTTCAATGGCTAAGTTTTTTTAATGGAAAACCAAAGCCACAAAAGGAAAGGCCCTCCCAGGCTGATGTAGGAAGTAGCCCCCCGCTGAGAGTATTCAGATTCATTCAGAATGATGCACACACAAACACATTTTCAGGTGTATTCCACGTTTCTTTAATATGTTGTGGGATTTGTATCATAGGGTTGTTGAAGTCTATGGGGAAGAGAGAAAACTCTCCCTACAAATAGGCCTGTGTGGATGTTTTGGCGTGATCAAAAAAAGTAACCATTCACCTTTAAGCCTTACTACAACTGAATAACATACACAACTGATCTGCCTGAAGCCTTAAACTATCTCCCCAAGTGCTATGAGGAATTTGAAGTCCTAACGGCAACCCAGTTTAACTAGTGTGGACATATATAGGATGTGACCAGATATTCGAGAACACAACCAGACCGTCCACTAGAGGACGCAGAACAGCCCCAGCCAGAGGGTTGGTCGGTGGATGAAATCTGCTGTTTATTGTTGTTGTTGGGTGCTGTTGGATAAATCCCGACTCCTTGCGAGTCAGGGGCATGAAGAAAAGCAGATATCCAGGTCTTTTCCCACAAGGTCACTGGTTAGGTTCAAAGCACTGACCTTTCAGTTAGCAGCCAATCCCTTAACCATTGCATCAGCAGCGTGTCTTCTCTGGTGTGCATAGCACTTGGCAACTAAAAAAAAGAAAGAAAGAAAAACTGCTTGTCATGTTTGATATGGTTATTGGGGGCTACATTCCAAAAAACCATATATATATATATATATATATATGGCTTTATATGGCTTAGTGTATATACTTGTGTATAAGCCTAGCTTTTCAGCACATTTCTTGTGGTAAAATTAGGTGCCTCGCCTGATACTCGGGTTGGCTTATACTCGAGTATATATGGTACTTTCCTATGTCATATAACCCACTACACAGAAAAAAAAATAGTGTCCAAGAGGTCAAATGGCAATGGAGGGGCAGCCACAAGACAGAGATGCTGAGGCTTGGCCAATTAAGCCTCTAGACAGCTGCTGTTCTTGCCTGCCCCTCATCAACCAGGCAGGCCCCTGTGATTCTGTAGTCTTCCTTGCAGACAGGTCTCAGGCAGAGTGGTAAAGACAAGCTCCAAAGGAAGAGAGGTTGGCCTGACAGCTCTGCACACACCTGAAAGTATAGCTAAATAACTGTCTCCAAGAGAAAGGAGAAAGTGTAACAATGAAGACAGGCTAATAATATTTTTAAATATTCTAATATCTAGCTATCCCTCCTTCAATATCTTTTTACATGCTCCATGCACTCAAATCCATTCTAGGTACTGGGGATTATACATCTTTGTAAGCAAAATTCAATTCCTATCTGCCTTTTACCAAGCTACATGAAAATTCCCAGGCAGATGCGGCTATTTGCAATGGATTGCCTTAAAATATAGGCGTCTCACAGAACTAAGTGGTTATCCCTTCAAAACAGCTAAAGGCCTTTATTTCTTTGAAGCTACTTCCCCGCATAGGAAATGTCCATGGTGAATAGCAACATGGTTTAAGGATTCTCCCAAGCCATGTCAAGGTCAGAACCAACCAAAATCACCAAAGCCACTGCCACTCAGTTGATTCCGGCTCTCTAGCAACCCTATTGGACAGGGTAGAGCTGCCCTTGTGGGTTTCTGAGGCTGCACCTCCTTATGGGAGCAGAAAGCCCCCTCCTTTCCCTATGCAGCGGATGGGCTTGCACTGCTGACCTTGGAGTAAGTAGCCCAACATGTACCCCACTACATCATCAGGGTTCTTTGAGAAGTTGGGTAACTTAGTAAATAAAAGAAAAATACTTCTATCATCTGAGAGTTTACAATCTAGTGGACTATCTGTTTTCAACACACATTCTCATATTTCAGATAGTCCATCCACACAACAGCATCGCCAGACAGGGCCAGTAATTATTATCCCTGTTTCATACAGTAGACTGAGATCATGACTCATTGAGCATCCCTCCGCTCAGGGAAGAAGAGCTAGAACTAGGACCTCGGGCTCTGAGTCCACCTGGAGTCCTCTTCTTTCTACTGTGCGCATGCACAGAAACCAGGGTAATCCTGCCTCCAGGGAAGCACATGTTAAGGCACATCTTGCTCATCTCCTGGTTGCTCTTCATTTTTTTTCCCACATAAGGAATCAATTGGAAAAAGAAACCTACACCCACTGCCAGTTGACTTGAAACACATAGTGACCCTATATAGGACAAAGAAGAATTACTCTATAGGGTTTCCAAGGCAGTAATCTTTATGAGTCGGCATCAACTTAATGGCCTTGAATTTGGTTTTTTATTTTTAATCTTTATAGTCGCAGATCACTACATCTTTCTCCCTAGGAACACCTGGTTGGTTTCAACTCTCAGTCTTTCAGTTAGCAGCCATGCACTAGCCACTTTCCCATCAGGGATCAAGAAACATTACTCAACATTACTCATTCCACTACTTCCCTATGCTTCCTGTTTCCATTCCTCCTTCTTTCCGAACCCTTCTGAACTTTTTCCTTGAGTCAATTCTGCCCTTTTTGGTTGCTGATGGTTGATTCTTCTAAGATGTGCATATCTCCTTACTGGTGTTGTTCCCCTTATAGAACTGTCCATTGTTTGGCTGAAAATTGAGCCAGGGGGTGAGTTCGGTTACAAACCTAAAGGCCCATTGTCTCAGGGTTCATCAGTCTCTAGCCTACCAACAAATATGGTCTCTTTATTGATTTGAGGGCTTCTTCCACAATTTTCTCCCACTCTGTCCAGGACCTTCTAATGTGATCCTTTTCAGAGCAGATGGTCGTGGTAGCCAGGCGCCATCTAGTTCTGGTTGCAGAGTCATGGAGACTGATATTTGAGGTGGTCCATTAGTCCATTGGACTACTGGTGTTCAATTGTATTCGGTTTTTATCTCTCTTCTTTCCTCTGGACAGGGAGGGTTCACTGTACCTTAGATGGTCGCTCACAAGTTTTTAGGAACCTATATATCCACTTTTAAATGAGCTTTCCCCATTCGCTGATAACTTCAAAGAGATCCAAGATAAGAAGGCAAAGAAAAGGAAGACATCCCCCAAACTAGAATTAATACCATAACTGAAGCAAATCTTTCAATATTATTATTATTATTATTATTATTATTATTATTATTAGATGGGTTGTTGTCACTTCTGATATGCTAAGGGTTATGTCGTGGCGTCGATCTAGGTGTAAAGAACAAGACTGAAGATGAAAACAATTTCTAGTTCCACATCCATTGATGACTTCTTGTTTTCCTTTGAGTGAGCATTGTTTAGTCTTAATTTCCTCATCAATCAATTGAAAACATCCCATGCTCTACATTCCTTATGATTTAGTGAGAGAATAATATCGTGGAAAGCTCTTTAAAGGTATAAAGTGTTTTAAAAATCCCAAGAGACTTTAGAAAATGGGGCCAGAAAGAGTGCAGTTAAAACACAGACTCTGTCGACACAAGACTTTGTACAAATGTGAGGAGTACTTTACAAAAATAAAATAATCTCTGCTTTCTAAGTGGAAGACAGGTGTGTGGGGGGGGTGGTTCTTTCTTGATGTCTGAGAGAAAGCGCATTTGTTTTCATCCCCATCTAGCCCTAAGTATGAAATACCGGGTCCCAAGTGGTGCAAAAGGTTCAAAACCACCCAGAGGCTTCTCACAAGACAGACTCGGCTATCTGCTGTAGAAGGGTGACAACTCTGAAAACTTGATAGTTTGTCTACTCACACATAGAGAGGCGCCATAGCCATAATCCACTTGATAGCAGCAATCCCTGGCCTCATTTCCTAGTCAGTCCATCCTTAGCTATTCCTTTGTGAGCTGTAGATTGAATCCCATCAACATGCACAATTTAGAACTGCCCTTGAAGATCCCCTAAGAGCTTCAGGTCCTTCCAAGGTGGCAAGCAGGCCATTTGCTAAAGTAAACCCACCATATGGATTTTATTATTCTCTCTCAGTGCTCCCAGGTAACCTATTTGCTTATGAGAGCATTTCACAGTTGGGAGAGCCTAAGGAGGGTGTCTTCATTCTCTTTGAGGCTGCCAACCCCCTCAGATGACACCAGGCGTAATTAACATCACATACGACTCCCAAATCTTTATGAAAACTCAGAAAGTCTCTTCCCTGGGGGAAGCCATCTCAGCGTCTCACTTTCTTTTCTTATTTGAAAAAGTCAAATAATCAAATAACCTTCCTGTTAGAGGAGAGGGGCCCATCTGTTCAATTAGATTTTCCAGGAGTTCACCTGGCAGGCCTATGCAAGTTAATTATTTACAATTCTTCTTCATCTAAGAATTTGACCATAAGGGTCAATTAAGTAAAATTTCACTTGACCAAAGCTAGCTCAACTAACAAGAACACTCACTGAACTAGAATATTTGGGGTTTCACTCCACATTTAACTCACACAAACCAAACTTTGATAGGAGCTTTTGGGTGGCTCTTTCAAAAAGCTGCAAGGTGATATCTTGTGGTCAGATTTTGTCTTGAAAATCTACATTTTGAACCAACAAATGAATACATATTGAGGGTTTACTATACCAATTTAGGTACCAGGGATGCAGTAAGGGAAACAATGAAAAACCCTAACTTCAAAGAGCTTGCCTCCTGGTGGAAGGAGACAAACAATAAACATATACTGCAATGAGTTCACATACCAATAAGTACAGTAGAGTATTATTAGAATGACTTACAGTTAGAGAAGGGGCTCTGGTGGTGTAGTGGTTATGCATTGGGCTGCTAACTGGAAGTTCAGCAGTTTGAAACCACCAGCAGCTCCTCGGGAAAAAACAAGACAGAGCTTTCTACTGCCGTAAAGACTTGCAGTCTTGGAAACTCACTGGGGAAATTTACCCTCTCCAATTGGGTCACTCTGAGTCTGTATCCATATCGACTAGGTGGCAGTGAGTTTGGTTTGAATATAGTTAAAGAGGGCTGTTTTAACTGGGAGCTGCAGGGTGGATGGTACCTGCAGGAAATCCTCTTTAGAGGAGTGGTCTTTTCATTGCTTGGAGAAAGGAGCCCTGGTGGCTTACTGGGTTATAAATTGAGGGCTGCTAACCACAAGGTCAGCAGCTTGGAAACACCATATGCGTCTTGGGAGAAAGATGAAGCTTTCTGTTCCCGTAAAGACTGATAGCCATAGAAAGCAATCCCCGAGTAGTTCTACTCTGTCCCTTGAGTTGCTATGAGTCAGAATTGACTCGACGGCAGTGAGTTGGGCCTTTTTGGAGTTTTAATAATAAGAATCGGCAGCCATATGAAGATACTGTGGAAGAATATTCCAAACAAAAGGAATGAGGACCCCTGAAACAGGAAACATCCTAGCATATTTACAACATAGGAAGACCAGTATAGCTGAAGCTCAGGGAATGGGGAGGGAGCAATTCTAGGGTTATGATCTCTAGGAAATTTGGGTTGTATTCTGGTTTTAATGGGAAGCCACTGGAAAGTTTCAAACAGAGAAGTGATGTGATCTAATTTCCATTTTAGAAAGAGCACTCTGCTTCTGAGTGGAGAATGCAGTGAATGGAAGAAAAGGGAAGTGGGGCGGTCAGATTACAATGTTAATTAATTTATTATTTTATGAGTCATTGGTTTTCTTTTTGTCATCATTGTTGTGTTCTCTTTTGTCGCTTCATCTTCCTTTTGGGGTATATATTATTATTTCTGCAGAACTATCTAGATAAAATGGGCTGGATGAGCAGTCTGGAGGAGAAAACAATGGGACCGATGGTTCCGGGGGGACATGGGGGGGGAGTAAAGAGGTGGTGTTGACCAACCCAGGGGCAAGGAAGCAACAAGTGATCCAAAATTAGTGGTAAGGAGGGTGTGAGAGGCCTGCTAAGGGCATTGTAATGGAGAGAAATTACTGAAACCCAAATGAAGGCTGAGCATGATAGTGGGACAAGAGGAAAGTAAAAGGAAATCAAGGAAAGAACTAGGAGACAAAGGGTATTTATAGAGGTCTAAATACAGGAATGTACATATATAAATATATTTCTATAGGATGTTGGGGAAATAGATCTACGTGCATATATGTGTATGTTTAGTATTAAGGCAGAAGATGGACATTGGACCTCCACTCAAGTACTTACTCAATGCAAGAGCACTTTATTCTATTGAATTGACATTCGATGATGCACACCTTCATGACAAGATTGCTGAAGACAAATGTGTGCATAAGTAAATGTGAAGAAAGCTGATGGTGCCCAGCTACCAAAATATATAGCGTCTGGGGTCTTAAAGGCTTGCAGGTAAACAGGCAGCCCTCTAGCTCAGAAGCATCAAAGCCCACATGGAAGAAGCGCACCAGCCTTTGTGACCACAACGTGTAGAAGGTACCAAGTATCAGACATCAAGGAACATAAAAATATGACCAGTGGGTGCCCACTTTCCCAATATGATCACTGAAGACAAATGTGTGCAAAAGCAAATGTAGTGAAGAAAGCTAATGGTGCTCGGCTATCAAAATATAAAGCATTGGAGATCCAGTGAGTCAGTACCTCTGGGCCCCACCAACAGGGTGGGAGGCGGATCCTGCTTCTGATTTCGCCACATGCCCTGGCGGGAGCCTTAGCGCTGTTTGCCTATCTGTAACCTGAAGACGCTTGATTAGAGGTGGGGAAAGGTATTGGGAAAGGGAGGTGTATTCCTGGGGCAGGCGGAGGGCCAGGGCTCCAAGCTAGATCCTTCAGCAGCCCAGCCCCAGCTGACCTCACCATGGGCTCCCAAGGGTGGGGCAGGGGCACCACGTGATCTGATTGCCATGGCAACCGCAGTAACAATGGAGGTTGCGGCCCCACCCTCTCTTCCCAGAGTTCCAGCCTACTCCACCCAGTGCCCACTTCCCACCTGCTGGGACGGACTTTTCCGCCTGTCTGGGGCCCGCAAACACCGGAGGAGTCACGGAAACTTCAGGACAGAACGGGAGGTGAAGGCTTCAGTAGGGCAAGCAAGATTCAAACGTGCCGGGGGGCCCCAAGGAGCACCCTAGAATTCAGAACTGGGAGTTAGGGGACATAGAGGTTGCTGCCCTTTCATCAGTGACCCCCCGCCCACCCGAGGAAGACAATGAATGAGGAGAAGGAATCCCTCCGCAACATCGGGCAGATGTACAAGCTCTTCCAGCAGCAGCAGTTCACCTTCATCGCCGCGCTGGAACACTGCTGGGAGAACGCCCACTTGAGGATGCGGCGGGTCAGCACCATCGGGCAGGTGCAGAGCTACGTGGAGCACTACTGCAACAACGCCACGCACCGGCGGGTTCTGCTCATGTTCCTGGACATCTGTACTGAGCTGAGCAAGCTCTGCCAGCACTTTGAGACAGAGCGCCCTGGCACCCCAGTCACCAATAGCCTCCTAAAGAAATGCAAGACCCTCCTTAGCCCTAGCAACGACCTAAGCAGCCTCAGAGCCAAGTACCCTCACAACGTGGTGAACCGCCTCAGCTGCGACGAGGCCAGGAACCACTATGGCGGCGTGGTCAGTCTCATCCCCTTAGTCTTAGACGTAATGGAAGAATGGATCGCCCACTCAGAGAAGCTGCCCCTCAAAGTGCTGCTGCAACTGAGTGGCACCCAGGCAAAGGACGACTCCTCCTCCTCCTCCTCCACCACCACCACCGCCACCAAGGAGGCCACGGGTCCTCACCATACTACGGACACCCAGTCTCAGTTACAAACACAGCGACCTCGGGTCCTTCTGAAGCGCAGCGTCAAACCTACTCTGAAAAACAAAGGATGCCTAAAACCTCCCTGGAGACCACCTGGTGGGAAACTGTGAACCAAAGCAAGTTGCCTGCTGAGTAAGGTTGGGGGTTCTATTCTTTCACTGGGTTTCCAGGGGCTGTCCCTTTTCATTGGTACTAGTCCCTGCCACATAGTAACCCCCCTCCGTACCCCCCACTCCCAGCGACTGGTAACATTACACCACTGAGAATCTCCCTCTCCTGTCTTCACTGGCTTCTAACTTGCCCTTGACTCTAGAGGTCAGGCTCTGGGCGTATGGTAGAGTCCCACTCACAGGTTGCCAGGACAGTGTGTTGTTGATAGTGGGTCTCGGGAAGGCTAACAAACAGAGAGGAAGGACAGGTCCTCACTAGGTCCTCCCTGAGCAGGTGTCAGGCCTGTGCCAGGCCTGCCCTGGCTATGGGTTCCAGCTGAATAACCAAGTTGGAGAAGATACTCGGCTTCTCCTGGCAAGGTGGATGCTCCCACCTCATAAGTGGGAGCTGTTTTAAAGTCTGTCATGTTGAAACAGCCTAAGTATGTTTGGTTTTTTGGCTCAAAGCCACAAAGACAGTAGACCCACCTTTTCCTTTCCTTGGGGAAGTCAGACAGATTCTGAGTTTGTGGCCCTTGGACAAGCAGGATTACCTGGTTATCACAACACAGTCAAGGCCCAAACACTGTAAAATTTCTCTAGCTGCACAGCTTGCTAGAAGTTCTATCTGACTGTTGGTTTTTCCCTTTACAGGAGACAACTTAGCTTCTGTATTCTTGCTTCCTCGGGGGGAAGCAGTCAAGAATAAAAGTGTTGTAGCAAAAAAAGATATAGCGTCTGGGGTCTTAAAGGCTTGAAGGTAAACAAGCGGCCATCTAGCTCAGAAGCAACAAAGCTCACATGGAAGAAGCACACCAGCCTGTGCAATCATGAGATGTCGAAGGGATCAGGTATTGGGCATCATCAGAACAAAAAATCATATCATTGTAAATGAGGGTGAGTACAGAGTGGAGACCCAAAGCCCATCTGTAGGCAACTGGACATCCCCTTACAGAAGGGTCGTGGGGAAAAGACAGGCTAGTCAGGGTGCAGTCAAGCATCGATGAAGCATACAGCTTTCCTCTAGTCCCTAAATGCTTCCTCCCCCCCCACCCCCCACTATCATGATCCCAATTCAACCTTTCTACCTTACAAATCTGGCTAGACCAGAGGATGTACATTGGTACAGACAGGAACTGGAAACACAGGGAATCCAGGACAGATGTCCCCTACAGGCCCAGGGGTGAGAGTGGCCATACCTGGAGGGTGGAGGGAAGGTAGGATAGAAAGGGGGAACCAATGATTACAAGGATCTACATATAACCTCCTCCCTGGGGGGTGGATAGCAGAAATATGGGTAAAGGGAGAAGTCAGACAGTGTAAGATAGGACAAAATAATAACAATTTATAAGTTATCAGGGGTTCATGTGGGAGGGGGATGGGGAGGGAGAGGGAAAAAGAGGAGCTGATATTAAGGGCTCAAGTAGAAAGCAAATGTTTTTAGAATGATGATGGCAACAAATGTACAAATGTGCTTGACACAATGGATGGATGGATGGATGGATGGATGGATGGATGGATGGATGGATGGATGGATGGATGGATGGTGATAAGAATTTTTACGAGCCCCCAATAAAATGCTTTAAAAATAAAATTAAAAGGGCTTCAAACAGTTCGTGGGAAAAAATGGAATCTTTCCAGGAACTCCTTGAAGCCTCCTATTCTCTATTTTGAAGCCAGAATCAAGGATGTGATCAGGTTTAAGAGTGCCCAGGGCAATCTCTATATTGTGTGACCCCTTTCCCATGGAGCATCCAGGGACATGCTCTAAAGCCCCCACCACCACCACCACCACCCCAATTTCAAGATACGCTTCGCTAGCAATGTGGCAGAAATGGTTTTCTCCCATTTGTCTGGCTTTCTCAATCAGGCGTCTTTCACATTTGCAGCATCTTAGAAGGTTATTCCATATCTAGTCTGGTACTCCCTTGGACTTGTGCCTAGGGATAGGTGCCCTCCTCTGCCCGCCACCCTCCCTACACCTCTGTGTCTACCACATATAAGGAAGGGTGTTGGGCTATATAGGTTTAGTAGAAAATGTTCAGTGGTGCCAAGGGTACATATCACACCTTAAAAAGTCCTCTAGGAAGTCACAGGATTTGCTGATGGATTGAATCACACACGTGAGCAAAAGGGAAGATCCAGGCTTGCCTATCAGATGTCACAGCCTACGTCTTTCTGCAGTGTTCATGAATGAAGCCTGGGTGCCCTCCATTCTTCAAGCCGTGATTCTCAAGCTTCCTAATGCCGTGACGCTTTAATACTGTTTCTCATGTTGTCAGGACCCCCAAATCATAAAGTTATTTTAGTTGCTCCATAATCACTGTAATTTTGATACTGTTAGGAATTGGGTGAACCCTATGAAAGGGTCGTTCGACCCCCAAAGGGGTTGCAACCCACAGGTTGAGAACCACTGCTTTAAAGGATCCGCAAATACTCATTAAATCATAGTAACTAAAGCTGAAACTCGGCACTAGGACTGATTAGGAACCTTTTCCCCCCTAACAAATCAAAAAATAGGCTAATCTAAAAAAAAACATTTGTTTAAATCCAGAAGTCTCTAATGATTCAGGCCTCCAATATGTCGTACCACTGTCCTCTTAGAGATTGGTTTTATAGTAAAAAATATATATATTCAAGGGGATCTAACTCTATTTTCTAACACATAATTTTCTTCATGTTGCTGTAAATGGCACCACATTTTTGCCATATGTTAGAAAAAACACATCGAGGTAAATGTAGACAAAATTTAGGGATTTCTCAGATTATTTTTTCCCTCTTTCTCATTGGGATGATGTATTAGGCTGGGTTGACTAGAGAAATAAATCCAGTGACACTCATAAGAAAGAGTTTTATATCAAGAAGCAATTTTATATCAAGGAAGCATCCCAGCCCAGTCCAACTCAAGTCCAACAGTCCAATACTAGTCCATAAATCCCTCTTCATCCTCACGCAGCCACACGGAGTGATGCAGAATGCAAGAAGATCACAGGCTGGTGTAGATCCAAGGTGGGTGAAAACATGGCAGAGCTCATGGCAGGGCGCAGCAAGTAGAAAGGTGAAGGCAGAGAGAGGGGAGTAAGTTCGCAGGTCCCTCTTTATGAGAGGGCCACACCCACAAGGAGGCACCATCAGGCTGTGTCCTGATAGACAGGTTGGATACCACCCCTAAACTTTTATATAAATTTTTGCAACTACCACAGATGATATCCAAGAGCCAGAGGCATTTGGGATAGCTGTCTAACCCCAGATCAGCGTGATCACCTCCTGGCATCCACTGAGCTATGCCTTCCAATGTGGCTCTCAAGCAGTCTTTCCCCTCCATACTAATATCATCTGGGATGTAACTATGAAAATCCAGCTTATGAGACCCCCTACAGTCCTTCCCTTTTTTAAAAACAATTTTATTAGGGGCTCATACAACTATCACAATCCATACATACATCAATTGTGCAAAACACATTCGTACATTTATTGCCCTCATCATTCTCAAAACATTTGCCTTCCACCTATGTCGCTGGCATCAGCTCCACATTTTTCCCTTCCCTCCCTGCTCCCTGCTCCCTCATGAACCCTTGATAATTTATAAATTATTGTTTTGTCATATCTTGCACTGTCTGCCATCTCCCTTCACCCACTTTTCTGTTGTCCATCCCCCAGGGAGGAGGTTATATATAGATTTGTGTAATCAGTTCCCCCTTTCCAACCCACCCTCCCAGTATCGCCACTCACACTACTAGTCCTGAAGGGCTCATCCGTCCTGAATTTCCTGTGTTTCCAGTTCCTATCTGTACCAGTGTACATCCTCTGGTCTGGCCAGATTTGTAAGGTAGAATTGGTATCATGATAGTGGGGCGGGGGGGAGCATTTAGGAACTAGAAGAAAGTTTTATGTTTCATCATTGCTACATCGTACCCTGACTGGCTCGTCTCCTCCTGAGACCCTTGTGTAGCGGAATGTCCAGTGGCCTACAAATGGGCTTTGGGTCTCCACTCCGCACTCCCCTCCCCTAATCATTCACAAGGATATAATTTTTTGTTCTGATGATGCCTGATACCTGATCCCGTGGACACCTCGCGATCGCACAGGCAGGTGTGCTTCTTCCATGTAGGCTTTGTTGCTTCTGAGCTAGATGGTCGCTTGTTTAGCCTCAAGCCTTTAAGACTCTAGACACTATATCTTTTGATAGCTGGGCACCATCAGCTTTCTTCGCCACATTTGCTTATGCACCATTTGTCTTCAGCGATCATATCAGGGAGGTGAGCACACAATGATATGATTTTTTGTCCTTTGATGCCTGATAACTGATAGTCCTGTCCTTTAAAATTTGCTCTCCCTACCACTCTACAACCACTGGAAAAGTCTGTTTCCCTTCTTCCACCAGGTCAGGGTAAACAGGACACTCTGAGATTTCTTTCAGCTTTTTCTTCCCAGAGATTTCAAGTAACCATGACCAATCACTCCAGCACAAAGATCAACCTGCAATAAATGGAATAGAGGTAGTCAGATCTGGTCTCCACTGGCTTCCCTATGGCCTTGGGGCAGGAGTTGAATGTGCCTCTGCCTTCCATCATTCTTTACCTATTCTGCCACCAACTGTTCCTCCCACAACACTCTTACATTTTGGCTGGGTTCAACAATCGGTTGCAATGGCCACATAGAATTCACAGACCATACTCCCAATTAAGGTGGCTTTATTAATCTCTCTCTAATCCTCAGGCTTTCTGTCATGTGGTCCCTTGAACTCTGCCTCCATTTGCCAGGAAGCCAGCCCAGGCTCTGCCTCATAGTCTCATAATCTTGGTGTTGCTCATCTCATCTGTCCCCTGGCCTCCTTGCCAAGCCTGTGACGCCTCTGGTCCTGGCCTCTGGCATGTCAGGCACAGATCTCAAACGTGCTCTTCTTCCAATGATCCTGACATTTCTCTCTCCTCCTACCTGGTGAGTGAAAGTAAAACTGACCAATCCCCTCTATTAGTGTTACATTCAGCCAATTTGCACACCCCACGCAATCCTTTGGTGGGAGTTCAGAGACATGGATAGAAGAGACATATTAAGAAATTTCAAAGAAAAAGTGATCTAAAATTGATGGTGAGATGGCTGGTGGGGTTTGATCAAGTGCAATGTACCTGAGAGGTATTACTTTAAGCTGAATGAAAGTGGAATGTGATAGTGGGACGAGGGAAGTAAAAGGAAATAGAAGAAAGAGCTAGGTAGCAAAGGATATTTATAGAGGTATAAATATAGGTAATTACATATGTAAATATATTTATATGTAACAATAGGGACCAACTATGTACATATGTTTATATGTTAAGTATTAAAGTAGCAGACGGACTTTGGACCTCTACTCAAGTACTCCCTCAATGCAAGAATACTTTGTTCAAATAACTTGGCATTCTGTGATGCTCACCGTCCTGATGCAATCACTGAAGACAAAATGTGTGCATAAGCAACTATGGTGAAGAGAGCTGATGGTGCCTGGTTATCAAAATGTATAGCATCTGGGGTCTTAAAGGCTTGAAAATAAACAAGCGGTCATCTAGCTGGGAAGCAACTAAGCCCACGTGGAAGAAGCACACCAGCCTGTGTGATAGTGAGGTGTCAATAGGATCACGTCTCAGGCATCAGAAGACCCACAATAAATAATCATATCAATGTGAATGAGGCGGGGGGCAGAGTGGAGACCCAAGGCATATCTGTAGACAATTGGGCATTCCTTCAGAGAAGGATCACAAGGAATGAACGAGCCAGTCAGGGTGTAATGTAGCACCGATGGAACATACAACTTTCCTCTAGTTCTTTAATGCTTCCTCCCACCCACTATCATAACCCCAATTCTACCTTACAAATACGGCTAGACCAGAGCATGTACACTGGTACAGATAAGAGCTGACAACACAGGGAATCCAGGACAGATAAACCCCTCAGGAACAACAATGGGAGAAGTGATAACAGGAGGGTAGGGTAAAGGTGGGAGGAAAAAGGGGGAACCCGTGCAATGATTGACATATAACCCCCCTCCCCCACCCAGAGTGATGACCAACAGAAACATGGGTGAAGAGAGACAGCAGACAGTGTAAGATATGAAAATCATAACAATTTATAATTTATCTAGAATTCATGAGGGTGGGAGCATGGGGGAGAGAGGAAAAAAGTAAGGGACTGATAGCAAGGGCTCAAGCAGAAAGGAAATGTTTTGAAAAGGATGAGGGCAACGTATGTACAAATGTGCTTGACACAATGGATACATGGATTGTGATAAGAACTGTAAGAGCCCTCAATAAAATGCCTAAATAAATAATATTGATTTATTAAAAAAATTTTCACTCCACCACAAAGCAAAACAAACCAATTGCCACTGAGTCCACTCTGGGTTGATGGGAATGGTTAAGGACTCACACTCCTGACCACAACGTTGACAATTCAAGCCGACCCAGGGCACCTCAAAAGAATGGCCTGGCAATAGGATTTTGAACCATCACAGCCGTGAAAAGCCTATGGAGCAGTTGTGCTCCCCATAGATGGGGTCCCTGTCTAAGTTATCTAGTGTTCCTGTACCGGAAATACTACAGGTGAATGGCTCTAGCCAAAAGAAATTTGTTACTTCAGTATCGGGTGTGAGAAGTCAAAATTCAAGACACCAGCTTTAGGGGAAGGCTTTGCCCCTATGTTGGCCTTGGGGAAAGGTAGCTATCTCCCTTCAACATCTAGGGGCCCCAAATCCCTTGGAGATTTGTTTGCGTCCTGGCATCAGCATTTCCCTGGGTGCTGGGAATTCTCAACAGAGGGACGCACTCTTCCTACAGCTCTTCTTTCTCAGTAGTACTGAGGCCCCGCCCTCTCGGCTTGCTTCTCTCTCCTTGCAGCTCTTGTAAAGTAAAAGGTGGCGCAGGCCGCATCGCAGGGAAACTCCCCCAACATTGATCAGGACTGTGACCTGAGTAAGGGCATTGCATCGTACTGTGTAGGTCCCTTACAATTGATTGGCTGGTCACAGTAGATCACATCAACGGGTGATAATGACATCATTATATAACTGCTACATTGCATCATTACAGAACTGCCAACGCACTGAAAATCCTGATCCAGCCAAATTGACACCTATTTAAGGGGGAGACAATTCAATCCATGGCAGTTGCCATGAGCACCAAGGTAGACATGGGTAGTCTGACATTTCTCATCCTCGTGCCATACCCTAGGAAGTGTGGCTTCATTTCTTCTACTCTGGGATCTTGAAGTCCTCAGAGACCATATCCATATCTGATCTTTCCTGCACTCAGCTCTGCTCTCATTTCCAGGGGTGGTGCTTCATCTGGCTTTTCATCTATCTGCTTTCTAAACTATGAATAATGACATAAGCTTCATATTTCCCTTTCTTATCTTCTTAGAATCTTCAAGCTCAAAAAACTATTGTTGTTATTGTTTTTCTTTTTCTCAAAAAGATGGCTCTTCCTCATTTACAGCTGGCTCTCAAAACCATGTTGTCTTGGCTATAATTTTTAAAAGTCTATTTTTAAAAAGATGAGAGCATCTTCTGTTCCTTTTTTTTCTGTTGTGAAATAATTCTTTATTGTGAATTAGGTGGGGATTTATCCCTGAAATCATCAATTCATATTCAGTACTTTAAGTTATTTATCAAAACTGTCATTGCTTCTAACTATCCATTGCCTATAACCCATCCTGAGATATAATGTATTAATCTTCTCTGAAGCAATATGGAACAGGAAGAAAAAAAAAAAGCTTGCCCACTGCCATCAAGCCTATTCTGATTCCTCAACTCCATATAGGATTTCTGGGGATGTGGATCTTGATGGGCACAGATAACCACATATTTCCCCCAAGTTGCAGCTGGGGGGATTGAACTACCAACCTAATGCAAGTGGGCTTCAAGAATTTTGTGGACAAGTGGGATTAGAAGATAATGACATTTTCCCACTAACTTTTGGAAGCCTCCTTATATGTGCCTCTGGATAGCTGGATAGATGTTATAGAGGGCAGGACTTTAGATAATATCTGAAATTTTGCCCCAATAAATTATTGTAGTTGAGCAGGGGGGTATGTGTATGTATGGATGTGCTGGAAAAGACCTAAAGTCTTGCCTACACTACATTTTGTACAAAGGGGACTGGATCTTTTAGCTAGTGGTCCCAGCCTGTAGCAGTAACTTAGGAAATCATGCTTCCACTTTCTATGTTCTGAGGTCAACTCTGGTGCCTCCAGCAGATACAGGTGACACTAGATACAGGTGGCAGTAGACTAGAACCCATCGGTCTCATCCTATTCTGCATAACGTCGAATGGTACCTGTCTGAAAGGAGGTGCTGAACAAATGGTTTGTCACTGCTCTTCCCAGTTCTGACTCTAGGTGTGTCTACCTGTAAGCTCTCTCCAACATGAGGCGCCTTGGCGGTACAGTAGTGTGAACCCACTACCTGCTCCGCAGAAGAGAGATGTAGAAGTCCATTCTCAAAAAAAGTTTGCGAACCCTATGGGATACCATCAATTGGATTCAACTTAATGGCAATGGAGATGCTTTTGTTTGTTTATATTATCCCTGGAATTTTGATGACCTATTTGCACCACCCCCGATGCCCTGATGAGCTCCTGTAGCTGGAGGAATCTGAGTCTCAGAACAGAGTCATATGTCCTAGCTTGATCAAAAACCTTACGTGCTTAAAGCCTGTTTTTCCTTTGAGTCTTTGACTGTTTCTTATGTCAAGCAAGAGTTGTATCTTCTATTTCTCCATAAGCATGCGTTACTGCTTGGCGCATGCTTATGGAGAAATAGAAGATACAATTCTTAACCTTGAGTCCAGGATGCAGATAATAAAGAAATCAGATTAGTTAATAAGGCAGTTTTCTGAGAGAAAGGGACAGTTGGAAAGCATTTGGAGGGAAAGACGAATTCAGCAATAGTCCAAAAGATATGTGGAAAATATATTTCCAACATCCACCAAAACGGCAACAACCATAGTAATGAGACTCGGTGATTTCATAGTGTTAGGCTATGACCACAGACGCCTCATCTTTCCCCTATGGAGCAGCTGGTGGATTTTAACTGCAGGTCCTGTGATTCATAGCCTGACTCTTAACCAACAGATCTACTGGGGCTCTTTTGGAGAGGCTTTAGGTGAGATTAAAACAATTCATTTCTAAGAGCAAAATTATTACTTGGGAGCAAAAATATCAAAATGAAATCATTACATAGAGTGCCAAGGGTATTGATTCTCAGCCTTTTGGCAAAGATCAAAGGGCCAATTGGAAATCATTGTTTAAGATCAAAGTGCTCTGAGTACTGTTTTATCATTATTTTCAAAATTACAGTTGGGTATACCAATGTTGAAAATCCAAATCTGTCTATATGCTTTGACCAATAATACCAAATTAAGGAGGACTAATAGCCAGTCCTTCATATTTAAAAAATTCCTACTATATTCTACATTCATTCAGACAAGATAAGGTCTCTTTCTCGGACACAACAGTATAAATGAGAATCACATCTAAGCCCCATAGCACAGAAATATGAAGTGTAATTTACAAATATTTGTATCGTGTCCCTTTCCTCCAAATTTATAAGCTGATATGCACAAACATGCACACACAATATGGGTAAATTATGATTTGTATATTATTGAAGTTTATCATACATGAAAGTAGCCAGGAGTAAGCTGCCCCACCAGCTAGATCCTTTGGCTTTATTTTCTTGGTTTTGGTTAATTGTACTTTAAAAAAAATGTTGGGAATAGCATGGTTAAGGCCAAATATAAATTCAAAGAGGCTTGGATAAATTTACACAATCTAGATCCATCAAAAGCAGTTCAATGGCTGAAGACTTCTTAAAACCAAACGGTAATTCAACTAGACTAGTCAAGAATGTCTGCCGTGACAATTGTGCTGTCTTAAGAACTATCTTTCTGGGATCAAATTGCGGACAGCATCTCAAAAGATCGGCTAGGAACTTTAGTGCTCAATGACTTTGTATGAAGGAAGAAAGAACAACTCATAACGGAGGGAGAACACGGTTGCTCAACATAAAGAAATTGTTGCATTGGTGCATATGTTGCTATGTATATTCTCAACCCCAGAAAAATGCTTAAAAGAAAACCAAATAGCACCTTGCTATCCCAAGACATTGAGAAAATGTGTTAAATCAAAAGCAGACTGGCTGTAGACTCTTATTTTGTAAAACAAAATCAAAACTCTGATTTTGAAGTCTCCCAGCTGCAATACCTTTGATTGTGGAAAAGGTTGTATAAAGTATTTATTCTTCCCTTTTCTCAATCCTCAAAAGTTTCGCACAAGAGAAAAACATTGCATTTCCTATACAAATCAGGAAAAGAAGAAAGAAAAACTCTTCTAGTTGCTATCAGCAAATTTACAAAACCAACACAGGTCTATGGATACTGATCAAAGGACAAATAACGCATGTAGCATGAAGAGGGGAACAAAGTGTAGAAATTCCTGAGAAAGGAGTGAGAGTACAAAGAATTTGTCTTATATTTAGAAATTTTTTAACAAAATCTCTTTATATCTTTGATATATACATGTCATGCTACTACTGAATCTTTTATTATCTTGAGTGATTAAATATAATGTTGCTCTCAATTATAAAAACAATTTTCTTATAATGGTAATCCTGAGACCAGATGGTGTCTGACAACCATTATCAGCAGCTCTGAAAGGGATATGAGCAGGCTGACTGGGTAGATAGAGACGAGTGGACCCTTGAGACTATGGCCCTTAGGTCTAAAACTGAACTCACCCCCATGGCTTAATGTTCAGCCAAACAGTACACAGGTCAATAAGGGGAACAAGAGTACTAAAGAGGGACACGCTTCTTAGTAAGAATAATCAACCATTTGAGTCAGAAGGGCAGTATTTACCCAAAGACAATGTTGGAAGGGTTAGGAAAGAGGAGGAATGGAAATGGGAGTGGGATGTTACATTGTGGGGATTTCAATTAATAGCATGAGAAAAAATGTATTAAGTATTAAATGGAAAACTGATTTGCTCAGTAAACTTTCACCATATTCACAATAAATGTTATAATTGTTATAGGTAAAAGGAAGGGGCTTGAAAGATACTTCCTCTTGAAAGCTAATACTATAGCTTCTCATAGTTTATTGTTGCCCTTGTCTTAAAACAGTCTTATCTGGAATTTCCCAACGAACTGACCTACAGGCTTTGGTATATAATTACTATGAAATTGTTTCCTACATGACATGAATTGGGACTAATTAGCCTGAAGAAAATATGCAGCAGCACACTATGGTAGAACTGCATTCAAGTATGTAAAGGGTAGACATTTACAAAGTGGATTGGACTTGTTCAATACAGAGGAAAAGATTTTAGCTCAATGTTTTAAAAGCATTCTAACAGAGCAATTGAAGTATAGAATGGGCTGTCTTCATAGGTAGTGAGAGGATGCAAGAACACAAGGGGGTACCCCCCTAAAAAAAACAAAAAAGCTCCACTGAGATTTTGTAGTATGGATTTTTTTTTCCCTCTGTGCATTGAGCAACGCGCTCTGAATTGGTGCACCCATTGGCTTCACTTGGGAAGATTTTCTCAGGTCACAGTAAAATTTATTTTCGTAAAAGCCATTTCACTTAAACCTCGCTTTCTGTGATGGCCAATTTATGTTTCCAATGGAATTGCAGATTTGAGAAATGTATTAAGTGTAATGGAGAGTACTTTGAAGGTGATAGGGTTGTTTTGTTAAAAAAAAAAAAAGAGAGAGAAAGAAAAGTAAATACAGAGCTTTGAAAACATGCAGGGTTTTTTCAGGGGGGCTACCCCCTCATAGGCCAATGGCCGTTTGTCAAAGATGGTGAATAGAGGACTCAGTGTTTGCCGAAGCTGACTACATTTAAAGTCACTCGAGGAGCTCTTTTAAAACAGATTATTATGTCTCATGGCCTCTAAGAGGCTGCTTCCATCGATCCCAATCATCTGTATTTTTAAGCCCCGAGTGATGCCAATCTCTGTTGGACTCACAGCAACTCAACAAACACATTACGTGGCATAGCAGGGGATTTCGATGTTCGTCGTTTGCACTGTTCCTGCTACGTATGCGATGCTGGAAGGAGATTGGGCCTGCAGGGCGGAGAGAAGCTGGAGTAGGAGCAGCTGAGACCTTTCTGGCAGGAGGAGGTGTCATGAAAGTGGCAGGATTGTAGTTTCCTCCTCTGAGGGTTCCTGTCAGGAAGAGAAAGAAAGGGCAGACTGTCCTCTGACCAACAGGGGCCAGCTATCACTGTGGTAATAGAAACTTATTTTTCAACATAAGCTCATCAAGATCAAGTGACTTTGGTAAGCTATGTCACCAGATGTTTAGTTCATCCCTAAAGAACTGTACATCCTGGGAATTTTACCACATCAAAGCAACCTTTTTTTTTTTTACATCATTAGTTAGAGAAGAATGGATGCCTTTTTAAAGATTTTTTAAAGATTAGGAAATAAAAGGAAGTCATGAGGAGCCAAATCAGGACTATGAGGTGGATGCCTAGCTTACTGAATTCCCTTAGAAACTCTTGAAAAATTGCCTTTGATTGCTGAGAGGAACGAGAAGGGCATTGCTGTGGTGGAGAAGGCTCTGTGGGAGCATTCCCTGGCATTTGTCTGCTAAAGCCTTGGCTGACTTCTTCAAAACACTCTCATAATCAGCAGATATTGTCATTCTTTTAGCTCTTGAGAAAGTCAACAAGTCGATGCCTTGAACATCTTGGAAAATTCTTGCCATGGCCTTTGCTCTTGACTAATCGGCTTTAGCTCTGACTGGACTTTACAGAGGCTTCAAGAAGCTCCATGTGTAGCACCACAGGGCATCTCCTGCAATGATGTCTGGCTGGAAACAATGAGCCATAAAAGTCACTGAAACCCAAAAGAACAATACCAACATCCCCCCACTGTCATCAAGTCAATTCACAACCACAGCAAGCAGGAGTCCCCTTACTCAAACTTCTGATCCTAGAGGGGCCACAGGTGGCCAGATCCAAGCACTGGATATCAGTAGGGGGTTGAAACCAGTATGCCCTGAATAAAGACCATGAGTAGGAGGTATTTCTTTTCTTTTTGAAACACACAAAAACGTAAGATTCCCAAGGCTGTAAATCTTTACAGAAATAGACTGCCACCGCTTTCTCCAACAGAGCTGCTGTGGGTTCAAACTGCTAACTCTTTAGTTTGCCGCCCCGCACCAATCCGCTGCACCATAGGCATCAATAGAGAAAACCATATATGATTTTCAAAAATCAATCTTCATGCACAGCATAGCGATTCCTAGGAACTTCTATGCTTATGTAATGGAAGATGGGTTTCTCTCCAGGCAGTACAAACCACACAAGGGACAGTTCCCAGGGTTTGGAAGACTTAGTTGCTGAGGTTGAGCCAATCTACTTTGGTATGGTTGTGTCATTCCAAATGGCTGGCAACTAATGTGAGAATCACCTTTACACAACTCAGTTTCTCAATACTTTTGGATCCAAGTGTTCTTAATACTGTATTGTATATTTAGCCTGTGCTGTGTTGCCAAGACTGGAAAAATAAAAAACTTAAAATTCTGCATTCCTTGATTTTGTGTGTAAATTTGTGACTTTAATGATGCATTAATGGCCTATTTTGCATATTGGCTTGATTGTACAATCTTAAAGATTCATTTAAACCTTGGGAGGACAGCATGGCTCCTACCAGCTGCTCATTAATAACATAACTTTTCAGTGAGTAGATAGTGAATAAACTGGATAGAAAGCAGTAGAAATGTAGATTGTCATTAGGTGAAGGTTGGAGGAAGTTCCCATTTTTTCCAGGACACTGGCAAGCAATTTTGAGGCAGAAAAGCGAGAAAGCATGCCCTGAAAGGGGATAACTGTCAAGGAATGCTCTTAACTAAACATTCTGTTGTCTTTAAGGGAGCTTTGGTGTCACGGTGATTACGCATTGGGCTGTGACCCTCCAGGTCCTCAGTTTGAAACTACCAGCTACTCTGAGAGTGAAAGCTAGGTAATTCTCCACCTGGAAAGGGTTACAGTCTTGAAAACCCACAGGGGCGGTTCAACCCTGTCCTATAGGGTCCACTTGACTCAGAATGGATTTGACGGCTGGAGTTGGTTTGGGGTGAGAGTTGTTTTTCTGTATATGGTGGTTTGAGGCTGAAGATTCATCCACATCATAATGGAAATTCGCAAGTGACTTTAAGCATCTTGGCTTAATGAAAACTCACCATTTAATTCTGGAAAAGAAACCAGATCGTGCTTGACCCTAGGTTATCATAGTGGACTCTGAAAGGCACACAGGGTCCCACAATCATTCTTTCTTTGGTCTTCATTTTTGATTTGTTTGGGTTCGCTTGTTTTAGTTAATAGGTTTAATTCCTGTTTGAGTTTATCATTGGCTTTCCAATATATACATTTTTTTTCATATGTCAAATTTCTGAACTTATATTCAAGCCTTTTCTTGACTTTTATCCATTGGCAGCCCCTGTTAGTGTTGCACTGGTTAGGATGCAGGGTAAAATGCAGTGGTCAGAGAGCATTCCAAGCTGACAAAAGTCTCCTACTGTCTAATCAGGGTTGGAATGGAAGACAAGCAGGAGAGTAGCAACAAGGGGGAAAACATTAAGGACTTTTTTTTGGCCTAATTGTTACTAGTGTATTCCCCCTTTTAAAAAATCATTTTATTTGGGGCTCTTGCAGCTCTTATCACAATCCATACATACATCCATTGCTACTCCCCTTTTTTTGGACTCCAGAGACCAAACACAAACTCTCTGTCGGTCTTATGGCAACCCCATAGGACAGAAGAGAACGGCCCTGTGGCTTTCTCAGGCTGTCAATCCTCCCACAAACAAAAAGCCTTATCTTTCTCACAAAGCGGTCAGTGGTCTTAAATGGCTGATATTGTAGTTCACAGCCTAAACTGTAAGCTGTCATGCCACCAGGGGTGCCTCCTACTCAGACTCCAAATCATTTATCCCACCTATCTTATCTAGATAGACATGCATAGACATTAATAAGTAAAAACCAGGCAAAGCCAAACAAAACAACAAAGGAACTCAAAACCAACAAAACAATAACAACAACAAACAAAAGCAAAATAACAACAAAAAGAAAGCCACTGACAAAAGTGAAAAAGCCTATAACTAGTTCAAGGTCTGCCTGTAGGTCTTTACGAGTGCTTTCCAGTTGAGTCTGATGGGGTGCCACACTGTCTCCAAAGTCTATTTTTTGTATTCCCTGGGGATTTCATCCCTTTGCTCCCCTTGCTGCTCTGTTGCATGCCCTCAGTATTTCACCCCAGTGTGATGGGGTCAGACCAGGCACAATTCCTGCACTGTGTCTGCAGGGCTGTCCTCCATAGCGCTATGATTCAGTGAGGGACATTGTGTCTCATGGTGTGACCGGCCCTATGGTCTTCTCTGTGCATTGTCTGCTCTGAGCAGGAATATTGTCCTTGGGGCTTGGTGGGCCAGGATGTGTTCCCCTCCCTCTCAATCCCTCTTTGTTTCTCCTGTGTGCTCTCTCCCCAAGCTGTAGTCCCAGTGCTGTCCTCTGAAGTGCATTCTTCTGAGCGGGGGGTGTCCACATAATGGGGATTGGGGCCAGTCCCGCAGACCTCCCTACTGGTTCCCTTGTACATGCCGATATGTTGTATTCATGTCTTGGCGCATCGGGTTGAAGCCTGGTCTCTCTCTCCCTCTCTTGTGGAGATATAAACAATACCCTCCCCTTGGATGGGTTAATGTCCTGCTCCCCCAACTACCCATGTCTTTTTTCTCCCTCTTTCTTTCCCCCTCCCATGTATCCCAACGGCAACAGGATAATGAGTGCCTCTCTGTCTTTGTTCCTTAAGCTGTGAGCCTGCACTGTCCAATATGGTAGCCACTCGCTACATGTAGTTACTTAGTTTCAAATTAATTAAAAGTTAATTCTCCTTTAAAGTGCTCAAGAGAGAGATGCGACTACAGCCTTCCCTGCTGGACAACATAAATATAAAAAGTTTTAGAAAGTTCAGTTAGCACTGCCATTGTTCGTTTATTTAGTTCTGATCCTAACAACCGAAAGCTTCCATGTCTCCAAATTCTATGGCTCATTACAGTATCTGATGCAACTAGTGAATGCAGAAGACACTAAGTAAGTCCACACAATGTGTGAAGAGCTGTGCCAAGGCCATTGCAACAACAGCTCATTCCATCATCACCCAAAGACTATGAGATGGGTTCTATTATCATTTGCATTTTTTAGATGAGGAAATTGAGGCTCGGTGACATTAAAAGATTTGTTCAAGATTTCATGGGTAGCAAGTAGCAAAGCCAAGACATAACTAACTATGCTCTTAACCACTACTCTATGCACCCAAAGGAAAGTTCACATTACTGCAAACGTCACCATGGATGGACAGGACTTTTGCAGGATATTGGTGACAGGGTCACAGCCCTCATTCTGGTCAAGGCGGAATAAAGACCGGTTGGAATCAGGTCTGGGCATGAAAAATGAAGGTTCATTGCCTTAAGTAATGTCGATGTTTTATTTCTTTGGGTTATAATATTCATCATTGCAATGGCTACACAGCACTCACACAAAATTCATTATGAAAGGGTTTATTTAGGATACTAACAAGTTGTAATGCCAGTGAGAAATGGTCAGGGTAGTTGCTTACCAGGACATTTTACAAAGTTTCAGGTGTGCTAATAAATGCCCAAAGGGGCATACCACTCTGTTGGATGCCTCAACTCAAAGGCATTCACCTCAAGCTCCCCTGGTCAGCAAACTCAGCTCCCAGAATGACCGTAAGGGCCCCGAGGCACCCTGAAGTCTCAGGTCAAAGGCACTCAGCTTAACTTCCGTGGATCAAGTCTAGCTTCCCCAATTAAGTGCCCAGAGGCACCCGTCTCTGCCAGCCAGCCTCCTGCACAAAAGCCCTCAGCTTTACTTGCTCCAGGGGCTGGGAGGTCCAGTGGCTCTGCCGCTGCTCCTCGATGGCACAGCTGTCTTCTGGGTCCAGGAACTTCTCTGCACAGGGACGTGCTCCACTCCTGGCCCTTGCTAACATTAAAATCCCTCCCCTCCCTTCTCAAGAGCGTTCCTTTTATGCACAGCAGGATGGCACTCCAGGGAATCCTGTTCACAATTGCTCACATGTGAATCTTATCAATATCTTTCCTCACCTTCTTACCAGACCCATTCAAGGAAAGGTCGTTTGGAGGGAGTTAGAAACTGTGGCAAGAAGAGCCAGGTTAAATATTCACTGCCCCTTCCAGAGGTGTAAAAACATACCCCAGTAAAGTGGCTATCTCTTCTTTAGTAGGTTTAGCTGCCATTTTACAGATGAGGACATTGGCTTGGTCCACAATGGTGGATATTAATGAGAGCTAATCATTTTCTGAAGTCGCACCCATTTGTTGTATTTACCAGAAGGTTCTGTAACTTGAACTTCCATACTGCAAAGGCTGGCAAATCAATTTTCCTGAAGCTTTAACAGCCTGTGTGTTTGCCAGACAAAACTCCAGCCAGCTTTTAAAAAAAGTAGCATAGCACCTTTAGAGATAATGCTTACAGGAAGGCTGCGAAAACTGCAAGATAGAAAATACGTAAATCTAAACCCAACTATTCAAAATCAAGAGTCACAAGAGAAAGTTCCATTGGAACAGGTTGAAATTGAACATTTTAGTTGCCCCATGGCCAAGTTACTCTCGGCTAAGCAGCTGGTATATTAGCTTTGGTTCCCACCTATGCTTCATAGCAAGCACTAGCAGCACTTTGCTTGGAGCTCTCCTCCTCCCCACCCACACGTACCCATGCCTCATGCCCCCCCCCCCGACTTGGGGGGGGCATCCCACTTTGCCTGCCCTACCCAAGCCCTTTTGTTATTCCACTTCTCTCCATTGTTGCCCTGGTGCAAATTCTCCAACAAACCAAAGCGCACAAAGATGGTGGCTGGGGGCTGCATTTGTCATGGGCCCCTCATCGGACTCCCTGGGGACTTACTACACAGCAAGCACTGTAACGGGTGTTCCATGGGAATGATATAATTTAATATTCTATCTCCACTTCTGAGAGTCTTTAGAGAAATCAAAGAGCTTGTACATATTTTTTAAAAGGACACAATTTGTAATGGTAGAGTGTAGGGCCTTTTGACAGGCTAGTGAGATAGTATATTGTTGCCTTTTGCTTCATAGCATGTTACACAGGCTTCAGAGTAGAACCGAGGAGGAATATAAAGGCTATGAAAAGTCCTATCAAAAGAGTCCATCAAAGGTGTCAACTGCGATCCATTCCCTGGCATTTGGGTCAATGTGGCAGTGGTGTTAGGTGCTCTCTAGTCTGCTCTGAGGAACCATGGCGGCTTGTGCGTTGAGCTGCTCAATTACAAGGTCAGAGATTTGAGCCTACCAGTCACTGCGTAGGAGAGAGATGACACTTTCTGCTCCCATAGAGATTTACAGCCTAGGAAATACTCTGTCCCAGAGGATCGCTATGAGAGAATCAACTGGCTGACATTTAGAGTTGAATCCACACAGACATCACTAGCAATTTATCCACTAGGAGGCAGTGTGGAGTAAGAGTAAAAGCAGAGATTCTGAAAGGTCTTGGACCTAGATTTGAATCCCAATTCTGCCACTTATTAGCATTGAAACTGGAATTACTTTGTTTCTCTCTGCTTTGGAAACGAGAATGAAAAGCAGAGTCCTCACTCTGTAATTAGGAATATAGGCTTAAAAAGAAAAGAATATGGACTTTGGTATCAAAGCAGCTGGCGATAAATCTCAATGACTCCATTGCACACGTTCATTCAGTATTTATTAAGTGCATGCTATGTGACAGCCACTTATCTAAAATGCTGATATCACAACAAAGTCTTTGTGTTCATTGTAGTGGGTGAGATAAAAGTTAAGCAAACAAAATAAGATAAATAAAAACTATCAATAATGTATACATACTTCAGTTGGCGTTAAGTGTATTAAAGAAAACACACGTTGGTAATGAGACAGAAGGTTAAGTGTGCTGTTTAATTGACTGGTTGCAAAAGGCCATTCTACTGAGGTGTCACTTGGACACACACCTGAATTAAGTAAAAGAGCAGACCATGCAAACATGGGGTCAGGTGGGGTGGAGAGATGAGCATCCCAGATGGAAAGGCATGAGTAATGGATCTAACATAGGAAGGTGCTTGGTAAGTTTGCAGAAGAAACCCAGGTACCCAGGTGAAGTAAGAAAAGAAGATGACTAATAAGAGATGAAAACAGCGAAGAAGACAAGTCAAAGTCTGTTGTGCCAGGCTGTGTGAACCCCGGTAAAGACTTTGAGTGTTACTTAATGTTTGATAGGAAGCCATTAGAGTGCTTCAAGCAGAGAAATGACATGAGCCAATTTATGTGTGAAAGGATCACTCAGACAGCTTGTTGAGGGCAAAAGTTGAGAAGCAGAGAGACCATTTAAGAAGCTACTGCAATATTTCAGGTGAAAATTGGCTGACTTGGAGTAGGGTGGAGGTGGTGAGAAGTTATTGGATTTTGTGTGTGTGTGTGTGTGTGTGTGTGTGTGTGAAGAATGAGCTGACAGCGTGTGGCATGTGAAAGCAAAGAGTGGAGTTAAAGATGATTGCAAACATTGTAGCCTGAGCAACTAGACAAATGGATGATGCCATTTCCTGTGATGGAAAACACTGGTAGGGTAGCAAATGGGTTAGGGAGGAAATCAAGAACTCCAGTTTGGTCAGACCAAGAGATATCCAAGTGAAGATGTCAGATAGGCAGTTAGATAAACACGTCTGCAGTTTAGAAGTGAGGTCAGGGCTGTAAAGTTACCCAGTTGGATGATCTTAGACCAGTAAGCTCACCGATTACCTCCGCGGGTGAGTGTAAGGAAGATAAGTAGTGTACATAAAACGGGAAGCACCATTCCTAACATATTTAAAATTAATGGCAGCCCTCTCCTTCTCATAGTTGTTGCTGTTCTGAACCCTTGACTTTGTTTGTTTGTTTGTTTGTTTTTGCTGTTGTTTTTGTTTGCTTGGTTTTCGCCCAGCTTATATCTTTGAATGGCCTGGCAAAAAATGTTGGGAACACAAAGACCTGTAGCAGTACTAGTCCAAAAATCCAAAAGATGGAAACAAGTGACATATCTGTCAGCTGATGAACAGCGAAACTAAATGTGGTCCATCTGGACATGGGAATATTATTCATCCACAGAAAGGAAGGAAATCTTGACTCCTCGGTCAACCTGGATAAGTCTAATAAACATTGTGCTAGATGACAGAAGCCGAGCACAAAAGGATGAACATTGGATGAGCCCACCTATAGGCTATCTCTAGAGTAGGCAAATTCATAAAGATAGTTGACTTGTGACTTCCAGGAGCTGAAAGGAGAGAGGGATGGGCAGTGACTGCTTAATGGGTCCAAAATGTCCTTTGAGGCAAATGTTTGGAGAGCGGTGATGGTTGCCCACAGCATTGTGAATGCACTGTTACTGAATTGTACACTTTAAAGTGGATAATGGTTAATATTTGGTTATATGAATTTTACCTCAAAACAAAGTTGCCACACACACATACACATCAGGCCATGTAAATAAAAATCACAAGAGCAGTGATTGGGAGCTTCCCCAAGTATATGCTACGTACAAATAGAAACAGCTGAGCTGGCTTTAGGAGAACTTACCTTCGGATGAGTTACAATTACTTTCATAGGAAAATAACTTCCCAAATATTCTAAAGTCTGGCACTTCTGGACATCGCTGAGGAAACCCTTTTTGCCTTTTTTTATTACCTATTTTTTCTTAGTAGGAAAATAATCCTTGCACCGAGGACATGAATGAAACAGCCATTGTAGAAACTGAAAAGAGTGTAATACCAGGATGGACTTCTCTCCTTAATAGAAGAACATTTCTTCCTCTCATTTCCCAGGACATGCATCGTCAAGTTTAGCCTCTGCACTATAATTAATTGATTCAAGAATAACAAGTGTATGGAACTCCTCCTTTAAACATCTTAGTTACCAAAAATAAAAAGACAACTAGAAAATGAAATTTGATCCGTCAAGGATGATGGGTTCTGGATTGCTGAAGATGAAGGTTCATTGAAAACTAGAAGTTGTGCAAACACAACAAGGGAATGCTTCAGGGTTTAAAATCAGGGAAGGTGTGCATCGGTGCTGTATCCTCTCACTGATTCCATATACATGCAGAGTACATCATCAGGAGAAGCTGGGTTACATGAAGAAGAGTGTAGCATCAAGATTGGAAGAAGGCTTAGTAGCAAACTGCTATATGCAGATAACACAGCCTGGCTTGCTGAAAGTGAGGAAGACTTGAGGTATTTGCTGATGAAGATCAAGTATTAAAGCCTTCCGTATAGATTACGTCTCGTTATCAAGAAGATCAAAATCCTCACACCTGGACCGATAGGTAACATCGGGATAAATGGAGAAAAGTTTGAAGGTGTCGGGGATTTTGTTTTGCTGGATCTGCAATCAATATCTGTGGAAGCAGCAGCCAAGAGATCAAAGGATGTGTTGCATTCGGTAAATTTGCTGCACAAGACCTTTTTAAGAGTATTGAAAAGCAAAGGTGTTACAAGAATCTACGTATAGTCTCCTCCCTGGGAGATGGACAGCAGAGAAGAGGGCTGGGGGAGATGTTGGACAATGTAACATATGACAGCATAATAATAATTTATGAATTATTAAGGGTTCATGAGGGAGGGAAGAGTGGGGAGGGAGGGGGAAAATGAACAGCCGATATTAAGGGCTCAAGTAGAAGGCGAATGTTTTGAGAATGGTGATGGCAACAAATATACATACATGCTTGACACAATGCATGGATGTATGCATTGTGATAAGAATTATATGAACCCCCCCCCCCACTGATTTAAAAAAAAAAGAAACAGAATGAAAGCTTAAAAAAAAAAGGTGTTGCTTAGAGGATTAAGACGCATCTTACCAAATTTTCCCTTGCGCAATGTGTATGTGAAAGGTGGACATTGAATAAAGAAGACCACGGAAGAATGGATGCATTTGAATTGTGGTGCTGGAGGAAAATATTGTACGTACCATGGACTGCTAAAAGGACAAACCGATGGATCGGTATTGAGGATTCATAGCCCACATGCTCCTTGGAGGCAAGGATGGCAAGACTTCATCTTAGAAACATTGCATGTGTTGTCAGGGGAGATCAGTCCCTGGAGAAGAAATTCATGCTGGGAAAAGTGGAGGGACCGTGAAAAGGAGGAAGGGTCTCAGCAAGATAGATTGGCACAGTGGCTGCAACAGTGGGCTCCAATATAAGAACAATTGTGAAGATGGCCCAGGACCCGAAGCTGTTTTGTTCTGCTCGGTGGCACCTAACAAAAACCACAACTGATTACATGAGTAAATTCATGCAGAAAACAACAAACGTTAACGAAGTACACACCCAATTAAGTGTAAGGTGCTACTGGTTTCCGAACTTAGAGATGGCCCCATCAAAACCCATCCAGTAGAATCATTCAACAATCAACCATGACGCAGCATCTCTGGCCTGAACCCACTAGATGCCAGCAGCACCCCTCTCCCTGGGAGTTGTGGTGAATTTAAAAAAAAAGTCTCTAGATATGGTCAACTCTCCCCTGATAAGGGGCAGGATAAAATAGGTTGGGAGCCAGTGGGGGCAGAGGATACTGTGGCCCTTCCAAGAGTTTGTTGATTCAGGCTTTCTGGATCCTCTAGTTCTACCACAGTGGGACATTCTAAACATGATTTCACATGCCAGGGAGGGACACTATAAAGGTCACTGAAAACTTAGCTGGCTTGTCACCTAAACCTTTGGAAAGAAGACTCCTGAAATAGTACTCCCTATGATGGAAGGAAATGTATCCCTGGGTTTTAGGAGAGCTTAAAAATATTAGGCAAAGACATTAAGAGTGAGGACTTGATGTTTGAGGGTGACATGCCGTGGCCAGGCCAAAGGAGACCTCCAGCTCCACAGAAGGTATCTTAAAACCCAGCCCCCACACGAAGTCAGCCAGGATCAAAGCATACCCATATCAGAACAGAAAGCTGCATTTCTCTCTCCTGCTTCCACCAATTCATAGTCACGTGACAGTCGCTGATTGTGTGAAGCAAAAAGAAACTGACCAGCAGTGCTTGTCTGACCATTTAGAAATGTGTGAACCAAAGTATGGAAACAACAATGAAATTGGAGCTTGGGTCAGGCTTTAGAAATGAAATTATTTCCTGTGTGCCTTGCTCCAAGTCAAAATAGAAATCATTTCCTTTGCTTTAGGGGTTGGGGCGGTGGAATATAAAAATTACTCCAGTCACCAAATGTCCTTCGTAGAAGCCGCTGATGTCTTCAATGCAGATGTGGAAGGAAAACATGTGCCAGACATACTTAGCAAGACAGACCTGTTCTTCCTCTTCTGCCTCAAATTGCTCTTATCGCTTCACAGAGGCCTGTGGCAGGGTTACCATGGGGGACGAGAATGTCCGCGAATTCTAGTGCCGTAATGGGAGAGGGTGCAGTTAATTTCCAATTCAGCGCAATTAGAAGAAAAAGGTTAGATAAGAAATATTTAAAAGTGAGGGTGACGAATAACAACTGTGAGTAAAGGGATACATTGGACAGGGTAAGATATGAAATAATTATTCAAATCTCTAATTTATTAAAGGTTCACAAGGGTGATGGGGTGAGGAAGGGAGGGAGGGAGGGAAGGAAGAAAGAGGAGCTGATATCAAAAAGGCACAAGTAAAAAGAAAATATTTTGAAAAAGATGATGGCAGCATCTACACAGGTTTGCTTGATGTAATTGATTTATGGATTGTTATAATATCTGTAAGAGCTCTCAAATAAAATGAACAATAAAAGGGAGCGGAAATAGTCAATCCATCCAAAAAAGAAATGAAAGGGTCCATCATTCTCCTGCATCAATGAGGATATTGTCCATATTTGTGCAGAAGAGGAGGCTTTATTTGAGAAACTCAGTCAAGCATCACTTTCTCATGAATGTTAGAGAGGGCTCAGGAGGCTCACCCCCAAAAAACAAAACATCAAATCAAACTCTGTGCCATCAAGTTGATGCCTACTCAAAGCCACCCAACAGGACAGGGTAGAACTGCCCCCTGTGCGTTTCCAAGGCTTTAACACTTCACAGCAGCTGGTGCTTTGAACCTTCTGACTTGGCAATTAGCAGCCCAACGCATAACCACTCTGGCACCACACGGGCCCTTAAACTCCAGTTCCTGCAGACAAAGACCTGAAGCTCTCCTTTCCAATTTGTGCCAAGGCCACTAGAGGAGAAACTGGTCAAATTGGTAAGCAGGAAATGCTGTTGTTGTAAGTGGCTGTCAAGGTGGCTCTCTGGCCTCTACACACTCACAGCAACCTAACTGATCACGAATAAAATATTGCCTGGTCCCGTGTCCTCTTTGTGCTAATTGGTGTGCCTGTGGTCATTGTCACATATCTGTGTCAATCCTGCTCCTGGAAGGTTTTCCTCATTTTCATTGGTCCTCCATGAAACCATCAAGTGGTCCACAAGAAAAATAGACAAGGTACTTTTTGTTTGTAATTCTGCTTTTTTAAGAAATCATTTTATTGGGGGCTCTTACAGCTCTTATCACAATCCACAAATGCATCCACTGTGTCCAGCACATTTGTATATATGTCGCCATCATCATTTTCAAAACATTTTCTTTCTACTTGAGCCCTTGGTTTTCGGCTCCTCATTTTGTGCCCTTCCTCCCCCATCTTCCCTCCTTCATGAATCCTTGATAATTTATAGATTATTATTTTTTCAGGTCTTACACTGACCGCTGTCTCCCTTCACCCACTTTTCTGTTGTTTGTTCCCCAGGGGGGGGGAGAGGATGTTATATGTTGATCACTGTGATTGGTTCCTCCTTTCTCCCCCAACCTTCCCTTTACTCTCTTGGTATCACTCGCTACTCTCATTATTGGTCCTGAGGGGTTTATCTGTCCTGGATTCTCTGTGTTCCAAGCTCTTATCTATACCCATGTGCATGCTCTGTCTAGCCAGAGTTGTAAGGTAGAATTGGGGTCATGATAGTGGGGGGTGGGAGGGAGCATTTAGGAACTAGAAGAAAATTGTATGTTCCATCGGTGCTATACTGCACCCTGACTGGCACATCTCTTCCTTGTGACCCTTCTGTGAGGAGATGTCCAATTGTCTACAGATGGGCTTTGGATCTCCACTCCACACTCCCCCTCCGTCACATCAAAATAATTTTTTTGTCCCGGGTGTGTGATGCCTGATACCTGATCCCATTGATACCTCATGATCACACAGACTGGTGTGCTTCTTCCATGTGGGCTTTTTGGCTTCGCAGCTAGATGGCTGCTTGTTTATCTTCAAACCTTTAAGACTCCAAATGCTATAATTTTTTATAGCCAGACACCATCAGCTTTGTTCACCACTTTTGCTTATGCAGCCATTTTGTCTCCAGCAATCGTGTCAGGAAGGTGAGCATCACACAATGCTGAGTTATTAGAACAAAGTGTTCTTGCATTGAGGGAGTACTTGAGTTGAGACCCAATATCTGTCTGATGCCTTAATACTAAACTTATAAATATATGTACATAGATCTGTTTCCCAATCGTTATATAAAAATATATTTACATATGAACATGCCTGTATTTAGACCTCTATAAATGCCCTTTGCCTCCTAGTTCTTTCCTCTATTTCCTTTTACTTTCCTCTTGCCCCATGAATATGTTTGGCCCTCATTCGGGTTTCAGTAATTTGTTTGTAATTCTTATCATGTTCCTCTACCTTAGTTTCCTGTACACAGGGCTGCCTGACCGCTGTCCTCTAAAAGGTACCTTTTTCAGTGCCCCAAAGTTCCCTTTGGGCTGTAAAACTTTTTCATTGAAGGAATCCTCTATTCAAATCAAAGTGATCCTTACTCAACAGTAACGGAAGTCCTTGTAAATACCAGTGAATGTCTCCCTAAGGGCCAAGAGTGCTGCTATCCGGAAATAGAGTACAAGACGGATCTCAGAAGGAAACGGACAGGGGAAGTGAGGAGTCTGTATACTCCAAAGCCAAATCTAGCTTCCCTCTGACACGTAGATACAGAGCTACTTCTTGTACACAGAGTGCGGGAGATGAGAAAATATAGACACGGTGGCAACCATAGAAAACAATAAAACAAACCCACTGCCATTGAGTCAATTGCAGCTCATGGAACAGAATTTCCAAGGTTGTAATTGATACAGAAGCAGATTGCCACATCTTTCTCCCTTGGCATTGTCATGGCTGGTAGGATCACAGTCCTTTGGGTGAGCAGCCAAGTGCTTGACGACTCCTTCAAGCAGGCCACAGTGGCCACACATGAAATGAATGCATAAACCCAGCCTCTTTCCTCTGTGAGCCTCTTGGGGGAGCACTGGGAAGGAAATGCCTGAAAACATTCCTCAGACAGGTCCTTCGTCCTAGCCACTCATATGATTCACTCCGAATGCGTTGTACAAATGCAGGACTTAGCGGTGTCACAAACAGCAATGCCTGAACTCTTACAGTAAAGTCATACCATAAGTGAAGTAGCGGGTTGTGCCTCTGATGAGTTATGCTTCTAATATAGTGGTCTATCTTGTTAATTCAATTAATTCTGAACCATTCCCGTATTTAAAAAACTGAAACCCTGAGCCCCCTCTGCCACTGAGTCAATTCCGATTCGCAGCAGCTGTGTAAGTCAGAGGAGAACTGTTCCGGAGGGTTGCAAATCTTTACAGGAGTAGATACATCCTCTTTCTCCCAAGGAGTCACATGGTGGGTGTGAACTGCTAACCTTGAGGCTAGCAGCCCGACGTGTAACCCACCAAGCCAGTAGGGATCCTTTACATATCAAAAAGCAAAAGAAAACAGTGTCTGCTAAGACTTGTCAAAGTGAGGAATTGTGCTTATGACCAGACTGTGGGAAGACCTGGTGCCATTGTCCTTTGTGCTGGTACCACTTTAGCGAGCAAACTGTGGTCAATTCTGGAAGCCACATTTTAGAAGGGTCTTGGAAATATGAAAAAGTATACAGAATATGGGCATCATCGAGGGAAGTGGGGAGGCTGGATTTTATGGCACATGAGCAACAAATGAAGGCCCTTAGAATATGGAACCAGAGAAAGAGCCAATTGACAAGTGAAGTGATGGTGGTGGCCTTCAGGCAAAAATAGCATATATATTCTCTATTGCTACAGAAAGCAGAATTAGGGCTCGTAGGTGGAACTTCGATTTTTGCTTTTATTCACTCGGCATACATACAGTGAGAACTTACTGTGTGTCCAACATTGTGCTAGTCACTAGGGATGCAGAAACAACCATGGTCTCTACTCCCAAAGGATGCAGAGTCATCCAAGAGTGATTGTTACAAAGCAATGTAACTGTGCTACCTAAACTGGAGAAACGGAGCCCTTCTGGTGCAAGAGTTAAGTGCTAGCTGATCTACTCCATAAGACTACTGCCTTGAAAACCCTATGTGGAAGTTCTACTCTGTCACTGAAGTCACTATGTGTCAGAATCGACTGAATGGCATTAAATAACAACATAACTGAGGAAAGAATCCTCGTGTGGTACAAAGGGTTAGCACACAGGTGGCTAGCTAAAAGGTTGAAGGTTCAAATCTACACAGAGGCATATTTTTTTCTCTTTTTAAAATCATTTTCTTGGGGGGCTCTTACAACTCTAACTACAATAGCATTTTGAAAGAAAGACCTGGAGATCTGCTTCCAACAATGCACCCATCGTGGGCCCTAGGGAGCATGGGTCTACACTGATAGGGCATGGGGGCACCATGAGTTGGGGGTCAACTCGGCTGCCATTAGAGAAAGAGAAGCAGAAAAAAGGCAATGTCCGATTCAAGCAAAAGGCAGAAAAGGATTGAAAAGGAAGAGAGAGGGATTCATTAAATATGTCAGCTGAACCAAAAGAACTTTCTATGAACTTGAACTGTCCCATCATGAAATAAGCTGCCTCCTGGACTTACTCCACTAGAAGCATTTCAGCAGAGAAGCCATTGTGACATTGAGTGAGAGGCTGAACAAGATGACATTTGAAGACTCTTTTAGGCCGTTATTCTACTGACTCTAGCTGGATGTCCTATTGACTGAGGGGCTGCTCTCTTTTAAATCTCAGGAAAGCAAAAAAATTCGCTCACTGGGTCTCCCCACGCCTGGTGATTGGGGCTTTTATAATGTGTAAACATCAACTAAACTATAAAATATAAATTTTAAAGGAAAATAGGCCACCCTGCCCATTTCCTCCCCCAACAAATGTTTGAAAATCCAGAGTCAAACAGTGTTTTCTGATGACAAACCATAGGCATTCACCATAGATGAGTCTGGAGACCCAAATCTGTAAATAACGCTTAAGGATACGATTCCCAAAGGACTGGATGGGACTATGCGATTAGGCTATCTGAATACTGATAGAAAGGATGGGTCAGCTTGGCCCGTCATTCCTCCAGCTATGAGAGCCATCTTGGAAGCAGAGAGCAAAAATTCAAGAGCCATCAAAGTGGAAGAGCTACCAGCTGATCACATTCTAGATCTCTTCCTAAAGTGATGGAGGCCCAAACCAGAGGCACCAGAGGCCGTAGCAGGAAGACCACAGACTGGAGTACAGAGACAATGAGGCTGTACAGCAGCACAGTGAGCGGGCTCCCTGGCCTAGAGTGTGGCTCAGAGACCACGTGGCTGAGAGGCTGAGGACCAGAGAGAAACTTGGCTGCTGCTTGAGCAAAGGCATTGTTGTGACAAGAAGTCTATATGCTTCATGTTTGCTGATCCTGGCTTGTGGTAACCTGTTAACTTTCCTAATCAACCCCATAGTTGTGAGCACGGTTTGTGAGTTATGTGTGGCCATTGCAACAGATTATAGAAACCAGCAAAGGAGAGTGCCATAGGAGAAATAGTTGGTATTAGAATAGAGAGAGGTAAAGAAGTGGGAAGGGTTGGAGGCATGCCTGACCTCTTGCTCTGTGACAGTAGGCCTTGGGCTAGTGCAGCAGTTCTCAACCTGTGGGTCAGGACCCCTTTGGGGGTTGAACAACCCTTTCACAGGGGTGGCCCAATTTATAACAGTAGCAAAAGTACAGTTATGAAGTTGCAACAAAAATAATTTTATGGTTCAGGGGTCACCATAAGATGAGGAACTGTATTAAAGCATGGCAGAAATTGAAAAGGTTGAGAACCACTGGGCTAGTGTGAAGTTGGATTCTCCTTCTTCCTTGTGTAACCAGAGGTCAAATGTGGTGTCTGTGCCGGTTACTCACCTCATAAAAATGAACTAATGATACAGCCAAAATTGCACTGAGATCATTTCTAAAATGATGGAAATAAACTCTGCCACTTAAACAAAGGATACAGTCTTTAAACTATAAAAATAAATAATATTTGTTACCATTTCCTGTGTATCAGGCACTGTTGTAAGACACTACATTAATCCGTTTCATTTCTCCCAATATACCTTTGAGGTAGGTACATTTTTGAAATTGTCCTCATTTTACAGATGAGAAAATTGAAACACAAAGTGCAATTTTCTGCATCTAGAACAGAGAAGTCAAGCAGTCTACCTCCATGCTCTTCACCACTACACTCTCTACAGTTACCTTGCATTTGTGTGTGACTCGACCGAGGAGCACATGTGAGATTAGAGAGCTACTGTATGCACAATGACCAGCAGTGCCACACAGCTGTGCCACTGGACATATCATGTCACTCGAGGCCAAGAATCAAATTTTCATCTCAATAAGAAGACATACATATCTGTATTTTAAGGACCTTAATGATTTATTATACATAGAACAGCGACTATTGAGTTCGTGGATACTAAGACTCTACCTTAGCTACTATTTCGGATGTATCTAGTCCTCCTCCATTCACGTATGAGGGTTAGTCAACAAGTATTGCTACCAGAGCTCTAGTGCAAACATGCCTAGGTTTAGTCCAAACAAAACCTGTTTAAGCATGTCTCTGCAATTAGTGGATGGCTGAAGACAAGTTCTCGCATTAATCCCCTTATCTTAGTCTCATTGGGGTACCTTCAAAAAGAAATTCCAACAAAAACAGTGGCTTCCAGGGAATTCTGCTGAGCCAGTTAAATTAAAGGCAGAGGGATCAGCTCAGAAGACCATGGTATGGGGAGACATCACAGGGGTAAGCTTGACAGATTTTCTTGAAGGGCCCAAGATGATTATAGGAGCATATTATGAGGGCATTTTAAGAAAATTGAAGACTGCATTGGTGAGAAAAAACATTACCAAGGAATTTTTTTCATCACAGCAATGTCCCTGTAAGGGCTGCCTTAGAAGAATTCGGTTGGGAACCCTCACAACATCTACCCTACAGCTCCAACCTGGCCCCTTCAGACATCCTTTGGTTCCCAAACTCAAAGAACAGTTGCAAAAGACACAATTTGAGGCCCTCAAGGATTTCAAAAGTGCCATGTTGATGCATGAATTGAAGAGCACAGAATTCTTTGGGAAAGGGTTAGAGAAAGGGAGACACTGCTTTCAGATGGGTGTTGACTTTGACGGAGGATCTGTTGAGAAACAATAGCTTCATAGTTTGATGTTTTTGTTTAATGAAGGTGTCTATGACTTTGTAGCAACACTTTTTGACCTACCCTTGGATTTCTCACTTGGATTTCATTGGTAACTATCCAGCAGAGCTACGAGACTTTCTCGCAGCCTCTGAATAATCATTTTTGGTTCTTTCCTGAGTAGAAAATGCTCCATGAGATGAAATGAATGCAGCATAGCAAGTTAGAGAAAAACTCACTATTAATTTACATCCAGTCCATAATTTTAAAATTTCTCCCAGATGCTTGAAGTAGGGGTCAATCTCTTTACTGCCTTCAGTATTTTAGCTAAAATAAGACAGATTATAAAATCTGTTAGGGCATCCACCCCTGCCTTCTTTTTGGTCTAAATATTACATTGTCAGTTAAATGCCAGTTTGGAAAATAAGCATTTCAGCGTAATTTTTCTCACTTATGAAGCATTTCATTTTTCCCCTTCTAACCTCCTTCAGAATTCAGTCATCAACCAGGAGCCAATCATTTCTGCCACTAACACTCTTCATTTACTGCATTCATTAATACCTGCCACATATGCACCACACACTTTTAAAGTGCCCACATCGAGTACTGCCATTTACTCTCCTAGAAATGCATCATTACCTAACGGAATAAACCTTTTAACCTGTATCAGCAACCAGAGAGCTCAAGTGAATGATGAAGTAAATGAGTCCAAATTATAGTGCACTTGGATCAGAATTCATGGACCCCTTTGCCCTTAGTTTATAAAATTGTCTTTGGGAGCAATAGCCTGTTTGCAAACAGTGGAAGAGACAAATTAGTCTGAAGCCACCTTTGTGTACTCAGATCTGATTTGGCCAAGATGAGGAACACACAGTACCACTTTCTAAGTGCATAAAAAATATATAGTCACCACAGGGTTGTATATAATGTCACCAAATTGGAACTGACCTACATGTCCTTTAGAGCTGGTTGGGTAGATATTGCATATTCATAGACTGAAAGGTGATGCAGTCATTACAAAGGAGATGTGTTTCTTCTAGTGAAGGTATAGAGACGCACGACAGTGAGCGAGACCAAATTCAGTATCGTGTTCACCTTTGAGGAGTCTGTTGAAGTATACAATAGGAGAATGGTGCATGTGCAGGCTTCAACTAACTTCATAATGTTTTTTATTCTTATGCGTGGTAGGAGCTGCACAACGATTCACACATTATGCTTATATATTTTGTGTCCAAATTATCTATTTTTTACTCTCTAGGAACTGATCAGGAGATTCCTAGTGGGATTTTAAAAATGAAGAGCATTAGTGACCATATATTTTATTGCGATACTAACAGATTGGTTTTGTGTATCGGATGAGGATAATGTGATGTGGGATGAGTATAAATGACAAAGAATGATATTTCAACCGTAGACAGGCCTTGATGACTACAGGGGAGAATTGCTGCCTCAAAGGCTACGTGAGTAGCATAAAAAAAGAGTATATTCTATTGGGTTTAGAAGGGGGTTGGATCCAATGCCCTCTAGAGTAACTTCAGCGCTAGAATGTTACAATGCAATATTGCTAATGCTGGTAGTCATTTTGTTTTTAAGACACTTTTTGATACATTTGACCCACAGCCTATTTGTCACACTAATCAAGCCCAGTGTATCTTGAATGTCTGCCACAAGGAACATGAAAATGAGAGAAACATGAACAGTGTCCACCAGGAGCACTCACTAGCATGAAGAAGACTCGCCTTTATACGATGCAGTAAGGTCTGAGCAACGTGCTTTGGGAGGGCAGCTGAGGAAGTAATTTTGTAGTGGCAGGAGAGAGTACAGAAAATTTCCCAGAAGGCATAGTGGTGGCTTTCCATCTTGTAAGATGAATGCAAGTTCCTTATTTAGGGGTAATTCAAGCAAAAGCAAAGAATAGCAAAATCCATAAGACATGAAGGTGTATGCCATATTTCCACGAACAATGAGCAGCCCAATGTGACTGGATCAAAGCAAACTGTATCAAAATCATAAAGACTCCTGAATCGCATGCATGCGGTTTTGAATTTTGTCCTGTGGGTATTAACGAAGGATCCGAGGATTTAAAAGGAGGAAGTAAATCGATCAGATTGGCAATTTTGAAAGGATAGCTGGAGGAGAAATCGCAGAGGATGAAACAACGGGGAAACCGGTTAGGAGAAAATCCAGTCCTGACAAAGAATAGTGGTAGTCCAGCGGGAGACTTCGCAACTGGCTATGCAAGAGACCAGGGTTCGATTTCCAGCCAAGGCAGCTTCTGTAAGTACAGGCCCCACACATCTGTTGTTGGAAGCTGGGGTGCTGAGCCGGTTTCTGTAAGCATCTAGTACATGTTTTAGGGACCACCTAAATTGAGATGAAATTTAATGTGATTTCATTGAAAGACCTGCAAGTAAACACAGGGGAGATTCGGCTTGATTGAACAAACGCACAGGTTTGGCTTGGCCACAGCCTCGGGCCATTCTATTATATTCATACCCTCAGTAGAGTGCTGTATATATAATAGGTGGTCAATAAATACTTGTTGAGAGATGCATAGAAGACTATGTTTTTTTAATTATTAAAAAGCATTTTATTGGGGGCTCTTATAACAATCAATTGTATCAAGCATATTGTACATATGTTGCCATGATCATTTTCTAAACATTTACTTTCTATTTGATCCCTTGGTATCAGCTCCTCTTTTTTCCCTTCCCTTCCACCCCTACCCTCGTGACCCCTTGATAAACTTAAATTATTAGTAGTACTTGCATATCTTACGCCGACTGCTGTCTCCTTTCACCTACGTTTCTGTTGTTCGTTTCCCTGGGGTGGAGGTGGGGGTTACGTGTCAATCATTGTGATCAGGGTTTGATACTCACATTCCTGTTTCTGAGGGGTTGAAAGGCAGAACTGGGGTCATGAATGTGGGGGGTGAGGAAGCCTCAAAGAACCAGAGGAACATTGTGTGTCTGTCTCACCAGTGTTATACTGGACCCTGGTTGACTCGTCCCTTCCTTGTGACCCTTCGGTGAGGGATGTCCTATAAGACAGACTATGGTAACGCAAACTTTGATGACACTGATAGAGGAAGAATGCTCCAATAATCAGACACACATTTTTTCCACTGTGCGAGACATCACCAATGAGAATATACCTGGTTGAAAAATTAAAATTATGAGTGTTCTGAAAACAATCTTAGACATTGGTGGAGTTTATTCTGATGAAGAGATGAGATGGGCATAATACCAACTTTGCAATCACCGAAGGGGCATCATATTGAAGAAGGAACAAAATTGCTTTTCATAGCTCTAGTGAACAGTATTCCAAAAAGCCTGTCAAAAATTACTGCCATGAAAATTAACTTTATGCAGCAGTTCTGTTTTAGAATACATGGGATCACCATAAGTCAAGGGCCAAGTTAAGTGCAATGCCATGAGCGAAGAGCAACAAACAGCAGTGGATAGTACAGAAGGGTAGATGTTACAGAGAAACAAAGTTCGGCTAGAATAAGATGTCACAATGGTTTCTTAAAATAATTGGTGTCTCATGCTAGAGTGAGCTGACTACAATAATTGTACACTCCCTTCCAGTAGGCTTTTTTCAGACAGGTTCTAGATAGTAGCATAACAGGACGCTGTAGGGAACATTTCTCCATTGAGAGGAAGTTTACATTAACAGAGTGTTTTCCAAATTGAATTGCAACTCATTAGGGGTATCCTGAAATCAATTTAGTCAGTCATAAACGGTGTTGTTTAAAAGTGAATTCGATATAAATAGCAGTCCCCATCAAAAGTCCAACAGCTTTCTTAGGAGAAATGAAAAAACCCTCAAATTTATAAAGAAGGCAAGGAATTCTGAATAACCAAAACAATCTCAAAGAAGAAAAATAAAGTAACAAAGCTCACACTTCCTGAATTCAAAACATACTATAAAGCCACAGTAATTAAAACAGCTTGGTACTAGTATAATAATAGAATGACCAATGGAGACAACTGCAAGTCCAGGAATGAGTCATTTCATCCATGGTCAACTGATTTTTTTTATAACGATGCTAATCCATTCATTGGGGGGAAAGTTTCTTCAATATACAGTGCTGCGAAAATTGGATTTCCATGTGCATTAAAATGAAGCAGAATCCATACCTCACACCATACACATTCACACAAAATTCAAAATGGGTCAAAGGTCTAAATGTGAAAATAAAAACAAAAAAAAAACTCTTAGAAGAATATATAGGGTGTGTCTGAGGGTTCACCAATGGACTATCAGATTGGGTGGGGAGGGAGTACAATCAGCAAAAGACAGACCATATAAATAAGACCTCGTAGGAATTAAATATTTCTGTATATGAAAATACTTAATCAGCAACTTGTAGACAACCCACAGATTAGGAGAAAATTCTCAGGAACCATATTTCAGGTAAGGGTCTAATATCCAAAATTTATACAAAATGGCTACAACTTAACAACAACGATCTAATAAAAAAAATGGGCAAAGGACTTAGCTCACCAAAATGGATATTCAAATGGCCAACAAGCACATGGAAAGATATTCAACATAATTAGCCATTAGGAAGACACATACGAAAACTATAATGTGATACCACTTCACCTCCATCAGAATGGCGATGTTTTTTGGTTTGGGGGTTGTTGTTGTTTGGTGTGTGTGTGTGTGTGTGTGTGTGTGTGTGTGTGTGTGTGTTTTAAGGAAAATAACATGTTTTGGTGAGGTTGTGGAGAAACTGGAACCCTCAACTGTAAGCTGGTAAGAATTTAAAATGGATGGTCCCTGTGGAAAACAAGTTTGGTTGTTTCTCCCAAAGTTGATCCAGCAAGCCTAATGCTAGGTAAGTACCCAGAAGAAAGCAAAGTAGGCCCACAGACAGAAGTCTGCACACCAGCACTTTTCACAATGGCCACAGGTGGGAGCAACCAACATATGCATCAACATAAAAATGAATAAACAAAAAGGTGATATATACATACGGTGGAATATTACTCAGACAGAAAGGGAAGTGAAATGCTGATCATGCCATAGCATGGATGAACCTTGAAAGCATCAAGTGAGTCCCCAAAGGACAAATACTGTGTGATATCACTTCCACGAACTAATCAAAGTGGTTACTAATGGGGGAGGGAGGGAGAAGATTGAGTCATTGCTCAGGGAATGGAGTGTTTAAAAATGCTAGTGGAATGAGAGGGACAAAAAGAGTTGCACAGTATGAATAGTCCTGAGACGATTCCGAGCTGGAGCCGTGGAAGAAAGGACCTCTGTCGTCATGGAGGGCATGGCCATTATGGAGACAGTAATAATAGAAAGTGAGGAAGCAGAGTTGAGGCTCCCCTCAACTCCCAAACTCCTGTCTTCTTCTGGTGGTGCTTTCTACCAAAAGCCAGCTGGTAAGAAAGCTTGTGACACAGTACCAAAGAATCCGCCTCCCAGGACCCAAAACCGGGCATAGAAAGAGATGAGCAAAAAGTAGATCTGGGATAGGGATAGACGGAATGATTTTAGGTCATTAAGCAGTTTCCAGAATGCGTGGAAACATGAACAACTCAAAAACAACATGAAAACTGCTTTCACTCTCTTGGGACTATGGCTTAAAATATGATTAGATAAATGCTCTCCTGCCTCTTTTTTCCCCAAAGTGAATTCGAATGGAGAATACCAGGGAGCATTACACCCAGCTAGGCAGAGTATGGTTTTGAGGGACCTCTATTGCAAAAATATGGCCACATGTTTTTGTCTCCTGAGTCGCAGTGTCACTCACTGTGGGCTGCAGTCAAAACTTATTGAAAGCCTCCCATTTTTAAACCCAGTAGCTCTAAGAATTCTTATCTCTTCGTTGCAGAGGTCCAAAATTGCGGTCTATGAGAAAATGTGGTCTTACATGAAATCCGCAGAGCCGTCTGTGTTCACCAAAACAACGGCAGATGGAGTGGCCCGTGTCCGAAAGTCCAAAGGGAAGTTCGCCTTCCTGCTGGAGTCCACCATGAACGAGTACATCGAGCAGAGGAAACCGTGTGATACGATGAAAGTTGGTGGAAATCTGGATTCCAAAGGCTATGGTGTGGCAACTCCAAAAGGCTCAGCATTAAGGTGGGTGGAATAATATAACAATATCCGTGTTGTTATAGTATTCCACCTACCCTGATGCATTCTGTTGTCATTTTCTTTCTTGTGGATTTTGAGGTAACTTTTAAAAGTTTAAAATCTACAATATTCCATGGAGTTAAATAAGACGGTAAATTATGGTTTCATCTATTTAATGCATCCTTTTTTTTTAATGTTCTCTCTCTGTGTGTGGTCCTCTCTGACTGTTTGTTGCTGTTTTAATTTTACAGTTCAACGGCTTTTTCAATTTAAATGGTAAAAGCCAAGTTATGGTGCCATATGTGACGAATGTTAATTGCATGGATGTGGTGTTCTTGTTACTTTTTTTCCTCAAAGACAATTTCCCGCACACTTCAGTTTTGGGCAAGTGTTATCCTCCATGCCACCTTCCAATATTTAACCCTGTATTTGCTGTACAGACATTTTTTATAGCTCCACGTTCTGTGAAATTTAGCCAATTTGTCCTCTTGTGCTCCTTTTCTATACGTTAACGATTTCCTAAGCATTTGTGCATTTTCTTACAAGTTATGTTTTATCGTTTCAAGAAATGCTGTTAACCTGGCAGTATTAAAACTGAATGAGCAAGGCCTCTTGGACAAATTGAAAAACAAATGGTGGTACGACAAAGGAGAGTGCGGCAGCGGGGGCGGTGACTCCAAGGTCAGCCTCAATGTCACCACAACCGGGTACCCTTAGTGACGAGTAATCGGCAAGACTGTTAGCTTATTATTGAGGAGAAAGCACCAGACGACTCACACATACGAGTGCAATGACCAGGTTAACCCATGCCTGGCAGCTTTGGAAAGCAGAAGGCTTCAGGGCACTGCCCGCATTTTTGATCTAACTTGGGTCCCTTCTTAAACTCCCAGACAGAGGCTCCCTGTCCAACACTCCTTCCCTCTCTTCGCACACCAGACTGGTTGCCTTACAGAGGCCACGATGTGTGCTGCATTCTGCTTGGCTTTCCAGGGCCCAAGGCGTCCCTGTGCGCCTATCCCTGGCTGCCTTGGTTGAGTGGTTTGAGAAATTAGATCTAGCTACCAGTCAGGTGATAACCTTGTTTTTCTTTCTTTCATTCGTTCTTGCTTTCGTTCTTTCTTTGTTCCTTTCTTTCTCTGCCCTGTGATGGTGACTCGCGGAGCTCGGTTGGTTGATTAGGGCTGGCTTCTATTAATTATATGGATGAGTGCGGAGCTGTTGTTCTCTATGTGGGATGGTCCATTGAAGCAGACCCCATTTCACTCGAAAGCCAAAAGAACACCTTAGGCTTCAAGTTAAATAGGGTCTTTCTTCAATGGGCCACCCCATATAGAGTATTTGCAAAGACATTGTGTATAAACAAATGCGTCGCTCAACTGTGATACACTGTGTGTATGAATCCCTGATTTGGCTTTTCCCTAGCCATGTTCTCAATTCAGGTAGGTTGAATTCTTATCCAGGCTGCCCTCCTAAGAAACCCCATCTTATTTGGCTTCCCTTTGGCTCCTTAACACTCTTCAAGGCTAGAATGAATGAGTACCCATCATCCAAGCATCAAGAGATAGGGGCAAGCTCAGAAGCCATGGAAACGAAGGGATGGAAAGACATACTGGTAAGTAGGGGAGAGGATCTGGAAACAGGATTCTCCATGGCCCAAAGGGCATGGAAATTATATTGAAGCCTGTAAGCTTGGCTCTTGTACAACCAAGATATCACGGGCATCTTCTGATGAAGAACAGTGTTTCCCAACCACTGCTCACCAGACCGGCAAGCCGAAACTTTCCTCCTTCATAGACGATGGTTACACTTCCGCTCCTCTCATCCCCTCTCCATTCCTCAGAACCCCGATGGAAAAGTTAGTTTGCCAGTCTGCAGTAGAATATGGGTTTGGAAACACTGATCCAGAGCACTTGCAAAGAAACAAATTTTCAAACAACTTTCTTCAGCACATAATCTTACCAGATACTGGTGAGGCCTTTTATTGTAAAACCTTGATTAACCAGAACTCATCCAATCAGTATGCCAACTAACTGAATGATCGCCCCCACTCCACCCCCCAGAACTTCATTTTGATGAGAACCCATCAATAGTACCCAAAAAAGAAGATCACACGGAATGGTTGTTGTTTGGGATTAGATGACCTTGAGTTGAGGTCACGGTCAGCTCTGCCTCCTATCTCTTCTCCACTTGGATCGACTCTCAAATATTAGAAGCAGCTTCCCTGAGGTGAGAAAGTGGATCCAAGCATTTTAAGAACACAAAATGATTAGCCAAGAATGAAACAAAATGATTATATTCTTATTGAGGATTCCACCCATCCCTTATGGATTTCAATTAATCAAGGTTTTACTCTGTGTCAATACGCAGTAACTTCCTTCCCTACTAATGTGAATTGATGACATGGACAATGTAGCCAAACTTTTGACTCATTTGAGTTTTATAATGACTGATCTGATGCCCAAAGTATTTAGCACCTTCTTCCTGGTCTTTTTCTCATTCAATTAGCAGGCCACAGAGAACTTTAATTGTATCACTCAAGGGATTTGCAGAGTGAAAATTGAGCTGCAGTGAATACATTGCTCTCGTGGATTCATCATTCATACTCAATATGGATAAAAGGAGCCATGGACTACCTCGAGATGACTCTAAAACATCCGCAGGATGCCACGCCACATGCCCAGAAGTTTCAAATAACCAGACGTTCAGTGGTACATCAACAAACAAAAAACTGCACGTATTTGACCCTTCACCCAGATGTTTTGATATCATGAAGATCCCTAAAAGTTTAGACCAGCTATTTGTTAATTACAACCAGCAATCAAGTTTTCTTTTTTCCCCTCAGCTAATACTGCTGCAAAATTTTTATCAAGTAACTTTATTGACAGTTCATGATTTACAGAGTATCTGATTTGCAAAATAGAAAACAATTTCAATAGATCTGAAATGTTTTTTATTTCCCTGACCATAGTGCTACCCGCCAGGCCTCTTACAAATCACTTTTCTTGGTCATTCCTCCAGTCAACTGTGCCAAATAAGTCAACCCCTTTCTCAACTATGGATAAAGGTATGCTCAATGCTGCACTTCCAAGGATTGCTTATTCCATTTCTGGACCCCCAAGGAACTTGCCTTTATCTTCTTCCTTCTTGCTACCTGCTGTTTTCTGGGAGTGAGCAAGAGAAGGGGCAAGAGATGAACTTGAATCTGTTTAATCACTATTTGGTGATCATGCTAAAAGTAAATCCATGGAGAAGGAGGTAGAAATGGCAGTGAAACCTCATTCATTTGGAGCCCTCTAATCAATAAATTGTGATAAATTGGACAGGGACAAATTAAAATCGGTGTAACGTGATATTATCAGGGATGGAGAGGAGAGAGGTTTGCTAAGCAAATGATGAGTTTAGACTAGATTGCCAGGTGATTTTTTTTCCTTCAGAAAACAAACCCTTTTCAAATGCTGCAAGCATTTATTAGATATAATCATATTCATTACAAGCTACCTACTAGACTAAAAGTAATAAAACTGTCATTCTTCAGCCCAATTTTGTAATTCAGGTCTCTCTTTACTCATTCAGATAATTCCTCCCTTCTGTTTAGTCCAAAGCGGACTGTATTAGTGAGACTCCTCATGGATTATACTTCTTTATTGTATCACATCCCCAGTTAACATGACAATTGACTATTGGATATACCATCATCTTGTGTGCAGAATAAGTGCAACTGAGGGATGATGGTGACTTTCAGAAGGTCACACAGCTATGCTCTCACAAATCTATGCTGATTTTCAGGGTCACCTCTTTTGACGCTATTGCAGAAGGTGATTATCACATGTATCCATCCAGTGATAAATGTCAATCTGATTGCATGTGATATGTTTCCATAAGAATCAGGTTTATTCTCAGCCACCTTGGTTACATAGTAAATGGCGTCGTAAGGCCATTTCAGCGCTCACGACTGATTAGGAAAAATGACAGTCATCACAAAGCCTGACATTTATGAGTGGTTTTACTTTTTCAGAAATGCGTTCCTGCCTATTATCTCTGAAACCAGGAGCGGGAAAAGTACCTGTATTTCTTATTTCCCTGTATCTCTCCTGCAACCTTTAAATAATGATAAATGGGCAATTATATAAAATTGTTGACCTTTTCCCCCTCTAGATGTGACACTACACCTTCTGAGCCTATTCTAGAAATTTTACAGTTCTGTAAAAATGATCAGCAACATCTCAGGCTGTTGTAATTGTGTACATGCTTGAAAGGCTGACGTCATCATTTGTGTGGTTTTAATTTATGAATATGTGAACTCAAGAACAAAGTCAATCACTGACCCAGACTTATGGATGACCTACCCAAATATTGCTTGGTGTTACCAGCTTTCTAAATTTGGCCAAATGAGGCCTAAACAAAACAGAGTTTATCCTTCCTCGATGAACTATAAATGCAAAGGCAAGGACCATGTAAATTAGAGCTGTGGTTTGGGGATTTTTAACCTACAAACTGCAAATCACTCTTTTGTGTTAGTGCTTTATTACAACATGTGTGCAAATGTGGTAATTAAGAGCCAGTAGGTTGTTGCAGTGATAAGCCCTGATCACCAGGGGTTTGTGACACAGTCAGTGAAAGTCTGTCGCTGTAAATCACACCAGAATGAGGATTTAGCTGATGGATTCCCACACAGACACCTCCGCTGCCCTCCACCACTGTCTGTTGCCTCGGATGCTCAGTCTCCTGAGCCTTCCACCCGCCCTGCTTCATCCTCTGAGTACAGGGGAGGGGTCAGCTTGACTTTTCCATCTACCTTAGAAGGGGGGCTCAGATGAGTGAAACAAGTTAACCATATCTGGGGTGGTGATATGGCAAAGTATTACAAACCCTACCCCACTTCACCCTTAAGTTGTATCTGACTTTCATTCTATGTATTTGAATGGATTTCCGGTACTCTTATTTTCCATGCTGAAAATCAGCATAAGTAGGGTGACAAGGAAGACTGTGGTACTTTGGGGAACAGTAGAAGAGAAAGTTTTCAATGGGACCATTTGGGATCCTTTGACTGCAATGAGAATTAAATGATAAGCCCATTGTTGTTGAGTCAACTCCAACTCGTAGCAACCCCAAAAGACAGCACAGAACTGCCCCCCCCCAATCAGGATTCCAAGGCTATTAACCTTTGCAGAAGCCAACTGCCATATCGTCCTCCTGCAGGGGGGCTGGGGCGTTCCAGCCATGGATCTGTGGGTTAGCAAGTACGCATTGTAGCCCCTACACTGCCAGGCCTCCTGGTATGGTTTGTACCTTGAATGGGAAACCATATAGGAAGTGTTGGGTGTGGCTAGGATAGACACTTACACATTCATCATTTAAACCAGTGGTTCACTTACAGAATTACTGCTAACAAAATGCAACTTTATCGTCTTTGAAAATATATCCGCACTCGAGTCAACAAAGATGAAGCTAGGGAAGAACTTAGAGAATGTCTTTGGATAGATACAAACAGTAGCTTGCAATTTAAATTAGTTGTGTTTCCTTTCACACGGGTGCTTTCAAAATACCAAAAAAGTGTGTGTCGGCAGAAGAAATTCAAACCTGTGTCTCACCCCTATCACTGGCAATCTTTTTACCCCTTAAAGTCCATGCATTTGCTTAGCAAGTATTCTCTTCAAAGATAGTAAAAAGGTACACTTCACGACAGTCCATTTCCAAATTCTATCAGCTTCCTATTTAGTTGTACATAGATGAATGAGGTTGTACTGTTTCCCATACATATCAATGAGATCTTCAGTTTTGTGTGTATTTCTTCTTCCTCCACGTATGTCTCCAATTCTCCTCTCCTATGCCACCGTCTCTTAACCACTTCTCTTCCACACCCAGAATTCTTTGACATTCTTGGGCCTTGGGTAATGGACATGAAACTGCCTCGGCCTTTACCTGCAACAAGATGGACCTTTTATTGGCAGGCGCCACCCATAAAGGTAGACGTCCTGGATGCTCAAGGTTAAGATGGGACCCACTGACTTTTGATTGACACTGTTGTGTGTGTAGGCAAGAATCATTACAGATCGATGGCACTCCCTGGGTCTTAGCGGAAGTTCCTGTGAATTCCTGAGACTCTGGTTTGGGATCGAGGAGTAGGGTGAGTATATTATGCTCTTCGTTGATTTGCATGTCTCTGTGCTGGTACTGCTTCCTGGAAGTATGAAGAAACTGGTAGTGACTGAATTTGCTCCTTGAACTTACTCAGGTCTTCCTCCCACAAGCAAACCCTCACTTTCTCTCAAGTGGCTGCTTCAAGCAAGGGACTTTTTTGCCTTAAGAACTGAACCAGGCCAGTGACTGCCAAAATCATTGCCTTTACCAGATGTTAAAGAATAAATGTTACCACCGAGGGAGGAAAAAAGTCGTAATCCAGAAAGAAAACACCTTTAAAGTCATTCCATTCTAGCAATTTTTGAAATTGACTGCGTGACTTTAATGTAGATTTCTATGATTTGCCTTTGATATTATCTTGATAACTTGAATGTGTTTCTTATTGACAAATAATGAACAATGTCCAACCCCAGAGCTACAGAAAGAGCAGCAGGAGTGAAAAGCCTGAAGGTAAGAATGCCGTTATGCGATCATCAGGAGGAAAGACACCCGGGCCATTAGAGTGAAAGGTGTATGTGTCTGCCTTCTCTGCCCACCTCCAATCCAACCTTTTGGTGTCCTCTCACTTGAAGGGATGAGTATAAAACCACACTGTCTGAAAGGTAGGACAGACATGGAACAGAAGCATGGAAGATCTGAAGCAAGGGAACTACCTTGGGTGAGGGTGGGCATTGGGATTGGTGGAGAAGGGTGGGGGGAAATCTTTTTTATGGAGAACCATGAAAATCCGTGCTCTTTTAACTTCCTAGATAGCGGTATAGCATTTGGCCCTTGGCCCATGAGACAAATCTCCATTAGTCAGAGATGGCAAAAAATCTGGTCCAAGTGCTGGATTTATCATCCTGCTTAATTTGATCTGGCCTTGAAACAAATATTTCTCCAAATATGAAGCAAAGGCAGTAGCACACATTGATATGTAGGATCTGTAGTGTGTCCTGTGTCACATCACTATTTTGGATGCAGATGTGTGGATGCTGGAATGCATGCTTGAAGAAGATGGTGTGGGCCCTGCCACAGCGACCAGGCATCCACTCTCAGGCCTGCTAGATGACTTCATTGGTTGCAATCTATTTAGGATTCTGCTACGACTGACTCTTTTTCTTGAAGTCTTCCAAATGCATACCCCCCCTCCCCCCGCCCGCCTGCCCGCCCAAGTCCAGGGAATGAACTAGAAAGCTTCAGAGATACTCATCATAGTATGTCTGGTAAAGATTGGTTTCTCTCCACCTTCTCAATCTGTACCTTTTTGGTTTTTAGCACCATTGGGTTGAACTACAGGAAATACACGTCACATACATAACAAGTCAACACCAAATTTGATAGTTTGGCTTTCAATAGATTCTAAGACAGGTTTAGATAGTGAGTCGTCCAGAATATGTACTTGGGAAGGTATCCATGGCCGCTTTGTGTTCCAAACTGGCTTTGGCAGCTTCCCTGAGCCTCTTCTTTCTAACTGTCAGGGACAAATTAAAACTGAAGTCTTACTGACAAAGTAGGCTGTGTAAAATAGTCCGCAACCCATAATGATTAGGGATTTCTACAGGCGGAGGCTGGACAGAGGCCAGATCTGGCAGAAATCCATCAGTGAACATTATAACCTGTGGAATCAAGGGGTCTATTGCTTTAAATTTTGAGAAGTTCTCATTTCGAACACTACTGGATTTACCCACATGACTAAACGTTGGTTATAGGGCTGTTTCTTTAGCACAGATACTTATAGATAGGTTTCAATCACTAGCATTGTTAGATCCTTAATGAAATGACTCACAGCTTTCAACTCTTAATGCATGCATTATTGAATTTTCTCTCTGCGCTTATATTAAATTATGATCCCATTAGCAAGGAGTTAAATAGGTTTGAACTACATTTGTGAATTGCACAGATACAAATACTCTCAGAGGCCGCTGCTAGCAGTTAAGCACTGTGAAAGTCTGCAAATCACTATAGTTGCCCCTTTGCAATGAAAGTGACTGGGATGGCCAGTGGCCAGTAATGCCTGCAGTACTATGCATGCATGCTCCGAGTGTGGGGAGAAAGCTCCGGCTAATACAAGAGCAGAAGAAATGAAAGAACATAAACCTTCATGCTTCTGCAATCCTACATGCAGGCACCTCAGTACACAGAAGGGGATACAGCTGCAGATGTGCTGGTGTTGTTGCAAGTCAGGTTTTAAACTGCCATGGGCTCTAGCAGCTGCTCTGTGGAGAGCTATTACTCTTCCCGACACCTGGCCCTGGTCAGTCTCCAGAAAGGAATGGAAAGGACCTGATAATAAATGCTTTGGTCCATCAAAGAATCTTCTCCTCGTTGGTCCTAACAGCTTTCCTCTAGTTCCTAAATGCTTCCTACTCCCACCCCCAACTATCATGATCCAAATTCTACCTTGCAAATCTGGCTAGACCAGAGGATGTACACTGGTACAGATAGGAACTGGAAATACAGGGAATGCAGGGTGGAAGATAGCTTCAGGGCCAGCGGTGTGAGTGGCAATACTGGGAGGATAGAGAGTGAGTGGGTTGGAAAGAGGGAAGCGATTACAAGGATCTACAGGTGACCTCCTTCCTGAGGGACAGACAACAGAAAAGTGGGTGAAGGGAGACGTCGGACAGAGCAAGATATGACAAAATAATAATTTATAAATTATCAAGGGCTCATGAGGGAGCAGGGAGCGAGGCGGGAGGGGGAAAAATGAGGACTTGATGCCAGGGGCTTAAGTGGAGAGCAAATGTTTTGAGAATGTTGAGGGCAATGAATGTACACATGTGCTTTACACAATTGATGTGTGTATGGATTGTGAGAAGAGTTGTATGAGCCAAGGAGGAACTCTTAGTAACTTATAAGGGATATGGTAGGAGAAGGGCTGCCAGCTTAGGTTGTGAGAAGTCTCCATGTGCATCATCGAGCTATGAGGTTGTTAGCGCAGGCTTCTAGTTAAGTGGAAGCCCTAGCTCACTCTTCCTTTGACTTCTCTGCTGTGAGCTTGTCTTTCTCCATGGCCTGTGCATGTCGGGTCCCTCCGAAAGGCAGCATTGGTGATCTTGTGGCAGTACTCATTGCTGTGTACGAGTCTCTGCTCAGAACAGAGAAGAGAAGCCATTCTGTGGAGCCATTTCGAGCCCACAACCTCTTGGGTGGGTAAATCGTCCTAAAACCCTGAGACCCTAGATTTTTCAGGCCCGGGGCCATAGCTATAGTACAAATTCCTCTCTATGGGATCACCAGATTATTTAGAGGAATAAACTCGATCATTCACAAGGCCCTAATTTTTTCTTCTTGTCCCCCATGATGAAGCTCGGGATCTCACAGCCATCTCTCAAAATGCCTGTGTTCATAACAAGCAATACAGAATGCCTCCCAGATATTTATTTCAGTATTTAGGTATCACCTGAAAGCAAACTTAAAGAATAAATTAGGCACTGCTTTGGAAATAGATCAACATTTTTATCTCACTAAAAAAAAACAAAACAGCATTTTCCACTTTCGCAGAATAAAGATCTTAGTTTCTCTGATCCTAAAGCTGCCTTTGACTATAACATTTGCCATCAGTAAGAGAGCGTGGAGGCTTTGAACTAGCTGGGTGGTTCATACAGGACCCAAGCCCGGCCTCCAGGCAACCACCACCTGTGGAGCAGAGGCGTGGGACGGGGCGCCCGGCCTTTTGCAGCTCACCTATTGCCAGGTGTGCATGGCAGAGATAAGCAGGCATTTGCACCAGCCAATGACGTTGATTTCAAAAGTAGAATTCATTATCGATACATTATGAATAATATTGTTTTAAAAAAACGGTTGCTACAGAGTCGACTCTGACTCACGGTGACCTCCTTCGTGTGTGTCGCAGCAGGACTATGTGCTACCGGATTTTCAAGGACTGGTTTCTCAGAAATACCTCACCCGACCTTTTCCTGAGGAGCGGGTTAACCATTTATACCACCCAGGGACTCCATAATCATGATACCCCCCCCCCTATAAAATGGAACACTGAAAAAACAAAACCAGGTGTCACTACTTATAACTGTGTCCCCACACTCGGGAACTAGCATCCAGTCACAGGCCAGCATGATCTGCGTTGATTTTTAAATGAGATCTAATTCGCAATGACTGCTGCCCTCTCAAGCAGATCAGTGGTGTGGATATTTTGATGACTTGCCTACAGCGAGACTTTTTCTTCTTAAAGGAACTTTATACGCCCTGTCTCCACCCCAACAATTGACAAGCAAAATAGAACAAAGAGTTGTTGTTTGTAAATAATCACTCATTGTTAGCTCTGCCATTTCCCAGGGAGAGTTGTATTGTCACAAGGAATGGTCCTGAAACTTACAAGTGTGAAATTCTCCTGGTGGCACTGTAGGTCCCAGAGAGGAACACAATTTTGGACAGAGGGACATTCCCAGGCCCCTGAAATCCCATCGCAACGCTCTCCTGCTTTCTCCCTGAGCAAGCTGACCCCTCTCTTTGTTTACAAAGGGCTCCACACGCAGCGGAAAGTTCATAGCAAGCCCTTCAGAGGGGAGAATGTCTGACTAATTTCCACGATAGGAATCTGACCTACTTTGTTTAATTCTATCTGTTCTCTTTTGAGGTGAGCATGATAAATATTTCTGACTTATAATTCTCTTAGGTACCAGTTAAGGGCCTGCAGTAATTGCTCTGAGACGTCCCCCTGGAGATAGATCGCTACCCCCACAGTAAAAGGAAGGCCCTGGTTGTCAGATCTGTCCTTGCTAGGATGATAGCTCTTGAGAATATAGTGGTCTCTGAAGAAAAACAAAGCACCATTATGAATAGCCAAGCCTGATGAGCAAAAATAAAAAGGGCTGCGACCCTTCTGTACATTCCATGGGAACAATACTGAGTTGACTAGATTCATTTGCCTTCTACCCTGCCCCAGAATTTGCTGTGCAGACTTGAGCAGATTGCTTAACCTATCAGTGCCTCCGTTTCTTTGCTTACAGAGACCATGCAGCTCCCTTCTTAGAATGACGAAACTTGACAAAACAACCATGCTAACAATAACTTGGTGAAGGCACTGGACTGAAAAGCAGAATGGCAAGTTAGTTCTTAAGTGGAGCTACATAATACACAAGACACATTCCCTGCCCTTGAGAAGTTAAACTGTCCTCTGGCGTAGGCATGGGCAGACATAACCAGACAAGGTAGAAAGTGGTAGAGGGCGAAGAGGAAAGCTTCGTGGAGAAAGTGACATTTGAAACGCCCACTTCATTCCACTTGATTTCTTCAAAATATCCATGTGTGTGCGTGCGTGTGTGTGTGTGTGTGTGTGTGTGTGTGTGTTGGGGAGGGCGTAATAAATTTTGTTGGGATTGGGCTTGGCAACACAAATAGTAAAGTACAGTAAAAGAGAAAATTATGTGGGAAAAGGCCATTTTTCCTTGCCATCATGGAAATTTATTCTACCCTGCAGCAACATAGACTTCTAGGAGCTTTGGCTTCTAAGGTACTTACTCTTTCTTTTCTTGGCACCTATCCTAACCTTGTTAGGTGGTATTATCTGTGATTTCTGATTACAGCTTTTATCCTCCTTGGCTGTGCCGATGCTTGATATGTTTGTTTTTCTCCCGCATTTTTATTTAGAAGTACCCAAATGCACATTGGTTCCCTGCCAGATTGCACAAGCCCTGTGATGTGTTTGGTTTTTCTTCTCCAATCAAAGACTAAAGTTGGAGAAGTATATCATGTGCCAGATATCTCTCAAGTCCCAGGGCATCTCAGTCAAGGTCTGGATGCTGTACAAGAAAGTTTCTCACCAATGCCACTATTGGCACGTGGGGCTTAATAAGTCTTTGTTGAGGGTCTTGTGCAGCTCAGGATGGCTAGCAGCCTCCCTGGCCTCTAACCCATTAAGTACTAGTACCACTCCCTTTCTTATATGTGACAATAACCAATGACTTCAAACATTGCCAAATGTCCCCTGAAGGATAAGATTTCCCCCATTTAGAACCACTGCTCTGAGGAAAACTCTGTCATGGTGGAGGCCATAGAAGGAAGCGCAGTTACTAGGCGCTCTGGAAGCCACTGGATGGCCTGCAGGAGGGAAAGAACACTGAGCAGAAGCAGGATGCTAAGTGGATGGTGGCACTCATCCCCTTAAGAGTGGGTAGAGGAAGTGCCTTCCCCCTGCCAAACCAGCACTTCCCCAACGCCCCCCACCACCCACCCATTCAAGGCTCTTTTAACATGCTTGAAAGTTATCGAGAGTCCCAAAAAATAGTTTGTTGGCATGTACTCTACTAATATTTACCATATCAGAGTCAACACTGAGGAACTTACCAGATTTTCATTCATTTGTTTAAAAAACAACAGTCAACTGAAGATATATGTTTGTATAAGTAGCATGCTTTATGAAAATAACTGCTTTTTAAAAAATAGTGAGAAGAGTTGCATTGTCTAACATGTTTGCATACCTTTTTAATATCTGCCTTAGCGGAAGGGACCGGGATTCTCCTTTCTGCTTCTTCATGCAGTCTGTTGCGATATGGCCCATCAAGTGGCCCCCAGGAATTAGAGTGAAATGGGCAATTTCTCAATAGTTTTAGAACCAGATTTTCGACCTTGAAGGGGCTCTGATGAAAGAGCTTCGAGAAAACCCCAGCAGTCTGGAGACCACACTCTGAGAAACCACGCCTCTGAACTTAACATGCCACACTTTTAACAACTCGCTTTGCTTAAAGGCTGAAGAGCGGCTGTACAAACAAGGATCTCTAGGGATGGGGGAAGTTCTTTGTTTAGACCTGAGGGTGAATGTGTTTAATCAGACTACTCTGTTCCAGAGATCTAGCAAGAGCAGCAGTACAGGAAAAAATGAATGGGGGCAATTTGAAGAACACAGTGCCTCGAGGGAGGACACGGCTCAGTAAGAGAGGAGTGGGAGGACAGTGGGCTCTTTGCAGTAAGAAAGAGAATGTACAGAAAGAAGAAGATAAATGCTTTTGTCCTCTTTCCTGTGATCCCGATGGATTCGGTCTTGTGTATGCCATTGCTAGTTGCCATAGTGCTGAGCCTGAGTCCGGCACCTGACGAAAGACATAATATAGTGACAAGATTTTTTTTTTAAGAGGAGGATAGGGAAGAAGGCAACTTCAACACTAGACTCCAGGCCAACGATGACCTGTCCTTTAAGAGAGTCAGATTTGATTTTTATGGCCAATAATATCTTAAAGAGCCTCAAAACTTCCATTTGAATATATGGTTGTACTTTGCATTCCAAGCAACTCTGGTTGCCATTGGAGAATGCTAGGTTTCCGAACATTCATTCAAGGAGCTCGTGACAGTTTGAAAAGACCCCAATCTCCCAGTGAGACATCAAATGCAGATATTCTCCATATGAGCCCCTGTGCTCACCTGGAAAGTGTTGCCACCTTGACACTAAAGGTTTGACCGTTTTCCAATCTCAGCAGCTCTGAAATTCTTTAAAAGATGGTAAGATTTTCTCTAAATGAGATGGCCCCTCTGCTCTCCACAGCAAATGGGGGAAGAAAGGTAATGGCTTTGTAAACTTGGACTGATAGAAGCCAGATCTTGGCAATTAAAGGAAGCCTTGTCAATGTCTAGATCAGTTGGGTGGTCTGGCTTATCAAAATAAGCAAAGAAGTTCGGTGGCATGTTTATTGTTACTTAATTTTGTCTGCTCTGGTCCTTTTCAATTGGGGACGTTTGGACCAGTGTGAACTAGTGTTGGTGATATTTTCCAAATAAGTCAGTTGCTTCATAATAGAATCATGCCATGCTCAATGTATCATACATTTTTTATCCAGAGTTATGAGAGACTCTTCATTTAGAATTCACTAGCCTTAGAGAGAAGACAAGGCAAAGGTCACAATTTCCATTTTACCGCTGCAGAAACAATCTCTACGAGATCAAAGCCTTCTCCTATTTCTTGAACACAGTTGTTTCATGCATTTGTTCAGGAACTATGAATGTGGCCCTCACCCTTTAAGTGGATGACTAAGAATCAGTGGCATGGCCTCCTGGGGATTTATCAGCCTTTCAATTCAAGAAGTCCTGGCTTTCTAGAACAAGGTCTCGATTCTGTGGCCTAGTAGTGACACACTGGACAGATAGCTACAAGGTCAGCAGTTAGAAAACCACCAGCTGCTTCGGGAGAGAAAGATGGGGTTTTCTAATCCCATAAAGATTCACAGTCTCAGAAACCCTGTCCTAGAAGGGTTGCTATGAGTCACCATCCACTCGATGGCTGTGAGTTCAAATTCGTCCTCCTGTGGTGCTACCCACTGTAGGCCACAGCATACCATTTTAGTAATCCATTTTCCAACAATGTGGCCAACTCTGTAGTAATCTAAGTTGGCCACAGATAAAATGGGTAGCCATATCAAACAGCCAGTCAGTAACTCAAAAACAGTCCTAGACGGATTCTCCCATCGTTGAAAGCACTCCTCTTGCTCAGAAGTCAGAGGGCCAAGTTCTATGTTTCATAGCAAGACCAATATGTGCATACAGCCTTCAGACCACATGTTTGTGGAGTCAGGACTTGTACGTAGTGCAGGTCTTTCTGGGGACCGTGTTCAGTTGTGAAACAGATATGTGGAACAAAGGACAACTAATTAACAGGCATGCTATTCACTAGTCTGCCTTCTATTCTGTTGGGATCTATCCATTCTCCTTGGTACACTATATGGAAACTCTTCTCCTTGTGGTCATGTCCCCTCCCTACTTCCCCATAAAGCTTGCTTTCTGTCTGGAGGTACAACAAGACACCCAGTTAGATCAAACCCACCACATCTCTGTCACAAAGCTACTACCAGCTGCCGCCAACGATTGTCACCCATGGGGAGACCCTCCTCACTACACAGAGCCTACTTGAGGAGTGCCTTTTTTCCCCTCGATCCTCATTATTTAACAGTGTGTGCCGATTACTCAAAGCGATATGGGCAGGCCCTGGTAAATATAGCGTCGCTGTAGTGTTAACTTGTGATAAGGTAATGCTCAGGTTGCCTGCAGTGTCTGAAATTACTCTGTGGCCAGGGCCCCCTGCTTTATCGCTTTCTATAGTTTTAAAATAGTTTGAAGCTTGAATAACATAAAATAACATAATATAATGTTATTTATGTTATTTCCCACGTGAAGAACGCCTGTAAACCTTGCAGTATTGAAACTCAGTGAACAAGGCATCTTAGACAAGCTGAAAAACAAATGGTGGTACGATAAGGGGGAGTGCGGAGCCAAGGACTCCGGGAGTAAGGTCAGTCACTGAAGGTCTTTTTGTACTGATTAGCAATCACATTTTGACCCACTCTTTATTTTCTACCCTCAAATGGCTTTCCTTCCCAACACACACTCCCTGACACAGTGGGACCCCTTTATAACACCGGCACTCAGGCCAAAGGCAAACACCAGCCTCCGCTGTCTGCCCCCCCCCGCCCCCCCCCCCCCCCGCCCCTGGCGTCAATCGCCGAGTGAGTCCATAGAGCTGCTGTGATCAGGGAACTCAATCTGGCCCCACGGTGGTTTCCAATGCTATAAAAGAATGAGCTGTGTTATAAGGGGGTTTTACTGTATTTCACATGTCAAAAGTTCAAACAAACAAAAGATCTAACAACAATGACCCATTCCCTCCCCCAAAAAAGAACCAGTTGTGACAGTACTTTTTTCTTAATCTCCTGCAGTGTCAGAGGCTTTGTAGTTGTAAATACCTTTGCTTATTAAGATATTATGTCGATCCCATCTGATAACAAGTCAAACAAGTCAATATCAAAGACTGGGCTCTGGACGCAAAGTGACTGGCCTCACCCTAGCTGTGGCTGTATTGCGTTCAGCATCTGTTTGGGATCGCAGAGCTCATTAAGTCTGTCACACTTCCCTCTTCCAGTGGTCTCATTTGAATCTCTGTACAGAATAGTTTAACAATTTCGCCGCATGCTCCTTGACGGTGTACATTGTCAGGTCAACATCACATTGATAAGCATGAAACACTCTTCCCCCACCTCCTTCCTGCCCCCCTTCGCTCCCTTAAGAGAGTTCTTTTTAGTTTCAATATTTTGCCTCTCCTTTTTTTGAACTAATATCGTGGTATCAGTTAATTCATTTCATGAAATGCCACTCATTTTCCCTGTGCAGCGAACCATTTTGCTACTGGTCTTTTACATCCCACATCAGGGAATTCTGTAACTCTTGTGAAACTTGAATATGTGGAACTTGAAACTGTCCTTGTTGCTAGAGCTTAGGTGAGCTAGGTCAAAGAATATTTCACCCCCATCAAATAACATCACATACATAAACACACACGTGTGTGTAATTACAGATAAGGGTGTACTGGAAATTGGAAATAAACATCCTTACAGAGAGCATCACTAGTCTCCTCCTTCAGGAGATGGTCCACTGCTTCCTAAGTGACCAAAATGCACACTACTTGTCTGGTTGCCATTTATCCTAGGAGAGTGGCTATTTCAAGCTTGCTGTAGACATGAGACACTTGCACACCTAGTTCCCTTCCAACCATGTGATTCATGTCCAATTGGCCTTTTAATTAGGCAAATAAGCTTAGGGCTGGTGCCCTAACTAGAAACTAGAAAGACACAGCCGTACGGTTTTTGAATTGAATTCTTTAAGTGATCCCAGCACTAGCTGAGCCGTGACGAGTCGTGTCAGCAATGGGCACCGTCGAGTCGCTCAGTTATTATATAAATAAGACGCTCAGTTCCCTGCTTTAGTCATTTGGGTGTTCCATTCAATTCCATCAGCAGCAAAATGGTTACATCCCCTCTAAAAAGACTACAAAATGCTATTTTATTTTCTTTTTCCAAAGAAAGACTCCTGGCCCTTGGTGTGTCCTACCTCAAGGTAGGGCTCCAGGCACCAACTCTGATCGTTCTGAACAGTTCAGATTCTGCTTTTTCGTCTAGGCAGATAGCTTAGTGAGACTAGCACAGTTTGACCTGAAAGTCACTGACCGGCTTCCTTGTTTTAACCACACACCCCCCAGCCTCGCCCCCTATGAAATAGAAAATAGACAAGTGGAATATTTTTAGTAGTAGTAGTATTCTCTACTACCTACTCCCAAATAAAACCTAAGAATCAGCTGAACTTTTTTTAACCATCAGCCTCCTGGAGAAGCTTTCTGATTCATATGGAGTCAATCCAGAAGCCAATGGTTCCTTCTGGACAGTTTTAAGCTCCCAGGAAGGTGGAATAGAGTCGATTCTTGAGCTACACCCTTATTCGTGCAGCACAGAGGCTTGCTGTCTTGAGTTTAACTAGGGTAAGAAGTTAGCTACCACTCCCCAAAGGGAACAAAGATTTCGCAGCCACTGAAGGACAGGGAAAAGTTATCCTTTTTTTTTTTTTGGAAGTGACCCTTGTGCAGTAAGTCCCCAGATAAGAATATCAGGAACCTCTAAGATTCTTACCTGGTATCTTTAAAGGCTAGCTGGCAAAGTTTGTCCCAGGGAGAACAAGGGAGAAAGGGGTGTTGCGGGGCAGAGAGAGGAAAGAGTGCTTCAAGTTCCCAAATGAAAAGAGTGTTACATGTCTAGAGATTATGTCACACCTCAAGTCTGGCAAATGGTGCTGATTGCGGCTGGCAGAGGAATACATTGTGCTTGTGTTTACGCTTTGATTCCCCTGGCCCCGTGGTGTTTCCTTGAGTTGTTGAACACCATTTTGAGGTACTACGTGACTTAAGGAATCGAACAAAAGAACGTTGAGGTGAGGATCACAAGTGTTCACAGAAGCACAGTCTACCATCTTGCTGGTCATTGGGAGACATTAGCCAATTGCCAGAGTTGAGTCATAACACTTACATCAATGTTATTTGACAACTTAGAACTCTCCTATACTCTTGTATTGTCTTATAATATCCCAGTGCCTTTGTTTTCCCCAAGAACTAATCGCCTTGTTCATTTCTCTTAGGACAAGACCAGCGCTCTGAGCCTGAGCAACGTGGCAGGAGTTTTCTATATACTTGTTGGAGGTCTGGGGCTGGCCATGATGGTGGCTTTGATAGAATTCTGTTACAAATCACGGGCAGAGTCCAAACGCATGAAACTCACAAAGAACACCCAAAACTTTAAGCCTGCTCCTGCCACCACCACTCAGAATTACGCTACATACAGAGAAGGCTACAACGTGTATGGAACAGAGAGTGTTAAGATCTAGGGGTACGGTGAAGGTCTAGGAAACTAATCTGCCTTACTTTTCTGTGTGTTCATCTCTTTCTTTCCATTCTTGCTTTGTCTTTTTATTTAGTTTATTGTTTCAAGCATTGTCTTTGCTTCGCAACCATTTCATTCTTTGGAAACAATGGCTGTGCTCTCTCATCAAGCCATGGTGCTTTTCTAACCACCAATTCATAATTACATTGCAGTCTGTGACCCAAAGAGAAAACTAAAGTTCGCTAGAGGTGCGTCAAGCAATGGAAATATATGCAAATCACACATGTGAGCCGCATACGCACATAATTTTTGATGTGCTCATAGCATATTCAAAATGGGAAAGAAAACAGTGACATTAAGCCTAATCACACATGAAGGGTTTTCAAAACATTTGTGGGAAAAATGGAATTCAAAGATAATGGATTTTTTTTAACAGACAAACTTTCTGAAGCCCTCTCATATTTTATTTACCCAGTTATTATGTCAACATGCAATCAATATAAAAATTAATGATGAATAAATTCTTTCATACTAAGTCTTAGGAATTTGACCTGTATTGGACACTTTCAGCACATCTCAGTTTATACCAGCTACATATCAAATGGTCAATGGTTACGTGTAGCTATGGCTAGCGGATTGGGAAGAGCAGTTCTAAAGAAAGCAGCTGCTTTGAATGGCTTTTAAGATCAGGGATGAACGGGAAGCCTTGCCCCTTTAAGTAGTGCCCTGTTCCACAGGGGAGTTGAGGTTCTTTTAGTAACCAATTTGCATGTGTCTCAATTCTCTTCATCTTGAGTCCTTTTGTTGTCCTTTCCTGAGAAATTATGTCTGGTAAGTATCTCCCAAAGGACAGTGGGGGCTCCCTCTTGCTGGCCACTCCCAAATACATACTCGGATGAACCTGAGTCCATCTTGAACACACCCCACTGATAGCACAAAGATATCCAAAGGCCAGCTTGAAATTAGGAACCAGATAAATTCTGAACGTGCTGAAAAGCACATGCTCTAGTCTGGTTACCTCCAAGTTCATCTGTCATCGCTCACACTCCTACCTGAAGTGGAACCGAACAATTGGCAATGTCATCTCACTCATTTGAGGAGGAAAACGTTTGACTCCATGAGTAAAATTGCCACGTTGCACCTCTACAAAGGCATTTGTGTTCTGGCCTTCTTGTATTTCACATTAAGAATCTACATACAGCCTTTAAAAATAATACTAATATTTGAATCCAAACCAGTCATTTGCTTTCATGAAGGAAAGCATCATCTCGTTTGGTGAATTTGCTGATTGTTCATTTCTGCTGCACATGGTAACATTTTACCGCAAGGTCTCTACTACACTGACCAGGGTTCCCATTTCATTGCGTGTGTGTGATATATGGTTTCATCTGTTATTAGCATTGTTTGCATGTTCACACCTAAGGTGTTTGCTCCCTTTCAATATTGTACTCCTTGAGTAATTTACATAGGTTCATTACAATTTTGTATATTTTATTTTCTTTGTCTTAGGATCGTTTAATCATCCCGATTTCTGAGGTACTGACATCCAAATAACTAATACACCTTAAGTCTATATGACACTTTCCCAAGCATCCTTATTTGCAGTAAAAATCAACCAAATAGTTTTTTTTTCATTTGAGGAAACCCAGCCACATCAAGTGCTTGCCCAAGGCAACACATCTGAGTATACTGCATCTTTACACACACATACAGCCTCTAACCTCTCTTGGCTGGACAGCCTCCAGAAACTTTGAAAACAAGGGAAAATTTCAGTCAAATGGAGAGCAGATTCCACTTGGCCACAAAATCCACTTTGAGGGACGCGGGATGGGTCCTGCATTTCTGAGTTTCTCACAAGCTTCGATGCTGTTCACAGAGTAGGAAGATCATGAGGGAAATTATCTCAGAGAATTTAACCTTTAAAAAAAAGAGAAAGAGGAGAAAGAAAATGTGCTCCGCCAGCCTGTGTTCAATGGGTAGGCTTTTTGCGATCCTGCGATGGAGTGTCAGAACATCCCCCCTGAAGGAAGAGCCTCAGAACCCGTGTCTGCTCCTCTGGCTTACCTTGGTTGTCTTGGCTGACCTACTTTTATGAAGCAAAAGTCAGAGTAATGGAGGTACACACACCCTGATAACCATCTCCGGGATAAAGTGGAAAGAAAATCCAGAAAGAGCCTCTGCAAACAAATCGATCCCCCGAGGCTGTGTGAAGTCTCAAGACAAGAAGGAAGGAGGGCCAGGAGACCTTATATGTGTCCATCAAGAGCCCCAACGCAGGAAAAGAAAAATAGCCAACTTCAGCCAGTTGGCTGGTGGAGAGGGAGATCCTCACCCATTCATCTCTTATTTTCCAAGAAGTTCTGGAATATTTCCCAGCAACTTCTAGCTTGTTGCCTAGTTCTTAGGCTTCTGGTTCTTTGGCCTGGCATGGAGTCTATTTAGGGACACAAAGATCAGGGTTAAACTTTGATTGCTAATTATCAGGGCCAACCGTCGAGGATCATAGTTCCCAGGAATTCTTTAGGAGATCTTGGGATGATGGAAATCGTTAGCATGCTCACTTTCTAACCAAAAGGTTAGAGGTGCCTCCGAAGAAAGGTCTGGTGGTCTCCTTCCAAAATAATCAGTCATAGAATATTCTTCAGGACGGATGACTTAGGAGCAAATCACCTCCAAAAAATATGGTCCAGGTGAAATCTAGGTTTTATGGGGAAGAAAATAAAACCACCAAACTCATAGCCAACTATCTAGTCAATTCTGATTCACATCAGCCCTGTACAGTTTCTGCAACGACACATCTTTAGGGGAGCAGATAGCCTCATTTTCTCCTGCAGTCCAACTGGGGGAGGGAGGTGTCAAGTGCTAGCTTCATAGTTAGTATCCTAATGCCTAGGCGACAGCACCACCCTAGCTCCTCGGTTTTTTGAAAGTCATCCTTAAAAGTGGCAGGAGTACTCTCATTGCTCCCTGGTGACGGTGGGCTCGGGATTGGTAGACTCATGAGAACTCGTGCCTCAACCTCAGGTCGTGTTTGGTACTCACAAGGAGCCCTCGTGCCGCAGTTGAGTTAAGCACTGAGCCGCTAACCACACGATTGGTGGTTGGAACCCACCCGACTTGGAAACCCTCTGGGGAAGTTCTAAACTGCCCGATGGGGTCGCCATGAGTAGGGAACCACCCAACAGCAATGGGTTAAGGAGCAGACAGCCTCTTGTCTACCTGCTGCCTCTCTGGTTAATGACCCATATTGGCGGTGTGACCCCCAAACACGCCCTGACCATCAAGCGCTCCAGGTTCACCGTGCCCTACATTTGCCAATAGTGCTAAGAATGTGTCCCACTTTCCTCGTTGCTGTGCAGAACCACCTTGACTTTTGGGGTTTTCTTCAATGGTGTTTTCTGTGTTTGTTTGGGGGGGAAAGTTGCCCATTTAAAAGATATCATCCTATGTTGAGTGGGTAGTGAAAATATTGGTGTTCTTCATGTACAGATTTTTCCTTCTGTGAAAGTTAAAACTAGGAAATGATACAGTAAGAATTAGTGATATTGTACACCTGGACCAACAGGTTACATCATGATAAACAGGCCAGAGATTGTAGCTATCAAGGACTTTGTCTCGTTTGGATCCACAATCAACGCTCATGGCAGCAGAAGTCAAGAGATCAAAAGATGCATTGCACTGGGTGAATCTGCTGCAGAAGACCTCTTTACAATAGTGAAAAGGAAGGGTGTTAATGTGAAGACTAAGGTGTGACTGACTTAAGGCATGATATTTTCAGTTGCCTCATATGCATATGAGAGTTGGACATTGAATAAAGAAGCCCAAAGAAGAATTAATGTGTTTGAATTGTGGGGCTGGGGACAAATATAAAAAGTACCATGGACTGCCAAAAGAGTAAACAGATCTGTCTTGGGTGAAGTATGACCAGAGGGCTCCTTAGAAGCAAGGATGGCAAAACTTCGTCTCATGTATGTTGGAAATATTGTCAGGAGAGACCAGTCTGTGGTAAAGGACATCATGCTTGGAAAAGTAAAGGGGCAGCATAGGAGAGGAAGGCCCTCAAGGGGATGGGTTGACACAGTGGCTGCAACAATGGGCTCAAGCTTGGGAACAATTGTGATGATGCAATTGTGTCGTTCTGTTGTAGATAGGGCCACTCTAGTCCAGAACCGACTGAATGGCACCTAACAATAACACCATGGCTAATTGGGGAGGGGGACAGCCTTTGATCTTTCTGCCATAATTCTAAAAACCTCCCCAAACTTTGAGATAGATTAAATCACTAGACTTGGGACACTAAAGTTTCTGAGAAAGAGGTCACCTGCTTCCACGGCAGTCATAGTCTGCCCTCCTTGAGGCTATTGTCCTTCACATGCATCTTTTACATTCTCCTTTGAGATTCTTATTCCAGGGCCAATGGGCAATAGTGCTTGGGCCAATCATCTGGGATGGAACGTAGTGTTGGCTCAGGAGAGAAAACTGCATGCCGTCCGTGGAGAGAAAAAGATGGCGGTGTGAGCTTGAAGATAAAGCAATAGGGCAGCCTTCTGTGTTCAAAGTCAGGGGGCGAGCAGATGAATAACGCCAAGAATCCCCTCCATCAGGAAAGTGTCATCCACATCTCCATGGCCTCAGGACAAAGACACCATTGGATGCCAAGTCCTTTCTGGAGTCTCACGTTTCTGGTTTCCTCCTGCAGAGGCTTGTCTCTTCCAAGTGCTGGATTTTAGGAACTAACTTCATAGGTATCAAGGGACATGAGCCGTCTCCTTTCTAGCAAGCAGTCGATTTTCTTCTCACCGTCCAAATAGATTTTAATTCAACAAGCCAGACAACACTGTTTATCTTCTGCCATGGGTAAACAGTCCTTTATCACAGGTTCTACCATTAGAATACCACATAGGTGTACTTGTTCTGACTAGCTGTATTTAAATACCACTAAGCCTTTTGAGTATACTTAAAGCCTAAGCAATTACAGTCTAGAGTGAGACATCATGCAATGCCTGTATGGTGCTTAGCACGATGCGCATAGTAGAGAACAAACCTCAATTTAACCTATTGCAAAGCATTTGCATCGGGCTAAAGAATGTAGCCAGTCAGAATCTTGCCTAAAGATAACCAAATGGGGTGCAGTCACAGGGTTTGTTTGCTTATTTGTTTGTTTGTTTGTTTCCCAAGAGAAAGCCCCTTCAAATGTCAATGTCCCCTTGCCTTTGCAGATCCCTTCCCACTGGAGGCATGTGACGAGAGGAATCACTGAAAACGTGGCTGCTTCACGGATCCTGAGCCAGATTTCACTCTCCTTGGTGTCGGGCATGACACGAACATTGCTGATGGTGCAATGACCTTTCAATAGGAAAAACTGATTTTTTTTTTCCTTCAGTGCCTTATGGAACACTCTGAGACTCGAGACAATGCAAACCACCATCGAAATCTTTTTGCTTTGCTTGAAAAAAAAGTAAAATTCAAACCAACAAAAAAGTGGACATGCAAGATTCCAGTATGTGAGGGGAAAAAATCTTATTGAAAATCAATTGAACAAAAGCCATTCTTTGATACACAGTATAAAAACACCATATCCTGTAACACACACACACACACACACACACAGCATAACACATACAAATTTAAAATTCTAGTTCAACCAATAGGCCCCTCTTAGCTAAAGTAATCAATTCCTCCTGACTTCAAAAACAAAATATCTTTGACTCCCAGTGTTTGGGAAGACAGACTGGCATTTCTCCTAGGATGTGCTGACCGGATGTTTTTGGTATTTCCAATTGGTGGTGATGTTCTGTGTACCCTATTTCCTTTCAACGTGGCTGACATGTGTATAGCTTTAGAAGGGAACCGCAACACTTTGCAAATTCAAAGCAGTTGGGGAAAGGGCCTCAAGGGTGACTTCTCTGTATTCCAGACATGGCTTTGTGAACCTGCACTGGTAACTTCCCTGCGAAGAGATTAACAAAGCACGCGAATGCTCTCCTGCTGGGTAGCAAGGGGACAGACTGGGCACTTAGCAGGCATACCTCTCAGTGCTTTCCCCTAAAACGGATCCAGGGGCTTTCCAAGATTCCTGGAATTTCCGCTCACAGATCTGTTTTTCTTGCTTCCGTGTGTATTTTAAGCCAACATCGCTGAGTATTTTGCATCGAGGTGCAGGAAATGCTGCCGATACTCCCAGATGTGTTTAGAATATCTCTCTCAGAAACAACACTGTGCTTAGCTCTGCTTTCTCTGCTAAGTGTACCTTTCAAGTGCACACCACGGAGACAGGACCACGTCGCAAGGAGGGCCAGCGACTTCAGACCGCCGTTCTCAATCTGACTTTATTCTTGTTACGTCTGGCCTGCCAGCTGTAGCCTGTTTGTGCCCGTGGCTCTCCGTCAGACTGCATGTTTCCTTTCTTAGTCTGCAAAGATGAAAATGCATTCCCAGACCTATTGCTACACTGAGGGCCTCAGCATCACTCCCAGGTCCTTGCTTGGAGCAGTCTTTCCACGGACTCTCTTAGAAGATCGCTCCCCTGCTCCATGGCTATCTAGTAACTAATTGTGTACCTGCCGTTGACATCATCAGACCAGTCCAAGGAAACCGTGTCCGCTCACTAATTACCTCCTATATAATAGCGTAGGCTTTCTGTAGTTCAGTAGTGTGCTCTCATCGGTGATGTGCGTGCATTGGAAAGTTTCCAGACTGTAAGACCTAGGAGCTCGTTCGCATTCATTCGCCCAAGTGTGATCCTTAGATGCCTAGTGGACTCGCTACATAGTGCTCTTGTCTTCAGAAGAGAAAGGAAGAAGTCTCTTTCCAATGAAATGCTTTCAGAAAAGTGTAATATAAACTTTCGCGCCCCCCCCCAAAAAGTGTGTCATAATCAAATAACTCACCTGTCACATTTTAAATGGTATTGAACTAAAAGAAAGCTGTTGTGTTTCTGTTTTGCTTTTTCTGTTTGGTTTGGCTTTGGGGTTTTATTTTTGTTTTTTCAAGAAACTGTGACCTTTCAACTTCCAAATGCTATAACGTCCCCAGCACGGGAAGCTAATGCCGTACAAATATGAAGTTGTATAAAGCAAACCAACCAACTTACACACAAACGTTTTCATAGGCACTGTATAAAGAGAAATGTATGTTTATTGACGCAAATCAGTTTTTCAGAGAGGTAACTTCACTGAGAAGAAGAGGCGGGTAAATTAGTTTGATATTTTTTAAAAACTTGCATGTTTAAAAAAATTCTTGATTGCTTCAAATTTCTGCTACTAACTTCATGCTTATGGGAGTTTGGCGGTAGTCACTTGAGGTTTCTTTTTTTTTTCAATTCTTTTCTTTTTGTTGTTAAAGCTGTACTTCAGTGAACAGAAAAATTGCCAAGCAAACTAATGATCGTAAAAGCGTAAACTGCATGTGTGGGCATACATTACAGAGCCTCATTGCCATTGAGGTCTTGTACAAAGTTTTAATACATTTTGTAAATAAAATTGTAAAGAAAGACTTCTGTCCCTGTGCTTTAACTAACTGTCCCACAGGTGTCGAGTTAGTATTCACTGGTCTTCAACTGAAGTCACGCTCCGAATTCTCAACCCAAAGGGCCCTGTGCCACCAAGACCTTAGATTAGGGGTGTCAGGATCACCGATGTGAGAGAGTGTTTCCAAACAGCAAGAAGCAGGATTTCAGCTCAATGTGCGAAGAAGGGAAAATTTGACTTCAGTACTCTTCGTCCCCATTCCTTATACCCTCCACACTTTGGGACCAGAAACTAGTTTGTACCCTGACCTGGAACTAGTCCTCTCACTTCCAGATCTGACCTCCCAAGGAAGTGCCTAAGCTCAGGACTGATGAACTACAATGGGACTAAAAATTATTTCCATAACTCACTGACAAGTAACAAACAAATGAAACCTTTCATCGCCACCAAGTTGATTCTGACTCACAGCAACCTGACAAGTCAGAGTAGAACTGTCATTTCTGAGAAGACTGAAAGTCATCTTTCTCCTATGGAGCTGCTGACCTTGTGGACAGCGGCCCAATGGGTAGCCCACTAGGCCACCCTTACTAACTGGGTTCCGGGTCGTGCTGCTGCCTGAGCGGCTGATGATAAATTAATATCCACAAAGGTCCACCGATCTAGAGTGGAAAAAAGCAATGGGTAATTTAGGGCTGTAGAAATTTTAGACTATTTCTAAGAGAGAAACAGGACATTATTGAACTAGTCTGTTTTGGAGAGTCTGAACTCAGAATATAACTTTATCTAATAAATACGGCAAAGGATTCCATAAAGACCGGTGTTCTATGATGGCAGAGCCCAGGTGTGAGTGATTGAAATGAAGGAAAGGGGATCCTTTTCAGTGGAGAAAATGAGCCAGGTTTAGATGAGGCGCTAGATAAACAAAGGAAGAAAGTTACCTGGGGCCGGGGAGCGAGGAAGCTGTGAGTACAGGCTTTGAAGAGGAAGGCAAATAGGAGCGGGGAAAGAAGACTTTCTGGAGATACGGAAGTACAGAGGGGCTGATGTAAGTACACTTTCATCACCTTAGCCTATAGGGTTCAGCATATGACTCCAACTTTCACTGTCCTGAAATGCCGGCTGCCTGGAGAACCCCCCACAGATCGTCACTCTTCCACCACTTTCCTCTCCTTTGGTGACAATGCCTACGGCAGTCCCAGCAGAAGGAACTGCTTCTCCAGGGTGCGGCTTCCGTGACCAGATTGGGATGATGGCCCCCTTCAGTTCAAGTATCAAACCAGGTCCTGGGTCTCCTGAAATAGCAGGTCTCTCTTGTAACAAGAACTTCAATTCCTTAACCTACAGGAAAAACTCATCTCAGGCCCTGTGGCAAGTGATAGCAGAGATGGTCTGGGTGAGGTTTAGAATGTATTTTCCTTGAAGGAATGGAGAAGACAGAGAGGGTACTTTCAGGGGTTCTTGAACCAAGCTACAGGTATTTTGTTTACACATAGAGTCAGCTGCAAAATTTGAAGCCTGGAACTTCAAATGACACAAAAGAATGACTTTTGCTTTCTGCTTTGGTTTTCTGGTCCTGTGAAGATGCACATCTGACCACATGCTATCAGATGCCCTGAGCCCAAGCCCTCCCTTCCGTCCTCACCTAGCCACTAGGAACGACATTCAGGTATGGGAGCACACAGAATTTGACATCCCCTCAGGCTAACACTTTGTAATTTGAGGTCAGAAGAGTGGAGTCACAGTTTCATCCCTATCCTTCGGGACTGAGGGAAAGACAAGGTCTTGGGCAAGAATGATGGGGGAGACTGATTGTCTCTATAAGTCAGAACAAAGAAATGAAGTGCTGAGGGATTTCTTGCACCTTTCAGACTAGGTGGCATGGACACAGTGAAGACATGGGGCTCATTGATAAGGCATTGTTTGCAGAAAATGCGGGGATCTCTCCTTGCCCAATACCTTCCTATCAAATCCTTGGCATCCTCAAAACTTAGGGTTCACCAACCCATTGATAGGGACAAAAATTCCCCAACTCATATCATCGTCGCCAAGCATCACTTGGACAAGAGGATTGGAGAAAGGCATGCACTCTCTTCCTCTCCAGGCTGAGGAGAGGGCATAAATGATGAAGTAGCACTCTTGGCTCCTGCCCTCATCTCAGTAGTAGATGATAACTAGAATGATGCTGCATTAATTCATTCATTCATTCATGCCCAATGAGCTGCTAAAAGGAAGACGTACAAGGAGTCCAAAAGGAAGGCCTTCCTTCTAGACCTTCCCTGGAATTGGTTCTTCCAACAGTATCTCCCTAAGTAAGTGATGCTGCCCCCGGGGGGCACTGGAAAGATCCAGGCCATTGGAGGGTGGGGGTAGGCGGGGGGTGGGGGGGCAACAAAAGCAGATACCTACATTTTATCCTTGATTGTAAGCTATAGTTGAAAGGTTATTAATGGCTAGAGGATGCTGAGTTTTGGGTTTGGTTTGGTTTTATGAAAAGAGCAGGCAAGAGGCCAAAGAAGTTTGGGAACCTATGTGCTAACACAGTCAGGTGGGGTATGACTTAATCTCTCTTTGTGCCTCTAAAGCTATGGAACTTCCAACTAAGGAGTCACATGTGCTCCCTGCCTGGTAAGGCTGTAACTGCTGAGCTGCAGACTGACCACTTTCATAACAACCTGCCCGCCCTCTGAGCAGGAGGTGCTTGTTGACAAACGCTACCCTACCTAGAAACATGAGAAAGAATTAGAAATGACAGCCTGAGAAATAATCCATTCTCCATGTCAGCAGCTTTAACAAAGTTACTTCTGCAGTGGCTTCCTGGAGTTTCAATTCTGTAGCAAAATGGTTGCTTTAAAATATTCCTGATAAATATTCATTGAGCCCGGGTGAGTCAATTAACACTCTGGAGGCCTCTCACAAGAAGTTTGAATGTAGGCAGACTGGGAGGAAAACATAAAATAAAAAGGCCTTTATAAATATTGCCTAACACTGCAGTCTTCCCTCATGAGAGTGAGAGAGGGTCCCTGATGACCAGAAAACCTCTGTAAACCTGGCGAAGCCCTCTAAGACCCACACACTCCCTGTCCCATTTATAGTCCCGTTTCCATAAAAGTGGTTACACCATCCAGCTCTATGCCCTCAACCACTGCAGTAGGAGTTCCAAACTGCTCTTGCGAAAGCCATCAATGACCTACAGTACACACTTTATTACGAGGGTTGGCAAACTTTTGTTCATGTGTAAAATCCATCCCATCACTTGTTTTCATTAAGAAAGTTTTATTGGAACACAGTCACACCCATATCATCTGTGGCTGCTTTCACCTGACAGTGGTCGGGTTGAATGGTTTCAATTGAAAGTCTATTGCTCACAAAGTCTGAAATACGCGTTGCCTCGCCTGGCTTTATCCTACTTGATAGTCCTCATCTTATTGAGCCGCTTTCCAGAACTTGGAGTCCCAGGGTGGTACAAACAATTGATGCCCATGACTGCCACGTGAAAGGTTGGAAGTTGAAGTCCATCCAGAAGCACCTTGGAAGAAAGACCTGTTGATCTACTTATGAAAAATCTGCCACTGACAACCCTTATGAAACACAGTTCTACTTTGTCACTCCGGGATATGAATCAGAATCTACTCAACAGTAACCGCTGGTGCTAATGGTGGCAGAAGCCATCTTGGAAATCTCTGTTCCGTTGCCTTCTGGACAGCACTCTCTACTCATGTTCCTCCTAGTCTGTTGCTTCCATTGTCTCTTCTACTTCCTGGGCTTGTCATCTATTTCTTATCTCTTAATACCACTATTCTTCAGAGGTTCCCCATTTTCCCTTCTCTCTTCTCAACCTGTCCATCTCGCCTGCCATATTTTGATGTCTCCCAACTCTCCATTTCCATCACAAACCTCTGTCATGGGCTCCAAATGTCTGCGACATTAGCTCCAGTAGATTGTTCCATAAACACAACAAACACAGAAACTCTCACCTCTGGGTTGACTGTCACCCCACTGCTACACCAACACCCCCCCTCTGCTCCGAGATGCTCTATCTTTACTTAAAGTCCCATCAATGGCGAATAAAACAGTTGTTGGTTGTTGCTGTTAGGTGCCGAGCCAGTTCCGACTCAACACGACCCTATGCACAACAAAATAAAACAATTCCAGGTCCTGTGAGATCCTTATAAATTGTTCCTATGCTTGATCCTACTGTTGCGGCTATTATGTCAATAAAATTAAAACAGATCACCTAAATCAGCGCTTCTCAACCTGTGGGTCATTCGCCTAATGGATAGCCTAAGACCATTGGAGAACACATAAATATTTCACAATATATAATTACATATTGTTTTGCGATTAATCACTATGCCTTTATTATGTTCAATTATGCTCAAATTGTAACAATGAAAATACATCCTGCATATCAGCTGTTTGCATGATGATTCAAAACAGTAGCAAAATTAAAGTTATGAAGTAGCAACAAAAATAATTTTATGAAAAAAAAAAAAGATGCCCGGACAGACAGCACCAGCGCGGCCTCCACGCTCCGCGCCCGGGGTGTTTACACTTGGGGTGGCCGGAGCTGCCATGCTCGCTCAGTGACCCAGCCAAGGAGGCCCGCGTGCGGCGGGGGCGGCGGCAAAGGCCTGGCCACCGAGACCCCGATCTTGGACTTACCGCTTGGGGGGTGGGTGGGAGGAGCCTGGATTTAACTGGCGCCTGTTTTGGGGGACGCCGGATGCCATGTTGTGGAAAATAACCGATGTCAAGTATGAAGATGACTGCGAGGATCGCCACGACGCCAGCAGCAATGGGAACCCGTGCCTCCCGCACCTCTCTTCTGCTGGGCAGCACCTCTACAGCCCCGGGCTGCCGCTCACGCTCACGCATACCGGGGTCTCGGAATACCAGCCGCCCCCCTACTTCCCGCCCCCCTACCAGCAACTGGCTTACTCGCAGTCGGCTGACCCTTACTCGCACCTCGGAGAAGCGTACGCCGCCGCCATCAACCCGCTGCACCAGCCGGCGCCCACCGGGAGCCAGCAGCAGGCCTGGCCCGGCCTCCAGGGCCAGGAGGGCACCGGCCTGCCTTCGCACCACGGGCGCCCGGCGGGCTTGCTGCCCCACCTCGCGGGCCTGGAGGGCGGCTCCGTGGGTGCCCGCAGGGAGGCCTACAGCCGCTCGGACCTGCTGCTGCCGCCGCACGCGCACGCTCTGGATGCCGCGGGCCTGGCCGAGAACCTGGGCCTCCACGACATGGGGCATCAGATGGATGAAGTGCAGAACGTCGACGACCAGCACATGCTTGTGCACGACCAAACGGTCATTCGAAAAGGTCCTATTTCAATGAACAAGAACCCTCTGAGTCTCCCCTGCCAGAAGGAGCTGGTGGGGACGGTTATTAACCCCACCGAAGTTTTCTGCTCCGTCCCCGGAAGACTGTCCCTTCTCAGCTCCACGTCGAAATACAAAGTCACTGTAGCAGAAGTCCAGAGACGCCTGTCCCCACCTGAATGCTTAAATGCCTCCTTATTGGGAGGTGTTCTCCGAAGAGCCAAGTCTAAGAACGGAGGCCGCTCCTTGCGGGAGAGGCTGGACAAGATTGGGCTGAACCTCCCTGCCGGCCGCCGGAAAGCAGCCCACGTGACTCTCCTGACATCACTCGTAGAAGAGGAGGCTGTGTACCTGGCGCGGGACTTTGGGTATGTCTGCGAGGCTGAGTTTCCCAGCAAGCCGGTGGCTGAGCACCTAACCCGACCTCATCTGGGAGGAAGGAATGAGATGGCGACCCGGAAGAGCATGCTCCTGGCAGCCCAGCAAGTGTGTAAAGAATTCACGGAACTTCTCGCCCAGGACCGGACGCCCACCGGCAACAACAGGCCCACCCCCGTCCTGGAGACGAACATACAGAACTGCCTGTCTCATTTCAGCCTGATCACCCACGGCTTTGGCAGCCAGGCCATCTGTGCCGCCTTGTCGGCCGCTCAGAACTACATCAAGGAGGCGCTGATCATAATAGACAAAGCGTACATGAACCCCGGAGACCAGAGCCCCGCCGACGCCAGCAAAGCCCTGGAGAAAATGGAGATGTACCGGAAATAAGACTGAGTTGTGACCAAGGGACCAAGAGTCTTAAGAGGCGGGACAGTGGGAGCGAGCGCTTGATGGACTAGGAGCCCCTCTCGCTCTGGGGGCCACTTTGTTACCTACCTTCCTGTTGATTTCTGGATTGGCAGTAATTGCTATACTTTGTTGGTGTTTTTGGTTTGTTTTTTAAAAATACACCCGCAGAGTTTTCATTGTTTCTCTATCACCTGAGGTCTCCTAACTTTTGGACCAGGTATCAGAAGATAAGCCAAGTGTTCTTCCCTCCCCCTCTTAAAAGAATTTTTTGAACCCCATTCTCTGAAAGTTGGTGCTACGGTTTTAGATCGAACTCATATAGCCGCCCCCTCAGCCAACAAGAACCACACGCTTGAGCGTTGCGAGGTCAATTAACAACGTGATTTAGATTACCCAGAATCCCCTCCCTCCCCACATTTGAGAGCAATGGCTGCCTTTTGGGGTCCACATAAGTATTTACCTTATAAAGTATTTCACTTCAGATATTAAATCCTGTACTAGAAGGCAAAGGTATCCTACCGCACGGGTGAGGCATTGGCATTTTCTGACTCCCAGTGCCCCGCTGGACAGCAAGGAGTCCAGGCCACCCCCACAGTTATGCTGGAGCCCTAGGCGGTGTTCCGCACCACACACGCACATCTTGTTCAAAAGGCGCCTGGGGTGGTAGGGAGCTTGTGGAACTAGCCTGCTGAAGAGGGCTTTTCTATTGCACACACGCACATCTTTAATTTTAAAAAAAACAAAAACTGGTTAAGCGAACTCTTCAAAACGGACGACTTTGAGATGACTCGTTCCTTGCAGGTACTGAAGCTTTATTTGCCCATTTATTTCAGATCTTGCTTGGTTTTTTTCCCCTTTTATTTTGGACTTCGTTCTGAAGAGTGAGCTTGGAGGCCTTGGCGTCTCTGCCCGGCTTCCCTGTGATGACTGAGGAATGGCGTTGACTGTGGATATTATTTATACATAATTTAACGGGGCCTGTAAATAAACTGGTGAACTCCTTTGGATTTAAAAAAAAAGAAAGAAAGAAAAAAAAAAGAAAATAATTTTATGGTTAGCGGTACCCATAACATGAAGAACGGTACTATAGGGTCGTGCCATTAGGAAGATTGAGAACCACTGACCTAAGTGAACTTTAAAATAGGTGTCTGTAACAATCTGAGAAAAATCAGACTTGCAGTCCAAAGCAGAGTACATACAATAATAGCATATAGTGTTGGGCATAGTATAATAGCAATGGGGGGGGGGGAAGATTGGTCACTTTAAGATCTACTTGAACAGCTATAAAATGGAGTGAAAAAGAAGCACGTGGTTCTTTGCATGTTTTGTATCTCAGAATCATAACATGGTTTGCACTCTTGTAGAAGAAACCAACTAGTCTTGCCACTGAGAAAAGAATGTGCCCCAAACACACTAGCCAAGGACTCTAAACTACCCCCCCAAAAAATATACTAATAAAAGGAGGTGTTTCGGATCACTCTGAGACCATAGGCAGACTCTCTCTTAATGAATCTTTCAAATGTTTTATGAGCAAATTAAAGAAGTATGGAAGTAGGTGAGTTAGAGGACAAAGATGTCTAACTTAGGAAGTATTGCTGAAAACAGAGAAAGAGGCGCCACTTAGACGTAGACAGCACAAGACTGAAAATGATAGTACAAGTGTCTATCATAAGAGGTCCGCCTTCCACGGTTAGCAAAGGCAGCTTTTCACACCCTGCCACATTTCCAATGTCTCTTCTCTGCAAAGAAGCCCTGCATCACCTTCTACCAGCCAGCAAGCCCTCACTTTCCTTTGGATGGAGAGTATCTCCTGCACTCCTTACCACCACCATACCCCAGGCTGCCTTTCCTGCTAGTATCTCAAGATATTGAACTAGATGTAGGTCATAAATGGACTCACAGAACATTCAGATGTGCAAATGTAATCTCCTTTGTACAAATCACCCACTGGATAGTGAGAGAAATAAATTTTAGTCCAAGCGAATACATTCCACTCACACACAGTAGTCCATGGGGTAGACATAGGTATGGTCCCCTCAAATCCCCCTTCAAAAAGGACTGACTGCCCAGCTACAAAAAAATGTAGTTAGTCAACAGCCTCCATATTTTAGTGTCCTCAAAGTAAACCTCCGCTTTTGAACTGAAGTCACACTCTTCTTGGAGTATACCGCAGCCAATGATGAGCAAGACAGTGGTACTGCAACCCAGCTGTTACCATTCAACAAGGAATTTCAATAATGAGCACTTGTTTTGCCCCAGAGAGCCTCCTTAGGTTGAAGGGACTTTTTCAGATTTTCATCACACTTCATGCTGGAGTGGGTGTACACCTACTTCTTTCCTATCTCATTATCTGACATTTCACATTGAAAACAATTCTTTTGTGTTTTTATTTTTAAATCTACTGTCCAGCTATTTTTCATATTAACGATCACATTTGGCAAAGGTGAATGCTGAGATAAAAGGCAAGGATAATACTGGTTGTGATGGTGATGGTTATGTGTCTAATTGGCTGGGCCATGATTCTCCATGTTGGGGCAATTATGTAATGATGTAATTCAATAGTTGTGCAATTACATACCCATCTTCCATTGTGTGGTCTTACGTGATAAGGAAATGCTGCGGAGGCCACCTCTGATGTCCTGTGACTACACGAGTGGGGAGGACAATCTCACTCCACATTTGCTCAATGATGATTTCTGTAAGATAGAGGTCAGACATCCCTCAAGCTGCAATCTTCTTCATTTTGTTCTGACACCACACACTGTACTCCTCTGCCGGGTTCAATAATCTGTTACAATGGTCAAACAGAACTCACAGACTCATAAGACTCCAGATTATGGGAGTTTATTTAGAAAATTCACAAGTTACATTTCAGGATCAGAAATGTTAAGGATACAGCTCAGTGCCTCTTAGAAGTCATGTCCGCAAGGCATCTCTCTCTCTGGTACTTGACCTTTCAGACATGTGGCCCCTTGTCCATATGGCCCCTGACCTGCTCAGGAATGTATTACAACACTCATTTGGTGTTCCTTCTGTCTGAAGGCACCCACTATGCTTGTTTTCATGGGTCCGGGAAGCTGCTGCTATGCTCTGTGCCGTGCTTTGATGCCACTGCTTCAGCTACCACCAATTCTCAATGCAGGGATCTCAAACATATGCCAGTCATGGTTCTTCTTTCTGAGTGGTTCTAAAATTCTCCATTCCTGATTTTGAGATGGCTCTTATACCCACTGTAGAAAAAGCCAAATGAACATTTCTGGATTTCTCTCCCGAACTGACAAGATAATAAATTAAAAGTGATATTGTATCCCCATACCATTAGCAGAAATCACTGCCACTTATAGATTTAAACAATTCCAAGGTCGTGGTCCCTACAATATTCAATAATCTGGCCCCTGCAGAAACAAGATGGAACCTGGATAATGACTGTGGACTACTGCAAGCTGAACCAAGAAGTAATCACATGGCTTCAAATATATTATATAAATCATTGTTTGGGCAAATGCCATCTTTTCTGCCCTAATTAGAAAAGAGCTTCAGAAACATTGAGAATTTGGATGAAAGAGACAAGAAATACATTTAAAGTTTGGCTTTGGGGCTATGTTAATTCTCACACTCTTGGTTTTATTGGAGTTCAAAGATATATGGGCCACCTGGTCATCCTTTAAGGCAGTGGTTCTCAACCTTCCAAATGCCACGACCCTTTAATACAGGTAGTTCCTCATGTTGTGATGACCCCCAAGCATAAAATTATTTTCGTTGCTACTTCGTCACTGTCATTTTGCTACTGTGATGAATCAGGCAACCCCTGGGAAAGGGTCGTTCGACCCCCAAAAGCATCGGGACCCACAGGTTGAGAACCGCTGCTTTAGGGCATCACTTTGATTTCTTCATTGATGCTATCATCATGCTAATCCAGTAGGATGATAGAGGCTTTGATAAGACACATGCTTCAGAGGGTGGGAGATAAACCCTAGAAAGATGCATGGATCTATGACATCAGTAAAGTTATTTGGGACTGAGTGATCAGCGCTTCAGGGCCTGACAGGAACATTTCCTCCCAAATAAAAGGTGAATCGCTGTATTTTGAAAACCCATAGAGGCAACAAATTCCACATATAAGAATAATGTTCTTGCCCATATATATATCAGACGACACAGAAGGCTACCAGTTTTGAGAGGGTCCCAGAGCAGAAAAGGGCTCTGCAGCAGCTCCAGGCTGTAGTGCATGCAGCCTGGCCACATGGGCTATGCATCTGGCAGACCCTATGTTGTTGGAGGTCCATGAGTTGAAAATAAAAAGACCATGGGGAATTTATGGAAGAGATGCAGGTGTATCGCAGAGATTCCAGCTAGTTCAAACAGTGGTAGTTTGTCCTTCTGCTAATGTGCAATTCCACTCCACATGTACCAATTCTTATATATACATGAAAATCCCCTAGGGATCTAAACAAAATGTAGATTCGAACTCAGTATACACTCATTGCTCACTTATTGGCATGGTTACCTTCCAAAAGCCAGGTCATTAAGTGAAAATTGGCATTTTGTATGACTTGAGGTCATACCCCATCTTTGACACCATCCCCCCACCCACCACTGTGTTCACCACAGTGATGCCCCTGATGCACCCTGAGATCCGAGTGGCACAGTGGATCTCCCTTCCCCACAGACTCTACTGGGCATTGCCCACAGCCTCGGATTAGTAGGGGATTATCATCACCCGACTGATCTCTGAGCTCGTGAGTGGACCTCCACAGCTCACTTCTCTGCCTTCCTACTACGCTGGCCATGGAGAAGGACCATGGCAGCAGGCAGCTACCAAGGGTGGCTGGCAGGTGAGACATTTTTGGAAGAAGAGACTCTCATCACCCCACCCAATTCCTGCAGTCCCAGCTCTCATCAACTTCTCATGGCCTGACTTCCTCCTCCTCCTCTTGCACATCACCCACCCTGCACTCTCCCTGGTCCCGGCACAGCGACTTTGCCTGACCAGGGTAAGACAAACCTCCAACTGCCAGCCTACATGGCCTCACGGCCTCTCATAAATCTTTCCTTTCTCACCTCCTCTTTAATGTGCAAAATAGGCAGTATTGTTTTATTCTCTCCTCTCTCTCTCGCTCTCTCTAGTGTTCTGAATGCACAATGTCAGATAATGAAGTAGTCGATAAGTGAAGAGTAGATATATCTGGGTGGAATTGTAAATTCTCAGCAAGAAGTCTAACCAGAATGTACCAATTCAAAGCCCTGGAAAATATTAATAATGAAATCCCCTGGAGTTCTAGAAGAAAGCCATGCCAGAGAAAACATATACCTTTTGGAAAAAATCATTCCTGACAAGCTATTAAGCCATGATCGAATAGAATTGTTGACTATGAAATGGTGATCATGTGTCTAGAACTACCTATCAGGAGCTGGAGATTGTCAGTCCCACCAGGACGTAAAATATCAAAGAGGCCCAGGAGCAATTCGTGGAAATGGTCCATCTAGGACATAAAACAAGCTGAGCCACAGGGAAGAGGCATGCAGCAGGAGAAGGCAGTCCCGACTTTCTGTCATACCCACTAGCGTTACATCAACACCCCACCTTCATCTCACCCGGATAACCACATTGGAGGGAGTAGGGATTATTCCTTAGGAACAAGGAAAATCTTGAATTTTTCGTTCAGGTGGGTTGGCTTACAAACCAAAATGAAATGGCAGTTGCATTATCGTCTCAGAGATGGCCTTCAAGCATAGAAGAGGGAGAGGGAGCACTTGAACTGATGGTCATTACTTAAGTCAGGTCAAAATCGATTTAACCATGAAAAAAGGTTCTAAACTGGAATGCAGTAATGATGGTACAATTCTTCTTGATATGATTGTACTATTGACTTGTATGATGTGTGAATTATGTGCAATTGAAACTATTTATAAAAACACACAGAAGAGAGAGAAAAATATCCCAAATGGACAGATCTACAAGGAGGTACACCTTGTCACCTGTGTTGTATGAGAAGAAAAGTTGTCCAAGATTAGGAACAATACAGACTTATACGCAGTGCTGAATGATGAGATCAGGGCCCTGGAAAAGGCAAGACTGGAACAGCAAAGGAAAACTCTTCTGGAATTGAGACAGGCAGATTGATGTGTGGCAAAACTCACTGCCATTACCAGATCTTTGCATCCCGTGTTAAAGTTCCTTAAAGAGAATCTACCATGAAAGAGATTAAAATGTCTAGTAAACAAAAGGACTTGAACCAGTGATGCCTTCTTCATCATCCACCCCAATACTGGCCAAATGAATTCAAAAAAGGAGTAGCAAAGTGGCAGGGATTGAGGCTACACATGGCCCCCACAATATGGGCTCCCACTTTCTTCTACTGATCTAGCTACTGCTGCTTCTAGATATCTGAGCTGCCAGCAATAGAAACCAATACTTAGGTCAATGTATGGCACCATTCACCAAGCAGACCAATCGGCCACTCAGTTGCCAGGTGACTAAAATTGGTCCCATCTCTCTTAAAGGGCCATTAGTTCACCCACACACGAATATATACTTATTCTGAGTATGGGTTTGCCTTTCTTACCTGCAGAAGCTCAACCAGAACAAGCAGCCAGCTAGCAGTTTGTGAAGTACCTGACCCACAAGTATAGAATTCTACACAACATGGCATGCAACTAAGAGTTCACCTTCACAGAAAAAGGGGTGTGAAAGCGGGCCCATGGCCATAAGATTTATTGGTCATGTCACATACCACACCATCCAGAAGCAGCTGGCCTCATAGAAAACTGGAATGGCCTTCTGAAGGTACCAGTTCAGAGGCAAACATTCAAAAGATTAACTCAGTGACTGTTAAGTGGCACTATGTCCTCGAGAGAGAAAAAGTGTCCTCCATAGAGAGAAAAGGGGACCCAAGAAATAAGAAATGGTCCCAGTAACCATCACTCCCAATAATCAATTTTACTGTTACTGCAAATCTGAGCCTTAGTGTTAGAGGTCCTAGTCCCCTTAGGGGATATGTGTCACCAGGAGCACTACAATGTTCTCCTTGAACTACAGTGCCACCTGGAAACTTTGCACCCCTTATGTCCAATAACACAAAGATGAGTCACTACCCTCTCAAGGCTAATTCTCCCTAATAACCAGGAGGAGATAGAGATATTGTTCCACCATGGGAATAGAGAAGAAATATTTGTATTAGTGGAACTCAGATGACCCTACTGGGTGCTTACCTATTGTTCCCAGGCCACTATTGTAACTATGAATGAGCATATAAAGCAGCTCTGTGGTGCTTTATATGTCTAAGAAAGAGAAGAGCCCTGGGGGTAGCACCTTGGGCCGCTAACCTCAAGATCAGCAATTGGAAACCACTAGCTGCGCCACAGGGGAGAGATGAGACTCTCTACTCCCATAAAGAGTTACAGTCTCAGAAATCCACAAGCGAAGTTCTACACTACCCTATAGGGCATCTATTCAATGGCAGTGAGTTTGGAGTTTAGTTTATTGGGCTAAGAAAAGTATGGTTACCAAAGGCTGTCCTCTTTCCAGAATGAGAGATGGAGGTGAAGCACAGGATAAGCTACCCAAGGGGCAGAGGGGAGGGGAGAGGTAGAATGATAACGGAAGAGGAACAATGAATACCAGCTGTAGCCCAAGATCAACTGAAGTGCTGAGGGCTCCTCACACTAATTTCTCTCTTCTAAGAAAGACCCCAGAAGTGTGAATTAGCAAACATGTATAAAGACGAGGATCAGGATGATAGAAGGAAGAGACCTAGAGAAGAGTCATTCTGATCCCCTTCAAAAAGAGTCTCAACCAAATGGAGGGTGAGCATGGTAGTGGATGAGGTGGAAGGTGAAAAGTAATAGAAGAAAGAAATAGGAGACAAAAACTCGTTATCGAGGTATAGGTATGGGCATGTGTGGTAGTTACATAATCTGTTGTCAATTTGAGACTGAAGAGTAAAAGGGTGGAGTTTAGCCTGTCAATCAGGTCGCAGCTTGATGACCTCATTTGGAGGCGCTAAGGAGATAAATAGCTCACTGGAGGCGGGACACACGTTCACTTCCTGTGAGACATTCCTGTTGAGAAGACACATGGAGCTATGCTAGAGCCCTGGAGCTGAAGGAGCCACCTGGAGACGCCTGCCAGTGCGGAGATGCTTCCACTGCCAGTGGATTCACAAGATTTTCCACCTACTGACCTGTGATCTTGCTGAATTTGTCATCATTTCATGTGTTTCTTGAGGCTGAAGAACATATAGACTGGTATTGGACATATGTGCTAATATTGGACTTATTGACTTGATCTGGACTGGGCTGGATTATTTTCTCAATATTCAATTGCTCTTGTATATAAAGCTTTCTTATACGCATATGAATGTTTATGAGTTTGTTTCTCTAGTCTACCCAGAATAACAAAGCATATATATATATATATACATGTAAATATATTAATTTTTTTAAAGGATAGAGGCTGGGAGGGATGGTGTTGGCTAAGCGTACTGAAGGCAATGTGGACCCCCAGAAGCACAAGCAGAGTTTTCTGGGAAGAAGTATATCCAGGTTGCTCTTAGAGGCAAGAATGGTGACACTTCATCTCACGTATCTTGGGAAGGTTGTCAGGAGAGATCAGTCCCTGGAAAAAGGCATCATGCTTGGAAAAGTGAAAGGGTAGTGAAAAAGAAGAGGCCCCCTCGGTGAGCTGGATGGACATGGGCTTCCCCAAGGGGCTCCGACAAAGGGACGATTGTGAGGATGGCACAGGACAGGGCAGGGCTTCATTCCATCGTCCATGGGGTCACAGTGAGTGGGAACCATCGACTGAGGACACCCAACAACAATCACAAGTGACGATGGGGCAGTGTCAGCCACAGGGGAGGCTGGGAATTTTAGTTCTTCCACAGTAGGTACACAGGATATTAACTGTGTGGTCCTTACAAATAGAGAGTGAGGACGTGTAGCCAGGAAGATGAAAAATGTCCCCTGCATATCCCCCTACTGGACATATACACAGAAGAGGCAAGAAACAAACCACGGGCAGATATCTGTGCTCCAGTGTTCATTGCGGTACAGTTCACAATTGCAAGGAGTTGGAAACAACCCAAATTTCCATCAACTGATGAGTGGATTAAAAAGCTGTGGTATATACATACAATGGAGTAGCAGGCATCACTGAAAAGTAGTGATGAACGTATGAAGCACATCACTGCATGGGAAGAACTGGAGGAAAGCATGCTATGCGAAGTAAGCCAAGCACAAAAGGACAAGTACAACAAGAGTCCACTGAGGTAAGCTTTTAAAAAAATGCAAAAGGGGCATAGGGAAAAAGCTACTGTATACAAATATTCCTGGGTGAGGACCAGATAATATGGCAGGGACCAGACCAAATACAGGGATACATATGGTAGAAAACTAAAAAGGAGGTGGGGAAAGGGAAAATATAATAATAAAAAAGAAATGGGTAGCAGGGCTACAGGGCACTAACCCACCCAAGGGCAGGGTATGGTTTATATCTCCACAGGGAAAGAGGGATGAGACTTTAACCCAGTGCTCCAAGATGTGAATGCAACATGCCGGCATGGAGTAGGGAACCAGTGGAGAGGTCTGAGAGGCCAGCCCCAATCCCAACTACTATGTGGACACCTGTCCCTCCCCCTAGAAAAATTCATTTCAAGGGACAGCATTGATACTGCAGCTCCGGACAAGGGACATATCTGATTGGAGCACATGGGAGCAGGTGAAGGGTGAGGAGTAGAGAGTGAAACACATCCTGGCCCACCAGGCCTTAAGGACGGTGTCCCAAATTAGAGCAGCCAGTCCATAGAGAGGACTACATGGCTGGCCCCGCTATGAGACATGATATTCCTCACTGACCCATATCACTACAGAGAACAACACTGGAGACATAGTGTGGGAATTGCGTCCTATCTGATCCTGCCACACCAAGGCAAAACATTAAGGGGAGGGGGGGAAACAGGTCAGGGAATGGAGCAACAAGGTCCCCAGGGAATGCTGATGGTGGACTTCCAGGCCAAGGCATGGTGCCCCAACAGACTTGACTGGAAAACACTCCTGAAGGCCAACAAATGGTCCATGAACTAAGTACAACCATTTCTTTCTTGTGTTTTGCTTTGCTTTTTGTCATTGTTTTGTTGTTGTTTTGTTGTATATTGTTGCTTGGTTTTTTTCTGTCTTGTTTTTGTGCATGTTATTATCTCCACAGGTATTTCTAAATAAGATAAGCTAGATGAACTATCTGGAAGAGAAAACAAAGGGACCAACAGTTCCGGGGGGACATGGGAGACAGGGAGGTCGGGGGAAAGGTAGTGGTGTTAACAAAGCCAGGGACAAGGGAACAACAAGTTATCCAAATCGGTGGTAAGGAGGTGGTGCGAGGCCTGGTAGGGTGTGATCAAGGGTAATGTAACCAAGAGGAATTGCTAAAACCAAGGTGGGGACTGAGAATGATTGTAGGACAGGAGGAAAGTCAAAGGAAATAGAGGAAAGAGCTGGGAGGCAAAGGGTATTCATAGAGGTCTAGATAAAGACATGTACACATGCAAATATATTTATATATGAGGATGGGAAAATAGATCTATGTGTATAAATTTATAGGTTTAGTATTAACGTAGCAGAAGGACATTGTGCCTCCACTCAAGTACTCCCTCAATGCAAGAGTACTTTCTTCTATTAAATTGGCATTCTATGATGCTCACCTGCCCGACACGATCACTGTAGATAAAATATGTGCATAAGCAAATGTGGTGAAAAAGTGGATGGCGCCTGATTATCAAAAATATATAGCTTCTAAAGGTCTTAAAGGCTTGAGGCTAAACAAACAACTATTTAGAAGGGGAGCAAATAAGCCCACATGGAAGAATCATACCAACCTGTATGATCATGAGGTGCCGACAGGATCAGGTATCAGGTATCAAAAGATCCAAAACAAACAATTATATTAATGTGAAAGAAGGGGGTTGGAGTGGAGACCCGAAGTTCTTCTGTACACAATTGGACATCCCTTCACCAAAGGGTCACCAAAAAAGGGCAGTTCACCAGGGTGCAATATAGCACCAACAAAACACACATCATCCCTCTGGTTTCTGAATGCTGCCTCCCACACCCCCACCATGACCTTACAAATCGGCCTAGACCAAAGTACACACATTGGTGCAGATAAGAGCTTTCTACACATGGAATTCTGGGCAGATAAAACCCTCAGGAACAATAGTTGGAGTAGTGATATAATGAGGGTAGGGGGATGTTGGGGGGGGGGTTGAAAGGGGGAACCCATAAAGGTGCTTTGCTCAATTGATGTATGTACAGACTGTGATAAGAGCCTTATGAGCCCCAATAAAAAAGATTTTTTTAAAAAAGAAAGGGGGAACCTACCACAAGATTAGATATATAGCCTACCCCCCAGGGGGATGAATAACAGAAAGGTGGGTGAAGGGAGACAACGGAGATTGCAAGATTATGAAATAACAACAATAATATATAATTGATCAAGGATTCACAAGGATGGGAGGGGGAGAAAAGGACTCAAGTAGAAAGAAAATGATTTGGAAATGTTGATGGCAGCATATGTAAAAGTGTGCTTAATACAATTGTATGATGGATTGTTATAAGATTTGTAAAAGCCCCCCAATAAAATAATGAATAATAAAAAAGAAAGAGACTCAACTGCCAAGTTGTAATTAGAATAGTTAGCCAACAGCTATCAGCTGTTAGCACCATTAGGATTGGCGTCCATTTTGGAGCCATTGGCTACACAAGCACAGCCGGATTAGTCCCTAGATGTGAGGGTGACAAGATTTCATCACATGAGTTTGGACATGTTATCAGGAGAGACCTGTTACTGGAAAGGAGCATCTGCTTGGTCAAGTGGAGGATCAGAAAGAGAGGAAGATCATCAAGGACATGGATTGACACAGTGGCTACAAGGATGGTGCCAGTCTAGCAATTGTAAGGATGGCACAGGACCAGACAGTGTTTCCTTCTACCATACATTCTATCATACATAGTGCCAATATGACTCACAACTGACTCAATGGCACCTAACAACAACAACAACAAATTACTTGAAGCAGCACCTGCCCAATAAGTGAACAGAGCAGTGGTACAAGGACCGAGCTATTCCTGTTCAGTGTGGAACTTGTTCATGGGATTCTGTGCTCCAGAACTCCTCATTGCACTGACAGAGAGTTTCCCAGGGCTCCATTGCGTCGGATGGTCCCCCTTTGTCTAGTCTTGCTTCCTCTCTTTCCTTCACAGACATCACTGCCTAGTACATCTTTTGTGCTCTTAATTCTACCATCTGCTTCCGATCCTGCCTACAACAATTTTTTGTTTGTTTGTTTTACATAAAGCTCTCCATCATTACAAACTTTGCCTCTTTCCCTTCTAGGTTTGGGGGGAGTATGCGACTTAAGTGGCCTCATGGTGACAGAAGAAAGCATGGTTACCAAGACCCCCATGGTTACCAAGACCCCATGGCTCCTTACCATGTAAAGCAGCAGTTCTCAACCTGTGGGTTGAACTCCTTTGGAGGTCGAATGACCCTTTCACAGGTTTGCCCGGTTCATAACGGTAGCAAAATTATAGTTATAAAGTAGCAACGAAGATAATTTTGTGGTTGAGTATCAGCACAACATGATGAACTGTATTTAAAGGATCATGGCATTAGGAAGGCTGAGAACCACTGATGTAGAAGCTGGTCTGCTGCCTGAACTAGTCGTCCCTGGAGCATTCTTCAGTACATGGAGCAAGATCCTACCACTGGAGTCAGTGTGGGTCATAGTCCTTCTCAGCTTGGTCACCATTTTCCAATTTCTACACTGACTCAGTCTCACTAGTGAGACTCTTACAGATGCTATGAACTAATTCCCTCCCGGGAAGTCTTTCGGTTACCCTCCTCTGGTCTTACCCCAGTGACAAGGTCACTTTGCCTTGTATGGGGATCCCTCATTCAAATTCAATAGCCCAAATCTCTGCTCCCTTGAGAGTTGAGGATGAGGGGTTTGCTAAGTCTACTCCATACTGTACAGAATCCAAAGGCAGCTCTGCAGAGCTACATTTTGGCCTTCTCTCTGCAGAAAGATTTTTGGCTCTGTTTCTTTCTTTTTTTTTTTTTTTTTGAAGATGGCTATATTTATTGTTGGTAATGACAGCTGCTCAGTGCAACTGACTAAAAGGGGAAAGCGACCCAGATGACTCAGCCTCTGGGATGAGAAACAAGTAGCCTGTCGGGCAAGGGTGCACGGACCCCCGGACGAGTCTGCCACCAGGTCTCAGCAGCACCCTGTATTTCTGCAGCCACAGGGAGAGCAACTAGCCTTCTGAGGAAGCCCACTGGGCTCTGGCGGCCAGAAGACGGAGGGATGCAGGCCAGCCACTGCTTGTGGAGACCCACAGACAAAAAAGTGAGGGCCTGCCCCACCTTGCGTGGCCGTGGGCTATGTGCTGCCCAGGCCAATCATGTGGTCACACTGGACTGTGTCTGCCCCAATGTCCCAGGAGCAGCAGGCACCAAGAGAGGTCCTGCCAGAGGGGCCTCCATGCAGATTGGCTGCTGGCAGTTTCCTGCAGTGGGCAGGGCAGCAGGCGCCTGGCCCATGGCCCCCCCGTTGTCCATAGACACACCCTGGAGTCAGGGTGAAGGAGGGCGCTGCTGCTGCTGCTGCTTCAGCTTCTTCAGACTGTGGTAGGCTTGCACCACCCGCTCTCTCTCCTCGCCCACAATCCGCTGCCGGGCCAGAGAGGTGCTCAGGGGCTGGGACTCACTGGCAGGACACAAGAACTTCTTCAGAGCCAGCGACTTCTTACCTGGCTGTCCCCCACCTACACTCTTCCTGGGCCTCACAGTCAGCTCTGGGGGTTGCAGGGCGACCTCCCCAAACTTCACCGTGTCTCGGAGCAGCTCCTGCTCCAGCCGGTCAGCAGCCTTGTCCTCCTTTCTCTGCCGAACTCGGTCCAGCTGTCGCTTCTTGAACGCCTTCTTGCGTTCCGACTTTTCCCTCTGCTTCGCAGGGGCCGCCTGCGCCTCTGGTCGCCTCTGGGCCTGGTTCTTACTGAGGAACACCACATGCTGGGCCTCCTGCTCCATGCGCTGCACGTACGCCCCCTCCGACTCCCATTTCTTCCGCTTGAACTTGGGCACAGGGATATCAGGCTCCACTCCCTTGGCCTCCTTTTCTAGCATAGTCTTGAAGGCCGCCTGGGCTTCTCTCCTCCTCTTCTTGTTGCTGATGGGGTTTCTCATCTGTTGGCGGCTCCTCATAATCTCTCGGAGCCGGAAAGGAATCTCCTGCTCGTCCTGGTTCTTGGGCTTGCAGTTCACTTTCTTCTTGTCTTTGCTGTGCTGTCCCGGTCGGGGAGCGCGTCGTTGCCCGCCCTGAAGTTCCTGTTGCGGACACCGCTGCCCCTGTGGACACCCGGAGGCCGCCGGCCTTGCAGCCCCGCGCCCCACGAATGCCATTCCACACGCCGACTTAGTTCCCCGGCTCTGTTTCTTTTACATGATCGCCTCCCAGAGTCCTAATAGCCTCTTGGCTCTAGAACTTTGACCCCAAACTGGAAGATCACTATGCTCCTGACCACTTTCCTTCTCTACCTGTGCCTCTCTCTGTTCTTCCTCTTGCAATCCAGAGGAACTAGAGAAGCAAGGTTTAAAATTCTTCTCCTTCTTCCTGTCTGGCCAAAAGGACCCTGAGGTTAAACTCCATTATCAACTGAGCCCAGGTCTTCTTTATAAGATAAGCATACATTAAAGAAGTTTAGAAAATCCCTTCCCTCTTAATAATATGTGACCTTCGGCCTATTTTGTTGCTACAAATGTGAAGACACTATTTGAAAATAGAAGGGAGTGAAACCTGTGGAAGCCAGAACCTGCGTAAGGAGGAAACCTCAAATATTTTCCAATAGAGGCAAAAAAAAAAAAAACAAACCTGTTAGACCTGGATAAACAAGGTATTCCCATCAAGTTCCAGCATTTTTCACAGTACTGTTTTTTTTTCCTTTGGACCCTTCCTAGACACATCCTAATCTTACTCCTATCCCACAAAACATGGGCAGATAGATGGATGCCTTGCATTAACTAGGAAGAAGCCTATGTATCTGGGAAAAAAAACTTGAGAAAAACCTATTAATACATCTCAAAACAATTATACCCATTATAGAACTTACCCTCATCTAAATTTCCAGGCCCCAGAGCCCTGCTCCTGCTTCTCTTAATGTTTTATAGGAAAGGGATTTAATAATCTGATTACCTAATCATGCTAGACACAAAAAGGTGTATTTATACATTTAATCCTCAAAACAAAGCTATGCCATAAGTACTCTTTCTCTCCATTTTACAAATGAAGAAACCAAAGCACCAAGAAGTTAAGAAATTTGCCACACACACTTCTACGTGACTGTATTTTAATTGGGATATCTTGAAGATGAAATACTCTTTCCCAAAGGAATAAATGGCTGAGAGTAAAATTTCAAGGCTGCTGACTGACAAAACCTCCTTTGTTAAACCTCCTGTCCTAAAATATTTGCCATCTTATGGCTTTCTGAGGTCCTTGATTGGAAGTTCTAGCCCTATCAAACATCTGGTGAAATGCAAGACTCCTCTGAAATGGCTCACACAGTAAGTGCCACACCTTGGGTGTTCCCTTGTTCACTACGCCCCGCTCACACTTCACCTTCACTAGGAACTGCACATTAATGGTAATCATTGAATTGTGAAAACACAAAGTTCAACAGTTTGCTAGTCTCAATGTGGCATCTCCCCCTTTCATGTTTTCCTGGTGAGATTTATCTAGCGGCATAAATATGAAAAATACATATCACATATGATGATCTACAATTATTAAAATTGAGGAATAGACAATCTTTCACATTTTCATTCATTTTCTTATTTTGAAAAGAAATTCCATTTTACTGATTGCAATGTAAATAAGTTTGAAATAATTATTGTGATATTCCATTAAACTAATGTCATTTTATGGGTAAAATTTAAAATACTGTATTAATTCCAAACAGAATACATTTGCAATTTGTTCCAAGAAAACAGATTATTACATGTAATGTCAACAGTCATTACTTCCTGGTGTTATTTACCTAATCCCAATTCCCTAGCTAATCCCACGGCATGTGCAATGAATACTGCACTGTGTGACATATACCCTGTAAAACGCCTTCTATCCAGTAGTTATTGGTATTTACGTCATCTAATAAGTTCATTTGTATTTTATTCCTGTCTATCACCCCCAACCCGCAATGTTTTATTCAAAATAAAGCAGGAAGAAGCATTTGGGAGTGGGATGCTCAATGTGAGCAACTTTTTTCTTCTTGATTTTAACAATCTGATTGACAAATAACTCACATATAATGCCTTTTAAATTTTAAATACAGTAAAGAGAGCTGTGCGTTTATCACCTGTGTTAATTTGGGTAGACTACAGAAACAAATCCAGGTAGACTCATATGTGTATAAGAGAGAGCTTTATATAAAAGAGTAATTCTTTATTAAGAAAACAACCCAGCTCAGTCCAGAAGTCTGATATTAGTTCACATGTCCCAAACCAATCCATAAATTCCTCTTTAGACTCATGCAACACATGCAATGCTGCCAAATGCAGGAAAATCATAGGCCAGTAGGTGTAAAGGCTTGTAAATCCAGTGGCAGTAGAAATATCTCAGTGCTGGTGTGGGTCTCCACATGCCTCCTCCAGCTCCAGGACTCTGGTTCCATCAGGGGTCTCCATGTGGCTTGTCAGCAGGAAGATAAAGCAGAGTGTGTGTATCTGACCTCCAGTCAGCTGTTTATCTCCTTAGCGCCTCCAAATGAGGCCATCAAGCTGGGACTTGATTGACAGGCTAGACTCCACCCCTTCGCAAGTTGACAGATTATATAACTGCCACATTATCCCAGTTCATTTTAGAACATTTTTCCATTCTTGTATCGATTATTAGTAGGTCCCAATTTCCCCCAACCTCCCCTGTCATAACTCTAAGAAACTAATTTAGTTGCTGATTTACCTATCATGAGTTTCATAATAAGAAAATGATTCAAGTAAAAAAGAACAACAACTAAAAGACAAAACACCCAACCCAAAAAAAGCCAAAAATTACAACAGACTAAAACACATATAAATTCAATGTTTAGCAATTTCTCTTTTTTAATACTTATATTGGGGGCTCTCATCACAATCCATATATTCATCCAGCATGTCAAACACGTTTGCACATATGCCACCATCATCATTTTTAAAACATTCTCTTCACACTTGAGCCCCTGGTATCATCTCCCTATTTCTTTCTCCCCCCCCCCCACCCTCCATCATGAACCCTTGTTAAATTATAGATTATTTCCATATCTTACATACTCTTCCATCACCCCACACCCACTTTTCTGTTACTTTTGCCCTGGGAGAGAGTTCTAGATTGATCCTTGGGATCGATTTCCCCTTTTCCCCACAAGCTCTCCCCCTAATCTTCCTGGTATGTTTACTTTCATTGGGAGTTCCGAGGGGTTTATCTATCATGGATATCCTGTGTTGAGGGCTCTTATCTGTAGCAGTGTGCATGCTCTGGTCTAATCCAATTTGTAAAGTAGAATTGAGGCCATGTGTTTAGCAATTTCTTGAAGTAAACATTGAAGTTGTTTTTTGTCACTTTGTAAAGGTAGCTCAGGCAAAAGTCCAGGCATCACAATATTAGTTCTCTTTATTCGTGGAATTTGATTAGGTAATTCAAAAAGATTCATGTCATATTCTCACTGTAGAATATTTTATCTTATTTCCTTTTTCCTCCACACCATCTCCTAGGATACATTAAGTACTCTATACTGACTACTCTCTGTTTGATTGCCAAATACTTAAAAGCCAGAAGTAGATTTTAAAACATTTTTCAGAGACTTCTGGGGAAATGGTGACACATACCAGAGGGACTCCACAGAGTTCAGCCCAGGAGAGTTGCTTAGAGGGAAATTCAACACTGCTGGAATACAGGAGGAGCACTTTAAATATAAGTAGACACAGACCCACAAGGTTTTGAGGGGCTGGTGGCTTTTGGCTTATCACAATGGAGGTCAGGTGGGGCTTGATCTTAGCCCCACCATGGTCTCTGCTGGAGCCGGGACCTTTTGGAGCCAGCGGGGCTTAATCTTAACACAGCCAAATTTTGCTGCCACCTTAGGGGCAGGGATTAAACACTTGAAGCTCCAAAGGCAGGGATTGGGGCTCAGCTACATTATTACTATTGTTACCCTCTCTTCTCTCTTTCCCCCACAGTCTCAGAGGGCTTACTTTTTTTTTCTTTCTCCTCTTTATCGCTTTCCTGTTCTCTCACACTTCACTTCTGACATGCAGACCACTCCCCTTACCCTAGGGGATTTTCACCGGTACCACACCCAGTTAGGTGAGCTCCACCCTGTGCAGCTACCCCGAGGCTGGGGACCCTGCCAACCTCCACCAGAGGATACTCCACCCAACTTCTTACCATAGAATTCCTGCCTGTGTGCCTGGTGGCCTAAGGCAGCTCAGTCAACAATAGCAAGAATAAGGGATGAAAGAGGGGACATTACAAGAGACCCTAATGAAATCAAAAGGACAATTGCACAGTACTACGAAGCATTGTACTCCAATGAATTCAACAACATGGAAGACATGGACAAAGTCTTGGAAAAACAATTCCTCCCTAGACTATTCTTGATGGACGTCAAGAATCTAAACAGACCTATAGCAGTAGAAGAAATAGACAAGGTTATCAAGGGATTACCAACAAAAAAATCCCCTGGACCAGATGACTTCACTGGAGAATTCTACCAAGCATTTAAGGAAGAACTAACACCAATCCTAAACAAACTCTTCCAGAAAATAGTAAAAGATGGAAAACCCCCGAACTCTTTCTATGAAGCTAGTAAAATTCTGATACCAAAACCGGGCAAGGATGCCACAAGGTTTGAGAACTACAGACCAATATCTGTAATGAACATTGATGCAAAAATCCCTGACAAAATATTGGCCGATAGAATACAAAAGTATATAAAACGAATAATTCACCATAACCAAGTGGGATTCATACCAGGGATGCAGGAATGATTCAACATACGAAAGACCATTAGTATTATTCGTCACATTGACATGAAAAACTATAAGAACCACATGATAATATCAATAGATGCAGAAAAAGCACTTGACAATGATAAATACCAATTCCTGTTTAAGACATTTGAGAAGATAGGAATGGAAGGGAAATTCTGTAAGACAATACAAACTATATATGAAAATCCAACAGCCAACGTGGTAGTCAATAGAGAAAAGACAAACACAATCCCACTGAAAAAGGGAACCACTCCTGTTTAATATCATGCTGGAGGTTTTAGCTAACACCATAAGGCAAAGAATATCAAAGGTATTCATTTGGGGAAAGAAGAGGTGAAATTCTTGTTATTTGCAGATTATATGATTTTATGTATCGAAAATTCCAAAAGCTCCACAAGGGGAGTACTGGAAGCAATAGAGGAGTTTAGCAGAGTGGCAGGATACAAGGTAAACAAACAGAAGTCCATCAGACTGTTATGCACATTGGATAAGACCACAGAAAAGGAGATGAAAAAAGGTGGTACCCTTCACAATAGCCAAACACAATTTGATATATCTAGGGATATACCTGACTAAAAGAACAAAAGATATATATGAGGAAAACAACAGAACACTATTACAAGAAACCAAGAGTGACCTCAACAAATGGAAGAATATCCCATGCTCGTGGATTGGAAGATTCAATATAGTCAAGATGTTAGTTCTGCCAAAGGCACTATATAAGTTTAATGCCATCCCGATACAGTTACCCTCATTTTTCTTCAAAGTAATGGAAAAACTTATTACCAACTTCATATGGAGAGGGAAGAAGCCCAGAATTAACAGAGAACTTCTCACGAAGAAGAACACAGTAGGAGGCTTTACCTGACTTTAACACATACTATACAGCCACAGTTGTCAAAACCTCATGGTACTGGTACAATGACAGATACTCAAACCAATGGAAAAGAACTGAAAACCCAGAAATAAAATCATCAGCATACAGACAACTGATCTTTGATAAAGGCCCAAAAAAATATCCAATGGGAAGCAGATGCCCTCTTTAACAAGTGGTGCAGAAAAAAATGGATAATTACCTGCAGAAAAATGAAGCAAGACCCTTATCTCACTCCATGCACAAGAATAAACTCAAGGTGGAGACCTTGAAGTTCTACCCCAAACTATTAGGACCATCAATGAGGGAATTGGAAACAACTTGAGAACTTTGACACAGGGAATACATAGGCTATCAGAAATAGGGCAGGACGCAAACACAGAGGAGGCACAAATTGACAAATGGGATATCCTGAAAATAAAACCCCTGTGTACATCGAAAGAATTCACCACAAGAGTAATAAGAGAGTCTGCAGACTGGGAAAACATCTTTAGCAATGACACATCAGACAAACGCCTTATTATTAAAATCTAGAATACTCTGCTAGCTTCCAAAAATAAAAAAACTAATTTCCCACTGAGGAGGTAGGCAAAGGACCTTAACAGAAGTTTCACAGGGGCAGAAATCTGAATGGCCAACAAACATATGAGAAAATGTTCCCAATATTTAGCCATAAAAGAAATGCAAATTAAAACAACGAGGTACCACCTAACACCCTCAAAGATATCCCAATTCAAAAAATCAGAAAACAACAAGTGTTGGAGGGGTTGTGTGGAGACAGAAATTCTCTTCCATTGCTGGTGGACCTGTAAGTACCTATAGCCACTATGGAAATCGATCTCACAGTATCCAAAATGGATGGAAATCGAGTTAATAAATGACCCAGCAATCCTCCTACCGGGCATATACCCAGAAAAGGCAAGAAACAAACCACGGCCAGATATCTGTACTCCAATGTTCATTGGAGCACAGTTCACAATTGCAAGGAGTTGGAAACAACCCAAATTTCCATCAACTGATGAGTGGATTAAAAAGCTGTGGTACATACATACAATAGAGTACTATGCATTGCTAAAAAGTAGTGATGGATGCATGAAGCACATCACTGCATGGGAAGAACTGGAGGAAATCATGCTAAGCAAAGTAAGCCTAGCACAAAAGGACAAGTACACCATGAGTCCGCTGAGGTAAGCTTTAAAGAAAATGCAAAAGGGGCATATGGGAAAAAGTTACTGTATACAAACATTCCTGGGGTGAGGATCAGGTAGTATGGCAGGGACCAGACCAAATACAGGATACATATGGTAGACAAGTATAAAGGAGGTGGGGAAAGGGAAAAAAATAATAATTAAAAAGAAATGGGTAGTGGGGCTACAGGGCACTAACCCACCCAAGGGCAGGGTATGGTTTATATCTCCACAGGGAAAGAGGGATGAGACTTTAACCCAGTGCTCCAAGATGTGAATGCAACATGCTGGCATGGAGTAGGGAACCAGTGGAGAGGTCTGAGGGGCTGACCCAAATCCCAACTACTACTTGGACACCTGCCCCTCCCCACAGAAAATGTATCCCAAAGAACAGCATTGAATCTGCAGCTCCGCAAGAGAGATATATCTGATCAGAGCACAGGGGAGTAGATGAAGGGGGAGGAGTAGAGAGTGGAACACATCCTGGCCCACCAGGCCGTGAGGATGATGTTCCTGATTAGAGCAGCTAGTCCACAGGGAGGACCACATGGCCAGCCCCTCTATGGGACATGATGTCCCTCATTGATCCATGGTCCTTCTGGGGACAGCACTGGAGACTCTGTGGGAATTGCGCCTGATATGATCCCGCCACGCCGAAGCAGAGCACTAAGGGGGTGCAACAGAACAGCAAGGGAACAGAGAGGCGAGGTCCCCAGGGAATGCTGAAGGTGGATTTGGGGGCCAGGGCGTGGTGCCCCAACAGACTTGACTGGAAGACACTCCTGAAGGCCAACAAACAGTCCTTGAACTAACTACAACCATTTCTTTCTCACTGCTGTTTTGGTTTGTTTTTTTGTCATTGGTTTGCTATTGTTGTTGTTTTGTTGTATATTATTGCTTGGTTTTGCTCTGTCTTGTTTTGGTGCATGTTATTATCTCTGCAGGTCTGTCTAAATAAGATAGGCTGGATGAATAATCTGGAGGAGAAAACAATGGGACAGACAGTTCCGGGGGCACATGGGAGAGGGGAAGGTGGGGGGACAGGTAGTGGTATTGGCAAACCCAGGGACAAGGGAACAACAAGTGATCCAAATCGGTGGTGAGGAGGGTGTGTGAGGCCTGGTAGGGTGTGATAAAGGGTAAAGTAACCAAGAGGAATTAGTGAAACCCAAATGAAGACTGAGCATGATAGTGGCACGAGAGGAAAGTCAAAAGAAATCGAGGCGGGAACTACTAGGCAAAGAGCATTTATAGAGGTCTGGGTGAAGGCATGTACATATGCAAATATGTTTATATTTGGGGATGGGGAATTAGATCTATGTACATATATTTATAGGTTTAGTCTTAGGGTAGTTGAGGGACACTGTGCCTCCACTCAGGTGCTCCCTCAATGCAAGAATACTTTTTTCTATTAAATTTGCATTCTGTGATGTTCACCTTCCCGACAAAACCACTGAGGACAAAGAGGGTGAATGGGCAAACGTGGTGAAGAAAGCTGATGGTGCCCAGCTAACAAAAGATATAGCATCTGGGGTCCTTAAAGGCTTTAAGGTAAACAAGCGGCCATCTAACTCAGAAACAACAAAGCCCACATGGAAGAAGCACACCAGCCTGTGTGATCACAAGGTGCTGAATGGATCAGTTATCAGGTATCAAAGAACAAAAAAATCATATCATAGTGAATGATGAGGGGAGTGCAGAGTAGAGATCCAAAGGTCATTTGTAGGCCAATGGACATCCCCTTACAGAAAGGTCTCAGAGTGGAGAGGAGCCAATCAAGGTGCGACATAGCAACAATGAAACACACAACTCTCCTCTAGTTCCTAAATGCTTCCTCCTCCCCCACTATCATGGTCCCTATTCTACCTTACAGAACTGGCTAGACAAGAGGATGTACACTGGTACAGATAAGAAATGAAAACACATGGAATCCAGGCGGATGATCCCTTCAGGACCAGTGGTGTGAGTCATGATACTGGGAGGTTGTAGGGAGGGTGTGTTGGAAAGGGGGAACTGATTACAAGAATCTACATGTGACCTCCTCCCTGGGGGAAGAAGAACAGAAAAGTAGGTTAAGGGAGACATCGGACAGGGCAAGATATGACAAAATAATCATTTATAAATTATCAAGGGTTCACGAGGGAGTGGGGAGCAGGGAGGGAGGGGGAAAATAAGAAGCTGATGCCAGGGGCTTAAGTAGAGAGCAAATGTTTTGAGAATGATGAGGGCAATGAATGTACAAATGTGCTTTACACAATTGATGTATGTATGGATTGTGATAAGAGTTGCATGAACTCCTAATAAAACAAGTAAAAAAAACTTTTTTCTAGAGTATTCTAAAAAATATAAATAGACCATGTTAGTGGTTGCCAGCATATTTCTTTTTGCTTCAATGGCCACAGAAATAACATGTACTACTTGTCTACCACTTGATTTCAAGCTCTGTTAAATATGAATATCCTTGTGACAAATTTTCATTTCATCCCTAGGGTTTCTTTGCATTGTGGTGCTCAAAGTTCCGTGGTTTAGGGAGCAAAGGAGAGTGTATTAGCATACATCTTAGAGATGGTAGTAGCATTTAAATTCCTTCATGAAGTCAGGTTCAGATCTGAGATTTTCTCTCCGCAATATTTCAGATTATTCTGCCAAACTGGGCCTAACTTCTCAGATTTTTTTTCCAGCAATTGCCAGAATTTCTATGACTTCTCACAGTTTTCTCACAAATGCCAATTTCTGAGGTCTAAAGAAAAGGTAGTTTCTAACTGGTAAAGCTGTCTCTAAAATTGACGTTCCTGCAAGCAAGCTAAATAATTGCACAATGAGTGGCAATGAATGAATTGGAAGGCCAGAATATAATTTTGAAATAGGGAAAAATAAAGAGAAAGCATTCAAACTCCTCTTTGCCTAGATCTCTGTCAAAAGTCAGGCACATGTTTGACCAATGACAACATAGTCTGCATTAGACCCATCTTCTGGTCTTGTTCTCTGTCAAGTATATGCATAATACTGCTTGGCCGGTTCACCTTGGCCTTACTATCCCACATGACTTTTCTCACTTTATACTTCTTATGTAATTAACATACTACCAAGAGATATGTTCAAAACAATTAAGTGGTTTTATTTTCTTTATCATAAGATTAAAACCTCTCACCATGCTAGCTACTTCTACATCCAGTCGAAACCCTTACTATTCTCCACTTGATGAGCTACCTTCTGGTTACACTGAATTCCACCACCCGCACCCACCAACTACAGCTCATTATCCATCATCAATAGCCACCAACCACACTCATAACTCGTACCCAGTTCCCATTATGCCGTGCTTTATTACATTTGTTCATCAGCCCCACTCTATCACCACTCACCAGTCCTGCTTACTATGGTCTCTCCCATGAGACCTGTCTACCAACAACAACCCTATTTACCCCTACTCTTACAATCACTTTGGCTTAGACCTGTTAATTGTCTTAAAATCTCTTTAAATGTTTCGTGCATCAATCCCCATTTCTCTAATATCTCCTACTTTGTTCTAGATCAGACTACCACCATCTCTCCCCTGAAATAAAACCACGACAGCCCTTCTGTAAATGATTCTGCACACTGTAATTTTCACCACATCAAAGTAGCACTCTGTGCATCCTCGAGGAACTCAAATTATGTTCCTTTGCAGTGTTCTTTGTCTGGAGAAGAAAAAGTAGTTTGAAGTGACAAGATAAGAGCTGTAGCTGACTGGGTTGGATAGGGTTTCCCATCAAAATTCTTATATGACAGCAGCCCTTGTTACTCTCAAAGAATGAGCAGGTACATTTTCATGGTAATGAAAAGGTCAGGGACGTTACATAAGAAAAGTATCATGGACCCTAGGCACTGGGCCTCCTGGATTCGTTGACCCTGTATATTGATTAAACAAAATAAATACTGGTGGGGGAATACCTGAGTTAGGTCTACACCAGCAAAATGTAAGTAATAGCTCATCCAGCTAAAATATTCAGTTAAAGATGTTGCGTCTCAGAAGTGTTCACAATTTTCCCAAGGTTATATAGTTCACAGGTGAAGGAGCTAGAACAAAACCCAAATCATAGGCTCTTAATCATGATATTATACAACTTCTCTAAATGTAACCTTTCATCTTGTTGTTAGGTACCATCGAGTCAATTCTGACTCATAGCAACCCTATTAACAAAACGCCAGCTGGGCCTGCACCATCTTGACAATTGTTATTACTTTTGAATCCTTTGTTGCACCAACTGTGTCAATCCATCTTGTTCAGGACCTTCCTCTTTTTCCACTGTCTTGGAAAAAGCCTGGAAAATATCACATTGGTTGCTACAAGATGCTGTTGGCACCACATAAACAAGGCAAAGAACAAAACTACATGATTATATCAATAGATGCACAAAGAAATTTGAAAATATCCAACACTCATTTCTGATAAAAACACTCAATAAAATAGGAATAGAAAAAATACAAAAAATAGGAAGAGAAGGGAAAATCCTCATCATAACAAAAGCCATATACATAAAAACAACAGCCACCATCATGCTCAATGTGAAAAATTATAAACATTTTCCCTGAAAACAGGGACCAGACAAGAATTCTTCCTGTCACCATTTTTATTCAACATTGTACTGGAAGTCTTAGCTAGAACCATCGGACAAAAAAAAGAAATCAATGGAAAACAAATAGGCAAAGAAGAAGTGAAATGCTCACTATTTTCAGATAATATGATCATATGGAGAACCCAAAAGATTCCACTAAAGCCTGCTGAAAACAATCAAGGGATTCAGCAAAGTAGCATGATACAAAAATAACAAGCAAAAATCAATTGTGTCTTGTATGCCAGAGAAAAGAGCTACATTAAAGAAGAAGAAAGCAATACCATTTGCCATAATCACAAGATAAAAGCCTTAGAAATAAACCTAACTAAAAAACAAAAGATCTGTACAGAGGAAAACTACAGAACACTTTTACATGAGACAAAAAAGATCTACATAAGTGGAAGAACACATAAAAGAAAGAATATCCTGCGTTCATGGATAGACAGACTTAATATTGTCAAAATGCCCAAGCTACCTAAAGCAATCTACAGCTACAGTTCAATTTCAATCCAAATCTTTAAATAGTTATTTAAATACCAACTTAATAATAGCAAAGAAAAAAACCCAGGATAAGCACAGAACTTCTTAAAAAGAAGAACCAAGTAGGAGGCCTCATACTACCTGACCTTAAATCTACTACAGAGTCACAGTAGTCAAACAGCATGATATGAGTATGCAAACCAGTAGATATGGATAGATAGATAAGCCAATGGAACAGAGCCGAACAGAAAGGCCAGAAGGAAATGCACCCACCTATAGGCAACTGATCTTCATCAAAGAACCAAAAATCATTAAATGGAATAAAGACAGTCTCTTCAACAGATGGTGTTGAATAAATCAGCTCTTCATATGCAGAGGAATGAATGAGGACTCATAAATTCATTTTTGTGCATCTATTAAAGACCTAAGTGTAAACTCCACAGCTATCAGGAGAATCAATGAGACAATTGCAAGACACTTAAGGGCTCTATTGCAGGGCACATACAAACACTACCAAGTATACTAAAAAAGCACACACAGTGGAAGACAAAGTAGGTGACTGGGACCTGCCAAAAATAAATCACTTATGCACTTCCAAAATTTTCATGAAAAGAGTAAAACAAGAGTCCACAGATTGGGGAGGGCGGAGGGTTTACCAATGACAAGGCAAGCTTCTAATTACCAAAATCTGCAGAACTCAACAACACCACAATAAGAGAGTAACAAGTGGTGCAATTGAAAAGACATGAACAGACAGTTCACCAAAAATGACATTCAAGATGTGGGACATAGAGAAGGTAAAAGGAAACAGAGAAAATATCTAGGAAGCAAAGTTATGGATACAGGTATAAGCATAGGTGTGAACATATGTAAACATTAATTTATAAAAATAGTGGTATTGGCCTATGTACATATATCTATAAGGCAATACACTGAGATAGTGGACGAACTTTGGGCCTCTGCTCCTGCCCTCCCTCAATGCAAGAACACTCTGTCCTAACAATATGGCATTCTGTGATGCTCACCCTCCTGGCACAATCGAGGAAGACAAAATGGATGTATAAGAAAATGTAGTGAAGAAAGTTGATGGTGCCCAGTTATCAAAAGATATAGCACCTGGGCTCTTAAAGGCTTGAAGTTAAACAAGCAGTCTTCTAGCAGAGAAGCAAGAAGACCACATGGAAGAAGCACACCAGCCTGTGCGATCATGAGGTGTCCAAGGAATCAGGTATCAGGCATCATGAGAACAAAAAAATCATATCATTGTGAATGATGGGGGGATTGCAGAGTGGAGACACAAAACCCATTTGTAGGCCACTGGAGATCCACTTACAGAAGGGTCTCGGGGAGGAGACGAGCCAGTCAGGGTGCAGTGTAGCAACAATGAAACATACAACTTTCCTCTAGTTCCTAAATGCTTCCCCCGACCACCACAATCATGATCTCAATTCTACATTATGAATATGAGTAGACCAGAGGATGTATGCTTGTACAGATAGGAACTGGAAACACAGGGAATCCAGGGCAGATGATCCCTTCAGGACCAGTGATGAGAGTGGCAATACGGGGAGGATGGAGGGAGGGTGGGGTGGAAAGGGGGAACCGATTACAATGATCTACATATAACCTCCTTCCTGGGGGACAGACAACAGAAAAGTGGGTGAAGGGAGACATCTGACAGGGCAAGATATGACAAAATAATAATATATAAATTGTCAAGGGTTTATGAGGGAGGGAGAACGGGGAGGGAGTAGGGAGAATGAGGAGCTGATGCCAGGGGCTTAAGTGGAGAGCAAATATTTTGGGAATGATGAGGGCAAAGAATGTACAAATGTGCGTGACACAATGAATGGGTATATGGATTGTGATAAGAGTTGTACAAGCCCCCAATAAAATGGTTAAAAAAATAGAACCCCCTTCAAGAGGAGACCTCACCACACTCCTTCAAGAAGGTGAAAAAGAGAGAAAATGATTCGTTTGATGCCATATAACATTGGATAAGATCGCACCAAATCAATGGACGCTCCACAGGCATGAAAAGGGAGCCTTACTAGAAAGTCAAGTCATGCTTCCAGATTTTGGAGGAAGCATTTATCCTCCTGTCAGTGGATAAACAGGGAGGAGCACCTTCACAATAGGAAGGAACACTTAACAATGATTGTGCTATCTTCCTGATTAGACACCTTTCACCTAGTTCTTAGTTCCTATTCAGAGATGCAGGCCGTGTGCTATGTACAACAGTGACCTTAGACTCTATCCTTTCAGGGAACACAACATCCCTCTCAGGCCAGAGCAGAAGGACTCAATGTGGAAAGCCCACTAATTGAACTGGGATTTACCTCAACATTACCTTTATGCATTGTATTCAAGACTGAAACTCCCTGATGGGAAAAGAAGTAGATGGCTGTGGAATTGGCAGTCACTGGACCTTGGTTAGGATCACTTGCTTTGTGGTTGTCCAATGAAAGGTGGCCCAAACCACTGTATATTTACTATTTGAATGCCCTCCTTGCTTTACTACAGCATATATTAATCTGATAAGCAAGGTTCTGCCCTTGTGAATAAATGTTACTGGAAATATTCCCCTGCCACCCACTCCCATGGTCAATGTAAACAGAGTTCGATCATTTAAGAATTCAATCTATATAAATAAACAATTCATGGATTGTGGTCCATACTTATAACTGCCTTTTCTCAACACTATGTTAAATTCTATGCCATTGAATAAATTAATCACACTATCAAGACAACTGCCTTATATCCCAGTGGTATGATTGATAATGGTCACAGTCACAAAATGATAATGAGGCCTTTAAAGTAAACCATAGACGTACATAATCTATAGACAAGTGAATGGATTTGGGCTCACATTTAATTCTAGCTCCAACCCAGGAACAATTAGTTCCTATAACATGGTCCTGTTTGATGCGTGCGCCTCGTGAAGAGATTACTGATTATATGGGTGCTACAGAAAAGTATAGTGAAGAAAATAGATGGTGTTCGCCTATCAAAAAGAATAGCATCTGGGGTTTTAAATGCTTTTATTCAAACAAGCAGCCGTATAAATGAGGCTTCAAGGAAGAAGCGCACCAACCTGTGTGATCCAAGGATGATAAATAACAAAACCCAAATCCAAAGGAGGGAAAGGTATAAGAGCTTAAATTGTGAACACCCAATTATCAGAAGGCTGTGGATGGCAGTGGGGGCCCAAAATCTATCTACAGGGTCTCTACATAGATTAAGCCACTGGCAGATCCCCTCTGACCACAGTCAAGGAACACGAATAACCTTGATTATGATAGATGGAATTGGGTTATAATGAGGTACCTGATCATTTCATCTCCCTCTTGACCCACTTTACGCTTGACCAGTGTTTCTCCACCTTTCGAATTCCGTGAACCTTTAATGCAGGTCCTCATGTTGTGGTGAGTCCCGAAATATAAAATTATTTTCATTGCTACTTCATAACTGTAAATTTGCTACTGTTATGAATCAGGCGACCTCTGTGAAAAGGTTATTTGACTCCCAAAGGGGTCATGATACACAGTTTGAGAACCGCTGCTCTTGACAAAGACTTTCCCTACCCCCTCTGGTCTATTTTAATCTTGCCATTGGTCTTTTTCCCCCCTTGATATATTTGCTGTCTTCATTTTTGTATGTTTTACAGTGTCTGAAGAACAGGATGGGTGGATTTTTAAAGACTATAATTGGTGTGCTGGTTTATTGGGAACATGGGGGCAGGAGGCCAAGGTCGGAAAGAAATGGGGAATAACTAATGAATACGGTAGGGGGAGGATGTTTTAGAACTGACTGTGGTGAGGTATACAAAACTCTTTTTAAATATGACTACATGATGGAAGTGTGTGGTACATGATATATAGCTCAGTAAAACTATTGGTGAATAAAAAGAACATGCTGCTAATCATTTAGAAATAAGGAACTGAGGACTGTAAATAGAAAAGTGATGTAAAGTGGACAACAGAGTAAAAGCATATTCTAGAATCTCTGTTTTATGAAAGAGAAAAGAGCAACATTGTCGTGTATTATAGAGACATCAGAAAGAGCCATGTCACGAAGCTCCCTGGTGGCACCAAATAAAACAATCCGGAATCATAGGAGCCCTCATAAGTAACACAATGGTTATTGCTTGGCTGCTAACCAGAAGTGTAGCAGTTCAAACCCACTCAACAGGTCCATAGGGGGAAAACACTGGCAATATACTCTCATAAAGATCACAGCGTAGATATCCCTATGGGACATCACGAAAGAAGAACAATCCTTGGCAAGGGATTTGAGAATTCTCCCAATAAAGCCAATAAAAATTAATATTTTCCTAGCTCAGGAATCCAAGGTGATTTGACCAAAGCTGGAGATTCTTCTTCTCTTAGATTTTTCATATGTGGTAGAGTGTTTCAGTAACAACCCCCAAAGAAGCTCACCTCCCTTTAGCCTCTCCCATGTGTATTTCCCTATATGCATTGACTTTGAATTTGACCTTGTAATTTGCTTTGACCAGTGGACTACCATAGAACCCTGGATCTCGACATTAATCCGCTTGGAAGGAGCATCGAAATGCAATGCAGTTGAGTACTGAATCAATTTTTCCCATAAGAAATAACTGAAAACTGGAATGCTGAAAGTGGACTTTGGGGCCAGGGCGTGGTGCCCCAACAGACTGGACTGAAAAACGCTCCTAAGGGCCAGCAAACGATCCCTGAACTAACTACAAGCTTTTCTCTTGTGAAAAAAAAAAAGAAATAACTGAAAACTGACTAATGTGTTCTCACAAACCAAGTTTTTACCCTAACCTATATTTATAGGTTTAGTATTAAGGTGGCGGAAGGACCTTGGGCCTCTACTCAAGCACTCCCTCAATGCATGAATACTTTCTTTTTTTAACTTTGCACTCTATGATGCTCACTCTCCCGACACAACTGCTGAAGCCAAAGCGGGTGAACAAGTAAATGTGGTGAAGAAAGCTGATGGTGCCTGGCTATCAAAAGAGATAGGGTCTGGGGTCTTAAAGGCTTGAAGATAAACAAGCGGCCATTTAGCTCAGAAGCAACAAAGCCCACATGGAAGAACACACCAACCTGTGTGATCATGTGGTCCCGAAGGGATCAGTTATCAGGCATCAAAGAACAAAAAACATATCATTGGCTGCACACCTCCATGATATGATCGCCGAAGACAAACGGGTGCATAAGCAAATGTGGCGAAGAAAGCTCATGGTGCCTGGCTATCAAAAGAGATAGTGTCTGGGGTCTTAAAGGCCTGAAGATGAACAAGTGGCTATCTAGCTCAGAAGCAATAAAGCCCACATGGAAGAAGCACACCAGCCGCTGCGATCACAAGGTGCCAAAGGGACCAGGTATAAGGCATCATGCAAAAAAAAAAAAGAATATATATATATATATATATATATATATATATATATATATGTGTGTGTGTGTGTGTGTGTGTGTGTATGTGTGTGTATATATATGTGTGTGTGTGTATACCATAGTGAATGAAGGGGAAAGTGCAGAGCGGAGACCCGAGGCCCAAGTGTCGACCACTGCAGATCCCCTCACAGAGGGGTTTAGGAGAGGATATGGGTCAGTCAGGGTGCAATGTAGTACCGATGAAGAACACAGCTTTCCCCCCAGATCCTGGATGCTTCCTCCCGCCAACTACCATGATCCGAATTCTACCTTGCAGGACTGGATAGGGCAGAGATTATACACTGGTGCATATGGGAGCTGGAGGCACAAGGAATCCAGGGTGGACGATACCTTCAGGACCAGGGGTGTGAGGGGCGATGCTGAGAGTGGACGGTGAGTGGTTTGGAAAGGGGGAAGTGATTAAAAGGATCCACATGTGACCTCCTCCCTGGGAGATGGACGGCAGAGAAGGGGGGGAAGGGAGACTCCAGATAGGGCAAGATATGACAAAATAACAATCTGTGGATTATCAAGGGCTCATGAGGGAAGGGGGAGCGGGGAGGGAGGGGGAAACAGAAGAGGACCTGATGCAGAGGGCTTAAGTGGAGAGCAAATGCTTTGAGAGTGATTAGGGCAAAGAATGTACGATGTGCTTTATATAATTGATATATGCATATGCATGGATTGTGATAAGAGTTTTATGAGCCCCTAATAAAATGTTTTTTTAAATAAATAACTGAAAACTGACTAATGTGTTCTCAACCACCAAGTTTTTACCCTAACCTTGCCTTTTTCATACAAAACATTACACACAAATTTCAAAGTAAATAAGTTCTGAGTTAAATAATATAATTTAAATTAAAAACACACATTTAAAAATATTTAACAAGTACAGTATGGCCCATATCTTGACACTGATGAGGATCTGGATATGTGGATACAGATGTGGAGAGGAGGTATGGAGAAAGAGTCATTATTTGGAAGGGGAGTCCCCTTCCATGAAATCAACTGGTAGCTGCTTTTCAGGAGTTTTGTCCCTTCTTAGCCTTTTTTCACTAGGACCTGGCTGGCTATTGTTTTAAAAAAAAATCTGTCTAATGTGGTCTGCTGTTGGCATTTCCTTAACTGTTTTCTAAAGAGGTTTACTAAATTATCATCAACCATCCTTATCATGATGGTTCTTTTTCAAAAAAAAGCTTTCTTCAGACCCATGTGTTTTATCTAAAATTCACAGTTACAAAAAACCACACAGCTGCAAAAGGGTTAAACCACGGTGTACTAACAATGGCAACTCATACCTAATGACCGAAACATGAACTGCTTTTGTTTACAAAAATCATGTGTGTCGGGTCAGATTGCGATGTTTGTTCAAGCTCCGATGTAAAAATTTCTGGACATTTCATGTTGAAACCCAATGATGTTGAGTCCTGATGCGGTCGGGTACCAGGGTTCTACTGTATCCACAGATGTGATGCAAATAGAGACTTGGAAATTATTTATGTGCTAGAGCTACTCCTGTTGGAACCTCATGTTCTTTCTTTTTATCCCCAAAGAATTTTTTTTTGCCAATTTATTTATTTTAACAATTTATTGGAGCTCATACAATTCTTATCACAGTTCATACATATACATACATCAATTGTATAAAGCACATCTGTACAGTCTTTGCCCTAATCATTTTTTTTCTCTTTTCTTCTTTTACATTTTATTAGGGACTCATACAACTCTTACCACAATCCATACATATACATACATCAATTATATAAAGCACATTCATACATTCCCTGCCCCAATCATTCTCAAGGCATTTGCTCTCCACTTAAGCCCCTTGCATCAGGTCCTCTTTTTTTTCCCCCCTCCCTCCCGGACTCATACAACTCTTATCACCATCCATACATATACATACATCAATTGTATAAAGCACATCCATACATTTCCTACCCCAATTATTCTCAAGGCATTTGCTCTCCACTTAAGCCCCTTGCATCAGGTCCTCTTTTTTTTCCCCTCCCTCCCCTTTCCCCCCTCCCTCATGTGCCCTTGGTAATTTATACATCGTTATTTTGTCATATCTTGCCCTATCTGGAGTCTCCCTTCCCCCTTCTCTGCTGTCCCTCTCCCAGGGAAGAGGTCACATGTGGATCCCTGTAATCAGTTCCCCCTTTCCAACCCACTCACCCTCCACTCTCCCAGCATCGTCCCTCACACCCTTGGTCCTGAAGGTATCATCCACCCTGGATTCCCTGTACCTCCAGCCCTCATATGTACCAGTGTACAGCCTCTGTCCTATCCAGCCCTGCAAGGTAGAATTCGGATCATGGTAGTTGGGGGGAGGAAGCAACCAGGATCTGGGGGAAAGCTGTGTTCTTCATCAGTACTACCTCACACCCTAATTAACCCATCTCCTCGCCTAAACCCCTCTATGAGGGGATCTCCATTGGCCGACACTTGGGCCTTGGGTCTCCACTCTGCACTTTCCCCTTCATTTAATATGGTCTATATATACATATATACATATACACATATATACACATACATACACACACTTATATCTTTTTTTTGCATGATGCCTTATACCTGGTCCCTTGGCACCTCGTGATCGCACTGGACGGTGTGCTTCTTCCATGTGGGCCTTTTTGCTTCTGAGCTAGATGGCCGCTTGTTCACCTTCAAGCCTTTAAGATCCCAGACACTATCTCTTTTGATAGCCGGGCACCATCAGCTTTCTTCACCACATTTGCTTATGCACCCATTTGTCTTCAGCGTTCCTATCGTTGAGGTGTGCAGTCAATGATATGATTTTTTGTTCTTTGATGCCTGGTAACTGATCCCTTTGGGACCCCTCGATCACACAGGCTGGTGTGTTCTTCCATGTGGACTTCGTTGCTTCTGAGCTAGATGGCCGCTTGTTTATCTTCAAGCCTTTAAGACTCCAGTCACTATCTCTTTTGATAGCCGGGCACCATCAGCTTTCTTCACCACATTTACTTGTTCACCCACTTTGGCTCCAGCCGTTGTGTCGGATCCCCAAAGAATTTAAGTTTTATTTGAAAGACATTTACTCCACACACATCTTCTAAAAACTATACAATAACCATTGCTCCAATACCAAAATTTCTAACACAAAATTATACAATTGCTCTAGGTTCTCAAACTGTGGGTCCCCTGTATTAAAGGGTTGTGGCATTAGGAAGGTTGAGAACCACTGCTCTAGTTAGTAAATAAGGGTTGTCCTTCAATGATTGGGGCATATTTAAACCTCAATAAGTTTAACACACACATATCACATTTTAAGTTGGTAAGGTTTAAAAAATATAGATGTATTTCAAATACAACGTTATGTAGGAGCCTACATGTTTTTCGTCTTTAACAGAACCTTAATTTTCAGGGTTCAAAGCTCCATTCTTTAAAAGAAATGACCAAACTTTTTTAAAAATAAGCAAATAAAAGAAATGACCACATAAGGATTTTCTTCCTTAGCTTCAAAGTTTCTACACTCAACTATTTGCCACCCCAAACAACCTTGACATGACTACGTTACTCTCTTACCATCTTACCCAATATAAACAATTTTTAAAAGAAAAGTTTATCATAAACATATGAAACCTCTTTTACATATGAAGATGCTCAGGCTACCCTACTGGAAGACAACAACCACCACACACGTAAGATAGTTTTTGACCACCCAGTCCCAGGCAAGTCCCAGCCTTGTGAGTGACCCCAGGTGAGACCAATAAACTAACTCCTCAGTCCAACTTACCCACAGAATTGTGAGTAAATAACCTTGGCTGTAAACAACCATGTTTGGGGTGGTTGGTTATGCAGCCAAGCTAACTGAAATATCATCTGACTCAAAAACTAAAACACTCACTACAATGGAGTCAATTACTACTCATTGCAACTCTGTAGGACAATATATAACTGACCTTGTGGGTTTCTGAGGATGCAAGTCTTTACAGAAGGAGAAATCCTTTTTTCCCCCATGGAGTGGCTGATGGCTTCAAACTGCTGATCTTGCAGTTAGCAGCCCAATGTATAACCAGGGTTCCTCGGCATCTGAATAGGAGTGGGTAAACTACTCCTTCAGGTGACAAAAAATGTCAAATAAGGAAAAGCTCATGATATACAACTGCTGAATACTCCTTCTCCGGTAGAGAATCACTTTCACGAAAAATATACACAGCTAGCCCCAACTAACTCAAAATTGACCCTGCCTATTTGGAAAACCAACTAGCTGTTCATATTACCTAATGATAACCAGGTGCTAGATTTTGTTCCCCCTTTAAAGAGATGGAAAGTTCTTTTCAAAGACTTGTACTTTATGTCTGATTCCTGCAAACCCCTCTAGAAGGCAAATAGATATTTAATTCCTACATGGATTCCATTTTTTGTGCAGTTTCACCTCCTATCCCCCTAATTACAGAGAGGACTAAATATTACTTGCTAAGGAATTGCGTATCTAAGATTGCCCTTCAAACTTTCAGCTAACATAATTCACATTCTACTTCTTTCATGTTTCAAGGGTGCACATTTCTCCGGGTCTTCGAGGAGACGACACAACTGATATTTCTTAAAACCACAATTCTGCTTTCATGAAATCAACAAAGACATGCAATGGCTTTCTAGGAAGACAAAAGATTGCATTTCTAAAGAAAGGATATCTTTTATGTACCATGAAGATTCAGAATCACTTGTATCCAGTGTCTTTGAGGTTTGACAATTCTTTGACAACTCGACTTTTCTTCGCTTAGGGAAATCTGAACTCTAATAAACCGGTCAAGTGAAATTTCACAGAGAATATAATCCTTAGTGACAATCCTTAGTGACCATAGAATTGCGTTAGAATGACAAAAATGTGACTTTTATCCTGCATGTCTAGGACCTTTCATTAGAATTGTAAAGGTTTGGTTTCACTATTTTTTCTCAAGAAAACTGCTTTTCATACTCAGGCTTTCTTCAACTGAGACCATCAACTCAGTTGATTTGTGCTTATTGTTCAGCAGGCTAAGATCTTGATGCATTCCCCAGTAGGGGCCAGTTGGTTTTTCAGAGGTATAGATTGCATCCTTAACGCCAGCCCCCAAATGCCCCCTAACTTTGGCCGGGACCCCTTGCCCTCAGGAAGGACCAGTGAAACTACCGCTGCATTTGTGCTAACATTGCTACTATGAGAACAACCCGTCTCTCTCAACAGATGCTGGACCTTGCCTTTACCCACACAAGATTTATCTGGAGCAAAAAAGTCCTACCTTGAATTGCAGGCTCTGACACAAACAACCGAAAGTCCATAAAAAACGCATTTATCGTGTCTTAGATTAAAATGGTGAGCAACTATAACAAGTTGTGCAAACAATAAAATGATTTTAAAAATTAAAAAGCTGTTATATGTCTCCCATAGTATTTTTGCAGTAAGTCCATAGGCAGTTGAGCAAGGCAGCTGTGTTCCATGATCATTTAGACATCTAGTTTCCATTCGTGGGATTGTCCCTCTACCTCCTAGATCACAGATGTCACTTGTAAGGTCAAAGTTAGGTTGTCATCAGTCCCAATGTGGAGCAGGTACACTCACTCTGATAAGGGCTAAACATGGCGTATATTATTTCTCCTCAGTTTCCATTGGGGGATAATTCAGTCAAACAACTGCATTGACTAAACAAAGGCATGCAATTGGGGTATCCATGCACCATATTTCCAAGGGAGCACAATGTTTTGAAAGTCAACCAGCAGTTTGTTTGCATAGTCAAAACAAATGCAGACTCAGCCTGGTATTGGTCACTTTGAGTTGGACAATCATATGGCTTACTATGGGAAGAATGACCAAGTCAAGAGAAAGGCCATTGCATTCATCATCAAAAAGAACATTTCAAGAACTATCTTGAAGGCCAATGGTGTCTCTGATTGGTTAATAAATATTCGTTCACAAGGAAGACAAGTTCATACAACTGTAATTCAAATTTACACAATCACAGAAGTTAAGTGTTACAGAAATTAAAGAATTCCACCAAAGTTGTCAGTCTGAAATTTATCAAATATGCAATCACGGTGCACTGCTAATTACTGGTGATTGGAAAGTGAAACCTGCGAAAAAAGAGAATGGATCAACAGTTGGAAAATATCTTAGTGATAGAAATCAATCTTAGTGATAGAATTTTGTGAGAATAATGACTTCTTCATTGCAAATATATTTTTCCCCACAATATAAATGGTGACTAAACATGTGGACTTTACTAGATGGGATATAAAGAAATCAAATTGACTACATCTGTGGAAAGAGATGATGGAGAAACTCAATGTCACCAGCCAAAACAGGTCAGGGGCAGACTCTAGAACAGGCCATCACTGTCCATACTCAAGTTCAAGGTGACGCTAAAGAAAATTAAAACAAGTCCACAAGAGCTAAAATACGACCTTGATTATATGCCACCTGGATTCTGAGAACATCTCAAGAACAGGTCTGATGCGCTGAACACTGAGGCCAGAAGATTGGATAACTAGGGGATGACAGAAAGAGCATAAAAGAAGAAAGAAATTAAAGGCCAAAGTGATGTCAGAAGAGACCGAAAATGGATCTTGAACAAGGAGCAGCAAATGGGAGACATGGTGAAGCAAAAGGACTGCATGGAAATGTTTTAAAGGGCAAAACACTGCTGCACGGGGTTCCCAAGGCTGGCGTCGCGTGGCTCACCTCCACCTGACTTTCAGATCTGGGACTGAACAGCACCCACCACCACGTGACACGTCATCTCCCAAGTCCTGTACTTCATTCACAGCGTCTGTAAGGAAGGCGATAACTGTCGCTACTCGCACGACCTCTCCGACAGCCCCTACGGGGTCCTGTGCAAGTACTTCCAGCGAGGGTACTGCATTTACGGCGACCGCTGCAGATATGAACACAGCAAGCCCCTGAAGCAGGAAGAAGCGTCCTCTGTAGACCCGGCGGTGAAGCCCTCTATCACCATGTCTGCCAGCCTCCCACCTGGAGGTGGACCACTTGCCGAGATGAGTGTCGGGGAAGTGGAGTCGAGAAGTCCACACTTCGCTGCTGTTGGGGCAGGGGCAGAGGACTGGGCGAATGCTGTGGAATTTGTCCCTGGACAGCCCTACTGCGGCCGGACTGCCCTGGCCTGCCCTGAAGCCTCCCCGCAGGGCTCAGTGACCTCGGAGCAGTTGGAGAAAGAGCAGCCTGTGGACACCAAGAAGCAGCTGTGCCCTTACGCCGCCGTGGGCGAGTGCCGCTACGGGGAGAACTGTGTGTACCTCCACGGGGACTCGTGTGACCTGTATGGGCTGCAGGTGCTGCACCCCATGGACGCTGCCCAGCGCTCACAGCACGTCAGATCATGCATCGAGGCCCACGAGAAGGACATGGAGCTCTCCTTCGCCGTCCAGCGCAGCAAGGACATGGTGTGTGGCGTCTGCATGGAGGTGGTCTACGAGAAGGCCAACCCCAGCGAGCGCCGCTTTGGGATCCTGTCCAACTGCAGCCACACCTACTGTCTCAAGTGCATCCGCAAGTGGAGGAGCGCCAAGCAGTTTGAGAGCAAGATCATAAAGTGAGGCTTCTCCCGGCCTGCCGGGGCGTTTCTCTGGGAAGTGTGTTCTCGGGCCGGCCTCACCAGACGGACTGTGTTTTGAGTGCATGTGTTTTCTCTTGACCGGGGGCCTCTCCTGTGTGTCTCAGCTAGCTCCTAGGTCAGTTGGTCTGCCCACTGTAATTTGGAGGAGGAGACCCTGTGTATCCGTTAGTGGACCCCCTCGTCCTCTCTGAGGAGCCTGTGTTCCTGGATTAGCCAGACAAGCCCAGGCAGCAGACCCGCGGTCTGAATGTGTGCTTCCTGGCGTTATCCATTTCCCTCGTATCCTCTTCTGTCCATTAAAGCTAGCCAACACCCCCCCCCTTCCCTTGAGTTGTTCTCGTTATTGAACAAAGCGGCATCCTCTAAACGGAGCAAAGTTGCAAGAAATAAATCTATTTAAATGAAAGGGAAAAAAAAAAGGGAAGCTCCAGAAAATTGAGCATTATAATACAGTGTGCAAAGACACCGAGCTAGAAAACCAAAAGAGGAGAACGCACACAGCACATCTCAAACTGAAACAACTGAAGGAAAATTTCAAGCTTCGAACCGCAATGATAAATGGTTCTGTTGCTGTGTACCATTGAATCAATTCCAGCTCATTATGACGCCGTGAGACCGACTGAAACCGCCTACGGCATGTTCTGCAATCTTTGTGGGAGCAGACCATCAGGTGTTTCCTTCATGCTATAGCTGCTGGGTTCAAGCCGCCAGTCTTTCAGTTAAGCAGGACACCACCAGCTCACCTTTTGCTAGCTTCTTTGAAACAGAGAAAAGAGAGGAACTCTGGGGCCAATAAAGGGTATATTAGTAACACTGTCAGGTTCTTCCTCTGACCTCCTTAGAACATTTCATATTTGTAAGCTTTGGATGTTCTGACCTAATGTCCTCTGTAACATGTCTCCCCGGCCCTCATTTCCCCTCACCAGATTAGTCAATCATCATGAGCATGTGCTTGGCCTCTAAACAGAAGCAATTGCCCTTATATGTCTTCCAGCCTAAATGAGTAAGCTTTCTCAGCAGCTTGAGTGGTCTCCTCTACTCTTATTTCAGCAAGTAGAAAAGATACCCCATCCTCGTGGCCAAGGCACCATACCCTTGTATAGTCTGAACCTTGGATGGCTAAACCTACCTGCAGTCCCACCAGCTGTTAAAATAACCGACACACATACGTTGCCCTTATTCAGCTTGGTATTAATAACCTTTCATCTGACAAATGTAACAATAAGTAAAGTATTCACCATCTGGGAATTTCTGGGGCTGTTCCTGGGAAACGCTTCCAAGGACACCAATTTGGTTCTCATTCCCCTCGTATCCCTGTGCTCCTGGGTCCCATGTTTACAGTGTCGGGAAAGCTAGCACGAAGGTAAGAAAACACATACCCAAGGATTCAGTGAATCATTTTAGGCTAGCACCATAGCCAGTGAGTCAAAAGGGAGGCCTCGCTCTTCTGCAGCCCTCTACTATAGCTGAACACTCAGAGGAGGTCTTGTCTGCTTTGTGGGGACCCTGTGTTCATTTCTGAGCCATCGTGTCCTTGTGTGTACAGCAAAGCAATACGTAACTAGTGTTGTGAAAACCAACTAAGAAACTAATTGCCAGGGGTGGTCAATTTAATAAGCTTTCTGTACAAATAGGGTACAGGAGAAAGGAAAAATGCATTGGAACATATCAAGAGCTACCGACACATTGGCATGGACCATTCCAAACCTACCTAACTGGCTATCTTCAGAGGCTAGAGTTTTAATCACTGTACACTTCTTTTCATGAATTCATTCATTCAACAAAAATTATATGAGCAAGCACTGTATACCAGGCATAGTTGTCTGCCTTGTGACTCTAACAGGGAATAGAACAAAATATCTCCCTTCTTAATAGAGCTTACATTCCAATGATTGAGGTAAGTGAGACCTAAGAAACAAATGTTATAAAGAAAATATATGTCAGGAGAAGCATAGAGCATGTCTTGTCTAGTGCTCCTGTGACACAAACACCACAAGTGGGTGGCTTTAACAAATAAAAATGTTTTCTCACAGTTCACGAGGCCAGAAGTCGGAACTCGGGGTGTGACGCCACAATGAGGTCCTCCCTTACCTTATTTCCACTTCTAGTAGTTGCCAGAAATCCTGGGAATTTTCGATGCATTCATTGTCTGTCTTCTTTTTTCCCTCTCTGTGTGTGCCTGTGCCTTTCAACTCTTTATAGAGCACAGAATTAATTAAGCTTAGGACCACCCTACTATGGGAATGCAACATTAATGTGACAAAGAAATCCCTTTATCCAAACGGGGTCCTATTTATAGGTACAGGGTTTATTTAGAATTTCAACACATTGTGTGGGGACACAACTCAATCCATCACACTTCCTTTGTTCCTCACCTTTGCTTCCTGGTATCACATTCCAAAAGAAACAACTTGAGGCAAACGATGTGGTAGAGAACCTGACTAGTGGGCTTGAAGCATCCAGCACCCTCTCTTTCTGTACATCTTAAAAACCACTTTGACAGAGGAGACCTCACTTCAGTCAGGATCAGATTTTCAGAATTAGAGAAAACAGAAATGACTATTTAGTTGCTGCCATGCAAAATTGTGTTAAGGGCACCCCAAACCAGCAGACCTTCCTACCTCAGTGATAAGTGATCCTGATGGGAAAATCGAACCAAAAGGGTGGGGCTGGGGGAAGGGGGGACATCCACATCTTGCAGAAAGCAAGTGCATTTCTGTTGGTAGAAAAATGAGGAGGACTAACCTATCAATGGGTGGGGGGGCAGGAAACTATGAGCAACACATGCACAGATGCCAAGGAGTGAATATTCCTCAAACTATGCTCGTAATAGGGCACATTAGACCTAGTTTCTGTGCAGTCCTTAAGAACCCAGGCCATGTATTATAGACTACTGGGACTTTAGGCTTTGTGTTTTTGAGGTTCACAATGTCCTTCATAGGCCACATCAGAAGGACACAAGGTGGAAACTCCACTAAGTCAACTGTAGCCCTTGGACTTAAGGCCGAAACTAAACTATAGAATTGGAGGGCAGTAGATGACCATATGCTTATTACTTCATTGCCCTGCTTGCTTTGTTGAGATATGTATTAATCTGGTAGACCTAGTTCTGCCACTGTCAATTTACCTTGCCACCCAACTCCCATTGTTTGTGTTAATAGTGACCATTCATGTAAAGATCTGATCTGTATAAATCAGTAACCAACGTACTGTGCGCAATTTGCAGCGAGCCTAAACATATTTAATCTCCTTTACTTAATTGTACTTTAAATGTATTATCATGGTCTAAATTAAGGACAGTAACAACAGAATGGCTTTACGCTTCAGGAAGAAGACTGATATGTTCTCTAACATAAAATTAAAAAGCTGTCTCAAAGATGAACCAGAAGCATATATAAGCCATAGGTATATGAATGGATTTGGGCCTCACACTTAATTCTTGCTCCAATCCAAGAAAAATTAGTTCTTATGACATACTTGATATATACCCTCATCAAGAGATCATAGAAGATATGAATGCTACAGCAAAATGTGGTGAAGAAACTAGGGGGTGCCCAGCTATCAGAAAGTATAGTACCTGGCCCCCAGAAGAATTTACTTCAGAGAACAGTACTGAAGCTACAGCTCAGGGAGAGGGACATGTCTGATCAGAGAATACAGGAGCAAATGGAGGGGGAGGAAGAGAGACTGGAACACATTCTGGCTCACCAAGTCTTCAGGACGATATTCCTGCTCAGAGCAGCCAATGCACAGAGAGGACCATATAGCAGGCCTCACTATGAGACAAGACATCCCTCACTGACCCATAGCCTGATGGGAGACAACACTGGAGACACAGTGCAGGAATTGTGTCGAATGTGACCTCACCACAACAAGGCAAAACACTACGGGCATGCAACAGAACAGCAAGGGGAGCAAGGAAGTCCTGAGGGAATACCAAAAATAGACTTTGTGGCCAGGTCATGGCACCCCATCAAACTCGGACATAAAACACTCCTAAAGGTCAACAAACAGATCTTGAACTATTTGCAGGCTGAGGTAGTTAGTTTATTTTGCCAACCTGGCCATTAAACATATGTGGCTTTATTTGAAAGGCTGAGGGATAAATGGCTAAGTGAGTCTAGCCTTACTAGTTCTCCGGTCTCTTGTTTGATATGGTCTCACCAGGGTGCAACTGCCTTAGCAGTTCCCTGCTTCAGCTTGCAAGGCTGACTTCCTGCAAGACATCCCCAAGGAGAAGCCACATGGATCTACCCCGATGCAGCCCTGGGTGCTGGAGAAGCCATGTGGAGACCCCTGCCAGCACTGAGATATTTACATGGTCACTGACTTGGCTTTCCTCCTGCAGTTGGCATCATTGCCTCTGTTTTGTGAGATGGAGGAGGACTTTGTGGATTGGTGTCGGACATATGGGTTACTGTTGGACTTGTGGGCTTGGGTAGCACTGGGTTGGGATGTTTTCTTGATGCACACTTAAAATTATATAAAACTCTCTCTTATACATGAGTTTCTGTGGATTTGTTACTCTTAACTACCCAGACTAACACACAGGCTTTTCTTTTTTTTTTTCCTGTCATTGGTTTTTTTTTGTTTTTGTTGTTTTGTTTTCTTTTGTTGCTTTGTTTTGATCTGTCTTGTTCTTTGTGCATATTATTATAGCTGCAGGTCGACCTAGATAAGATAGGTGTGATAAAGAATCTGGAGGAGAAAACAACTGAACCGATGGTTCCAGGGGGTGGACATGGGAAAGGGGGAGGTGGGAGAAGGGAAGTAGCTGTTAGCAAACCCAGGGACAAGGGAACAAGTGATCCTAAAATCACTGGTGAAGACAGTACAGGAGGCCTAGTAGGGCTTGATCAAGGGCAGTGTAATCCAGAGGAATTACTGAAACCCAAATGAAGGATGAGCATGATAGTGGGACAGGAGGAAAGTGAAAGGAAATAGAGGAAGGAACTAGGAGGCAAAGGGCATTTATAGAGGTCTAAATGCAGGTATGTACACATGTAAATATATTTATATATGACGGGTAAATATATCTATGTACATATATTTATAGGTTTAGTATTAAGGTACCAGATGGACATTGGGCTCTACTCAAGTACTCCCTCAATTCAAGAATTTTGTTCTATTAAACCAGCATTCCGCGATGCTCACATTTCCGACATGATTGCTGAAGACAAAGCTGGTGCATAAGCAAATGTGGTAAAGAAAGCAGTTGGTGCCTGGCTATCAAAAAATATAGCATCTAGGGTCTTAAAGGCTTGAAGATAAACAAGCATCCATCTAGCTCAGAAGCAACAAAGCCCACATGGAAGAAACACACCAGCCTGTGTGATCGCGAGGTGTCAGTGGGATCAGGTATCAGGCATCAAAGAACAAATAAAGCATATCATTGAGAATGAGGAGGCGTGCGGGGTGGAAACCCAAAGCCCATCTCTAGGCAACTGAATACCCCCTTACAGAAAGGTCACAGGGTGCTTCCTCCCCCACCCCCACCCCCACTATCATGATCCCAATTCTTCCTTAAAAATCCTGCTAGACCAGAGGTACAGATAAGAGCTGGAGAGACAGGGAATCCAGGACACATAAACCCCTCAGGGCCAATAATGAGAGAAGCAATACCAGGAGAAGAAGGGGAAGGGAAAGTAGAAAGAGGGAACCGATGACAAGAATCTACATATAACCCCCTCCCTGGGGGATGGTCAACAGAAAAGTAGGTGAAGGGAGACATCAGACAGTGTAAGAGATGAAAAATAATAACTTATAAATTATCAAGTGTTTGTGAGGGACGGGGAGTAAGTAGGGAGGGGGAACATGAGCTGATATCAAAGTCTCAAGTAGAAAGCAAATGTTTTGAGAATGATGAGGGCAATAAATGTACAAATGTGCTTGACACAACGGATAGATGTATGGATTGTGATAAAAGTTGCACAAACCCCCAATAGAATGATTAAAGAAAAAAAAAGAATAGCATCCTGGGTCTTAAAGGATTGCCTTCAGTCAAGCAGCCATCTAAATGAGGCATCAACTAAGTCCTCATGGAAAAAGCACAATAGCCAAGGATTATAAATAATATAATCCAAACCCAAAGGAGGGAAAAGTATCAGAACCCAAATCGTGAACACCTGGTTTATAGAAGGCTATGGACGACCAATATCCATTTGCCTCAGGTCAATCCCTTCTGACCATAATCAAGGGACATGAATAGCCTTGTTATCAGACAGAGAGCATTGCAAAGTTGATTATCATACAGTTAGGAAAAATGTAATATCTTATCTCCCTTTTGATCCATTTAAAAGTTGGTTCAGGTCCTCTTTTTTTTCCCCCCCCTCCCTCCCCTTTCCCCCCTCCCTCATGTGCCCTTGGTAATTTATACATCATTATTTTGTCATATCTTGCCCTATCCGGAGTCTCCCATCCCCCCTTCTCTGCTGTCCCTCTCCCAGGGAAGAGGCCACATGTGGATCCTTGTAATCAGTTCCCCCTTTCCAACCCACTCACCCTCCACTCTCCCAGCATCGTCCCTCACACCCTTGGTCCTGAAGGTATCATCCACCCTGGATTCCCTGTACCTCCAGCCCTCATATGTACCAGTGTACAGCCTCTGTCCTATCCAGCCCTGCAAGGTAGAATTCGGATCATGGTAGTTGAGGGGAGGAAGCATCCAGGATCTGGGGGAAAGCTGTGTTCTTCATCGGTACTACCACGCACCCTAATTAACCCATCTCCTCTCCTAAACCCCTCTATGAGGGGATCTCCATTGGCCGACACTTGGGCCTTGGGTCTCCACTCTGCACTTCCCCCTTCATTTAATATGGTACATATATACATATATACATATACACCCATGTACACATACATACACACACATATCTTTTTTTTTGCATGATGCCTTATACCTGGTACCTTGGCACCTCGTGATCGCACTGGACGGTGTGCTTCTTCCATGTGGGCTTTTTTGCTTCTGAGCTAGATGGCCACTTGTTCACCTTCAAGCCTTTAAGACCCCAGACACTATCTCTTTTGATAGCCGGGCACCATCAGCTTTCTTCACCACATTTGCTTATGCACCCATTTGTCTTCAGCGATCCTATCATGGAGGTGTGCAGTCAATGATATGATTTTTTTTCTTTGATGCCTGGTAACTGATCCCTTCGGGACCACTCGATCACACAGGCTGGTGTGTTCTTCCATGTGGACTTTGTTGCTTCTGAGCTGGATGGCCGTTTGTTTATCTTCAAGCGACCTGATGCAAGGGGCTTAAGTGGAGAGCAAATGCCTTGAGAATGATTGGGGCAGGGAATGTATGGATGTGCTTTATACAATTGATGTATGTATATGTATGGATTGTGATAAGAGTTGTATGAGTCCCTAATAAAATGTAAAAAAAGAAAAGAGGAGAAAAAAATGATTAGGGCAAAGACTGTACAGATGTGCTTTATACAATTGATGTATGTATATGTATGGACTGTGATAAGAATTGTATGAGCCCCAATAAATTGTTTAAAAAAAAAGTTGGTTCAGTGAGATCAGTCCATACACGCCACCAACACCCCCAAGGGGGACAAACAACAGAAACATGGGTGAAAGGAGACAGCGAACGGTGTGAGATGTGAAAATAATAATTTATAATTTATCAAGAGTTCACGAGAGCGGATGGGGGTAGAGAAGAGCTGAAGTAGAAGGAAAATGATGGTGGCAACCTATGTACAAATGTGCTTGATACAATTGATGTATGCATTGTTACAAGAGCTGTAAGAGCCCCCAGTAAAATTATTTATTTTTAAAAATTATTTTTTTAAATATTGGTTCAGTTTAAAAACAAAAAAACAGTGTGGACTAACCTTAGATGAATCCCTCTGACCAGAGACTAGGGATGTGTATAGAAGGCAGTAGAAAGTGAATTATAGCAGATGGAGTTAGGTTAACATTTGTCACTGAGCTAGTTAGTTGATTGTGCCAACCTGACTGATAAACACATGTGGGGTTAATTGAAAGGTGGAGGGATAAATGGCTCAGTGAGCCTCGCCTTTCGAGTTCTTGAGTCTCTTGCTTTGTGATGGTCAGGTCAGGGTGAAGCTACCTTGACCAGTTCCCTGCTTTAGCTGGCAGGGCTCACTTCCTGCAGGACATTCCTGAGGAGAAGCCACATGGACCTACCCTGATGCAGCCCTGAGTGCTGGAGCACCCGTGAGGAGACACCTGCCAGCACTGAGATGTTTACATGTTCACGGAGTCGGCTTTCCTCCTGCAGTCGGCATCATTGCGTCCGTTTTTTGAGATGGAAGAGGACTTTGTGAATTGGTGTTGGACATATGGGTTAATGGGTGATTGTTGGACTTGTGGGTTTGGGCAGCGCTGGGTTGGGGTGTTTTCTTGATGCGCACTTAACTTTTATATAAAACTCTCTCTTATACATGAGTTTCTGTGGATTTGTTTCTGTACAGTACCCAGACTAACATAATGACCTTATCATTTGATCTCCCCTTTAATGCATTTTGTTGTTCTAGCGTTTTCTGTTTGATTGAGGAGTTTCTCTGTGAGGCTTTTGTTGCTACAATGATTTGTTTTTTGTATGTTTTTCTGTGTATAAAATCCAGGATAGGTAAATCCATAGAGCCAATAACTGAATTAATAGTTTCTTGGGGGTCTAGCAGGAGAGGTTGGGGGAAAATGGGGAGCTAATGACAATATGTGCAAGAAAGAAGAAAATGTTCTAAAACTGATTGTGGTGATGATTATGCAGCTCTTCTTGATATGATTATGTGCCAATAAAACTGTTAAAATGAAAACGACTTGCACAAACATTGCGATCCACATTTAATCAGAGACTTTTCCCCCTCAACAATTTGATCAGTATAGTCCCTATTCTCAAGTATCCAAAGAGCCTATAAATGGATCATTGTAACTCAGCACTCTAAATATTATGATAGAGCTAAGTACACATACTAAGGTACCATATGGGGGAGGTACCTGATCCAGACTGCAGGGGCATTAGTCAGGGAAGTCGTCCCAGGTTTTTCTGAGCATCTAGGATATGTCATACCCTCTACTGTGCACCCATGACAAGAAGCTGGATCCCCCAGCTTTTGTTTCCAAGGAAAGTATCATGAGTTGCCACTCTTGCTTTGCTGGTGCCCAAGCCAATGCTTAGTCTGCCTGTTAGGCCAGAAACTGTCCAAGATCTCTGAGCTTGGCTTTCCCATCATGTACATGGAGGGGATCTGACTAGGGTTTAGAAGAAACCAGGATTAGAACCTGAGACTTGGTTCTTATTGCATGGAACTTGGTCTTAGAGGCTGAAAAGTACTGGCTCGCTTTATTATTGCTCACTGCTCGGCTCAATAGAAGCATGCCGTTCATAGAAAGAAGATCACAGGTATAGGCATTATGCAAGAGAATTTGGGGACTTATTTCCCAACTTTTTTTCCTGCCCCCTTCTTCACAGTCATTGTTGAGACCAAAGGCTGCTTACCTTCATTGTATTTCCTGGGAACCACACTGACATTCAGTGGCCACTAGAGGTTGCCAACAAGTGTCAGAGAAAACCCTTTTGTCTTTAAGCTACAGAAAGAAGAAAGGTGATTCTCTCAGCGGTTTCCCATGTAAACTGCCACAATCTGACCAACCTCAGCCATGGTTTGGGGGAAGTAAGCACAGGATTAGTAAACTACAAGCTAGACTGGGCCCAAGACGAATCCCAACCCCGCTGATTTGAATTCACTTTGCTCAGGTACTTTTACAGACAAAAGAACAAACCAAAACAGTTTATATTTTCATAGTGATTTTTATTTTATTTTCTACACAAAACTTGCTAAATGAAAAAACAAAATATAGGAGGCATGTGGGGTGGGTAAAAATTTGGAAAACCAAGGGTCAGACCCAATCCAGGGACACATGGCAGCCAACTACAAAGGAGGGCAAAAATTTTAAAAGAGGACGTGGGTACTGAGAGAACAAGGTACTAACCCACCTATGGGGAAGTTATTGTTTCTGCCTCCACAGGAAAGGAAGAGAGGGACCAGACCTCAACCTGGTGCACCAAGCCTTGAGGGCATGACGCAGTGAACCAACAGAGGGGTCTGCAGGGTTGGCCCCAATCCCAGCTACATGGACCCAGAAGAATGCACTACAGAGGACAGCACTGAAGATACAACCCATGGAGAGGGGTGTGTCTAACACCACAAGGGAGAAATCTAAGAGCCAAAGAGAGAGTGAACTGCATCCTGGCCCACTAAGCCACAAGAATGACATTCCTGCTCAGAGCAGCCAATGCACAGAGGTCCACCACAAGGTGCAGCAGCATACCCTCATTTACCCATAACACTTTGGAGAACAATACTAGAGACACAGTGCAGGAATTGTGCTCTCTCTCTCTTCTCTCTCTCTCTCTCTCTCTCTCTCTCTCTCTCTCTCTCACACACACACACACACACACACACACACACACACTAAAGTGAAACACAAAGGAAACGCAAAAGAGCAGCAAGGGGAGCAAAACCATGAAGTCCCCAAGGAATTGTAAATTGACTTTGGGGGCACCTCATCAGACTCAATCAGAAAACATTCATAAGGGTCAACAGACAGAACCGGAACTATTTATAGGCTTTTTTTTTCATATCTATCTATAGAAAATAAGCAGAATTAAAAAATCATGAGGAGAAAAAATGGGACTGACAATGCCTGGGGGGACATGGAAGAGGAAGAGGTGGGAGAAAGGAAGAGGGGAGCCAACAAACCCAGGGAGAAGGGAACAAGAGATCTCAAATCAATGGCAAGTAGGCAGTAAAATGCCTGGCTTTGTTGTTCCCAACTAGATGGCTGCTTGTTTATCTTTAAACTTTTAAGACCCCAGATGCTATATCTTTTTAACAGCCAGACACTATCAGCTTTCTTCACATTTGCGTATGCATCCATTTTGTCTTTAGCAATCGTGTTGGAGAAGTGAGAATCACAGAATGCCAGGTTATGAGAGCAAAGTGTTCTTGCTTTGGGGACGTACTTGAATAGAGGCCCAATGCCCTCTATTGCTACCTTAATACTTAACCTATAAATCTATGTATGTAGACCTATATCCCTATTGTTATATATAGATATATTTATATGTGCACATGCCTGCATTTAGACCTCTATAAATGTCTTTTGCCTCCCAGTCCTTTCCTCTATTTCCTTTTGCTTTCCTCCTGTCTCACTATTGTGTTGGAACTTCATTCAGCTCTCAGTAATTCCTTTGGGCTACATTGCACTTGATCAAACCCCACCCAGGAAGCCCATCCCATGTGGAAGAAGCACACCAGCCTGTGTGATCACAAGGTGTTGATGATATCAGGTAGCAGACATCAAACAATTATAATGGTGTGAACAATGGTAGTCTGAGTGAAGACCCAAAGTTCATTTGTAGACAATTGGACATCCCCTCACAGAAGGGTCACAAAGAAGGAATGAGCCAGCCAAGGTGCAGTATAGCTCCAACAAAGCATACAACATTCCTCTAGTTCTTTAATGCTTCCTTTCCCACCCACCCCCACCCCTGGCTACCAGTTCCAGCTTACAAATCTGGGGAGACCAGAGAATGTACACTGGTACAAATAAGTGCTCTCAACACAAAGAATCAGGACAGATCAACCCCTTGGCAATAGTAATGGGAGTAGTGATACTATGAAGGGAGGGGAAGGTGGGGTGAGAAAGGGGAAACCAATCGCAATGGTCAATGTGTAATACCCACCCCATCCCACCTACCCCCTGCAGGGTAACAAACAACAGAAATATGGGTGGAGGGAGCCAGCAAATAGTGTAAGATGCGAAAATAATAGTAATTTATAATGTATCAAGGATTCTTAAGGGTGGGAGTGTTGGGGAGGGAAGGGAAAAAAGGACCTGATACCAAGGGCTCAAGTAAAAAGAAAATGTTTTGCAAAGGATGATGGCAAATATTTAAATGTTTATCCTTGTAAAAAGTATTTGTCTTTGCGCTTGACATAATAGATGTATGTATGGGTGGTGATAAGAGTTGTACGAGCCCCAATAAAATGATTTTTTAATTATTTGTCTTTCTAGTTCTTAACTTGTACAGTATTGAAATTTGTGCTTAATATACAAATATGCTTAATATAAAGGATTGTTTTAAGAGCTTAAGAGCCCCTAATAAAATAATTTATTAAATGTTTTTAAATCTGGAAAACACAAAATGTTACAAATCACCCACAATCCCACCACCCCAAAATAACTTTCATTATTTTTTTTGCCTATTTTCTGCCCATCTTGCTACAAATAATAATATACTATTCAATACACACTAATGTGTTGCCTGCTTTTTGCACTTAGTGATAGATTGTGAACATTTTTCCATGCCATCCTTCTACAATATTATTCATAATGGTTGAATAGGATGCCAACATATAGATATGCCATGTTTTACGTTGGGCTGTGTAATAATTACTTAACTAAATGCTAAAGCATTCAGATGAGATGCGTCGAAGGATTGGATGGATAAAATGAAACAACGTGCTTGAATTGTTGAATGCGAGACTGATCTGCTTTCACTCTAAACCTCTCATTTTACAATAAAAAGTTTAAAGAAAGCATTCAGATGATTTCTATATTTTCAACATTATAAAATAATGTTTTAGCAGTGCCCTTATATGTAGCACATATGATTGCTTCCTGAGGATCAATTCCTAGAACTGTAATGGCTCAGTTAAAGTGGCACTTAAGACTTTTGAAACACATTGTCAAAAAACTCTCCAGAAAGATCTGTTCTCCTAACAGCTATATTTGAAAATTCTTATATTTTGAGATCCAGATCAATACTGGGTATTATCATTACTTGTATACCTTCTTAATGGTATCCCCCCCAAAAAAAAGTAGGAAAACATGAAATGGCATTCTTTTTTATTATTTGGTTTACTTATTTATTTTTTAATCATTTTATCAGGGTGGGGCTCTTAGAAATCTTATGACAATCCATCATGGAGTGGCATTCTTGTTCAATTTATTTTTTCTTTTAATTATCAGTGGATTTTAACTGTTGGTGTTCATTGGCCATTTGTATTTGTTCTTTCTAAGTTGCTTCTCCTTGACTTGTGTCCATTTCCCCCCTATTTGAATATTTATCCTTTTAAAATTATTTGTCTTTGTGTTTGACACAATGTATGGATTGTGATGATAAGAGTTGTATGAGCCCCAAATAAAATTATTTTTAGTTATTTATCTTTCTAGTTCTTAACATGTACAAATTTGAAATTTATAGATTCAATTGTATTTATTCCTGTATTTGAGGTAATGTTTTAAAAGGCCTTCTCTACTTCTAAATAATATTCTTTTTATTTCCATCTAGGCTTCTTATTTTGTTATTTATGTTTAACTATTTAACACATCTGGAATTTTCTTTGAAATGTGAGGCCAGACTATAACTTTATTGAATAATGGTGGAGTGAATAACCAGAAGAAATAGATTTGAGTAAATGGAAATGTGTTCCACGTGCAAGGATGGAAAAATTTAATATGATAAAAATGTCAATACTCATGATCACTGAAGACAAAATGGGTGCATGAGCAAATGTGATGAAGAAAGCAGATAGTTCCTGGCTATCAAAAGATATAGCATCTGGAGTCTTAAAGGCTTGACGTTAAACAAGTAGACATCTAGCAAGGAAGCAATAAAGCCAACATATAGGAAGCACAGCAGCCTGTGTGATCATGAGGTGTCGACAGGATCAGGTATCAGGTATCAAAAGATCCAAAACAAACAATTATATTGATGTGAAAGAAGGAGTGTGGTAGTTACATAATCTGTTATCAATTTGAGACTTAAGAGTGAAGGGGTGGAGTCTTGCCTGTCAGTCAGGTTGTAGCTTGATGACTTCATTGGGAAGTATCACAGAGATAAATAGCTCACTGCAGGACAGATACACTCACTCCCTGTAAGACATTCCTGCGGACAAGACACATGGAGCTACACTATAGCCCTGGAGCTGAAGAGGAACCACGTGGAGACCCCTGCCAGCACTGAGATGCTTCCACTGCCACTGGATCCACAAGACATTATACCCACTGGCCTGTGATCTTCCAGCATTTGGCATCATTGCATGTGTTTCATGAGTCTGAAGAGGAACTTATAGACTGTTGTCTGACATATGGCTAATATCAGACTTATGGACTTGATCTGGACTAGGCTGGGATGTTTTCTCAATATTTAATTGTTCTTGTATATGAGTCTCCCTGGATTTGTTTCTCTAGTCTACCCAGACTAACACAGGGGGGTTTGAGAGGAGACCAAAAGCACATATGTAGATAAGTGGATATACACCCACAAAGGGGTTACAAGGAAGGGATGATTCAACAGGGTGCAGTACAGCACTGACAAAACAGACATCATTCCTCTAGTTCTGGAACGCTTCCTTCCCCCTACTTCCATGACCCAGTTCTACCTCACAAATCTGCTAGACTGGAGTACACACATTGGTACAGATAAGAGCTCTCAACACATGAAATTCAGGACAGATAAACCACTCAACAACAGTAGTGGGAGTAGTGATATCATGGGGGTAGGGGGTGTTGGGGTGTAGAAATGGGGATGAATTACAGAAAGGTAGGTGAAGGAAGACAGTGGACTGCATAAGACACAAAATAACAATAATATATAATTGATCAAGGATACACAAGGGTGGGAGAGTGGTGGTGGGAGGGGGGAAGAGCTGATACTAAGGGCTCAAGAAGAAAAATAATTTTGGAATTTTTGATGGCAACATATGCACAAGTGTGCTTAAAATGATGAATTGTTACAAGATTTTTAAGACCCCCCCAATAAAAAAGATAACCAAAGTTTCTATAGAGTCACACAACTCAAATCAAAATTCCAACAGCTCTTTTACAAAAACGGAAAAACTAATGCTTACATTTTCATGAAATGACAAGAGGCCCCCAAGAGATAAAGCAATGGTAAGAGCGTAAAGCAAAGTTGGAAGACGGACCCTTCCTCATTTTAAAACCTCGTTTTGAGATCAAATGATCCAAGAAGCCCAACAGTGGCCTTACAACAGACACACAGATCAATGGAATCCAAGAATGAAGCCACATATCTATAGCTATCAATTTTTCACAAGGGTGCTAATTCCACTTGACGAGGAAAGAATAGATATTGGGAAAATTATATTTCTGTGGGCAAAAAAATAAAACAGCATCCATACTTCACAGTGCACGTGCACGTACACATACATCCACACACAGATAAAAATTTCAAAATGGATTAAAAGTCTAAATGGAGAAATGAAAATCATAAAATTCTTAGAACAAATGGTGGGTCTAGCTTTTAAAAACTGATTGTCTGAGATAATAGCAAAAGCACAAAGAGCAAAGGACAAAATAAATGGGACCACATGAAAATTTAAAACTTTTATTCATCAAAAGAACTTACCAAAAAAAAAAAGAAAGAAAGAACTTACCAAAAATGTGGAAAGGCAAGCTATGAACTGGGAGAATACATTTAGAATACATTTAGAAACCATTTATCTTATAAGAATCTAAAATACATACATAAAACTCTGACAAAATAACTACATCAAAAATGGGTCAAGAACTTGAATAAATATTTCACTAAAGAAGACACTCAAATGACCACAAGGGACAGGGAAAGATACTCAGTGTTATTAGCCATCAGAGCAATTCAAAAGAAAATCATAATGAAATACCATTCTACTTAGCCATCATAGGATGACTAATTTAAAAAAAAAATAGATGCAAAGGCAAATGTTGGTGAGATGTGAGGAAATTGGAACTTTATCCATTGCTGGTAAGAATGCAAAATAGCACAATTTTTTGTGGAAAAGAGTATAATGATTTATCAAAAAAAAACCCGAAGAGTAGAACTACCATATAACCCAGCAATTCCACTCCTAGGAATATACTCACAAGACTTGGAACAGAAACTCCAAAAGAGACTTGTACACCAATGTTAGCCAAAAGATGAACCGGTAAACAAACTGTGGTGTGTGCCTACAACAGAATACTACTCAGTCAACAGAAAAAACAGGCAAAATTATAGATGGAGCTTGAAGACATTACACTGAGTGAAATAAGTCACTCAAAAAAGGATAAGTATTGTTTGTATTGTTTTGTCCTTGCTTATATAAAAAAGAAAAGAAGATGGACAAATACATGGAGATGAAAATTTTGTAGTTAGCAGGGGTAAGAGGATGGAGAATTGGAGTGATCGTGGTTATTACAATGATGAAGAAATTGTATTGATTAAGGGAAGGTTGCACAATCAGTTCATATAAGGTACTGTCAATATGTTATTTGCTTATAAAATGTTGAACTGGCCAAAGTGTGATAGATATTTACAATGGCAAAAGAAATAAAGTTACTGAGACCACTGCTCATGTACCACAAAACACTTCATGGAATTTGGTTCCTTGATTTGGAACTTTGAGATCCTGGGCCATCCCATTTAACTGACCTGATAATGCGTTCAATGATTCTAGTCTACCTGCTAGCTCCTTGTGTACTCCCTGGGGTCCTTAAAATTTTCAAGTGGCCATCTATGGAACAAAAATTAGTCTCTATTCACCCAGAGCAACAAAGGAAGAAAGAGAGTCCAGAAAAGAAGGAGGAAATGGAATTTGAGATTGTCCCCATGAACAATTGCCCTTTCTTCCAGGAGACCAGGAGAACTAGATGGTGCTTGACTGCCATTACTGAACATTTTGATCAAAGGTTCTATATAAGATTCCTGATAAAAAGGGAATAATTGCAGAACAGAATTCCAAATTCTCAAGAAATCCAGACATTCTGGAGTCATGGGGGATGGATAAACTGCAAAACCATTGCTTTGAAATCACCTTTAAATCAAAATACCTCCTTAAGTCTTCTCAGAACTAGACAACAGTTTAGCTTAACTAGTAAAGCATATCTGCCTTGAGCACTGAGCCCTTTCAAGGTCTATCGCTAACAGCAGCTTGAAAGCTTAGAGAGGACACTTAGGGGGCACTGAGTTAATGAGATCAACTCAGAAAAGGAGGGTGAGAATGGTTGCCCAATTCAAAGAATAGAATCCAGGCCATTGAATTGCATATATGTAAGCATTGTTGAATAAATGTAGGTTCACAACAACACAATTTAAACCTAGATTTTTAAAAATAATTTTATTGGAGGCTCATACAACTCTTATCACAATCCATACATATATCAATTGTATAAAGCACATTTGTACATTCATTACCCTCATCATTCTCAAAACATTTGTCTCCACGTAGGCCCCTGGCATCAGCTCATTTCCCCCCTCCCTTCCCACTCCCCCTCCCTCATGATTTATAAATCATTATTTTGTCATATCTTACACCGTCCGAAGTCTCCCTTCACCCACTTTTCTGTTGTCCGTCCCCCAGGGAGGAGGTTACATGGAGATCCTTGTAATCAGATCCCCCTTTCCAAACCACCCGCCCTCCAACCTCCCAGTATCTCCACTCTCACCACTGGTCCTGAAGGGATCATCCGCTCTGGATTCCCTGTGTTTCCAGTTCCTATCTAGACCAGTGCACATCCTCTGATCTAGCCAGATTTGTAAGGTAGAATTGGGATCATGATAGTGGGTGGGGAGGAAGCATTTAGGAACTAGAGGAAAGTTGTGTTTCATCATTGCTACACTGCACCCTGGCTTGTTTGTCTCCTCCCTGCAACCCTTCCGTAAGGGGATCTCCAGTTGCCTACAGATGAGCTTTGGGTCCCCACTCTGCACTCTCCCTCATTCACAATGATATGATTTTTTTGTTCTTTGATGCCTGATACCTTGTCCCTTCCACACTTTGTGATCGCAAAAGCTGGTTAGCTTCTTCCATGTGGGCTTTGTTGCTTCTGAGCCAGATGGCCACTTGTTTACCTTCAAGCCTTCAAGACCCTGAATGTTATGTCTTTTGATAGCAGCTTTCTTCACCACATTTGCTTATGTACCCGCTTTGTCTTCAACAATCATGTCGGGAAGGGGAGCATCTTGGAATGCCAGTTTAATAGAACAAAGTATTCTTTCATTGAAGGAGTACTTGAGTGGAGGCCCAATGTCCTTCTGCTACCTTAATACTAAACCTATAAATATATGCACATAGATCTATTTCTCCATCCTCATATATAAATATATTTACAAATGTACATGCCTTTATTCAGACCTCTATGAATGACCTTTGCCTCCTACTTCTTTCCTCTATTTCCTTTTACTTTCCTCCTGTACCACTATCATGCTCAGCCTTCATTTGGGTTATAGTAATTCCTCTCCGGTTACATTACCCTTGATCACACCCTACCAGGCCTCACACACCCTCCTCACCACTGATTTGGATCACTTGTTGTTCCCTTGTCCCTGGGTTTGTTAACACCACTTCCTTTCCCCCATCGCCCCCTCTCCCATGTCCCTCTGTAACTGTTAGTCCCTTTGTTTTTTCCTCCAAATTGTTCATCCAGCCTATCTTATTTAGACAGACCTGCAAAGATAATAACATGCATAAAAACAAGACAGAGCAAATCCAAACAACAACAACAACAAAAAGCCAGTGACCAAAAAAACACAACACAACAACAAAAAAGAAAGGCTTGCAGTTAGTTCAAGGACTGTTTGCTGGCCTAAAACCTAGATTTTAAAAAGCACAATTTCTATTTAACTTCTGGATTTAAATGCTATTGTCAATGATTAAGCAATTATTTATACTGGTGTGTGGGTCTAAGCTTCTTTTTCTGTTCCACTGATCAACCTTTTCTCCCCAATTATAATAGCTGGACATTTCACAAAAGAGGGGACTCATGCCATCTGACAGAAAATATATATGCACACCCACATAACTTACATAATCACATTTATGGCATAAAAGATAAGTAAGTCTTCTTGAAGCTTCCAGTCTAAACCTGTCATTCTGCCTATGCCAGTTGTTTTCCATTTTCCCTCAAATCTACTCTCTGTCCTTCTCTCCCATGCTGTGTCCCCCAGAAGCTGACCTCTGCAGACTAATCAAAGAATTCCATTACCTGTGGGCTTCTAGTTGAGGCTAGTACCAGTAGTAGTTTAGAGGACAGGGAGAGCAAAGTATTTCCTCAGCTCTCTCCTTTTGGAATTGCCATGGGTTGTGTCTTTCTAATGATGACACAGCTCCTATCAAGGGGAAGACATAGAGTCATTGTACCCAAAAGAACTGGCTGACATTCAATCATTTTAAGAGGTAGCATATGATCAAGAACTGCTTGCACTGACGGAAGAAGTCCCAACTGCACTGAAGGAATTGTTGGGAAGAGAGGGCAGAAGGCCCTAAGAATTGATGGAATGCCAATTGAAAATGTTTCATCAAATTGGGAGAGCACTGAAAGCACTCACTCCTCTGTGCCAACAAATTTGGGAGGCAGTTTCCGTACCAACACACCCAAAGAGATGTGTGTTTGTGCCCTTTCCAAAAAAACAAAAAAGTGAATAAAAAGGAGTGATGAAAAAGAATGCTCGAATTATCCAACAGAATCATTAATATTACATACCAGTAAAATTTTACTGAAGAAAAATATTTTAATTAAAAAACAAGAGTTCTTTTCCATAGTCTTGCTAACATGCAGAATGCATTGGAAAGTTGATTGTTGTCGATGCAGTTAGACTAAATTCCAGCATCCTATCATTTGATCTTCCTTATGATCCATTTAAATTTGTTCTAATTTTTAATATTTTCCGCTTTCTGTTGGATTCAAGTCTTTATCCATTTTACTTTGTTATTCTTGTTAGCTTTTTTGTTTGCTTGCTTTTGTTTTTATTTATTTATATGAAGTCCAGTATAGGTAGATGGTTCCTTGGGAGTATGGCAGGGGAAGTTGGGGAGGGACTGGGGAGCTACAAATGATGAGTACAAGATTGAAGAAAATGTTCTAAAAGTGATTGTGGTGATGATTGTACAGCTCTCCCTGACATGACTGAATGATTGAATTGTATGATATATGAATTATATGCCAATAAAATTTTGTGGAAAAAATAGGGCCTTTTCCACATAGCTACCTTCTCCACATTCTGGTAACCATTCAAGCCGCCTTAGGCTTCAGATGGAATAACTCCCCCATTGTTGCTAGCTGGAACACTGTGTCTACTACATGTCTGCAGCTGACCTAGACACTGTCACGTGATCTCACTGAATTCTTATAACACTCTGAATGTAAATACAATCATTCCCATTTGACCAATCAGGTGGCCAAAATTACCTCAGCCCACTTGCACACATGCATTTCTGGATTCAGTGTCCATTTCCCTTAGGTTTAGATCACTGTTAAAATATAGCACCTTCAGGGATCACCTCTCCTGGATTCCCCGTGTTTCCAGTTCCTATCTGTACCAGTGTACGTCCTCTGGTCTAGCCTGATACCGGGAGGGTGGAGGGAAGGTGGGGTAGAAAGGGAGAACCAATTACAGGGATCTACATATAACCTCCTCCCTGGGGGATGGACAACAGAAAGTGGGTGAAGGGAAACATTGGACAGTTTAAAATATGACAAAATGATTTATAAATTCTCAAGGGTTCATGAGGGAGTGGGGAGAGGGGAGGGAGGGGGAAAATGAGGTGCTGATATCAAGGGCTCAAGTAGAAAGCAAATGTTTTGAGAATGATGATGGCAACAATTGTACAAATGTGCTTGAAACGATGGGTGGATGGATGGATTGTGATAAGAGTTGTACGAACCCCCAATAAAATGATTTAACAAATATATATATATAGCACCTTCCTTAGTTTGGGAGTCTGGAGGCAGAGCGGGCTTAGATTTTAAGCCCCTCTGAGGCTTTCAGATGCAAATGTCGGACGCCCTTCACTCAAGTTGTCTGCAACAATGAACATGACTTGGTCCCTGTCCCTGCCCTACTACCAACTGGGAAATGTCCTCTGTATCATGAATCAAACTTCCCAAAGGAATAAGCTGTTCCTATGGTGATGCCACACAAAGCAGCTAGCTAAGAACTGATGACTGAGCGGCCTCACTCCAAGATAGGCATGTGTCTCTGACCCACTTAGCTGTGACTGAGAGGAGGGGGTCCCAGGTCTTAGTGGCTAAGAGGATGAACAGGGAAGATGAGAGTTGAGCATTTCTTGAAAAATCAGAATGTGGGGAAACAGGCAACAGAGGCAGGAGCTCCCTTTATATTGCAGTTTCTTGCATAACCTACCGTATATACTCATGTATAAGCCGAGTTCTGAAGCACAAAAAATATGCTGAAAAACAGGGGTTTGGTTTATACATGGGTCAGTGGTACCCCCCGTGAGGTGTTCCACCTTGCTAGAGCCCCCCCCCCCCTGAGGTAACTGGACGAGCTCCCGTTATCTCGCAGGTGGTTGCCATTTCTCCGCTGGTCATTCAAAGCCCCGCTGACACTGCAGGGCTTTGAATGTTTGTTTACTCACATCTAACCAATCAGAGCCATCCTATGACGTGTATCTTTGAATAAGCCTTTTGAAGACCGCATGCAAAGGATGTGGCATGAATGGACGTCATCTGGTCAAGTCCGACTAACAAAAGGAGGAAATCTCATGAAGGCTGACATAGAGTTAATAGCAAAGTAGGTTCAAGATCATGGGAAGACATTCCAGAAGACATGGTACAACGTGCCTTCCAGTATTAGTAATGCTATGGATGGCAGTGAAGACTGCGCTTTGTATGAAAATAACAGCAGTGATGGTGATGCTAGCGATGGTTATGACAGCGTCTATGATGACCTCACACCAGCTGAAGCTCTGCGTTGGGATAAGGATGATGATGAGGAATCCAGTTTTGAAGGATTTTAACTCTTTATATTTTAAGCTTGGTTGCTGACTGAGCTCAGGGAATAGTACCTCTTAAGGTATCATTGTTGATACCTTATTGTTTTGGTTAAACCTATTTTCTACTTACTGTGCTGGTTTACTAATGTTAAATGACTTGTTGTCCTGTTATTTGTTTTTTATTTTAAATAAATATATAAATACACTACCTCACTGATGTCTCAATTTTTAGCAATTTTATTTTCATTTGTTTTGATTATTGAAACCCACCAATAGCTTCTGCATTTTCCACCCTAGGTTTATACTCGAGTCAATCAGTTTTTCTGGTTTCCCAGGTAATAATTAGGTACCTCGGCTTATACTCTGGTTGGCTTATATTCGAGTATATATGGTAATATATGTTCATTGCCTGGCTATTTTAGACATTTCAATTAAAGAATTCCTAAATTCCTTTCAGCTCTAATATTCTAAGATTCTGCACTCTCCTGGATCCCTTTACACTGAAAACAAGTGTATTAACATTAACCCCATTGGAGAGGTAATTTGGAAACAAGCCCGCAGTGCATTTCATTAATCCTCAGATTTGATTATTTAAATAGGGACCCTACATTTCCAAGCTATAACGCCATTATTTTCTTTTGTTGGAGTTATGCCATCATCCTCTGCAAGTGAAAATCTTAGAGAAAGGGTGCAATAGTTTGATACAATCAAGTGGAAGTGATTAAGGACAGTAGAAAACATACAATTAAATGAGGGAGGCTTCAAAAGTTTATGGAAAAAATCCATTTTCTTTTCATTCCAATTTTCCCTAAACTTTTGGAGCTTCCCTGTAGAAAAAAAAAAAAAACACTTCCTGCTATTGACTCAATTCTGACTCATAATGATCCTAAAGGACAGAGTATAGGCTGCCCTTGTGGGTTCCCAAGAGTGTAAATATTTCTGGGAGTGGAAAGCCTCTTCTCCCACTCTCTCATATATCCACTATTAAATAAAACAAAAGATGAGAATCCAACTAGTCTTCAGATTTTGAAAAGGTTTTCAATTTGATACTTTGTTGACTCAAAGCAAATTATCAATTCATTAAGTGATTAAACCATTTATCAAAACTGTGAATGACAAAGCAATCAGAGACAGGGATAATCAGACTCGTGTCTGTTCTTTGTGTAAAATTCAAATGCACCCAGAACAATACAATTTTGTACTTAATGTCATTCCTCTAATCAGCATATTTCTGCTCCAATGTCAGATCTTTGTTTGAACACAAGATGCAACAGATATGGAAGCCACAAAATCTCATTTATATAATCATAATAAGCATGCTATCATGGTTGTCAAAATTAATTAGACTTAATTCGCTCTATTTTCTATATAGAACAGTGACATAAAAATGTTCTTGAAAAAGGTGAAAATGCTAAAAAATCTCAGAAGTACCGGTAGATATAAAAGAGATACTTTTATTAATGCCTGAATTTTGTTCAAGATACAAAATTAGCTACCATTGATTCGGACAGAGTAGACCCCCTAAACATTTTAAAAGATCAATTGAATGTGAACATTCACGCTATGAAAGTCTTAACCTTTGGCTTCTTTTAAGTAATAATGAGTCCCACTAGTGCAATTAGAATAAAAAATAAATTTAGAAAATCTCTATTATTCTCAGGAAGGGATTCTTTCCTAAGGCAAGAGACATCTTTATTTCTAATTATACTGTCACCTTAATTATTCTCCAATTGCAGCCAAAATTTTGCCTTTAGTGTTTCCAGAACTTCCAAATTACATCAAAAACAGATGGGGGAGTCCAACACATTCAACATGAAGATCCTAAGGCCGCACCCTTGTGCTTAATGCAAAAGCTCCAAGTGGGCCTTGAAAAATCTACATTTTACCAAATAACCCATTCAGTTCTCTTGTAGATGATCCCAAGATTAGAGGTTAGTAAACTTTGCTCTACACAGTGTTTCCTTTCTCGCTTTGAGTCATGTTGTTTTGAATCTTTCAATTATAAGTTTATCTGATGTCTCTTTTGAGTGCTTTCTGTACACCCTAATCAACTCCTCTCATAATCCCTGGGCCCCATCCCATCTCATTAGCCTCGGGGAGGGGAGGAAGCTACAATTTCTATAATTTTACAAAGTTTTGGGTTTTACCACTTTCCTTGTTCAGATTCATACCTCTCAAGTCTTTGAGTATGTGCATTTGCTTTGAAAGCACCAATCATCTGTGTCCTTCTGGAAAGCTCCCAGTTTTCCACGAGCCAAGCAACCCCCACATGACTTGGAGCAGAAGCTCTCCAAGTAAATGCTTAGTGTATATATGCTTGTTTCTCTTGAATCTCCCTCTGAGCAACATCAGAATACATTAACAAAAAGAGACTTGTCTTAGCCTTAAGTAGCCTCACATACACACACACACACACATTAATGTGTTATCATTTACCATTAAATACTGCCTCATAGAATGAGCATGATAAAAATGACAGTGAGCCTCAGACCACTCCGTTGAACATGGACTCAAACCAGTCCCTCTACTAGCAGCTCAAGATAAAGGTTGTCGGTGAAGGGGTAATATCACAATTTCTTGGAAATTCACAATTGTCTATTGATATGAGCTACCCAGTTTATCACCAATTTCTCATCCCACAGGTAAGAACTCACTTAGGTAGCTTTTCATACAGATCAATGCCTTGGACCTTCTCTCGGGCAGGGTTTCTCAACTTTGGTACTATTGACTCTCTTTGTTGTGGAGGTCTGCCCTAGCCATTAGGAGCCCTGGTAGCACAATTTGGGCTGCTAACCGAAAGGTCAGTGATTTGAACCCACGAGTCTCTCTAAGGCAGATGGGTAAAGAGAAAGAAATGTCTCTAAGGTTTTCACTCCCAGTTTGTAGCAAAATGCCTGGCATGATATAAGGAAACCAACAAAAAAAAAGCATTGTCAAAAAAATACAAAATCTTTTAAAATTTTTAAATTTTAAAGGCATTGTCACTGGATCCATTGTGACACTTAGCAACCCTAGGAAAGAATAGAACCATCCGCCTAGGGTTTCAAACATTGGCATCTTTATGGAAGCTGTCTGCTGCATCTTTCTCCCCCACAGCAGCTTGCAAATTCCGCCTACCAACCTTCCTACTGGACCACTCAGGCTTCCCCCACTTGATAGAGACACTATACAAATATTTGTGGACTGAATGAGCAAACCTAGATGTTATACACTGCAGGGACATTCACTAGAATAATAGCAACCATGATAGCAATGAAGTTGTTGTTGTTGGCTGTCGAGTCAGTTCTGACACAGAACAAAACTATGTACAATAAGACAAAACCCTGCACAGTCTTGAGTCACCCCCAAAGTGTTATTCTTTGTCCATTTTTACAGTGACTTCACGGGCTTCCCCCTTTTTTCACTGACTTTCCACTTTACCAAACATAATGCCTGTTTCCAGGGAGTGTTCTCGTCTAATAACATGTCCAAAGTACATGAGCTGGGGTCTTGCCATCCTCATTTTTTTGTATAAGAAAGAGATTTATATACAAGAGCAATTGAATATTGAGAAAACATCCCAGCCTAGTCCAGATCAAGTCCATAAGTCTGATATTGGCCCATATTTCCTATATCAATTTATAAAGTCCTCTTCAGACTCACGAAACACATGCAATGACGCCAAAAGCAGATCACAGGCCAGTGGGTAGAAAGTCTTTGGATCCAGTGTCATTGGAAACATCTCAGCGCTGTGTGGCTTCTCCGGCTTCTGAGGTCTGCTTGCGTCCATGTGGCTTGTCTTCTGCAAATGCTCCGCCATCCTCATTTCTAAGGTGCATTTTGGATGTGTGCTTCCAGACAGATTTGTTTGTCCTTGTAGCAGTCTGGGATACTTCCAATATCCTTCTCCGTGCATAATTTAAATGCATCAACTCTTTTTTCTTCCTTATTCAGTATCCAGCCTTCATATGCATATGAAGTGATGGAAAATACCATGGCTTGGTTCCGGTGCACCTTAGTCCTCAAAATGACATCCTTGCTCTGCAACGCTTCAAAGAAGGTTTGTGCAGCCGACTTATCCAATGTAATACGTCGCTTAATTTTTTTAACTGTTGCTCCCATTAACATCACGAATCCAAGGAAAATTAAGCCCTTGAAAACATCGATCTTTTCTTCATTTATCATGATGTTATCTATTGGTCCAGTGGTGAGGATTTTGGTTTTCTGTACATAATCCATAGAGATGGCTGAATTCCTTGATCTTCTTCAGCAAGTGCATCAAGTCCTCACTTGAAGTTGTGTCATCTGCACATTGCAGGTTGTTTGTAAATAAGCCTTCCTCCAATGCTGATGCCAATTTGTTCAGCATACAGATTGAATAGTATGGTGAAAGGATACCCTAGATGCACACATTTCCTCATAGTAAACCATGCGGTAACTACTTTATCGTTCTGTTTGAATGACTGCCTCTTGGGCTAAGTAAGGTTCTCCAGGAGCACAATTAAATGTTCTGAAATTCCCAATTTTCTCAACATTGTCCACAGTTTGTTATGATCCACACAATTGAATGCTTTTCCTCATCAATAAAATACAAATAAATATCTTTCTAGTATTCTCTTTGTAGTCAGGCTCCATCTGTCATCAGCTCTGGCAATTCCCTGTTTTAAATTATCTTCAACAGAATTTTACTTACATGTTCTATACATGTCATATTCTGTTGGGTCACCTTTTTTTTGAATAGATACAGTTGGCCAGGTAGCTGATTTTCAAATTTCTTGTTGTAGACAGGGGAGGGCTTCCTGTGTTTCCTCAGCTTGTTGAAATATCTCAGTTGCTATTCTGTCCATTCCTGGAGCTTTGTTTTTTGCTAAAGCCTTCCATGTAGTTGCACTTCTTTCAATATCCTGGTTCGTGATCATATACTACCTCTTGAAATGGTTGAATGTCATACAATTTTTTTCATGATACCATGACCGTGTGTTCATTCCACCTTCTTGGGATGCTTCCTGCATTGTTCAGTATTTTGCCATGGAAAGCTTCAATATTGCAACCCCAAGCTTGGGGTTATTTCAGGATAAGATGTGCCGAGCATGCTCCTCTCCCTCTTTGCTTTCTAACTCCAGGTGCTTGCACCTTTCACCATAATGCTCTACTTCGTCTTCTCTACTTTTATGTCCAACTGTTTTACATCATCATTCCTTCCATTTGCTTAGGTAGTCTATGCTCAAAATCGAATTTCAGAGTCTCTCTGGCATGCAGTTTGATCGTTTGTTTCTCTCCATTTTTTTAAATCATTTTATTGGGGGCTCTAACAGCTTTTATAACAATGCATACATCAATTGTATCAAGCACATTTGTACATAGGTTGCCATCATCACTTTCAAAACATTTACTTTCTATTTGAGCCCTTGGTATCGGCTCCTTTTTTCCCACCCCCTTGTGATCCCTTGATAAATTATGAATTATCAATCTTTTTATATTTTATACCGACCACTAGCTCCCTTCACCCACGTTTCTATTGTTCATCCCAGGGTGGGGGTAAGAGGCTTATGCGTTCATTGTTGCGATCTGTCCCCCTCCCGCCCCCAACTTTTTCCGTACCCTCCTGATATCACTGCTCCCATTTCTATTCTTTTTTTTAAACAATTTATTAGGGGCTCATACAACTCTTATCACAGTCCATACATATACATACATCAATTGTATAAAGCACATCTGTACATTCTTTGCCCTAATCATTTTCTTTTTTTTTTCTCCTCTTTTCTTTTTTTACATTTTATTAGGGACTCATACAACTCTTATCACAATCCATACATATACATACATCAATTGTATAAAGCACATCCATACATTCCCTGCCCCAATCATTCTCAAAGCATTTGCTCTCCACTTAAGCCCTTTGCATCAGGTTCTCTTTTTTTTCCCCTCTCTTCCCCCCCGCTCTCCCCTCCCTCATGTGCCCTTGATAATTTATACATCGTTATTTTGTCATATCTTGCCCTATCCGGAGTCTCCCTTCCCCCCCTCTCTGCTGTCCCTCTCCCAGGGAGGAGGTCACATGTGGATCCTTGTAATCAGTTCCCCCTTTCCAACCCACTCACCCTCCACTCTCCCAGCATCGCCCCTCACACCCCTGGTCCTGAAGGTATCATCCACCCTGGATTCCCTGTGCCTCCAGCCCTCATATGTACCAGTGTACAACCTCTGCCCTATCCAGCCCTGCAAGGTAGAATTAGGATCATGGTAGCTGGGGGAGAAAGCATCCAGGATCTGGGGGAAAGCTGTGTTCTTCATCGGTACTACCTCGCACCCTAATGAACCCATCTCCTCGCCTAAACCCCTCTATGAGGGGATCTCCATTGGCCGACACTTGGGTCTTGGGTCTCCACTCTGCACTTCCCCCTTCATTCAATATGATATATATATATACATATACATACATATACATACATATACATATATATACACATACATACACACATACATATATCTACACATACACACATATCTTTTTTTTTGCATGATGCCTTACACCTGATCCCTTTGGCACCTCGTGATCGCCCTGGCCGGTGTGCTTCTTCCATGTGGGCTTTTTTGCTTCTGAGCTAGATGGTCGCTTGTTCACCCCCATTTCTATTCTTGAGGGGTTTGTCTGACCTGGATTCTGTGTGTCATGAGCGCTTATCTGTATCTGTGAACATGCTCCGGTCTAGCCAGAACTGAAAGGCAGGACTGGAGTCCTGACAGTGGGAGGTGAGGAAGCCTCAAAGAACCTGAGGAATGTTGTGTGTTTCATTGGTGCTACACTGCATCCCTTCCTTGTGCCCCTACTGTGAGGGGCTGTCTTTTTAATAGCATTCTATTTTCTTCATGTATGATTGTTCTTGATGTCATCCCACAACTTAACTGGTCTTCTGTCATTAGTGTTCAATGTGCCAAGTCTGGTCTTGAAATAGTCTCTAAATTCAGGTGGGATGTGCACAAGGTTGTATTTTGGCTTGGCAGTGTTTTCATTTTCTTCACCTTCATCCCGAACTTGCACGACAGCCATTAGCTATCTGTTCCACATCTACCCTGGCTTTGTTTGAGCGAAGGATACTGAATTTCTCCGTGGTTTTTTCCCAGAGATGGAGTCAATTTGATTTCTGTGTGTTCCACCTGGCAAAGTCCATGTTTATAGTTGCTGTTTCTGTTGTAAAAAGGTATTTGCAGTGAAGAAGTTCTTGCAAAATTCTATCATGTGATCTCCAGCTTCATTTATACCAAGTCCATATTTCCCCATTTCTGTTCCTTTTTTCTGTTTCCAACTTTCACATATCTTTTGCCAACGATTACTGATGTATCTTGATTGTATATTTGATCAACTTCAGACTGAAGATGGCAGAATCCTTCTATTTCTTCATTAGGTTTAGTGATTGGCCCGTGAATTAAAATAATAGTTGTATTGACTGGACTCCTTTGTAGGAGTATAGCTATTATTCCACCACAAACAGCGTACTTTAAGACAGATCTTAAATGCAATGACTAGCATTAATTGAGGACTAACTGTGTATCAGGTACCATGCCAGACAGTGGGACCGCATTAATCTTTACTACAGTCTGATAGATATAAGCTCCATGAAGGCAAGGATGCTTTCTGTTTAATTCACTAATGTGCCCCCAGTGCCTAAAATATGACCGTCTCAGGTGGTATATGTGTTAGACTGTTAACCACCAGCTCTTCGGAGGGACATAAAGACTGACAGCCAAGGGGCAAGATATATTCTGTCCCAAAGAGTCGCTAAGAGTTGGCAGTGAGTTTACACAAATGAGAAACCTGCGACCCAAAAAGGGTCAAAGGCTTGCCTAGCTAATAAAGAACAAGACTTATATGCAAATTGAGATATTCTAAGTCAAAATCTTCTCTGTCAAGGTGCACACTTAATCCTAAATAGTCTTCTATTAGTATACATGTGTAATGCAGGGACCTCCAAAAATACTTCCTAAAAATAAAATAAACAATGGAGATATTTTCCAAACTTACATTGGCTTATTAGGGAAATTAATAGGTTACCACAAATCCGGTTCAGTAGACAGTAAGGAGACAGTCATTGGTCCACAGTACTAACTCTCTTCAGCCAACAACCAAGTCTCTCTCTAGTCCTCAGCCTAGAGTCCTTGTACCACATGCCTCCCGTCTCGGCCTCCCCAACTTCAGATAGACATCTGGACATGCTCTTCCAAAGGTCCTGGGCTTTCTCTCTCTGCTATTTCAAAGATGGCTAGTCTTTAAACCAGGGAGCGGGGCATAGGGGGAACAAAATCTGACCGGTCCCCTCTGTTAGTATTTCACATGCCCTATTTGCATAACCCCACTTAATCATTTGGTGGTAGTCACAGGGAAATTTATTAAGGAATTCCACTCCATCACAGGCCACCCTTTGGCTCTCTGCGCTGTTTTCTCCTTCATACATGAACAATTAACTTCCCCTCTCTTTCAGAAATATCTACAATTACAAATTTACAATCATCATTAAACCGGTTGTCAATCACACCTGAATCATACAATTTGATTAACATCTTCACTCCACCTCCTCTTCTCCAGAATCATCAAGCAAAAAAGAAAACTTTTCAGTAGGGATCCTCCCTTGTTACCCCTACTTTAAGACTAAACACACCCATGAAAGCATGTAAACTGGCCACTTTATGCCTTTATCACTCCATGTTTCAACATCTAATTTCTAAATTGCCTATTATAGGAGCCCTAGTGGTACAGTGGTTACAAGGTGGGCTGCTAACCTCAAGGTGAGCAGTTGGAAACCACCAGTCACTTGACAGGAGAAAGAGAAGGCTTTCTATTTCTGTAAAGAGTTACAGTCGTGGAATTTTATAGGGGCAGTTCTATCCTGTGTTATAGAGTTGCTATGAATCAGAATAGATTCAGTGGTGGTGAGTTTGCTTCAGTTGGCATGAACCCAGGACTTCAAGGAGACAAGACCTTGGATCTGAACAATCTTCATTCCAGTTGCTACTTTGAGCATTTTCAACCATAAATAAAATAAAGTCCAGGGAACACCATCAGAATACATCAATTTTCACCAGCTCACAGAGTCAACATATTTCTCTTCAACTAGTCGGTTCTGGTCATTTCTACCCTAGCCATTCCAAGCTAGGTCAAATTGGCACCAGTCAATCTGGCCTCTTCACTTTTCCTCATCTGCCTAGAGGTCATGCCCATAGGCTCAGTGTTTATACAGATCTTTAAATTCAGACCAGTTATCCCTTCCTCTTCTTTCTAATCTCATGTCTCAATGGACCAGATCAAAAGGTATCAATGGAATATAATGATGGTGATATTTTAATAAGGAGAAAGTGAAACTCAGAATGTGGGGGTAGTGCTTACAATAGGGCTAAAAGGAAAAATTAAACATGATTCCTATAATTTAATTTAATTAAGTTAAACATGACACCAAATACCTATAGACAAAATCACTGTGAAATTTTAGAAGCATTTCATTAAAGCAAACTTAGCATGCCTTCACATTGGCAGCCTAGCATGTAGGCTATTTAAGTTTGGTGCGGGAAACTCTCAGGGCATGTGATCTTTTAATCCAGTCTCCTAAGCAATGAGCTGTAGAGCCTGCCTAGTATCCATGAAACATATAGCACCCCTTCTATATGTACACCTTTTATACCACTTCAACAGAGGAGAATTCTCTTCAGCTGAGGTTAGCTGAGCTTTTCAAGATATGGAGAGAGAGAGACCACTCAGTTGCTGTCATACAAAACTGTGCTAAGGTCACCCCAAACTAATAGACACTCCTACCAGAGTGATAAGGAAACCTTACTGGAAATTCAAGTCAATTTGAGGGGAGAGGGGATACATATGTCTCCAAAAAAAGGCAATTGCATCTCTGATGGTAGGAAAACAACACTTATATAGAACCCAAGGGGAGAATACAATGTTCCTAATTGGACTGAGTTGACCTAGTGTTATATACTACTGGGGCTTTAGACTCTGCTCTTTAAGGCGCACATCATAAGCTACACCAGAAGGACTCGATGTGAAAAACCCACTAAGTAAACTGGGCTTTACCTTATACTCACCTGTACCCCCTTGGACTTAAGGCTGAAACTCCCTAGTGTGAGAATCAGATGACTGCTATCCCAAAGGCATAGAACTGGCAGCTATTGGTTAGGATTTCTTATCTTGATGGTGCCCAATGAATGGTAGCCAGGGACTATCATATACTTACTATTTTAATGCACTCCTTGCTTTATTATGACAGGTGTTTATCTGGTACAAATGGCTCTGCTGTTGTGAATAAATTATTACTGAAAGTATTGCCCTTTCTCCAACTCCCATTGTTTGTGTAAATTAGTGTATCCGGTCACTTAAGAGTTTAATCTGTAAAAGTCAAAAATTTATGTATCAGGGTCTATCGTTGGCCTACTCTCATATAATTTCCTTTTCCCAACAGTATTTTAAATTCTATACCATTGCCTAAATTAATGATACCATCAATAGAATTACTTTATGACCCAGGGTCAAGATAGTGTTCTCTAACATAAAATGATAATGATACCTCTAAGGCAAACCAGAAACATATATAAACCAGACATATGAATGGATTTTGGACTTGCACTTAATTGTAGCCCCAATCTTAGACAATTAGTTCTTATGACTTGGCCTAGTTTTATAATCATCTTCATAAAGCGATCACTGAAGACATAGGTGATATAGTAAAATGTGGTGAAGAAACTAGATGCGGCCTAGGCATCAGAAAAAAATAGCATCTTGGGTCTCAAAGGCTCATCTTCAAACAAGCAGCTATCTGAGTTAGGCATCAACTAAATCCACATGGAAGAAGCACACCAGCTTGTGTCATCCAAGAATTATAAATAATAAAAGCCAAATCCTAAGGAGGGGATGATAGCAGCTTGTTAATTTGTGAACACCTGATTTGCTGAAGGCTATGGATGACAGTGGAAGCCCAAAATTCATTTGCAAGGTCCACACATGTATTAAGCCTCTAGAGCAGTGGTTCTCAACCTTCCTAATGCCACGACCCTTTAATACACTTCCTCCGGTTGTGGTGACCCCCCCAAACATAAAATTATTTTTGTTGCTACTTCATAACTATAATTTTACTACTGTTATGAATCGGGTGGCCCCTATGAAAAGGTCATTTGACCTCCAAGGGGTCGCGACCCACAGGTTGAGAACCTCTGCTCCAGAGCATTATAACGTCGATTATGGTAGAAATAGTTAGGTTAAAATGTAATGTCATTTGATCACCCTTTTGACACTGCTAAAGTTTCTTCAGTTTAAAAAAAGTGAAGGGGAAATACATATGGATTAAGCCCCTAGTGAATCTATGCCCTCTGACCATAGACTGGGGATGTGAATATACTTGCTATCATGAAGGATGCATGGGAAAGTGGATTTTATTGAAGATTCAGTTAGGTTAAAATTTGGCACCTTATCATTTGATCTCCCTTTTGACTAATTTTAAATTTGTCAAATTTTTAATATTTTTTGCTTTCTTTATGATTGAGGTTTTCTCTGTTTTACTTTGTTATTGTTTGTTTACTTTTAAAAAATATTTTAGAGAAGAAAAAAATTTTTTAATATGAAATCCAGGATAGGTTTTTTGAGGGTACTGCTGGGGAGCTTCAGGAAAATAAAGAGCTAATAACAATGATGACAAGAAGGAAAAAATGTACGAAAAGACTATTGAACTGTATGATTTGTGAAACTGTTATTATGTTTTTAAGGGTACTTGAAATAGATTTTCAATGTCAGATGTTGACCAACTTTCTAGCATTCTTCCAGAGAAACGCCATTATCAGAAAATAGTTAACAGACATAAACCAGGCAAAATAACATAACCTTTTGATTAAACACATTAGGGCCATGTAATTTATATTTCCTCAAGGTTTATAGCATATAAATATTGCTAGTTTTGTTATTAGGTGCCATCATATTGGTTCCAACTTGAACCAACAGAAGTAAACACTGCTGTTGCAGTCATTGTACCAATCCATCTCATCAGTGGTTGTGCTAGACGGGGTTCTCTAGAGAAACAAAACCAGGACACTTATGATTTTATATATACACAGCACTAAGGAATATAACAGCTAATTAGCCCACACAGCAGTATAGAGGGCTCAGTTCAACTCACTTCCGTAGAACAGTTAATATACTGGAAGTCCTTCAACTCATGAGGGCCGCTGGGTGCAAGGTTAAGGAAACAGACAACTCAGTCTTCCATAGGGCAATGCAGGCTGTCTGCCACAGGCAGCAAACAGCAGAGCGGGTCACCAACAGTCAGCAAGACGACAAAGTCCGACAGTTCCACACTCAAGCAATGTATACAGCAGCAGCATGATAAAGCAGGTCTTGAAGAAACCTCAAGCTCCAGCAACATGATCCACAGGTTGGCAGTCCCACAGGCAGTGTAGCTCATGAGTTGAAGCAGAGGACTAGCAGCCACACACTGGTCTGATCACCAGAGAGCAAGAGAGAGACAGGCGGAGCTTGCAGAGCCGTTTTATCTCTTTGCCCTCCAATCCAACTGCGACCTTATTAATCCCACATGTTCTTATTGGCCAAGTTGGTACAATAAACCTACATATCACAGTCCACCCCTTGCCAACTTGACACTTGTACACAATTCTTTAGCCATATATAATTTCCAGACATTAATGAAATCGCACTTATACCTAGCATCAAACATGTATCATGAATATAAATGAAAATGCACTGAATCTAATCATGTCTGGCACATCATACATGAACAAAGGAAAGATATTCACTAAGCACATATAAAGAAAATAAACTGACCATCACAAACCTTGCTTTTGCAATTAATCACGTGGTCAAAACTGATAGGTAGAACTACCTTCTTCTACTACCCATTCTGTATTACCTTTGCCCTTGACTAGTACCTCAGCTGGCTGAAGTTGTTTGCCTGTTGGAGTGTCCCAGACCTTCATTCCTGAGGGGTTTGGGTCATTAGACATCCTGTCAGAATTGGATTGCTGTAGTTTACCATTTACTTTGATCACAGGGCATGCTCGTATTAAGAGACAACCTAGGGGATCTCCTGGAATCCAGACATATTCTTCTTTACCTCCATTATGTAGCACCAGTCCAATTTCTCCTTGGTAATCAGGATCAATCACACAACTCAGTACAGTGACACTCTTCCTAACATGTGAATCCAAAGGCATGAGAAGTCCAAAGTGGCCAGGGAGCATTCTCAGCTGCCAATTCAGTGGAATCTGTGCTGTGTTTCCAGGTAGGAGACTTCCTTCCTTCGAGACTAGGATCTCTGGGGCTGAAGCGCTTACGGTTGCTGGGACAGGAAGCAAATACACTGAAAATGCATCACTAGGAGTAATAAAGAGTGGTGCCATGCGAGGTTCCACCCCCTTGGTTCCTGGACCCATGAATTCTGGCTATTGGAGACACAGCACCATATATTGGCTGCTGGTTTAGAGCATATACAGCTTCCTGGAGAACATTGCCCCAGCCCCGCAAGTTGTTGCCACCTAGTTGGCACTGTAATTGTGTCTTCAGGAGCCCATTACATAGTTCTATCAAGCCAGCAGCTTCAGAATGATGAGGAACATGATACGACCAGTGGATTCACTGGGAATGGGTCCATTGCCGCACTGTATTTGCTGTAAAGTGAGTTCCTTGATCTGAAGCAATGCTATGTGGGATGCCATGCCGGTGGATGAGGCATTCTGTAAGTCCACGAATAGTAGTTTTGGCAGAAGTATCATGTGCAGGGAAGGCAAATCCATATCCAGAGTAGGTGTCGATTCCAGTAAGAACAAAATTCTGCCCTCTCCATGATGGAAGTGGTCCTATGTAATCACCCTGCCACCAGGTTGATGGTTGATCTCCCCGAGGAATGGTCCCCTATCTTGGACTCAATGATGGCTTCTGCTGTTGGCAGATGGGGCACTCAGCAGTGGCAATGGCCAAGTCAGCCTTGGTGAGTGGAAGTCCATGTTTCTGTGCCCATGCATAACCTCCATCCCTGCCACCATGTCCACTTTGTTCATGTGCCCAATGGGCATTGGGCGATGACAGGAGTGGCAGAGGAAAGAGGAGGACTCTTCTCCATAGTACATGCCATCTTATCCACTTAATTGTTAAAGTCCTCCTCTTCAGAGGTAATCCTTTTGTATTCACGGGAGACACGGTTATCTTTACTTTCTTGGCCCATTCAGAGAGGTCTATCCACGTACCTCTTCCCCACACCTCCTTGTCACCAATTTTCTAATCACGTTCCTTCCAATTCCCTGACCATCCAGCCAGGCCATTAGCCACAGCCCCTGAATCAGTATACAATCTCACATCTGGTCATTTCTCCTTACAGGCACACTGAACAGCCAGGTGCACTGCTCAAAGTTCTGCCCATAGTGAGAATGTCCCTTAGGGAGATCTCAGAAAGGGGCTATAATGCTGCTGCTGTCCACTTATGAGTGGCATCACATATCATGCAGAGCCATCTGTAAACCAAGCATGAATTTTCTGTTCTTCAGTTAAATTATCATAAGGAACTCCCCAGGAGGTCATAGGTACAGACTGGGAGAAGGAAGGTATTGTGACAGAAGTGGAGACTGTGGGCCTTTGGGCCACTTCTTCATGCAGCTTACTTGTCCCTTCAAGTCCTGCTTTGGCCCGATCTCATATAAACTACTTCCATTTAATGATGGAATGTTGCTGTGCACGTCCAACTTTAAGACTCTGTGGGTCAGAAAATACCCAGTCCATGATGGGCAACTCGGCCTCATAGTAACTCGGTGGCCCATGGTGAGGCATTCAGTCTCCACTAAGGGCCAGTAACAGGCCAACAGCTGTTTTTCAAAAGGGGAGTAGTTGTCTGTAGAGGATGGCAAGAGTTTACTCCAAAATCCCAACAGTCTACGCTGTGATTCACCAATAGGGGTCTGCCAAAGACTCCACACTGCATCTTTATCTACAACTGACACCTCTAGCACCATTGGGTCAGCTGGATCATATGGTCCCAGTGGCAAAGCAGCTTGCATGGCAGCCTGGACCTGAAGACCCTTTCCTTGTTCTGGGCCCCACTCAAAATTGGAGGTCTTTCATGTCATTGATAAATAGGTCGAAGTAGAACACCCAAATGAGGGATATGTTGCCCCCAAAATCCAAAGAGACCCACTAGATGTTGTGCCTCTTTTAGTTGTTTAGTTGTTATTGTCGGGGGCGGGGGGCAGAGGCAATATCTCATTCTTCACTTTAGTAGAATGTCTCGATATACCCCACACCACTGGACCCCTAGAAATTTTACTGCGGTGGAGGGTGCCTGATTCTTCCTTGGGTTGATTTCCCAACCTTTTGCATGCAGATGTTGTACCAATGAATCTAGAGTCTTTGATACATCCTCATTAGTGGGTCCAATCAGCATAATGTCATCAATATAATGGACTAGTGTGACATTTTACAGAAGAGACAGGCAATCAAGATCCCTTCAGACTAAATTATGGCACAGGGCAGAAGAGTTGATGTACTTCTGGGGTGAGGTTGTGAATGCGTATTGTTATCCCTGCCAACTGAAGGCAAACTGCTTCTGGTGGTCCTTGGAGACTGATATTGAGAAGAAGGTATTGGCCAAATCAATAGCTGCATACCAAGTACCACGAGAAGTATTAATTTGCTCAAGCAATGAAATCACATCTGGAACGGCAGCTGTAATTGCAGTCACCACCTGGTTAACTTTACAATAATCCACGGTCATTCTCCAAGATCCAGCTGATATTTTTTTAATAAAAAAATGGTATTTACTTAGAAGCATTCACAATGTCAACAAAACAGTTGCAACTTTTTTTGTTTTTGCAATTACAGAGTGGTATTCAGTTAACAGAACAATTATTTCGTATAAGCTGCATTATAAACAACTGAAGAGGAAAAAAATGAAACAAAAAAGAACTACCATCCCCATATAAAACTAATTTGTGCTGTGCACCAACAAGAACCTGCTTTAAATTTCCATGCCAATTTACAACTCCCATACTGTACCAGGCAAGGTTAGTGGCTATTGAAAAGACCACCAGGACAGGGCTATCTAGAGACACATTCGATAGTGTGTTAACTATACAAAAAAAAGACACTGTACAGTTTAAAAACAAATCTTACACAGCCTTACATTTCAATTGTTTTTCTTTAAAAGGAGTGAGTTGTGTACAGGGGGGGTTAAATGCTTTATAGACAAGAAAAAAACTGCGCCAGAACCAACTTATTCATCATCATCTTCTTCTTCATCTTCATCTTCTTCGTCCTCCTCCTCCTCCTTCTTTTTCTTGCTTTTCTCAGCCTTGACGACTCCCTCTTTGGCAGTGTCGGGCTTCCCTTTAGCCCGGTACGCGGCGATATCCTTTTCCTATTTCTCCTTCAGCTTGGCGGCCTTCTTCTCGGAAGGCTGGTGGTCATCAGCTGCAGTGTTGTTCCACATCTCTCCCAACTTCTTCGCAACGTCCCCGATGGACAGGCCAGGGTGCTCGCCTTGGATTTTGGGGCGATACTCAGAGCAAAACAAGAGAAAGGCTGAAGGAGGCCTCTTGGGTGCATTGGGATCCTTGAACTTCTTTTTTGTCTCCCCTTTAGGAGGGATATAAGTTTTCATTTCTCTCTCATAACGGGCCTTGTCCGCCTTAGCCATGTCTTCAAATTTCCCCTTCTCTTTAGCAGACATGGTCTTCCACCTCTCTGAGCACTTCTTAGAAAACTCTGAGAAGTTGACAGAGGCATCCGGATGCTTCTTCTTGTGCTCCTCCCGGCAAGTTTGCACAAAAAATACATAGGATGACATTTTGCGTCTCGGCTTCTTAGGATCGCCTTTGCCCATGTTGTTATCTTTTTATTTCGTCCGCGAGGCACAGAGTCGCCCAGTGCCGTCTGGCTCTGCCTGGCCCAGCGCTGTCTCTATGGAGCTCAATGTACTGCAATGGCTGTCCAGCTGATGTTTTTACAGGCCAAATAGGTTGGCTGTGTTAGAAATCACCACCTCTGCATCCTTCAAGTGTTTCATGGTGGCACCGGTCTCTGCAATCCCTCCAGGAATGTGCTATTGCTCTTGGTTTACTATTTTTCTAAGCAATGGCAGTTCTAATGGTGTCCACTTGGCCTTTCCTACCATGATAGCCCTTATTCCACATTTCAGGGATCTAATATGGGGGCTCTGCCAGTTACTAAGTATGTCTATCCCAATGATGCATTCTGGAACTGGGGAAATAACCACAGGATGGGTTCAGGGATCACTGGACCCACTGTGAGGCGTACTTGAACTAAAACTCCATTGATAACTTGACCTCCATAAGCCCCCACTCTGACTGGTGGGCCTTCAAAACACTTTGAGTCTCCTGGAGTTGGTGTCAGTTCCGAGCCAGTGTCCAGTAAACTCTGAAAGTTTTAATTGTTTCCTTTCCCCCAATGAACAGTCACTCTTGTGAAAGGTCCTTTGGGAGAAGCCAAAAGGAAAGACTAACAGTATAGACCTTTGGTGATGCAGCAGGTCCTTCTTCAAAGGGACCCGGCCTCCCCCTCATTCAAGAGTTTGTGGGTCTCTAAACTGGCCCAGGTCTGGGAATTGATGGCATGCTCGTGACTCTCTATTCTGTAGTTCACCTGATCTAGCATTCTTCTACCTGTATAGATCATGTAAATATTTAGTAGATCTCCCATGTATCTCACTCCTAGGGACACCATGGCTACGTAGCCAATGACATAAATCCACAAGAAACAGGTTGCTTTGATTACTACAGAAACTTGCTGTCCATTACTATAACCATGTCCACCCTGTCTCTTTTGATTCAGTACTGACACCTGCCCTCTACCACCACGGGGCCCAATCAGCCCCATTATAGGCAAATGTTGTTAGTTCACTTGGGGCAGTTCCCCCTGTTAATCCTGGTGCACATAAAATAGCAATCACATGATTCTTCAGAGATGCTGAAGCCCACTTCACAAACTTGTTCCTTATGGTTGTGGTGAAAGGTATGTATTTTCTCAGGACACACCCCTTTTGGGTCTATGGGATTATCCTAAGAGATCCATTCCAACATGCCAGTCTCTCTAAGCTTTTGGATGCCTTCTGCTGCACGGTACCAAGGGAAGTCGCGCATCTCAAGCTGGTCTAATCTAGGCCATCTGGCAGCGCATGTGTCAGTGAACCAACCAAATTAGCGATTAGATCCTGTCTTAGCCTCTCTTGCTGAGACGCTAAAGGAAGAATCTGTGCTTAGGGGCCCCATATCAAGAAACTCAGACTGGTCTAATGTTACATTCCTTGCACGAGTATCCCACATTCTTAGTAACCATTCCCAGGGATATTTTCCCAGGTTTCTGCTTGTGCATATTAGAAAACTCAAGCAGATCTTTACGAGTATAGCACACTTCTTCCTGAGTCATCATCTGAACCTCACCTTTAGTCTAGTTGCAGGTCTAGAGGGAATAATGGGTGGTGGAGGTATTTCTTGGATGGTCTCAGAAATATCTTGTAAGGCATCTCCCCCAGGCAATGCTCTAGATGCAGCTCCACCTAGTATTTCAGCTTGAACAGTTTGGTTAATCTGCTCAGGTGTGGGTTGTTTTACTGATAGTGGATTAATTTCCTCAGGTGGGAGGGGTGGATCTATTGACAGGGGTGGCTCGATCATCTCTAGGGGCTCAATATCCTCCTCTACTGGATCATCAGCCCATATGTTCCCATCCCATGTTTTAGGGTCACAATTCTTTCCAATTAATGCCCTTACTTTAATATCAGACATTGTTCTAGACCTGCAATTCAGCTGACGATGTAATTCAGCTACTTCTATGATGAGATTCTATATTTGATTTTCGGCGATATCAGCTCTATTACTAGAGGAGAGAAGACTCTGCTCTGTAGCACATGTAGAAGTTTTTAGGTCTGTTATTGGATACTTGAGACATGCTTCTGGGGTTCGGAGATTATCTTTTTCCTTGTTCACATTTTCTATTGTAAGGAGGACCAGCTAACCAGCTTCCCTGTACTTCTCATCCTGACAAAACTGCTGGGAAATATCAAGCACACGATCACCCAGAGCCTCTCCTCTCCCCAGCACTTCATCTATTGGTAGTGATACTGTGGATATTAGCTTTGCTGCTTCACACCATGGATCAGGGGTCCTCAAACAATTTAAATGGCGGGGGGGCAGTTCACCATCCCTCAGACCTGTTGGAGGGCTGGACCGTAGTTTAAAAAAAAAAACTATGAACAAATTCCTATGCACATTGCACATATCTTATTTCAAAGTAAAAAAAAACAAAATGGGGCAAAAACACCCGGCGGGCCAGAACATATATTACAGCATGAAAGAATATAGCCATTAATGAGCCCATTCTGCAATACAGAGGGCTCAGTTCAACTCACTTCCATGGAATAGTTAATATACTGGAAGTCCTTCAACTCACAAGAGTCGCTGGGTCCAAGGTCAAGGAAGCAGACAGCTCAGTCTTCCATAGGGAAATGCAGGCGGTCTGGTCAGCAGCAAACAGCCGGATGGGTCAGCTACAGTCAGCAAGATGACAAAGTCCGACAGTCCCATGCTCAAGCAGTGGGGTGAAGCAGGTCTCAAAGGAACCTCAAGTTCTAGCAACCTGATTCACAGGTTGGCAGTCCCACAGATAGTGTAACTCGTGAGTTGAGGCAGAGAACTAGCAGCCACAGACTGGTCCGATCACCAGAGAGCAAGGGAGAGCTATTTATCTCTTTGCCCTCCAATCAACTGTGACCTTATTAATCCCACATGTTCTTATTGGCTAGGCGGTCATAATAAACCTACCTATCACAATGATCTTCCTCTTCTTCACAGCCTTTCTATTTTACCAAGCATGATGTTCTTCTCCAGATGCTGGTCACTCCTGATAAGATGTCCAAAGCATATTTATAGAGGTCTAAATACATGCATGTGCATATGTAAATATATTTATGTATATAACAATAGAGAAATAGATCGATGAGCATATATTTTTATGTTAAGTATTAAGGTAGCAAATGGACATTGAGCCTCTTCTCAAGTACTCCCTCAATGCAAGAACACTTTGTTCTAATACTCCGGCATTCTGTAATACTCACCTTCCCAACACGACCACTGAAGACCAAGGGGTTGCATAAACAAATGTGGTGAAGAAAGCTGATGGTGCCTGGCTATCAAAAGATATATCAAAAGACCTGGAGTCTTAAAGGCTTGAAGATAAACAAGCAGCCATCTGCTGAGAAGCAACAAAGCAGAAGCACAACAGCCTGTGTGATCATGAGATGTCAGTGGGATCAGAGATCAGGCATCAGAAGACCGGAAACAAAAATTCATATCGATGTGAATGAAGGGGAAGATGGAGTGGACACCCAAAGCCCATCTGTAGACAATTGGGCGTCTACTCACTGATTTGTCACAAGAAAGAGACAAGCCAGCCAGGTTGCAGTATAACACTGATGAAATATATAACTTTCCTCTAGTTCTTTAATGTTTCCTCCCCACCCCCCACCCCCGACTATCATAACCCCAATTCTACCTTACAAATCTAAGTAGAACAGAGTATGTACACTGGTACAGATAAGAGTCCAGAACACAAGGGATCCAGGACAGATAAACCCCTCAGGACCAATAATAAGAGTAGCAATACCAGGAGAATAAGGGGAATATGGGACAAGAAAGGAGGAACCTATCACAATGATCTACAAATAACCCCATCCCAGGGGAACAGACAACAGGAAAATGAGTGAAGGGAGACAGTGGTTAGTGTAAGACATGAAAAATAATAATAATTTATAAATTATCAATGGTTTATGAGGGAGGGAGTCTGGGGGAGGGGGAAAATGAGCTGATGCCAAGGGCTCAAGTAGAAGGAAAATTATGATGGCAACGTATGTACAAATTGTAAAGGCGAAACTGAAGTACAGGGAGGAAGACAGACATAACTGACAGGACAAGGGAGAGCAGAAACAGAAATAGCTTTAATGGGGGGGGGGGGCTCCCAGATGAGGTTCCGTGACCTAGGCCAGGAAAGTTGTAGTCAGCAGCTGGGGGCAAGGGTTTTTAAAGGGGTGGTGAGGAATGTATGTCAATTAACATATGGGGTCTGGAAAGCAGGAGAATTGCTTGTGGACTCCTTGGGGCTTTCTTCGAACCCAAAACGTCTGGTTTCACGGTGATCTTATCTGGCGGTTATCTTATCTGGCGCTGGCTGCTGCTGACCTTTGGGATGTGCACAGAAGAACGTGCAGGGCCCGGGCCTGCTTCAGCTTAGTCCAAACGGGGGCTGCCTAGTTCAGACCCGGCCAAACATTCAAAGCTTCTTAACATTGGTAATGGGGTGATGTTTTCTGTCTTAACTACTTCTGGCTGAGATAAGGTGAAGAAGAGGATTAAGAGTTTGAAGGTTTGGGGCCGGGCTGGTCGGCAGATTGTAAGGGTGAAGAAGCTGATTGAAGGTCATGTTGGAGACAGCTTTCATGCATTCCTGCAAGAATTTAAACACACAAAGAGCTAAAAGCAAAAGTACAGAGATTATTATTCGAGACCTGATGAGGGGTATAATCCAGGCCATGGCAGGACTTTGAAACCATGAGAAGCTGGTGGTGCTCCTACTGACGTTTCCTGATTTTATTGGCCATGGTGCGGAGTGCCTTAACATTTTGTTTAACTATACCCGATCCAGTAATATAATAGCAACAGTCTTTATTTAGAAACATGCATGCTCCTGTTTTATCTCCTATTAATAAGTCAAGAGCTTGGCGATTTTGTAGGGTGACTCGTGCTACGGATGTTAACTGCCTTTGGAGGGAGACAAGAGAGTTATCAGTTTGATGGGGTTTTTTTTTTTGCAATGGATGATGGCTACTTTTGCTGGCGGCTGAAGAGACTGTAAGAGATTAACTATTTATTTAGCATTTACTATGGGGGATGCTTTGGTAGTCAGAAAATCCCCAATTCTTTCAGATAGTGACATAACAGTGAGCTATAAGGGATGCATAATAAGAATCAGGATATATATTAGCCATTTTTTCCTTTAGCTAGATGGAGAGCTCAAGTGAGAGCAACAAGTTTTGCTTTTTGAGAAGTAGTTTTTATTGGGAGGCATGCAGCTTTCCAGACTCGGTCAAGTGAGAGGACAGCATATGCAGCCTGCCCTTGCCTCCTGAGCATCTACAACAGAACTGCTATCAACAAACAAAGTTAGCTCTGGGTTAGAATAGGATTGATCAGAGAGTCTGGGTGGGGCAGTGTTAGTTCCTCAACTGCCTGGGGGCAGGAGTGACCACTAAGTTCCAGCGAGTGTAGGAACTGAGGCAAGAGGGTTGCTGGGCTTAAAGAGGAGCCTGGCGCAGAGTTATGTTAGGTTTTCGATAAACATGCAATAGATTTTCTTCAAGCGGCTTGGAGAGAGCAAAGACAGGACTCAGTGTGAGAGGAGGTTCTGCGGCCTGTGGGGATAGTCTTTCCCCCGGGTTAACTTTAGGGCTCTTTCAGTGAGGGCGGTGGCTGCCGCCAGGGCTGGGAAGCAGGGTTGCCAACCTCTGACTGTCATATCTAGTTGCTTAGACAGACAAGCTACAGGGGATAGAGCGGGTCCCAGGGGCTGAGCCAGGACTCTGACTGCTATACCTTGTTTTTTGCCTGTGTAGAGTAAAAAGGTTTGGCAGTGTTTGGTAGACACAGGAGTGGGGGTGAAGGAGGGCATGCTGGAGTTTGTTAAAGGTAGCTTTGACTTACAGTTAAACTCTGATTGATGGGGGGTGGGGCACAGGCTTAATCAGATAGCAGCAGAATGAGATAGGTGTGTCTTGGATAAGGTGACCAAACATCCCGGTTTTGAACAATTTGTCCCGCATCCTGCGGTGTTTTAAAAAAAAAAGTCCCGATTTTTGGAAAGAATACACAACAAGCTAGGGTATACGGTTTTCGGCTGCCATGTGGCTATTTTGCCAGGATATGAGTTTTATCAATGGTGTCCCGCTTTACCAATGTTAACATCTGGTCACCTTAGTCTTGGAGGGAGAGAGAAGTTAAGGAAGTTGGGCTGTGTCTGCTTTGGAACTGTTTTAGGAGGGGCTGCAGGTAAGGACAAGGGAATGTTGACAAGCTGGGTTAAGGGGGATGGTGAAAAAGGCTTAGTGGAGGGGGGAATGTGAAGGCTTAGTGGAGTGGTCGGGGAAATACTGGGTGTATGGGGATAACAGCTTCGTTGATGAGGCACAGGTCCTGGACCAAGCAATAAGTACCATTTGGTTTCTTACTGGTAAGATTGTAGTGTTCCAGGGAGGGTGAGTAGGAGTAATGAGGTTGTTAGAAAGGAGGCAGTGTATGATGGGTTAACACCGGGAAGCAATGAGTTCTGTAGGGCCAGTTCTTCCAGGTCGGGTGAAAGAAGGGGAGGTGCGGTGAGACCAAAAGTAAGGTGTAAGGAGGTTCTTAACTAATTTAAAATGTCTCTTCCCAACAGAGGGACCGGGCACAAAGGGATTATAAGGAGGAATGAGTAAAGGGCTACTACACCTGGGGCAGGTAGGCTTGCCATCAATATCCATGACCGAGATTGAGGAAGGACTGTCGAGCCCTGAAAATGAGAGCAGGTCAGAAAAGATGGCTTCTGTGAAAGAAGGAAATTTACTCACCCAATACCTTGAGCAATACCCCAGGCTTGGCGAAGGTGATGAGGGGTCCAGTTAGAGTCTCCTCAGACTTTGGCCAATCCAAGCAGGGCAAACGGCGGGTCAGGAATTGAAAGGACAGTCCCCCCACGTGGAGACGCAAAGGGCCTGTCCCATTTCCAAGGACATTCAGACTTCCAGTGTCCGATTTGACCGCATGCTGGGCAAGGTTTGGTTGGAGCTCCAGGCCTGGGGCCCTTCTGTGACCAGTGCCCTTCTCTGCACTTGAAGCAGGCGCCAGGTGCTGATCTTTGTTCCATAAGCCCTTGCCCCACGCTGCCCTTCTAAGGCCTGGGGGGGATCGCCAGCCGAAGGGCTGCTACTAAGGCTTGGGTTGAAAACTTACCTTCTGCCAGAGCCAGGCTGCCTGCCTGCTCCTCACGGCTATTAAAACCTTAAGTGCCATATTCCCTAAATCTCAGACCAGGGTTTGAGGGCCTTTCTTCAGATTTTTTTAAGCTTTTAATGTAAAGCATCAGCTAAGCAGCTTAAAAAGGTAGCTAGATTCTCGGCAAGCTTTTGAGTGATCTTAATATTATCAAAATTGACTCCTATATGGGAAATGGCCTGAAGCCAAGTCAGGGCACACTGAAGCATTTTATTTCGGCAGGCACGTCTGTCCCTACCTGCTTGATTGTTAATTTGATAACTTTAACCAGGTTTTTGTCTAGAAACCACGTAGGTCAGGGTCGGTTAAATGAACCTAGTCGGGGTGCTGCTGAACAGTGAGAAAAATGCGTTCCCTCTTATCTGCAGTTAAAGTGGAGGAAAGGATGACAAAAATATTATGCCAGGACAAATAAGCTTGAGTTAAATATGGAAACTCCTTAATGCAGGTGGTGGGGTCATTATAAAGGAGCCTAAATGCTTTTCAATCTGAGATAAATCAGTGAGAGAGAAGGGAACATGAATCGGACCATTCTCATAGTACCGGCCACGTCCCGGAGTGGACAAAGGAGGTTTTGGTATGTGCTTGCTAACCGGCGGTCGAGTGCGTACTCGGGCTCCTCCAGCAAGGCCGGTGGATCGGGAGGGGGGGGGGGGTGGTGGTTACGGGTTTGGCCAGAATAGAGAGAGCGGTGAGTAGGAGGGGAGGGGAGGAGAAAAAGTGTTCAGGCAGGTCCGAAAAGGCAGACAGCAGAGGGGCTCCAGAAGGAGGAGGAGAGGAGCAATTTTCTTTAGTCCAGAGGACTTGGGAGGGGGAGCAGGAAATGCAGAGAAAGGGACGGGAGCTCAGAGGAAAGGCGGCCTGGACGTACAGAATCTCAGACTCTTTTTGAGTATACTGGCAGAAATTGTGGGGATTTCAGAGGATATTGAGATCAAAAGTGCGGCAGTAAAAGTTGTTACTTCCCCGAGCTTTCTGACCCCTCCCTCTTGCTGCTCTCAGGGTGGCGACCATGGATTCGTGCTCTGATTCCCTATTCGGGAGGACTGTCAGAGGCTGCAGGTGTTGGCTCAAAGGAGGCTGAGCAGGGAGGGAGCCTAGAAGGGGAGAGAGGGAGAGACTCCAGGGAGTCTGAGGGGTCTGGCTCCGAGGAGGGGATGGATGTCAGAGGTACAGGGCCTCAGCCTTTGGGAGTTGAGGGGGTAGTGGAAGAGGTGATGGTGAGGGGTACCCAGAATATGAAAGAAGCCTTACTGGGGGCGCAGATAAGGAGTCAGGGGGGTTGGAGAAAGACTGGGGGGCATACTGTCGGATCTGATTAAGAGTGTTTGGCTAAGAGACCTTGAGCAGGGTGACAGGTAGTAGAGAGGGACGGGAGCAAAGAGAGAAAAAGACCCATCGGCCAGGAGGTGGCCCGGTAACCCTGAGAGGCATCCTGGTCAGAGCTAGGGGCCCAGTGGGAGAGTCCTGGACTCTCCGGAACAGGAAGGTTCCCTGGCGCAGGCCTGCGGCTTTGTCCCGCACACAGGGACCTCGGATCTGAGAGAGACACAATGGAAGCCAAGGAGGGGGAGGGGGCCTGGCTTTATGGCCTTAAGAATGGAGGTTGGTCAGGCCTTTGTTTAGGGGGAGAGGAAGGGGAAGCAGAACATTTTAGAGAAAGTGCTGCGGGGCAGCAGACCCAAAACCCAGGAACAGGTAGAAAGGGCTCAGACCACACCCTCTGCACTCCAGTCCAGGCACAAGGTGCAGTGACTGCTCAGCCTAGTGTTAGGAGACTTGTTGTCAGCAGGAATCCCAAGAGGTAAACACAGAGGCAAAAGGCTGGAGAGAAGACAGACATAGAGAAAAGAGGGACACGAGAAACTGGCCTTATCATCGTTGTAAGAGCCCTCCAATAAAAATGTTTTGCTTTTTTTTTAAAAAAAGATGTCCAAAGTACATGAGATGAAGTTTCACCATCCTTACTACTAAGGAGCATTCTGACTGTACTTCCTCTAAGACAGAATTTTGTGCTTCTTTTGGCAATCGATGGTGCTTACAATTACACCATAATTCAAAGTCACCGATTCTTTTGTGGTCTACATTATTCATTGTTCAATTCTCACAGGCCTATGAGGTGACTGAAATTACCATGGCTTGGGTCAAGCACACCTTACGCTTCAAAGTGACATCTTTTTTTTTAATACTCTAAAGAGCTCTTTTGCAGCAGATTTGCCCAATTCAAATAAATGTCAGTATCTAAAAGACTAAAAATAAAACCAAGAAAATCACCCCATTCTATCCATTATGTGTGACAACAGCTACATCACCCTTCATGACTTTCAATGTTTCTGTAAAAAGGAGACCGAAACTTCCCCTGCTGTGGAAGGGGTAATAAATCCAGGTATGGCACTGATGAACCACATCACTATACTCTGGTTCTTTAATACTCTTCCCCTTACTATTATGGTTTTTATTTGTATTACTTCATTAATCATGTTAGATTGGTGTATTTTCATTTGTATACTTAAGATCATTCAGTACATGAAAGTCAAGATACATAACCCTTTAGAAACAGTTAACAGGAGCAATGGTTCCCTGGGGGTATGGCAAGGGAGGGGCTGATAGCATTGATGGCTTTATAGCCCCACTCAGAGGAATCAAACAACCTTGTACTTGCATGGATATATTGGATTGCATAAGATATGGCAAAAAAAACCATAGGGAGAAAAAACAATTAAGGGTTCCTAGAGGGTATGGTGGGGAAGGGAGGGGACAAAAGGGAACTGAGTTCAAGAAGAAATATAATGTTCAAAACCTGATTGTGGTCGCAATTTTAAGATACTGCTTGATGTGACTGAACTATGGAATGTTATTATATTTGTAAGAGCTCCCAATAAAATGATTTTTTTAAATCCTCTATCTAGGACCAGACCAAATCCAGGGATACATATGGTAGCAAACTAAAAAGGAGGAGGTAGCAGGGAAGAAAAAAAATGAGTAGTGGGGGAACAGGGCACTAAACCCTCCCAAGGGAAGGGTATTGTTTATATCTCCGTAGGGAAAGAGGGACCAGACTTCAACCCGGTGCTCTAAGATGTGAATGCAACATACCAGCATGAAGCAGGAAACCTGTAGAGAGGTTAGAGGGGCCAGCCCCAATCCCAACTACCTAGACAGCTCCCCACTCCCCTCAGAAGAATGCATTTCAGAGGACAGCACTGAAGCTACAGCTCAGGGAGAGGGACATGGTCTGATCAGAGCATACAGGAGCAAATGAAGGGGAAAGAAGAGAGAGTGGAGCACATCCTGGCCCACTAAGCCTTGAGGACGATATCCCTGCTCAGAGCAGCCAATGCACAGAGAAGGAACCATATGGCCGGCCCCACTATGAGGACATCCTTCACTGACCCATAGCCCTACAAGGGACAACACTGGCAGCACAGTGTGGAGATTGTGCCCGATTTGACCCCACCACACCGATGCAAAACACTAAGGGCAGGCAACAGAACAGCAAGAGGAGCAGAGCAAGGAACTCCAGAGGGAGTACCAAAAATAGACCTTGGGACCAGGGATTGGCACCCCATCAGACCCAATCAGAAAACACTCCTAAAGGTCAACAAACAGACCTTGAACTATTCACAGGTTTTCTTCTCTTTTTTTAATCATTGGTTTGTTGTTTTGTTTTGATCTGTCTTGTCTTTTGTGCATATTATTATCTCTGCAGGTATATCTAGATGAGATAGGCTGGATTAAAAATCTGGAGGAGAAAACAGTGGGACCCAGAGTTCCGGGGGTGGGGGGATCATGCGAGAGTGGGATGTGGGGGAAAGGAAGAGGTGTTAACACACCGAGGGACAAGGGAACAACAAGTGATCCAAAATCAGTTAAACTGGCATTCCAAGAGACCTGGTAGGGCTTGATCAAGAAAAATGTAACTGAGGAATTACTGAAACCCAAATGAAGGAAGAGCATGATAATGGGACAAGAGGAAAGTAAAAAGAAATAGAGGAAAGAACTAGGAGGAAAAGGGCATTTATAGAGGTCTGAATACAGGCTTATAGATGTAAATATATTTTATATGATGACGGAGAAATAGATCTATGTGCATATATTTATAGGTGTAGTATTAAGCTTGCAGGTGAACATTGGACCTCCACTCAAGTACTCCCTGGATACAAGAACACTTTGTTCTGTTAAACTGGAATTCCATGATGCTCACCTTCCTGACATGATCGCTGAAGACAAAATGTGTGCATAAGCAAATGTGGTGAAGAAAGCTGATGGTGCCTGGCTATCAAAAAATATAGCATCTGGGGTCTTAAAGTCTTGAAGATAAACAAGAGGCCATCTAGCTGAGAAGCAACAAAGCCCACATAGAAGAAGCACAACAGTCTGTGTGATCATGGGGTGTCGAAGGGATCAGGTACCAGGCATCAAAGAAGAGAAAATCAAATTGTGAATGAGGGGAGTGCAGATTGGGGACCCAAAGTCCATCTGTAGGCAACTGGACATCCCCTTATAAAAAGATCGCGGGGAGGAGGTGCAGTGTAGCAATGATGAAACATACAACTTTCCTCTTGTTCCTAAATGTTCCCCCCTCCACTTATATGATCCCAATTCTACCTTACAAATCTGGCTAGTCCAGAAGGATGTACATTGGTACAGATGGTAACTGGAAACACAGGGAATCCCGGACAGATGATCCCTTTAGGACCAGTGCTGAGAGTGGTGATACGGGGAGGGTGAAGGGAAGGTGGGGTAGAAAGGAGGAACCGATTACAAGGATCTACATATAACCTCCTTCCTGGGGGATGGACAACAGAAAAGTGGGTGAAGGGAGACATCAGACAGAATAAGATATGACAAAATAATAATAATTTATAAATTTTAAGGCTCATGTGGGAGGGGTGGGGAGGGAGGGGAAAAATGAGGAGCCGATACCAAGGGCTCAAGTAGAAAGCCAATGTTTTGAGAATGATGAGGGCAACAAATGTACAAATGGGCTTGACAAAATGGATGTATGTATGGATTGTGATAAGACTTGTATGACACCCCCCCCAATAAAATGATTTTTTTAAAGGAAAAAATATGAATCCCTGAAAAATTTTTCAATAAAATTTGAGCTTTCTCTCTGAAAAAAAAATCCCCTACCTAGACTCTCTAATAAGATTTTGTCTATCAGTTGGTCTAGGAGTGTAGTAATAATAGCTCAGATATTTTTATCTTCTTATATGAGAAGAACTAGTGTGAGAGATCATGGCACTGGGAGAAGGTCTTCCAACCACATGCTCTAAAGATTGGAAACTTCCTTGATTAATCCCTAGAAATTAAAATTTTAAAGCACATTAACAAAAGTATAAACTATGAAATGGCAAGTCCAAGGGGCTTTGTTTATTTCTAGAGTATGTGCATTCAACCCACTTATGAAAGAGCATCATAATTCAACCTATCATGCGGTGTTCCAGAATGGTCCCCTGACCTCAGACCAATAAGGGAAAATACAATCCTATTAGAACTCTCTGCCTTCAACCCTCTCCTTGCTATCGGGAATGAGCTCTCTAAAATGAGAATCTGACTATCACACTCCTACTTTAAACTTTTCAATGACTGAATTTGTAATCTAAGTTCAAAAACAGGCTGAGAACCATCCAACTATCCTCTTCTGTCTTTATAAGCCCCAGCCCCAGTGATTCACCTCTCTCTAGCCTTTTAAACAATCACAGAGTTCATAAGGAACCTTATTTTTAGAGTCTCCTTAAAGGTGTTTACACATATTCACTTTCTTTTTTTAAAAAAATAATTAAATAATTTTATTGTACAACTCTTTTTTTTCTTCCGTTTTTATTGTTTTAGTTATCTATTTAATTTTGACAAATACCAATATAAGTCAAAAAGTATAGCTACTGTGGTTCTGGTTCATACATGTACAAGCTTTTTCTGCCCCCAGAATTGTGCAAACGTGCTTCTGTGGGTAGTAGATAGCTGTAGACAGTTATCTCAGTAATACTTGTCTTAGTCTGATTGGGGTGCCTTTTTTATAAAACATTTTCTTAGGGACTCACACAACTCTTATCACAATCCATACATACATCAATTGTGTAAAGCACATCTGTACATTCTTTGCCCTCATCATTTACAAAACATTTGTTCTCCACTTAAGCCCTTTTGCTCTCCACTTAAGCCCTTTGCATCAGGTCTTTTTTTCCCTCCCTCCCCGCTTCCCCCGTCCCTCATGAGCCCTTGATAATTTATAAATTATTATTTCATCATATCTTGCCCTGTCCGGCGTCTCCCTTTACCCCCTTTTCTATTGTCCGTCCCCCAGTGAGGAGGTCACATGTAGATCCTTGTAATCGGTTCCCTCTTTCCAACCCACTCACTCTCTACCCTCTGAGTATCGCCCCTCACATCCCTGGTCCTGAAGTTATCATCCACCCTAGATTCCCTGTGACTCCAGCTCCTATCTTCACCAGTGTACATCCTCCGCTCCATCCAGACTTGCAAGGTAGAATTCTGACCATGATAGTTGGGAGGGGGGGAGGAAGCATTTAGGAACTGGAGGAAAGCTGTATTCTTCATCGGTGCTACATCACACCCTGACTGACTCATCTCCTCCCCTAGACCCCTCTGCGAGGGGATCTCCAGTGGCCAACAAATGGGCTTTGGGTTTCCACTCTGCACTTCCCCCTTCATTCCCTGTGGTAAGATTTTCTTTCTGATGATGCCTTATAGCTTATACCTGGATCAACACCTAGTGGTCACACAGGTTGGTGTGCTTCTTTTATGTGGGCTTTGTTGCTTCTGAGCTAGATGGCCGCTTGTTTACCTTCAATCCCTTACGACCCCAGACACTATCTCTTTTGATAGCCGGGCACCATCAGCTTTCTTCGCCACATTTGCTTATGCACCCATTTGTCCTCAGCGATCCAATCATGGAGGTGTGCACCCAATGATATGATTTTTTGTTCTTTGATGCCTGATAACTGATCCCTTCGGAACCACGTGATCACAGGCTGGTGTGTTCTTCCATGTGGGCTTTGTTGCTTCTGAGCTAAATGGCCGCTTGTTTATCTTCAAGCCTTTAAGACCCCAGACCCTATCTCTTTTGATAGCCAGGCACCATCAGCTTTCTTCACCACATTTGCTTGTTCACCTGCTTTGGCTTCAGCGGTTGTGTCGGGAGGGTGAGCATCATAGAATGCCAATTTAATAGAAAAAATTATTCATGCATTGAGGGAGTGCTTGAGTAGAGGCCCAAGGTCCTTCCGCCACCTTTAATACTAAACCTATAAATATTGGCACATAGATCTATTTTCCATCCTCATATATATTTGCATATGTACATGTCTTTGTCTAGACCTCTATAAATGGCCTTTGCCTCCTAGCTCTTTCCTCTATTTCCCTTGAATTTCCTCCTGTCCCACTATCATGTTCTGTCCCCACCTGGGTTGCAGTTTCGTTACCTTACCCTTGATCATTCCCTACCAGGCCTGCCACACCCACCTCACTACCAATTTGGATCCCTTGTTGTTCCCTTGTCCCTGGGTTTGTTAACCCCACTTCCTTACCCTCCACCTCCCCCTATCCCATGTCCCCCCGGAACTGTCGGTCCCGTTGTTTTTCCTCCAGATAGTTCATCCAGCCTATCTTATTTAGACAGACCTGCGGAGATAATAACATGCACAAAAACAAGACAGAGCAAAACAAAGCAACAGTATACAACAAAACAACAACAACAAACCACTGACAAAGAACAAAACAAAACACATCAAGAAAGAAAAGCTTGCCGTTAGTTCAAGGACCGTTTGTTGGCCTTTAGAACTGTTTTCCAGTCCAGTCAGTCGGGGCACCACACCAGGCCCCAAAGTCCACTTTCAGCATTCCCTGGGGACCTTGCTGCTCCATTCCCTTGCTGTTCCGCTGCACTCCCCCAGTGCTTTGCCTCGGTATGGTGGGATCAGGTTGGGCGCAATTCCCAAACTGCGTCTCTGGTGCTGTCCCCTGCAGGGCCATGGATCAGTGAGGGACATCATGTCTCATAGTGGTGCTGGCCATGTGGAGCTCTCTGTGGACTGGGTGCTATAATCCTCAGGGCCGGGATGTCTCTCCTCTTCCGCCTTCATCTGCTCCCATGTGCTCAGATCAGATATGTCCCTCTCTCGCAGCTGCAGATTCAATGTCCTCCTTTGAAACATATTATTCTGCGGGGAGGGGCAGGCACCCACCTAATATTTGGTACTGAGGCCAGCCTCCCAGACCTCTCCACTGGTTCCCTACTCCACGCTGGAATGTTGCATAAACACCTTGAGGCACTGGGTTGAAGTCTGGTCCCTCTTTCCCACACATATTTACTTTCTACCTTAAAGGAGTTTCACATTTTTCTGAATACCTTACCTTGAAAACTCAATTCAGGTAGACACAGAAAAGAAATTATCCCAAATTTGGAAATATAGAAATTAATCATTGCATGATTTTAATAGCATGCTATAATATTTTTAATAAATCTGCCTGATATTTAGGTCTCTTATGGGTTGCCATCTTATTTGACTATCTGTGGAACAGAAATGTTTCACAGTCCTGTACAATTAGAAATTAACGTACAAAGATTTTGAAAATGTGATGGGAAAGGCTAATAAAGATGATAACCTCAAAGGTTATACTTTCATCGCCTCACAGGAAGGCAATGTATCTAACTTAGAAATCTGATTTGAGCATTCTTTTGTCAAAGACTACAAATCACTACTCTGAAAATGCTCTTTGTACAAGTTCACTTGCCTTTCTGCTGGTTCATAACTCATAACCAATTCCATTAGAGTTTTCTTTTTTTTAATTTATTATTAATTGGGAGTTAATACATACATATCGTTCAATAGTTCACGCACATCAAGCAGAATTGTACAATTGCAATCACAGTTTCCAAACATTCTTTTTCTTCCTGGACAACTTGGCGTCTCCTTTTTACCTTACAACCACCCCACTATACCCCCACCCCGCCCCGAAACCCATTCTACTTTTCTTTCTCCTGTTTTGTGTACACTCCAGCATCTTTAATAAGTTTTTTCATCAATGTTTATGATTGTTTATTATCTGTGAGAGGGTTCATGTGATATCTGTGTTATCTGTGAGAGAGTTCATTACAATTACTAGAAGTCTCTTTTATAGTTTTAAATTGTCAGTATTATAAGTGCTTGCTGTCATCAAACCCGCTATATGGGAAAAACATCCAAGTAGAAGAATAGATGTTCCAGTTCCAAAAGGCATTTTTATAAATCAGGTAAAATATAACACTAATATGAGAATATTAATGTCTCCGTGGTTATGTTCACATGCACAAAGACTGCCTAAAATAGGCTTTGGGGGTAACAACTTTTAGTGATATATTTCCCATACCCCATAACTCACATATTTAAAGTGCACAATTTGTTTGGTTTTGTTATACTTGCACAGTTGCACAACCATAACCACAATCAATTTTGGAACATTTTCATCATTCCAAGAAGAAATCTCATCTCCTTTAGCTATGACCCTGAAAGCTTCCATCTTGCCAGAATTAGACCATTAATTGACTTTCCATCTCTGTATTTTGCCTCTTCTGGCCTTTTCATATAACTTGGAAGAAATACAGCCAGAAAGTTCCTTAGAATTGAAGATGTCGAGATTCCTCTCACTTATTTGGCCGTGTTATCAGGAGGGACCGGTCCCTGGAAAAGGACAGCATGTTGGTAGAGAGGCAGATCCTCAACAAGATGAATTGACAAAGCGACTACAACATGGGCTCAAGCACAACAAAAATTGTAAGGACCGTACAGGATCAGGCTGTGTTCTGTTCTGTTGCACATTGGGTCACTATGAGTCAGAAGCAACTTGACGGCACCTCACAACAATTCATCAACTCAAACATTTTGGTTTGTGATACCACGTGCACATATGGCTAAGCTGTGGAACCGAGTTGTTGGGTCAAACATCCATTATAAAATATTACATTTGGTCCATTGGATTTAAGTAAAAGACTGCTCTCCATACGGTGGGTGGACCTCTTCCAATCAGTTGAAGGCCTTAAGACCTAAAAAGGGGGTTTCCTTAAGGAATATCATGGCCCCCCTCCCAAGAAACATCTTGCCACAACTCTTCATCTCCTCCTGTCATTTGTCCTGCATATTATGGGACACAAAATTGCAGGAATTGTTTCCCTGGTGCTTACCTATGGATTTTGGAAACCAGTCAATCAATCATTTTACTGGTTCTGTTTCTCTAGAACATTCTATGGCCCTTTGAGAGTGTTCTTTTTGTTTTGTTTTGGAGAGTGTCCTAGCTACAGAATCTAAAGGATATTTTCTTCATTGATTTTGACATTTATGGAATTGTTCCCAAATCCAGTTAGACTTAAAGGAATCATAGATTTTATTTTAAATAGTAAAGTGTGTATTGATAGTTCTTAATATGAAAAGGCAATTCAGATATGCCAACGATCATCATTGGACACAGATATCTACTCAAATATTTATTATTAGAGACAAGGTTCTAGGTGATCATATATTTGATATCATATAGCATTTTTTCATATTAATGAGCATAATATTGATGTTGTTGGTTGGTGTTGTCAAATGGGTTCCAACCCACAGAATGGAACCCTGCACAGTCCTGTGCCATCCTCACAATGTTTTCATGTGTGAGTCCATCGTTGTAGCCACTGTGTCGATCCAGCTCATCCAGGGCTTCCTCTTTCTCACCTTAAAAAGCATGATGTCCTTCCTCAAGTACTGGTCTCTCCTGACAGGTCAAAAGTATGTAAGCCAAAGTCTTGCCATTCTTGCCTGTAAAGAGCACTCTGGCCATAGTTCTTCCAAGACAGATTTGATTTTCCTTTTAGCAGTCCATGGTACTTTCAATATTCTTCTCCAGCACCACGATTCAAATACAGCAATTCTTCAGTCTTCCTTATTCAATGTCCACCTATCACATGCATGTGAAGCAATGGAAAATACCATGACTTGGGTCAGGACACACCTTAGTCCTCAAAGAAGCACACTTGCTTTCCACTATTCTAGAGCGGTCTTGCGTAGCAGCAATGACACTAGATGGTTGCATACATTTGAATGTCATGTTAACGGGTCTTCCTTGTAGATATGCGTGGTCGATTATATCCTGTGACAGATAGCACTGTACTTTAGGATAGATCTCGAAATTTGTTTGTTTTTTTACGGTGAATGTGGTACCACTCCTCTTGAATTTTTCTTTCCTGGCGTAGTAGACCAATTCAAAACGGCCAACGCCTGAACATTTCAGCTCATGAATGCCTGAGATACTGATTTTTCTGTGTTTAATTTCATTTCTAATTATGTCCTTCTCCCTGGATTCATACATCATACATCCCAAGTTCTGACTATTAATTGATGCGTACAGTTCGTTCATCTCATTTTGAGTCATGCCACATCAGCAAATGAAGTGCCTGAAATCAAGACGGACTCTGTGTTGAGGAGGCAGCCCACTGCGTTTCGAGTGTCTTCCAATAGGAGTGGTTCTTCTTCCAGCACTATGTCAGCCAATGTTCTGCTGCTATTCGTAAGGTTTTCAGTGGCCAGTTTTCTCCAGAAGTAGATTGCCAGGTCTACTTCTTCCTAATTTCTCCAAGTTCACCTCAGGTGACCTTGCTGGTATTTGAAATACTGGTGGCATTGCTTTTAGTAACACAGAAGCCACCATAGTATCACAAACTGCCTCAAGGCCCCTTATTAATTACTTGACTGGGTTAGTTTGGAAATCTGCTGACAAATCCAAGTGTGAATTCGTGCATCAGAGAGAGGCTGAAATGAACATTCAGTTTTTCAGGAACATATCTATTGTGTATCCTCAGGGTAGGGAAGTTCTTCTAAAGCCTAATAACTCCCTTGACTTTACAGTTCAGAAATGCTTTGAGATGAAAAAAACAAGGGGGGGCCAAGAGATGAAATGCAATTTATATGCTCCATTTTAGCACCTAGAAGAATCCTTGTCCTCTTCACTTTCTCTCTTCCCTGGCTCCCCTCCCCTCAGAAACAAAGTGTTCTCCTAGCTGTCCTCAAATAGGGATATAACGTTAATGATTCTCATATTCAACTAAGCTAAACAATCGAAACTCAATAGAAAGTCCTTTTGTCACCATAGTTTTATCATGTTTCTCACTTAAGCCATTGAGTCCGTTCTCCAAATGTAATGGATAACTGGATTTTTTGTTAACTGAACTATGATTTTAAACTGTCCTAAGGAAGTTTTCTAACTAAACATATAATCCAATGACGTATTTCATACCTCGCTGACTTTAGTGCTTTTCTGAGGCAGAGAAAGCATGTTGGCTATGTATGTGTATTACTTTGAGGAAGAGTTTAGACTCGCTTTGGGCTAGCAGCTGGAGGGAAACCCTCAGGGAGCAGTAGAGTATGGCCCTTGAACAATTGCTAATGACTTCATCTCTCAATATACTAACTCTAAAATGACTGGGGAGAATACTGCCTAGAAGGTCCCTCTGTCCAATACCTTCTATTACCTAGCCTGTTCTTTCTTCAAAGGTTAGCATATTCCTGACCCTGAGACATTAGCTATCTATATTTTATGTTCACCAACATAACTGAACCAATATGGAAACCTTGGGAGAATGTGTTATGTAAATTACCAAGATGGCTATTATGTTAATTATCAAGAGAAAAAAAAGTGTATCTCAAAAATAATTTCAACTGTGGCTTGCACTGCTAGAGTCAATATGGAAGAGTATGTGCAAGAACCTTGGGCTTGGAGAATGGTGGCTGTCTGCACTGGGGCCTTTGCAATAGGCACCAAGCAACCAAAGGTTTTAAAAATTCTCCAGTGGGAATAAACCACAGAGTATGAGGGGGGTTGACAGCAATTAAAAGTAGGGTATCACAGTGGGGAGGTGGGTTTGAGGTTGTTCCATGATTAACTGTACGCTTCCAGTACAGTGCCAAAATGGTGCAAGTCAGAGGCAAAGATCTCTGTGACTCCATCAAGAGAGGCGATTTAACAGGAGCCAGACTGGCAAGTAATGGACGAATGGCCATGGTTGAGTCAGCTGCCATGCATGGCATTTCTCCTGTGTGTAATGGAAGGAGTTGGTATTTTATTGACAAGATTTCCTCAGTTTACTGAAGATCCTTCACAGTTGCCTTCAACCCAGTGACTATCTTCAACTTTTGGAGACTCTCAACACTACCAGTAGGATGGGTGCCCCAAGATGTAATAGAATGAGCTATTATTGTCCAAGAAGGATTTGGAAAGATCAAGTTACAGTCCATTTTTAAAACAAGAAGTGAGACAACGTTGGCCAAATAGAAGACACTTAGCACCTTTTTTATATTTAAAGGAAAGTGGGGGAACTAGGAAAAGATAAAACATATTTATTTATTCACATTTGGGTTGCATTTGTGATCAAAAGAAATGCTCAATAGCATCAAAAGAAAAATAAGTAAGTGCTTAGAAGATGAAGAACCAAACATGACCATCATTTCCTTGGGGACTTCTCTATCTGTTTTTGTGTATTCTGTTATTCAAACAATGAAACACTCCTAGAACTTGCTTTTTCTTTTAAGATAGTTTGTAGAGTTCCACTTTTCACCCACAAATGGTTTAAATAATGTAAGGTGCATTTAAAACTACATGTTTAATAATTAGTCCTTCATCCACTTGAAGCGAATTGTGTGAGAATGACAGAATCAGTGTGAATCCCCCCACAGTAAAACTCTTTATGAACAAAGGGTATGGTAAATTGCTTATCCTTTAATTTGAAAGTAAAATATGCTCTGCCTTGACTTTTAGCATGTTGTCTCCAACGCTCTTTTCTTGTTAAGCCTTCTATGTCTTGGTACATGGTCACCAGAAATCAATTATTCTCAATCATGCCCAATGCTGTATGAGAATTACTAAGAGGATACTCTTGGCACTGAAGAAATTTGGGGTTTATTGTGTGCTTCAAAATGAAATAATGTTTTAATGGAAAAATAAATAAATTGCAATATTTTAAAAAAGTTTTCCTGATCCTGAACTAAAATCTTTCCCAAATCAATTACTACAACTAGAATCAGAAAGTCTTTTCTTTAGCCAACTCATCTTCTGTTATCAAACCCACATTCACATATTGCTATTTTGCTTCTTTACTCTTTGTCCAAAGTGCTAGAATAGGGAGTGGCGCCTGTTCTGATATGGAGGCCAGCATGACACTCCATGCTTAGCGCAATAGGAAAGAAAGACCAAGTGATAAAAAAGGGGGCCATCATGTTTGACAAAGTAGGTCAGCGAAGACAAGTGAAACCCTCATGAGTTGGATTAGCACGACAACGAAAACAACACACTCAAGCATACGAATGATCATGAAGATGATGCAAGACTAGGCCACTTTTTATTCTGTTTTACATAAGATGTCTATGAGTCCAAGTCAACTCAATGACACTTAACAACAGTCCGTGCTCCCTTCTGGGAAAAGCATGTCTGAATTAATCCACTGGTCATTTCCAACTGATTAGTAAGTTGTGTTCTAAATTTTGTTTGAAACTCAAAAAATATTTTTTTTCTGTAAGAGCAAAAGGTAGGGTTACCAGCTGAGCTCACAAAAGCCAACAGATTATAAAATCAACAATAACCATGGGTCTGCTGATAGGAGCCTGCAATCTGGGTGTTGAGAATAATAGGCTACAATAAACAGAATAGAGGAAGGGGTCCCTTCACTCTTCCTTTTGGAGAGTGAGTTAGTTTATTGTGCTAACCTGGCCGGTAAACACATGTGCGGTTAATTGAAGGGCAGAGAGATAAATGGCTCAGTGAGGCTCGCCTCCTAAGTTCTCAGGTCTATTGCTTTCTGATTGTTGGACCAGGGTGCAGCTGCCTTAGCCAGTTCCCTGTTTCAGCTGGCAAGGCTCATTTCCTGCAAGACGTCCCCGAGAAGCCACATGGACCTACCCCACTGCAGTCCTGTGTGCTAAAGCAGCCCTGTGGAGACCCCTGCCAGCGCTGAGATGCTTACACATTCACTGACTCGGTTTTCCTCCTGCAGTAGGCATCATAGTGTGTTTTCTGAGAAGGAGGAGGACTTTGTGGATTGGCGTCAGACATACGGGTTAATGTTGGCCTTGTGGGCTTGGACAGCACTGGGTTGGGATGTTTTCTTGATGCGCACTTAACCTTTATATAAAACTCTCTCTTATACATGAGTTTCTGTGGGTTTGTTTCTCTAAGGTACCCAGACTAACACATTATGGTACCAGGAGTGGGGTACTGGAGAAACAAATCATAAGATGGAGAATAGATGTTTGTTTGACCTCTCCCTCGTGGTAGTTTTTCTTCTTTGTCTAGCCAGAGGTCAGACAAAGCCACAGTTTAATCGGTTGTTTTCTGGGGGAAATATGGGAAGTATGAAAATAGAAAGTTTGTAAGCCCACTTGCTTTCAGCCAGTAAAATTTGATCTTTAGATGGGTTTAGGCCATGCCTGCAAAGAAAGCTTTGAAAAGATATGCCCCAGGGGGCAAAAATGAGGAGCTGATGTCAGGGACTTATGTGAAAGGCAAATGTTTTGAGAATGATGAGGGTAACGAATGTACAAATGTGCTTTATACAATTGATGTATATATGGATTGTGATAAGAGTTGTATGAGCCCCCAATAAAATGATTTTAAAAATTTAATTAAAAAAAGGTATGCCCCACCAAGTGATCTGGAGCACTCAGGAAACAATGGTCTTTGTCAGAAGCTGGAAAAAATCTGTAACCATGATGAAAATTCCTCTCTGGGACTGAACGTTAAAGGGAGCCTGTGGGCAGGCTGAGATGCTTGCTAGGTGACCACCTGGATCTCCTTGTTGAGTGGAAATAGGAGAAATGCAGCGCACACACACACACACACAAAGAGATGGGTTGAGCTTGGCCACTGACATGCGTGGACCTCATTTACAGGAAAAAAGGAGAAGATGAGAGTGGGTTGACTGGTCTAAAGTTCATGACCTAGCATGAGGGGGCTAGGCTTGTTGAGTATTTGTGAGAGCCCATTGTCTAAAGGTAAGGCGGCCAATGGGCAACCTGGGGAGGCTGAGTGAGGCAGCCCATATTGAGTTGACCAGAACTTGACCAGATGGAGAATTTGGAGTCTGTGAACTGGTGCATATTGTTGCTGACTTTATGGATGGCCTGTCCGGATTTGACTTTGCTTATGGATGCACACTTCACAAGGTTCCAACTGGAATGAAGATTCTTCATGTCAAAAATATGATTGTCTCCTCAGAACACTGGGTTGATGTAAGTGGGCAGTATATAAATTGGATTCCCAAAATTGAGGGGATAAAGGGATGAAGTGGTTGCCTTACAAACTTTCATAGGTGGAGGAACAAATTCACGGGATTGTAGGGTTAAGGTGAAGGTGTTACTTAATTGCATTTGTGAGGCTAAAGAATTGTGTACTAGTGCCAAGTTGGCAAGGGGTGGATTGAAATAGTTTATTGTGCCAACTTGGCAGATAAACACATGTGGGGTTAATTGAAGGGCAGAGAGCTAAATGGCTCCATAAGACTCCCCTTTCGAGTTCTCGGGTCTCTTACTTTCTGATGGTCGGACCAGGGTGCAGAAGGCCTTAGTAAGTTCCCTGCTTCAACTGGCAAGGCTCACTTCCTGGAAGACATCCCTGAGGAGAAGCCACATGGACCTACCCAGATGCAGCCCTAGGTGCTAAAGCAACCGTGTGGAGACCCCTGCCCGCGCTGAGATGCTTACACATTCAGACTTGGTTTTCTTCCTGCAGTCGGCATCATTGCATGCGTTGTGTGAGATGGAGTAGGACTTTGTGGATTGGAGTAGGACAAATGGGCTATTGTGGAACTTGCGGGCTTGGGCAGCAATGGGTTGGGATGTTTTCGTGATGTGCACTTACCCTTTATATAAAACTTTCTCTTATCCATATGAGTTTCTTTAATGCACCCAGACTAACACCGATGATTTTCAGCAAAATTTGACTTGCATGTGATATCAATTATATTGTTCTATTGATAGAGCTAACAGACCGAAAATCAGCAAGAATACAGAGGACATGAAACACCACCAATCAATTTGACCTAATCGACATCTGTAGACTACCACACCAACCAAGAATAGAGTACACATTCTTTTCCAAGTACACGTGGAACACTCCCTTAGCTATAAACACATCTCCATAAATTGAAAAGGATTTTTTTAAGTCTGTTCATTAATCCCAGTGGAATCAATAACAGAAGGATATCTGAAAAATTGCCAATACTTAAAAATGAAACAATTTTCACATGCCATATGGGTCAAAGAGAAAACATCACACAAGGGGGTTCAAGCTAATTGTATTAAAACACCCCATGTCAAATGCTGTGGGATACAGCTAACACTGTGGTCAGAGGGAAGTTTGTAGCATGAAATCATCAAATGCTGAAACAAATGGACAAGGAAAAGGCATCTCCACACTGCGGCAACAACTTCTCAATTACCTGTCAAGATATGGAAAATCAGATGACACAAAAAGGTAAGAATGGGTTTCATCATGAAGACAGGTCAAAAAAGAGAAAAAGTTTGGGGGAGCCTGGAACTGTAGCCAAAGGGGCAGGAAACACTTGTCTCTCGAAACTGATCCAATCTGAGGCTACAACGCTTATCAAATAAGTTGGCTTCAAGGATTCCATCCTGTACAAAAATGGGTCTGAGTTCCAATTTCAACACTTTCCCTGCTTCAGTGCCAACTGTGGATTAGAACAGACCCCCAAAAGATCCATACCTTCTGGGTTAGGTTAGACTGACTTTCTAAAGTTCCAAATCCTTCCTGATGCCTTCTCAGAAGAACCTATTGAGAACAAGATTTCCCAAACAACACTTAGTCTGAACTAAAGCGCAGATACATATGGTATGAGTATCTTATCCATTTTATATCTCATTTCCAGCTTATGTCTTATAAGTATTATCTTCTATTTGGTTGATATCTTAGATTAAGTCTCCTGGAATGCACAGAAGGTGCCTGGAGAAGAGTACCTACTGTGTCATAATCAATTATACATCATAAATTTCTTTAATGATGATGATATAAAGAGAAAAATAGCATCATGTGCTGTATATAATTAAGATCATTAAAGCCTTTAACTTATGGGGGAGCTTATGAAACAATTGCATGAGGGTGACATCTGACTTCACCATCGGGTCACTTGCCACTCCAACCTTCTTACCAATTCTGGTGACAGCAGTCCCTCCCAGAGCACTCTCTACATCTCTGCTGGATGCAATAACTCATTGCAGTGGCTACACATAACTCACCGACCAGACTCCTGATTATGAGGCTGATCAGGGAAGTTAATAGGTAACAGTTAAGGGTCAGAACTCTTCAGGATACAATTCTTTCATCAGGACAGCCTCTTCTTTGCTATGCCCCCAGATAAACCTCTGGCTCTTGGCCCCTTGGCCTGGCCTCAGCCCAGCTGGACAATATTACAAAGCTCTTATAGGACTGCTAATAAATTCCCACAGGGCACTCCACTCCATTCCATAAGCAAGCCTCCTGCACTAAGGCGCTCACCTCTACTTACTCTATGGGCTGGGGAGCCCACCACTCTCTCTAAAGTTCTGGCTGTGCTGTTGTCTCTTCTCTGATGTCACAACTCTGTCTTCTAGATTTACTGGATTTAGGAGGCTCAGTGCACAGAGATCTTGGGATCCAAGGGAAGTGTTCTTGACCCTTCTTTCTTGATGGTTATGAAATCATACCTCCTACTGCTTAAGAGGGCTAATCTTATACCCAGCAGGATAGTAAAATTGATGAATCCCCACATTTACATTAGAATTCCAAGTTTTTACAATCACCATTATCCCTTAACAACCATTCAACTGAATCCTAAAATCCTATCAGCATCATCCATAACCTTCTTACCCAGACCTAATTAGGGAAAGGTAGTTTGAACCAAAGGGCTTCAAAAAGTTGAAGGAAAAATATAATTATCTAGTTTTTCGCTTCTTGCAGCCTATTTAATGTATACACCATCAAAATGAATGATTTCATTCTTTTTTTAAAAATCATTTTATTGGGGCTCATACAACTCTTCTCACAATCCATACATACATGGTGTCAAGCACATCTGTATATCTGTTGCCATCCGCATTCTCAAAACATTTTCTTTCTACTTGATCCCTTGGTATCAGCTCCTCATTTTTCCCCTTCCCTCCAAGCCCCCCGCCTCATGAGCCCTTGACAATTTATAAATTATTATTTTCCATGTCTTACACTGTCTGATGTGTCCTTCACCCACTTTTCTGTTGTCCATCCCCCTGGGGGTGGGCATTATATGTTGATCCTTGTGAGCAGTTTCCCCTGTCTCCCCCACCTTCCTCTTACACTCCTGGTATCGCTACTCTCATTATTGGTCCTGATAGGTTTATCTGTCAAGCACAAAAGGACAAGTACAACATGAGTCTGCTGAGGTAAGTTTTAAAAAATTCAAAAAGGGGCATAGAAAACATATCATTATATTTTCATCCCATTTTTCCATGAACTTTTTGAAGCCCCTCATAGTATAATATTCCAGTCAAAGTATAAGAACATTGGTGTGCGGTGGGTGGAGGGTCAGCATGTTCTGAGTCTCAAATTCAAGGCTATTTAGCTATGATTTGACAAAAACCAAGGGTCAGACTAAACTAGAGGTCAAGCACGATGTCATTTTCTACCTCCTATGTCTTCAGTGAAAGCTGTTTCTCATTTGAAATGACAGATTTGTGTGCCCTGCACCCAATCGGAATCTTCTCCTTTGTTGTATTCACCGTCTTCACTTAGCAACACATCAGCTGTTCAGTTGAACAGCTTAAAACAGTATCCAAAAACCGGGAAAGAAAGGCAATTACTTGTTTAAAGTATCTCCTCTCAAGTCACCACTTCCTATAGCCTTTCTTTCTATATTCATGTCTATTTTGGTCTTCAATAGTGGTTCTCAACCTGTGGGTCGTGACCCCTTTGGGGGTTGAATGACCCTTTCACAGGGGTCACCCGATTCATAACAGTAGCAAAATGACAGTAATGAAGTAGCAACAAAATTAATTTTATGGTTGGGGTGTTACCACAACATGAGGAACTGTATTAAACGGTCACCGCATTAGGAAGGCTGAGAACCAATGGTCTACATAGTAAAATGTCTTCAATTAGCATGAATTAGCATCTTTTGAGCAGCTCCTCTTTGACATTCTAGAGAATCTCTTTTCCCCTAACATGTAGTCTCTAGACATAATTTCAATTTAGAAAATTAAATATTTATACCTTTTAACAATGGATTATCTAACATAAAAATAACAAAAGCACTAATAATAAAAGGCAACATAAATAAATGGGACATCACACAATTTCAAACTTACATTCATCAGAAGACTTTATTAAAAATATGAAGAGACAAAATCCTGATTGGGAGGGTATCTTCAGAAATCATATACCTGATAAGAATCTAATAACCAAAATATCCATAAAATTTTGACAACAAATACCCCAACCATGAAATAGGAAAAGGATTTAAGTAGCTGTTTCACCAAAGAGGACATTCAAATGGACACCAAACACATGAAAAGATGCTCAGTCTCATCAGTGATCAGAGATGCAAATCAAAGCCACAATGAAATACTATTTCATTCCCACTAGGATGTGCAAGCTTAAGAATGAAAAAAAATACAAATAACAAATTTGATGAGAGATGAGGAAATGGAAACCCCTGTGCTTTGCTGATAGGGATGCAAAATGGCAATAGCCATTGTGGAAAGATAATGTGGTAGTTCCTCAAAAAAAAAAAAATTAAAGCTTTTAGGACCCAGCAATTCCACTCCCAGATAACTAAACCAAACTCACGGCCACTGAGTCAATTCTGACTTATAGGACAGGTTAGAACTGCCCCTAGGGGTTTTCCAAGACTGTAACTCTTTGGGAGAAAGCCTCATTTTTCTCCCACAGGGTGGCTAGTGGTTTCAAACTGCTGACTGTGGTTAGCAGTCCAATACGTAACCACAGTGCTGCCGAGGCTCCTTCCACTCTTCTTGAAAGCAGACTACAAAGACACTAGAATATCCAGACTCATTGCAGCACCACTCATAATAACCAAAATGTGAAAACAATATAAATGCCCGTCAACGGAGACATGCATAATCAAAGTGCAGGGCATATATACAGTTTACCACTACTCAGCCCGTAGGAGAAATTAAAGCATGATCGATGGTACAATGTAGATGCAGCTAAACATTAGATTGAGTGGAAATAACTCAATCACAAAAGGTCAAATATTGTATGACCTCACTTACAGAAAAAGACAGGACAAAGCACATGCGTAGGGAACAACGTTCATTCGTGGCTTCCAAGAGCATGAAAATGGGGGTTCATGGAGATGCAAATGTCAACCTCAGGGGTTGTACAGCTGAGCTGTACACCTATAAAAGGTTGAACTGGGGGAGAGGGGTAGTAAAACATTTAAACCATGCTTCTGATCCTTGATGACACAGACTATTAAGCTGCTGTAATGAGTTCATTTTAAGAGGCAGTCTGGACATCGGGATCCATAAAACCGGGGAATAAGGATGCAAAGATCAAACACGGCTTTTACACTGACATGTTGGTTCACATTACATGTGTCATGGGAACATGCCTACAGAAAAGGATGTCACAAAGCTCAGTGTAAGAACCTCATTTCAAAGATTCAAAAATGCTTTCCTGGGGATGGGGAGAAAAAAAAAAGTTTCCCTGCACTGAATCATCAGAGACCAGGCGGCCGTGACCATAATTTGGTGCCATTTTAGAAATATTATAAGAATCAATTGAGAGACTCGCCATCAGCAAATATTCGGAGCCAATACAAGATACAATGTCATGGTTTTATTTCTGGAAAAGACTGGTAGCTTCTTTATATAATCCCAAGGGAAAGTTTCTTTCAGACCTTGGTATCAAGACATGGAATTCTCCACAACTGGCTTTTTAGACACTGTAATGTCTGCAACTGACCATATTAATTTTTCTTTCATTGTGATCTCCTGGCATCACAGAGCTAAATTTTGTTTGTTTGTATGTTTTTATATTGTTTTATTAGGGGCTCATACAACTCTTATCACAATCCATACATACATCACTTGTGTAAAGCACATTTGTACATTCACTGCCCTCATCATTCTCAAGATATTTGCTCTCCACCTAAGCCCCTGGCATCAGCTCATTTTCACCCTCCCTCCCCACTCCCCCATGAACCCTTGATAATTTAAAAATTGTGTCATATCTTGCCCTGTCCAATGTCTCCCTTCACCCACTTTTCTTTTGTCTGCCCCCCAGGGAGGAGGTTATATGTAGATCCATGTAATCGGTTCCCCCTTTCCACCCCAGCCTCCCTCCAACCTCCCAGTATCACCACTCTCACCACTGGTCCTGAAGGGATTATCCGCCCTGTATTCCCTGTGTTTCCAGTTTCTATCTGCACCAGTGTACATCCTCTGGTCTAGCCATATTTGTTAGGTAGAATTGGAATCATGATAGTGGTGGGGGGGCGGGGGGCAGAGGAAGCATTTAGGAACTAGAGGAAAGTTGTATTTTTCATCAGTGCTACATGGCACCCTGATTGGCTCGTCTCCTCCCCAAGACCCTTCTGTAAGGGGATGTCCAGTGGCCTACAAATGAGCTTTGGGTCTCCACTCCGCACTTCCTCCCTCATTCATAATGATTGTTTGTTCTGATACCTGATCCCTTTGACACCTCATGATCGCACAGGCTGGTGTGCTTCTTCCATGTGGGCTTTGTTGCTTCTGAGCTAGATGGCCTCTTGTTTACCTTTAAGCCTTTAAGACCCCAGACGCTATGCATTCTTCACATTTGTTTATTCACCTGCTTTGTCGTCAGCAATTGTGTCAGGAAGGTGAGCATCATAGAATGCCAATTTAGTAGAAGAATGTATTCTTGCATCAAGGGAGTACTTCAGTGGAGGCCCAATGTCCTTCTGCTACCTTAATACTAAACCTATAAATACATGCACATAGATCTTCCCCATCCTCATATACAAACATATTTACATATGTAAATGCCTTTGTTTTAACCTCTATAAATGCCCTTTCCCCCCTAGCTCTTTCCTCTATTTCCTTTGACCTTCCTCTTGTCCCACTATCATGCTCAGTCTTCATTTGGGTTTCAGTAATTCCTCTTGGCTACATTATCCTTGATCATGCCCTACCAGGCCTCTTACACCCTCCTCACCACGGATTTGGATCAGTTGTTGTTCCCTGTCCCTGGGTTTGTTAACACCACTACCTTTCCCTGTCTCCCCAGAACCGTCGGTCCCATTGTTTTCTCGATTGTTCATCCACACAGAGTTGTTATGGCCCAAGTACACACACATTTTGGGGGGTGAATTAACTTGAGTGTTAGTTTTAACCAGAAACCATATTTCCTCATTTAAAAAGTAAGATAAAATCTTCTGTCTTCTCATGTCTTGGGATCATTGTGAGGTAATAAAACAATTATAATTATTGAGGGGCGGTTATAAGACTATTTGAATTTCCACTGATACCTGGTTAAACTGCTCCCTGGAATTAGGAAAAGGCACCATACACAGGCCAGTGATTGTCCCAATAAACCTCAAAATTCACTTGGAGCTCATTTGCCAGGACAGAGCTCTTCTTTCACCCTACTTTCCAAATGTATGAAGTCCCTGGGTGGTGCCACTGACAAAGCACTCAACTAACCATAAGGTCGGCAGTCCAAACCCAGGCCAGAGAAGCCTTGGAAGACAACCCTGGTGACCTGAGAGGACACAGCCTTGAAAACCCTCTGGAGCCCAGTGCTACCTGGGACACCGTGTTGCCCGGAGCTGGAATCGGCTGGGATGTAGGTCTAATCCCAAGGCGATGGATAGGTGACTATCTTCCAAGTTCTCACTAATTCTAGATATGCAAGACCATTCAGGGGTTTGAATGCTTTGAAAAAAGACCAAGAAAAGTTTCTGCCGTAGACCTATGGAGCCAGTGCGCTCCTCCCTCTTCGATGATCAGGTAAAGGCGGAAGCTCCAGAACACTACATTCATCACCAACTGGCATTCCGTTCCGACGGATGCATTGCCTTCAAGTTGCTGCCAACACTTAGCAATCCTATTTGGCAGGGCAGAACCGCCGCTGTGAGTTTCTGAAGCTGCGTCTTCCTCCCATGGAGCGGCTGGTGGTTTCAAACGGCCAACCTTGCAGTTAGCAGCCCTATGTGGAACCACACCGCCACTGGGGATCCTATTCAATTTCTGGGGGTCTAAAAATATCCTTCAGGCTCATTTATGAGCCTAAAGACTTCTAGAAAAACGGGCATGCCTGAAGAATTGGCCTCAAAATATCCAACCTTGACTCATTCCCCATAAAACAGCAAATCCTGCCTCAGCCTCCCCTCCTGGGTCTCCCAGAGCTCCTCTCCCATCACCATTATGCACTGCTGTCTTCCTCCACCACTGAGAATGGAAGCGCTCTCAAGAGCAGGGGCTTTGTTTTGTTCCTGGTTGCACCTCTGGAGCATGAGGTACGCAGGGTTTTGTTTCTTTTAATGAACCTCCTCTAGGACTCTCTACCCTCTGTATCAGGGGTTGGCCACTCTACACCGAGGGGCAAATCCGTCAGGGTCACTTATGGACTTTTTTCATGCAAAGGAGTTACATGAGATTAGATAGCCCACAAAGCATCTGGACCCTTTAGGAAAGTTTGCTGACACACTACAGCATTCATTTGGCCTTGTTCTCCAGATAGATCCCATGTACCCACCTTAGGGACATGGGCACAAATATATTTTCAACATTTCCTGCACAATGAAATCCCAAGGTTTAACTTGCTGGATGTTCCGTTTCTAGCAGTCACCACCACAGATGACCTGTGTCCAATCATCAGGAGGGCAGGGAGACACGATGCTGATGCGCGGTAGTAGGAAACTTTCTAGCTCACATGCAGTCATGCAACCTTTCCACAAAAATCCAAAATCAGTGTAGGAACCTTAGTTATTCCCAGTGTCAGATACAGGAATCTGAAGTGAACCAGTCATTTTCTCAATGCCAAAGTCACTCTAACAATGTATTTGTCTCCATGCCAGCAAGTCATGGGTATTCAATTGTCATTGAATGGGTTGCTCTCAATTCTCAAATAATTTTTGCAAATTATGATCATCTGAAAAAGGGGCATGAATTGATATGACCTTTTGTCAATTCTAAAATGCGCACAGCATGTCTTTGAAAATTACATCCTTTTAATTTCTTATTCTCTAGAATACCTATTTGCCTAGGTATCGTTGGTTTCAAAGAATGGAAGACTACTTTATTCTAGACCTAGTTTTGGCAGTTTACCGCACAGCAGAGGTGATCAAAGAGGACATTTGCTCTTACTGGATATGGTATCCCAGTGGTGCTGTCAGGTAAGCTGCAGACAGCAAACTTCAAGGGTTAAAGTTAAGCCCACGGGACTCTAAGGGAGAAAGACGCAGCTATGTGCTCCCATGAAGATTTACAGCCTGAGACCTATTTAGGAATCGATTCCAACTCAAAGGCAGTGAGTAGGGATATTGTTGCAGTTTGTGAACTAAGAATCATGAAGACAAGGCTAGGAAGCTTACAACTTATCTTTGAAAATGATGATGGCAACATATGTACAAATGTTTTTGATGATGTAGATCGTTAGGAGTCCCAAATAAAACTATTTATTAAAAAAGAAAGCAAAACAGACGAGCCACTCAGGGTGCCGGGTAGCAACAATGAAACGTCCAACTTTCCTCTACTTTTTAAATGCTTCCTCCCCCACTATTATAACCCCAATTCTACCTTACAAATCCGGCTAGACCAGACAATGTACACTGGTACAGATAGGAACTGGAAACACAGGGAATCCAGGACAGACGATTCTTTCAGGACCAGTGATGAAGAGTGGCGACACCAGGAGGGTGGAGGGAAGGTGGGGTAGAAAGGGAGAACAGATTACAAGGATCTACATGTAACCTCCTTCCTGGGGGATGGACCACAGAAAAGTGGGTGAAGGGAGACATCAGACAGGGTAAGATATGACAAAATAATAATTTATAAATTATCAAGGGTCGTGAGGGAGCGGGGAGGGTAGGGAAAAGAGGAGGAACTGATACCAAGGGCTCAAGTAGAAAGCCAATGTTTTGAGAATGATGATGGCAACAAATGCACAAATGTGCTTGCCCCAATGGATGGATGTATGGATTGTGATAAGAGAGAGTTGCATGAGCCCGCAATAAAATGTTTTTAAAAAGAAAAAGAATGGGTACAAATGTGCGTGATACAATTGATATATGGATTGTTATAAGAGCTGTAGGAGGCCCCCCAAAATATTTTTAATTATCTTTATTATTATATTTTTAATAAATAACACACACCACGATTTACAATCAATTGAGAAAACTATGGTTTATTTAGAAAAAAGGTTACACTGGTAGAATTCAGTAGATAAAAAAATTCGCTTTAAAAATGTCACCGTGAAACTTTTCCAGACGAATGTTCAGCAATACAAAGCTTCCGATGCTGTAGAATTAAAAGACAATTAACTTCAGAAGCCCCCTCTCCCCAAGATTTGATTAACATAATTACAAGAAAAAACAAGGCCAGCGGCAAGTGCTGGTACTTGTCTTCTTGCTTAGACAGGTTTTTAATGTTCTACACACAAACCATATAAAAGGATCCCTACGCGTTGCAGAAGACACTGCTTCTGCTTTGCTTTTAGTGGCTAATATTAAAAAACAGCCAAATAATCGATTAAAATTGCATTTTAAAATGAGGTAAATTCAAATGGTTCAATAACAGTTTATTTTCAGTTTCAACCAATAAAAAGAAAGCATTTCAGATTAAAAACAACAACTAAACCCCAGGCAACTTTTAATTAAGGGAAAATTCTATATACATGTAACCTTATTTGCTTGTTGGGAACTGTATGCAGCACATTGTGCCAAAAATATGGAAGTGAACACTTTCAGTCATTTACTGAAAATAAACATGTAGAAATTAAACAACAAGTTAAAATACAGTAATGCACAATTCATTAATTTTCAGCATGGAGCAATAAAGTAAATAACTGAATAATTTAAGATGAAATGGGCCCTCGTCATTCATAATTGCTTGGCAATCTATTCAGGAAAATAAACTTCTGTCACAGCTGAACAATTTTATTCCAATCTCACCTGAAAGAAACAGTTACTATGTTGATGGGTGGATGCCAGGAAGGAAGGAACAAGAAGGGAGAGACAGGAAGCAGGGAGGGAAGCAGGAGATGAATTGACTGAAGGAAGTCAATGAGTTCCATCTTTCATAAGCATCTGAATTAAGTCCCCAGAAAGGGAGAAAACGTTCTAAGTATTTCTTGTTGGAACATTATGACAATAAAAACGCTGAACATTGTGAGTGTGCATTTGTGCGTGCGCATGTGCCTGTGAGGGGGGGGCGCGCACGCATGTGCCTGTGAGGGCGGGGGGGCGCGCAACGCGCATAGGCAGAGGCAGAGGCAGAGAGAAAGGAGTGGAGAAAAAATAGGAACAAATAAAATATCCACAGGGGAAAGCAGTAGCAATGAAAAGGAACTGATTTCATATGATCAACATCCAACAAAATAAAACAGAGAAATGATATCACATTATTATAAGGACATGATTTTAATAGTAACTTATATTAAGATGCAATGTCTGCTAAATTATAAAAATTGCTTTAAAAATATATCGACTCGATTTATACTCGTTTCCTTTTATGTATTGACATTTTTTTCAAATACTGCATATTGAAATAAATTCAAAACGATCATTACAACATGTGGCAAATAATTTCCTATCTGCCTAACATTGTTCTCATTCAATTTTTAAACTAATGCATAACGCATTAACTTTTATTGAAGAAAATACTACATTCACATAATTGACAAAACCAGAGCTACAAGGGGCCTTAAAAAAAAAAATCAGTGCACTTCCATGAAATGCTGACACATAATTTACATAGTCTCTACACAAACATTCTGTTCACATGGTGAGTAATCTTAACATTACCAATTATAATTGTGGATACACTAATTCTGAACTTATAACTTTAATACTTAAAAATCATTTCTATTCATCGTTGATGAATATATTAAAATGTGGTACACCTTCATACAATGGGATATTCAGCCATAAAAAGGAATGATACATGCTACCTCATAGGAGAGCCTTGAAAACATGATGCTAAGTGATAGAAACCAGAAACAAAAGATCACATATTCCATGATTCCATTTATATGAAATGTCCAAACTAGACCAAAATCATCGGGGGAAAAGGAAGCACATTAGTGATTTCCAGGGGTCAGAGAGGAGAACTGGGAAGTACTGCAAAGGCATACAAGATCTCCTTGTGTCGCTTTAAATGGTGATTCTGTTGTGAATGTTATTTCAATAGGGCAATTGGAAAAATAAAGGCGAATGTTCCAATCAAGAGCAACATGACATATCAGTATGATCATTAACTAGGAGGGTAAGAAATCAGTCTCAGATTGGGAGAATTAGTGGGCAAGGGAAATTTTGGTGAAGTATTTAAGGGCACATTGATGAATAAAATTGCTGATGCTGTTAAAATATGAAAAGAAGTGCTTTCCTGGGAACAGGGAAGAAAAAAAAAGGTTTGTTCTTTTAACAAGAAGCCAAAATCCTCAAGCAATGTCATCATCTCAATATTGTCAGACGAGTAAGAGTTCGCACACAAAGACAGTCTCTATCTACATCATTCATAATTGCTTCCAGGAGGCGGTTTCCTCTCTCTTCTGAGAAAGAAGGATGAGCTAAAGTTCAGTTAGTGAAATTTTCAGGAGATGCTGCTTCTGGTAGGGCGGATCTCAATTACAAACTGCATACACAGGGACCTTGCTGCAAGAAACTGTCTGGAGGTGGAAGTGTTCTGAAAATTAGTGACTTTGGAATGTCTCGTCAAGAGGATGATGGTGTGTACTCATCTTCTGGCTTAAAGCAGATTCCCATTAAATGGACAGCACCAGAAGCTCTTAATTATGAGAGAGATCATTCTGCGAGTGGCGCATGGAGCTTTGGCATCCTCCTCTGGGAGACCTTCAGCTTAGGGGTCTGTCCATACCCTGGAATGACAAATCAGCAGGCAAAAGAGCAAGTGGAAAAGGGATACTGGGTGTCAACTACCAACAGCATCCAGAGCATATTTATAAAATAATACTCGAGTGTTGGGATCACCAACTTAAAAACCACCCCAAAGTCAGTGCGCTTTCATAAAGAGGTGGATGCTACCCAGAAGAAAGTCACACCGTGATGCAACAGGGTCCAAAACTCAGGTCACGGGGGCCCGCCTCCATTCCAGCAGACTGCCAGTTTTCTTCACTCCGCTCATACTACGACACATTGCCTCAACATTCTTCTAAGGTTTATTTTTTTATTAACAATTCTCTAAACCGGCGTGGAAAAGAAAGCACAGGTTCTGTACCACGCCAAGGGCCGTTGATGTTTCTTAAAGGTTTCCTACATATCTGCAGTCCTCCTAAAGCACACCTGCTGGGGTGGTGGAAAATTGTACTGGTACAATCCTGTTTGCGGCCAATGTTCCAACAACGGTGGCCCGCTACTAAAAGACAAGATTATACTTCTAAGCATCATTTCTTTCTCTAATGGGGCATGGTCTGGGCCTACTTGCTTTTTATTCTATCGGTAGAGCTGTCATTTCCCTATGTTTTACCCAAGTCACCACCTCCTTTATCAAGTCCTCAAGGGGGGAGGCGGGAAAACTAGGCGCGGAATTCCCTCCAAGCGTATCCCGGTACGAGTGGAGTTCAGCGGCTTTCCCATATCGCAGTGGCTACAACAGCAAGAAGGGAATCTGAAAGGAAGCTCGTCTAGAGGCTGGAGCAGAGATCAAAGTAGAATGGGGGAAAATACTTCAACCTGGCCTTCTTTCCAGAGGCCATTATAAACACAGAATTTCTCATTTTGTGGACAAATTTAGCAAAAAGACCCTACATGAAAGCAGGAATTAGGTGGAATCAGAAGTTCACAGATTCCTTATAAAAGAGCCCTCTTAATGACAACAAAAAAACATTTTGGAATAAATATAAAACATAAGCTCATAGAAATAACAGCTTACTCTATGCTAAGTGCCTCAAATAGGCGATTAGCCCCTCAAAGGGGCCCCTGAAATTTATGACACAACCCACTTCACTTGTGCCAGTGTCTGGAATGGTCAGGATACCATGTTCCCAGTTCACAAACATAGTTGTGTGCCTAAAATCAGACAATCATGCACATGCACACACACAACCAAAGAGCAAGGCCGAGATGGATGAAGTTGACAGTTAAGAAGTCAAATGACATTTATGAGACAGGAAGAAAGAAATTATGAGAAAGACAGAGACAGTTATCCTATTTCCACTCGACTCCTGTTTTCATCCTGATATTGCTACCTGAGAATTTGTTCCAAGTGAATGAAGTGTAAAAAGGAGTTGAACCTGAGATTCTGATGAGCTTCATCTTAACTACATCTAGGAATCAATGTGTATGAGGGGGCTTCAAAAAATTCAAGGAAAACTTCCGTTATCTTGTCATCCCATTTGGTAAAGTTTCCCCTTGTATATAGGGAAACTTCTGTCTCACTCGGGGTAACTGTGGCAGGAAAGCATTTTAGAACTGCTCGTGTCCACGTTCTAAAAATAGGTGAAAGGGTAAAGAAACAGAAATGCTTCCTGACTGGACTATCAGGGCACAGCACCTATTCCGAATACTTTCAAAGAAAAGGAAAGATGGTAAGAGAGAGAAATGGTTTGTGCCTACCTTTCCAATCTCCTAACAGAAGTTTCAAACACAGTACATTAATGATTACTACATTCAGACCACAATGAAAGTATAATAAAACTTGCCCTCAGCAAATATGGTGGAGCCCTCAAGCAGCTTCACTGGCTTCATCCTTTAACAAATGTTGGGGCTACACTGAACCGCCTTTGAATGACAGGCTCCATTTTCCCTCATAAATGTTCACACAAGATGCCAAGGAGACACAGTTCAGACCTCTGGAGAGAGCTCTCTTTCTAAAGCTAACAGAGTGTCTGAAACATAGCAGAAAAGACAGCCAGCTGACGGAGGAAGGAAGAGATGCCTTCAAAACAGACCCCAATGAAATCTTAATTCAGATTCATATATGCACAGGAAGCAGTGGCTCGGACTCCACAGACATGCCCACATGTAAGCAATCGGAGGCTGGCGAGACAGAAACAATCACGCATTGTCTGCTCTTACCAATAGCTAGGACTGTGCCTCAGGTTCCACGTATGGACTGGAAGGAAAACGTCCTTAGAGCAGGAGTTGCAAAATCAGTTGTAAGCTAGGTTGGAATTGGCTGTGGCAAACTGTACAAAGTTCACCCTATAAAAGGGGAGCAAGCACCCAGGCAGGTCTGGCTGATTATTGCCCTACAGGTAACTGGACACAATGGGGCCAGATGCTGCTAAACCTCAGGAAGCACTGAAATTTGGATTGCTGTCGTTTCTCATGATTTTTTTAAAAGGTAACAGAATTTTAATACTCTGAAAGCATTGTACAAAACCAACAAGGTACATCTAAAAAGCTACATTCTACCCAAAGGCAGATAAAAAAATGGCAACCTAGAGTTTAGAGGGTAAAACTTGTAGGTTACACACACATACGGATTTAGTGTGTGTGTGTGTGTGTGTGTGTGTGTGTGTGTGTGAGAGAGAGAGAGAGAGAGAGAGAGAGAGAGAGAGAGAGAGAGAGAGAGAAAGAAACTGAAGGGAGAAGATGGCCAATCAAACACGACTGGTGTAGAGGTTTAGAATAAGAATGCAGCAGCCTAAAAAGACAGATGATACAGTTGAGTAAACAAGGGCTAACTACTATTGCTCTTCAAGATCAAAGTCATAAAAATAAGGCAGAGCAAAGAGGTTGAGCCTCTCAAGGTATGAAAGTAAGAGAACGCTTAAGCCGCTTAAACCATAAACAAACCAAAAATGCTCAAAAAGGCTGCTGAACTCAACATTCAAAGGTGAGCCAGAGTTGTGGACCATACGCATCAAGAGACACTGGAGATGTGTAATGCGCACAGGAGGGAGCCCGAGAATGGACTGGGATTGCATCAATTGTCTAGAGGGTGATTCCACCATGAGGGAGGGGAGTTTGCTCTAAAACTGATGTGGGGGTGAATGTAGAACTTTCTGTGATAGGACTGAAATATTAATTATAATATGTAAATTACTTGTCAATAAAATTGTTGGGGAAAATTTTTTTTTACAGAAAATGGGAGATGTGGACAAAGTGCCAATGAAACTCTTTTTAAAAATGGAATGGGGGACAGTTTTTAGAGGCGGGAACGTTTACGAAGAGTAGAAGGAGAGGAAAGGTTCAAGGCAAATCTGCTGGCGGTCGTCAGGAGACAGCGCCAAGGAGGCTGAGGGGATCGAGCTGAACCTTTCAGTCTAGCCACTAACAGAAGACGCCGAGGACAAGCAAAAATGATCTTGCAACTAAAAATATGAAATATGGCAAAAATAAGACTGCAAGTAATTTCACCCAAGCCACATTTATATACTGTCTTTTCTTAGTTCTGATATAATCATTTTAATGACTCTGAAATCAGTTCTTTCTCTAGCCACCCTTCCCACAAAAAATGTTCTCAAAACCTGTAATGACTATGAGGAGTAATGACATCTCTGAATCACAGAAGTATGAAATATGTATACGCTCTGTTCTAGAAAATGAAAACTACATAAAACAGGAAGGGGGCATCAGATTTAGAAGTAGCCCACAGGTAGAGGTCACGTGCACATGAGGCAACCGAAAACTATTATGGCTTGGGTACTGACACTGGACACTGCCGACGGAAGACCGAAGAAGAATCCATGTGGTGGCGGAGAAGAGTTCTGAAAAGACCACGGACTGCTAAAAGGACAAACCAATCTGTCTTGGATGAAGTATGGCTAGAGAGCTCCTTAGAGGCCAGGATGGTGAGACTCGTCTCATGCCCTTTGGACGTGTTGTCAGGAGAGACCAGTCCCTGGAGAAGGACATCGTGTTTGGTAAAGTAGAGGGACAGCGAAAAAATAGTAGGCCCTCAAGGTGGTAGGCTGACACAGTGGCTGCAACCATGGGTTCAAGCACAGGAACAACTGGGAGGACGGCACAGCACTGGGCCGTGTTTCGTTCTGTTGTGCGCAAGGTCGCTGAAGGTCATAACAGACTCCAGGGCACATACCAACAAAAACAACAACAACATAGGTAGATGGTGCAGATGAGAAGTAATGAGAGCCCTAGAGAAAAAGGAAGAAAAATAAAAATATGCGACCAACTCTTATAAGCAGAGAAAAGTACTACGTATTAGGAGGTTATATATCTGGCAACTTAAAGTGCCATGTTTGCAGCCCAAATAAATACCCTAAAGCTCATTCCCTTGTAGAGATTGGATTCTCTCACATTTCTCACTCAAATACCTGTAAGAGTCATGGTTACCTAACTGGTTTCACAAAAGACTACAAGCAGGAAATATTAGTGGTTGAGGGACATGAGTTGCAAGTGACTTGATAACAAACTATCAACAGCAGCAGACGGCAAGTAGACTCATCATTAGTGACAGCTAGCATGGGAAGGGGAAAATGGGCGATTAAAAACAAAAGCAAAACAGCCAAAACCAAGCAAAGATAGCTATCCAGAGAATGACCTTAAAGTGTTCAAAAAAGGTTTAGGACACTCTGCCCACTAAGGAAACATGTAATTTCTTTAATGTTATTTTAATTTTTTTAATAAATCACTTTGGTATTTATAACAGCCAGCTTCTTTTACCTGTTAAGTTTCATATAAGGCAGAAATAACTTAGCTTGAAAACAGTCATAGATTATAAATTCCAGAAGTAAAAGCTCAGCTGACCGGTTTGAGCAAAAATGTGGGCAGCCATAGGAAAAGTGGTACCAAACACCTGGCAAAAAGGCTCTTTGGCTAGCATGTCAACATGAGATGCCCAACAAAACAAAAGGGGCTCTGGGTGCCCTGAAAGGAGCCTCGGTGGTAGAGTGGTTAGATGCTCTGCAGCTAACAGGACAACTGGTGGGAGGTTCAGACTCTGAAACCTGATGGGGCCTTTCTGCACAGCCTTAAAGGGTCAATGGGAGTTGGAGTCAACTAAGCAGCAATGGGTTTACTTTTTAAAGAGGGAAATCGATTGTCTAGAGAAGAAAATGAGAACAAGCAGGAAAGAGGAAGTCTAATGTTTCAAAATACACCTTGGTGCTTAAAAATAAAGCGTGGTGTTAACCAGCAAGCTTCAAATGAAAAAACACTCTTCTTAAGGGACATGAATCTTGTGTCATATCCCTATTCAAAGACTTGGTCATTATGCTGTGGTACAAAATTCAAGTAGCTGTATCTCACAAAATGGACTGAGTTTCGTTATCATTGCCAAACCTGACTTTATTTTCCTGCCTTTGGGAAAGAATAAGGAAGTGAGAGAACACTCACCTTGACAGAAAGTCTTCATTATCTGTGCTTATCTGAGGACTTATGAGTAGATGACAAATTAAGGGAAAACAACTTTTGGGAAAGCCAACACCTAGTCACCTTTTAGTACAATCTCTGGGCCTGCAGGTCGAATTGGCTCAAAACAACAAACCCTACCAGCTCTGCTTCTCCGCTGCATTATGCTGGCCTTCTACTCCCCATGCCTCCCTCCAGCTCAAGAAATCACTCATCTCAACTTCCTGTCAGTGTGAATACAGAGCGCCTCTCAATCCCTTGGCAACATGAAACAGCCTCAGCCATCGCAGAAGTTACTCCAAGACATCAAATCTCCTACTCCGTCCTGCTATCGTACATTTGTGCTAGAGACCATTTCGACGCAAACAAGCACTTGAGCATTTAAACCACATACAAGAGTACAATCCTGAAACATGACCAGTATCGAAGCTTCCCATTTCACTGACTGAAACATTTCAATGAAAAGGATATTGTTTCTTCTCTTCCTTTCCTCCTGAACTATCCCGTTTTTCTTTCTTCTCTATCTTTTCTTTATCATGCCTGGATTCCTATAACGGATGGTAGGATTAGGTGGGGAAGGAAAAACCAAGTATCAAAATCAGCTCAAAAATCCATTTCAGCACCCACCTGTCAAAATGTTTCCATAATAGTGTATTTTATACGCCACCCAAAAGTACAAACAGCAAAAGTAAAAAAATAGACAAAGGGGACTTCATCAAAATTAACAACTTTCATGCATCAAAGGACACTATCAAAAAAATTAAAAGACAACCTGGATAATGGGAGAAAATATTTGTCAACTGCGTATTCTAACATCCAAAATATATATAGCACACTTACAAGTCAACACCAAAAAGGCAGCAAGCACAAATAATCGCTTGAGTGAAGGACTTGAACAGACATTTCTCCAAGGACATACAAATGATCGACAAGCACATTTAATAATGCTCAGCATCATTAGTCATTAGGGAAATGCAAATCAAACCCCACCATTCATTTCCATTAAAATGGCTATTGTTTGAAACAAGAAACACAACAGAAAATAAGTATGGATAAGACTGGGGAGAAATCAGCACCCCCATACACTGCTGTCGGGAATGTAAAAATGATGCAACCACTGTAGAAAAGTTTGGTGGCTTCTCAAGGAGTTACACATACAATTACTATAATGATCGAGCAATTCTACCCATAGGTATATGCCCCAAAGAACTGCAAACGGACATCCAAATAAACTGTTGCACAGGAATGTTCACAGTAGCCAAAAGGTGGCAGCGAGCCAAGTGTACAGCAACAGTTGAATGGATAAATGGTGGTATCTATCTACACACACACACACACACACAAATGGATTATTATTCAGCCACAAAAAACAATGAAGTACTACACTACATGCTACAAGATGGATAAATCAAAATATTTAGTGAAAGAAGCCAGACACAAAAGGCACACATTTTACATGGTTCCATTAAATGGACTATCCAGGTAAAACCACAGAGACAGAAAGCAGACTAGAGGCTGTCAGGAGCTGAGAGGAAGGAGGGACAGGGTTTCCCTTTGGGGTGCTAAAGAAGTTTTGCAACTAGACAGAGTGGCTATTCACACCATGTTCTGAATGTACTAAAATGCTACTAAATTGTGCCACTTTCCATGTTAAAGTTAGTTTTCTGTTATGTAAAATTCTCCCTCAATGAAAAATAAACACATTTCCAAGGATCAGTCTCTTGTAAAGTGTAAGGAAAAAATTTTTTCTGCTTGGCACACAGAAACTTTTGTATAACAGCATTTTATGCTTTTTGTGGCCAATTGCCTTTGGGGCTGGAGTTTAAAGGCCCAGCCTTCTGACCCGCAGCTCTCTCTTTCAGGGTAGGAGCCTTCTCTTTCTGGGCGGGAGAGCCGTATAAGGGAGATTTTCAAACTTTCACCTAATTGTTTTCTAAAACCATGTTCACTAGCTGTAAACATATGACACATCTTTTGTGTTCTATGGTAATGCTTTATTCACCAGTATAATTTACATGTGTGTAATGATTTGTTTACTGTAAACAGTTATCTGAGACCTAGCCAAGTGATATGGTACCTTAGTATCTAAGAGAATGCACATTACAGTTAAATTTTAAGACAGGTAGCAAACACATCTGCCGATTAGGAAATATGCGAAAAATACATTCAAAATGATGATTCATGAAAATTCATGACGCTGCAATGTTCAAAGGGAACACACATGGCCATATTTTGATGCACAAATGAAGAGACACTAAGAGTAAAAAATTGGTGGAGAAAAGGGAAATGCGAAGATGAAGGTGGGGAGTGGAATGGAGAGGAAAGGACTTTGAAGTAAGCTCTAGCCCATTGGTCACCTGGGACTGACCTGCACAGTCCCTGAAACGGAGAGGCTGCCCCGTTTACTATCTGTGTCCCCACACCCACAGCAGTGACAAAAGACTGTGTGACTGGGAAAATGTTTGAGATATGCTATGTCTTTCCAAGTTGATCCCCCCACCCCCACATGATAACCAGAATACTGTTTGGGGAAATAACATTCTTCAGTAGGTTGCTCTATGAATAATCAATAGTCTGGTGAGAAAAAATATATTCCCTTTTAAAAAACAAAATATATGGTTCCTTCGGTTTTCTTAATTTACCTTTTTGCCACCAGAGGAGATTTTATCCATCTTTTCAGATTTAAATGAATCACCACCTTTTTCTTTGCCTGAAGACTTTGACTTATTTTTTTCCTTGTCTTTCTCATTAGCATAAGGAGACTCACATGGACTTTCACTTTTATGTTTTGAAACTCCCACTAAAATGACAAAGGAAAATCATGAAAGCCTTTCCCAGTTCAGGTTGACCACTGTGTCGACGGTATTTACAAATCTACCTACTTGTTCCATTTTCCTCTTTACGCCTCTTGGTTAAGTCCGGTGGCACTTCGCGGTCATTGTTTGAATGATCCTAGAACCAAGAATTGTGAACTACAGTGATCAAGGGTTTTTGCTTTTAAGGTACTACTTTGCACTAGAAGAGCTCAGCTAACTAGTACTGCAGAATGTTCGCAGTAGTTTCACATACTTGGTTAAATGGCATGAAAGGCAAGCAGAGCTGGAAGAGATTACTAGACTGAGGATCCTTGTTACTGCAGAAGTTGTAAACACAACACACTTTAGGGCTAAAATACTCCAAAATACTAAATAAGAGGCTGCTATAGGAAAACCAGTATTAAAAACAAAGGTGAAAGACATGTGATAGTTGAGTGTTCCAAGCCGGTTTATAAAAGGTTACAAACCCTTTTCCGTTCCTTCCTGTCCTTTTCATCTTTTCTCTCTCTCTCTCTGGATCTTTCCCTTGACTTGTCCAAATCTTTCTTGTCCATTTCTCTCTCCTTACTCTTGGATAGTGGTGTAGGAGTATGATTAGTGTAGAGCTGTTAAATTAAGGCAATATTACTAAAGATTATTAGTTTTTCAATATTGGCATTTTTTGTTTATTTAATGAAAGACAATTGGTAGTTAGACTCAAAGGCACAAAGGGTCAGCTGTCTGGATTACAAGAGTTAAAAGAAAAAAGCCAACCCAAATTATACAAGGCTTCCACGTTTCTCCATTTGCAAATCAGCTAAACTCAATTGGATCATTACTTACTGCCTCAACCGAGACTGAGTAAATTCAGAAGCTAGAGTTCTCCATATTATTCTATCTCGAGGTTCTGTAACCCTCATTAGGAAAATCCAGGTGTGAAACTCAGTGACAGAAGTTTCTCAACTGTAAAAAAGGTACACATCTCTAAACCATCAGAGAAATGTTTAACCAGTCTTACGTTTCACTCGCAAGCACCCAATGCTGACAGTGAGTAAAAGATAAAACAGAAGTTAGCCCAAGGCTTTAGTGAAGGTCTTACTCTGCCCTCAGCATAAACCATGCATGGATTGTTTTTCCAAAGGTAAAAAAGGCAGCGGCTTCTCTGCTTCAACTCACTTAAGTTGTTTTAATGGTTCTAAATAGCTCAGAAAACCACCTCGTTTAATGATGATGAAACAAATCAAAGACTGAAAATGAAGAACCAATGTGGTTCTTTGTCTATTGTATTGCTGCCAATAGGCCCATGGGCAAAAAGCAGTCAAAACTCAACAGGCCTGGATAGTCTAGTCCGAAAGAACTGAGAAATGACTGTACCTATATAAAAGGTACAAATCTGGAAATCCATAATAGAAAATACTTGGGAAGCATCGGGAAATAATCAAACACCTAACCATATGACATTTTAAACTGTGCTACAAGCACTAGGAGGCAGGTACATAGAATAGAACTCAATATATGACTAGACAATTCTAGATATACCTTAGGAATAAATACAATAATGAATCAGGTCAAACAGCTGTACACAAAGAAACTCTTTAGCATCTCATGGGAAAAAGTCAATCAGTTTGAGAATTCCGAAACACTTATTTGTTCAACACCATCGAACATTCTTTAAAACGTCAAAGTTGAAAGGTTGACGATCAAATTAAATACACAAAGTACTTAATTATAGAGAGCACGAGATTGCGCCATAGTCATAAGTGCGTGTCCAAAATGTACTCTTGTTGGATATGCTGTAAACCACACATCAATAGTCCTAATAGTGTAGTTTATTCATGCCAGCTTAGTATGTTAACTTGAAACTGATAAAACAAAAGAAATGATATGTTATTGTAATATTTAAAGACGTTTTCTCTAAGCAAAGTATTGCTTAACTTTTCCCAAGTAGAAAAATAAAGGTTTGTGGTTACAAATACATACACACAATTCTGTAAGAATGAAGTTTTTAACTAGTTAATTTGAATTATGTATCGCAAGTAAGTGAAAAACCTTTTCTAGGACTTACTTCTGGTATTAATGTTCCAATAAATACTTCATTCTTGGCCTAAAGAGTTAAATAGCTCAATTAATACACAAACACAAATTCTTAGTTTAGAAATATCCCCAATATTTTTCCCTATTTTGTACACTCTTCTATGAACACATCTAATGGCAATATTCTCCAGATAAACATACAGCCTTCTCATTATCTATTCAATAAAATATATGCTCTTTAGTTTGGGGCTCCCACTCTTCCCATTTTTTCCCATAATTTCTTATACACAGTAGCCCAATGTACTCTGTGCTGTGCCCACCAATGCTCTCGAATGCAGCCATGCCTTTCCCAGTTTTCTTCACCTTCTGAAATCCTTCACAGTTCACAAAACCACCTGCATGCAGTCTTCCCTCATGCCTGCAACTCCTTTTCCTGCGAACTCTCATATTATTCTACAACTATCTTTATTGTGGCAGGTAGTCTCTATAAATTTTGATGCCATTTTTGTCCATGACACAGTTTTTGGCATGGTAGAGGAAGTCAAGGGTCTTTTCCACTTTTATACATAGTTTGGTACATGTTTGCCAAGTACAATAAATGATTTATTAAACTCATGCATATTCATAGCAGTATTGAATTTTGTTCTTGATTTTCTTTTATTCTCAAGACTGGAATCATTAAGCTCAAAAAGAAGTGGACTAATTTTCAAAATCTATTTAAGAGAGTACTGTAACACTGGCGTCATTGTGGTTGTAATATATAAGATTAGACTCAGTTTATCGGGCTTATAAAATCCTTAGTTTGAGGTGGTAACATTAAAAGCTGAACTCTTAAGATGCTGTCCTCCTACATTTCAGAGAGAGGGTTGGTTAGAAGAACATGTTGTAAAAACTTCCTCATCAATTGCAGCCACTAAGATTAGCAGATGAACATATAACTGAACCCCAGGGAGGAAATGGGAAGAGTGATGCTACTTTGAAGGGATTACAACTAAAATCAGGAAAAATGTGTATATATTGTTGAATGAGAAACTTACTTGCTCCGTCAGCCTTCACCCAAACCATAATACAATGCTCAAAAATACCGAACAAATAAAAACAAGACAATACGAAGGGGTGGTGTATTAAGAAAGGGGAATTCTGGAAATAAAAAAATGTACACATTGTGGGCAGGGGGATTCTAACTATAACTACATCCACTGGAAATTGGTGGTAGGAGGTGAACTGACTCTGCGCACATGCACGCTGCGTGTGTGTATACACACACACATACACACACACACCACCACCACCACAACCCCACCCCCCACCCCAGCAGTTTGAAACTACCAGCTGCTCCACAGGAGAAAAATGAAGGTTTCTACTCCCATCGAGAGTTACCACCTCAGAAACCTACAGGGGCTGTTCTATAGGGTTGCTAATGACTCGGAATCGGCTTGGTGGCAAGTTGAGTTTGGTTTGGTTTTGGAGAATTGTAGGAGAAACATCCAGCTAGCTCGAAATCATCAATACCAGTTAAAACCACCGGCCTCACCAAAAAGAAACATTTCCAGCCGACACGTCAGGGGTGAGTAAATTAAAAACGTTCCCACCCCTGGACCACAAAGTGAAAATAATAGCTTCATAGAGACTCCTGGGAACCAAGCACAATAAAACAAACCAACAAAAAAGCACCACCAAACTAAAACAGGGTAAGAATTTGAAAGAAACAAGTGATAAGCTATCCCCAAAACATTGAGGTTACAGGCCATCAAGTTTATAGACCATTCAAATTCAAGTAAAGTGTACGTATTCTCTAAGGTTATTAAATTTTCTTAGACTTGTAAGCTTTAACATAAGCTATTATGCAAACCAGTACTTTGGATGCTTTTCCAAAGTCCAAAGACTTAAAGAGTTCATTTCAAACATTATTGAACATTTAACCATATTGCCAGATATTATGCAAAGCACTAAGGATCTAAAAAGTGGTATATTCAAATTAAATTTTAGACATATGCGATCCTGAATTTTCTGGACAAACAGCAAGAAAGCAATGGAATGTTAACTATGCACCGAAACCACCATTGAAAACCAAGGTGGGCAGGCAGACTGGAAGGGGCGCTACACCTTTACAACGAAACCTCCACACCTAACGTGCTAAGAACCCAACCTTTTCCACGAATTATTGTTTCAACTCAGTGTAATTTCAGTGCCCGTTGTAGTGTTAAGTTCCAGGTGAGTGCCTTAAGGCACACAAACTGTATAATATCTCAATAACAAAATACTAAGGAATGTATAGTAATACCTAAGAATCAATACTAACAATGTAAACACAATCACCGAGTTGATAATTCTCCTCCATAGCCACGATTACAGGAATTGGTATTACGCTACAACTACTAAAAAGGCAGCTCAGCAGAGAAGACAAGGAATTTCATGGATTGAGATAGGTTGCTGTTAGAACAGTTATGTGAACACATAAAACTTGATGTTTGCTGTTTTGCACTATCTAAACAACAGTGGGAAAATAGCTTGGCAGATTTGTTTTGAGAAATTAAGCATATTCCCCTAAACAATTTCGTGTCCAAACCTCAAACTTATTTGCAGATTTTTGAAGTCTGAAAGGGAGAGTGTCTAACATAACAAACAAGGATAGATTATGGCCAGATTACACACATTTCATAAACATTTCTGTAAATGAGACCAATGTCCTCCATTGCATTCGTTTGTGATAAGCATTTTTGAAGCTATTCCTAAGCAAGCAAAGTATTTTTTTCCACGGACCATGGCCTAATGATTTAATCAGGGCTACGGGAGATCTACTTAATTAAAAAGAGAGAATGTTTTGGTTTATTTACTTAGGCATGATGATTTTAAAAGATTCAAACCTTTGCTGAAGACTCCTTGAGTTCGATGAGACTGTCCTGTACAAAATGAATGGAGATGACAGGTGAGCTGGCATAGTTCTCAGAACCCAGAGGAACATTGGGAGGTGTGGCTGTAACCTGGAAATAAAACCAGCTACTTCTTGTGAGGATAAATCTTGTGATGGCATTATCACATGAATATCAACAACAAAAATAAAAACAAAAGCAAAACCATGTAATGAAATTGTAATGTTGAACAAAGGTACATACTCAATATAACAAAAAACTTTTTCTGCTCAGAATTTAGAAATCAATGCCACATTTTCCATAAATTAAGTTATAGGCAAAGTTAAGACATTTACAAAAGCAAAACATTTTTCTCTCCACAAAAATAGTGGAGATTACTGCAGAAAAACAACATTGTCTTATATTTTAATTTTTTTCTTTAATTGGGAGGCTCCAAATTTTACTTCAAACTTTAAAATAAATATGCACTTTAAAAAAAAAAACCTTAGCTAGAGAACAGCTAAGAAATCAAAATGTATTCTATTGAAAAGCAATGGCTTTTATTAATTTTATTATTATTATTATTATTATTATTATTATTATTATTATTATTATTATTGCAAAGTGCCTATGAAGTAAATTTCATACCTCCCATGGAGGGGAAAAAAGGCATTTAAAGGAAAAGAAAGAAAAAGAAATAAATTACAGTATTCCACCAGTGCTCTTGATGAAGAATTAATAACTTACAGTTTGTAAAAGTTCAAAGATTCCATGACATAAGATGACTTTAGAAATAAAATTTAATGTGGAGCAAGGAATGGCTACCCTGAGTCTTCAAGAAGGCTACACCCACGATTTTGTGCTGCAGTTGAATGCCTGGGGTTTCTCTTGGCTGGGTGGTAGGGCTGGAGGCCACATCTGCTTTTAGCGTAACGCAAGGTTCAAGTGTTGGGAACCCAATGGGTATAAACAAACCTCCAAAGGAAGACACAACAGAAGCTGCATGCTCAATGAATATACACACTACAGGAGAACTCATCACCAAGGAGACTTTAAAACGGAACTCTTTTCAAGACTCCTCCTTAGAAGGCACACATCGTGGTATGAAGCTCATCAAGAAGCTTGATGAATTCCGAGGTATCTTGTGATCCTGCATCATCCAGGAAGTCTTCAGTGCTATTTACTCTTCAATATTTATGCAGAAAAAGAGGCTTCATTCTGCCGAAAAGATTTGCTTGTAGCTACCATTGCACTCCAAAAATGACAGTGAGGCACTTCTGGGTAAAATTTCTCTTGCACTTGGAAACATTATTTACAAAATTAGTGCTAAGTCCTTGAAGTTGTATTTTTTAACGTAAAAATACTCAATAGTGAAAAAACATGAGTCCACCAATATAGAAAAAATTCGTTTTCTAATGCATTATAAAACTGCCAGTGGCTCCAGTGAATACTTGGCACAAGACTTGAAGGAAGTCAGGACACTGGTATTCCAAACAGGTGCGCCTAACATGGACGCTGCCTTCCTCAGGCTATACTAACCTTTACTGTTGAGGAATGCGATGGAGAAGGATGAGAATCAAGTTTGCGACGTTTTTGTTCTGTTAGGACAAAACAAAAACAAGAAATAGTCAGCAAAAGGTATCACTTCTCAACTTTCCACTTCTTACAAGCCCCCCAAAATAACCAGCTTTTAAGGTTATCAAATACTAGGTTCACCAGCAAAAAACCTAGGTAACTTGCCAAAATAAAACCCACTGCCATCAAGTCAGAGCGACCTTATATTCTGAACATAGTACAACTGCCCCGTGGGTTTCCGAGACTGGAAATTCACAGGAGTAGAGTGGAGAGTCTCAAGTTTCTCCCCCAGACCAGCTGGTGGATTCAAAGCGCTGACAACGTGGAACCACCACTGTGCCGCCAAGGCTCCTCAAGGAGCAAAGAAACAACTACCCATTAAATCAGCAAAAGGGAAAGGAAGATAAGGGTGAACTTGCCCCTGTCAGGCTCTGCAATATCTGATCGGGGAACGGGCGATTTCATTGGCCCAGAAACAGCTGGTTTTTCTCCTCCTTTATTGTTTTCCTTGGATTTCACCTCCTTTGCTATCTCTCTTTCTCTAGATGGCTCCTTCTCCCTTTCCTTTTCTTGAGTTGATTTTGATTCTACATTGGGGACAGCGGGCTTGAATTTTTCATCTTTAGGCTTTTCTTCCTTCTTGAGTTTTTCTTTTTCTTTGTCCGATTTTGGTGTTCGTTCCTTGGTCTCTCTTGCTTTTTCCTCTTTATTTGTTCGCTCTTCTTTTGGTTTTTCTTTACCATCTTTACCAAGTACCCTGGCCTCTGGAGTAGCAGCTGGAGTTTTTTCCTTTTTCTCTTTCTCTTTTTCTTTCCCTTTTTCTTTGTCATTTTCTTTAATGGTTTTGCTGAAGAATAAAAATTTGAGACTTTGAAATAAAAAATCCTACCACACAGTCCATGTTTAAAATCATAAAGGAGCTCTACTGACTTGTGAAATTCTAAAATTAAGACATCTTTCAAACAAATAAAAAGCACATTTTTATCCAGTAGGTAGTAAATAAACAGATTCCCAAATGACAGATTTAAAAGACTAATTAACTTGGTGAGGCTTTTTGAAGGTGGGGGGGTATACATCCATAACCTTTAAGGGCAGCAAGGTAATGGAATGCCTACACTTTAACTCTATACAAGTGTAGAAAGCTGAGCAGCCCAATAAGTAGTCCAGGGTTCCTCACATACGGTACTACCATCAAAAAATGAATTACTTGGCTAGACAGATATCTTAATTAGCATAGGCCTTTTCTTAAGTAATTCTTTTTATCCAAATGCTCTACAACCATCATTTAATCCTAAAGTGTTTATGTTTGCTTCATTTTTTTCCTTCGCTGCCTTACTTTCTCCTGTGTGTCCTATCCTAGCAAGGAAAACTAAGTCTCAGCATATACTCAGGAGGGTAAATGCATCATCAAAATGAGGATATCTACCAAATTTCAAAGTCAACTATAACTGATTACATATTAACTAACTACCATCCCCTCCCACTCATGGCCAACTGAAACGATTTTGAATTTTCCCCCGGAGCGGTGTTCTTACCTATTCGAGCCACCATTTCCATTGTTGGCATTCCCTTTGGGTGCGGCACTAGAAGCTTTGTTAACAGCTTTCAGACCACACTGCGATCTCTCCCTGGATTTATCTGAAATAAAGGCAAGGCTTTATTTGACAAATCCCTAAATGTAAGCAAAAACACAATTTCACAGCAAAAGGATGAGCAATTCATTACAAACAGCAGGCTGCTTATTTCCTTGACACTTACATACTCCTACCAGGGAAATTTAAAAGGTAGCACTAAATCAGCTCCAACTTACAATAATACAAAACATTTCCATTTCCTGAAGCAAAATATATTACTTTAAAATTTCTACAAATGAGCATACCAGTCTCCTCAGTACTGCTCTCATCCGATTTAGATGTACTTCCTATCGATGATGACGACGACGACGATGATGATGATGAAGAAGAAGAAGTAGAGGAAGAAGGCCCACCACCAGGCCCATTTTGTACACTGGCAACTGCATTCCTCGGAGGGGGGTCTTTGTGATGAAACTCATTTTCAGGAATCATGTATGACTTTCTACTTTTCAACTGCCCAGAGTAGCTGAAAGTCGCACAAAGTGTTTAAATATACACGCACAAATCAGAAAGTACAAACATGGGGTTTAAAAGAATAAAGTTAGCAAGTTAGTCACCTGGCTAAGAGGTTCCAGAGAATAAAAATATTAATTTTTAACTAAGTTTGTGGACGTCTTTCGAGAGACCTAGATGCCTTGTTAAATATAAAATCTCAATATAAGCTAGCACTCAAGCTGACCCTTTTTTTGCTTGTCACTATTAAATATCTGAATACTCAACTGATAATGAAATTAAAGCTACATCTCAACCAAGACTTATTAAGTATGACTTTTGAAATTATCATCCAGTATAGACCGGAAGTTGATAATCAGAAGTGGCAACTCTCACCAGCCTGTGGGAACATGATCGCATAATCTCCCATAATCTCCTGAAATAAGGCAGAGGATAAACTTCAACACTTTAAAACATTTTCAAGTCTTCAGAATCCTTTTTGTTATCTAGTCTCATAAATCACATTAAAGTAAGATTGTGTTACCCCATAGCCAATGCATATAGATCAGGCCTCTTCTCTTTTTCTTCTTCGTAGATTTTTTGCACTCTTCGTTCCAAAGCCTGGCCCAGATTCAAAACTTTCGGGTACCAAGGAAGTATTTTTGTTAGCACAATCAGGATATTTCTTATGTGCGTATATTCTCCGGTTTCGAGGCAATGTACTGATGCCTACGACAACAAAAACATTAAGATCCGTTATTTCTATGTCAGCATAAAGAAAGAAAATCTACACCTTTGAAAAACCTAGTTCTTTTCTTACCTTGGTTAGTTTGTAATGCCATTTATGCACAACATGTCGAAAATTTTCATAGTCTAATTGATCAGCTTTATTCCCACCGTCAAATCCAGTTGCTCGTAATATAGTAAGGAATCCTGGATAGTTCCCACATTCCTTTGTTTAATAAGAGAAAAATGTAAAAAGAGAAAAGAAAAGAGAGGAAGAAAGAATGTCTTTTCAAGAAAAACCCAGGCCTATACAATAACAGGGTCTGAATTTTAAGTAATTAAGATTAAAGGTTTTGTGTAAACATATGATGTATGTTTGGGTAGCATATATTTACCACCTAAAATTTAGGGATATTAATTGGAACATCATTTCAAGACGGGACTTAGAAATATAGCACTCTTAAAAATACTGCTTGACAGGTGAATCTTAAAAGCCCAGCTTTAAAAAAATGAAACAATCCAGAAAATGACTGGGAATACTCAAGACCACAGGTAAACCATATCAGAATTTATGAACTATACCTTTTCGTATGTGGCTCTATCACTGTGCCACCTAGTCACCGTCTCTAACATACAGCAAAGGAATCTGCCATATCGACTAGCTTCATTTTCCGTACAGCTTGCAACAGTGTAAATTATATCAGAGAAAACCTACAGGAATAAAAAGGTTGTACAATAAAACCCAATCAAGATCAAAATTAGTCACAAACTAAAAAGATCGTATTGTACACATATCACAATAAGTTAAAAGGTCAACTTAGTACGTATTAGTTAGTTTTCTCCTTTTCCGTTCATACTTGCAGAGACCATTTTTGGGAAAACAGCACACGTTGATATGACAACTGGACAAAACGGCAAGCTTTATATGGAACGCTGATTTACAATAACAGATGAAACATCTGCCATCATTTTTAGATAATACTGTAACTTCGTTATCAAACATTTAGCCAGGGTAGGCAGAGGTGAGAAGAAAAACTAAGAATTGGCAGCTACCACGCTGAAACAAGAAAGTATGTTTGTAAACCACAAAATCCAATACGTTATTAAAAAAACCTCCGTTGTAAAAATCTGCTAATGTAACCATATTGAAAAGCATCGGCGTGTTTCTGGGAGCGTGAAGGTGCAGGCATTTTGTTGTTTCTTTTGAGGAGATGGGAATTTAGAGTGGAGAAGAGGATTCTACCTATAACATGCAAACCCAAATGTAGAGTTAATAGCTTAATCATGACGGCTTATTATCTAAAGTGTTTTTTATGTTTAGCTACTCATTTAATCCTATCAAAGACCCTCCGAAGCAGACATTACTACCACATTTTGCAGACAAGAAAAATGAGACACAGAGGTTAAATAACTTGCCCAAAATCACACAGGTAGGAAGTGGAAGAACTAAGATTCCAATTCAGGCATTTGACTCTTGAGTTCATGCCTCCAACCACATACACAGTTGTATCTCTAGAGATGATTATGTTTAGCTATCATTGTGTGAGACTTTTTTTTAACAAGGGTTGTAAGAAAAAGAACTTACTCGATCATAGCAAAGAAGTGTGGAAAAATTTGGAGTTTTCTGTTGATGTACCAATTCAACAAAACGAGCACAGTAAACAGCATCAATTGCTGAAAAAATACATCGAGGAAAAATACACAGCTGTAGAAATTTTGTGATGGTCTCATTTTTGGTAGATTCTAAAAATAAGGGAAGAATATATAAGTGGTAAACTTCTTCCTCAACTCTCAAGGCCACTACACATGACAATATATTAACTTTAGGGTAAAAAGTACTATACGACCACAAACTATGTACAGTTGGTACCCAAAGAGCATGCCTGGGAGACTGTCTTCAATTTATTAGTCAGTGGGCAATCTACTATTGATAATGTCTCCAGAAAAATGATTTTATACAGAAGAGCTGAATGACAAGCTGCCAATATTATAGTTACAAATTATTTCACCAGCAAACTAATCGGTCCGTGAGTGAGCATGTGAAGCTGATGCTGCATTACTGAATAACCAAAGTAAGGGAGAATGAACCCCAAGTTGAAATACAAACACAATACACTTCAACACCTGCAAAGTTTTATAGCCGTTCTTTTGTAATTTAGCAGCAGCAGGATTGCAACAATTCGAAAAACATACTTGCTAAAAGCCAGTTGTCCTTTTCCAGTTTGAGCCTTTGTAGAACTCGCTGTACATGTTCCATCTGTTTCTTTTCTTCTTCAAGAAGTTTGTCCTGAAGGGCAGTACAACGCTCCTTCTCTTTTTTCTTTTTATTCGGAGGCTACAAAGTGAAAGAATCTTTTCTAACTATGTGCAAGTGTCTCCCACAACATTCTCATAGATGCTTAAAATGGACAATTACATTAACATGGGTACACAGGTCCTACCTGGATGTGCTTTCACCACCGTTCGAGACAAAGTCTTAGTGCCCCCCTTTTAAAAATCATTATATCTTCCCCCGCTAAGAGACTTAAAATAACTCTCAATATTAGCCAGTCTGCTTTTATATCAGATTTTCGATGCCCTAAGTAACTCAGCCCTGTGCTAACTATTCAAATTTACCACTAATCTTATTCTTCCCAGTAAAAAAGGTCTCCAGGAACCCTAGAGTGAGTCACACTTTGCCGGAGCCTTAGAGTGCCCCACCCACACACACCTATTTTGCTCAAAAACCACCTGTTCTATAAAGTTTTCTCTGAAAGTGTAACTCTTGCTCTTGCAACTGGAGTCACAGTGATTGCGTCATTTTGCTAACTATTCCGTCGAAAAGCAAATTCAAATACCTTTTCACTAATCAAAATTTCCCTGCCTTTTCCAAGCCTCCCAGCCTCAGCCCACTGCAAAGGTCATCCTCGACTTACAGAACTATTGTATAGCAACAACAGAGCTTTAACAAATCGAAGCTAAAATATTTTCCAAGAGTAACAGTGCGCTATAAAGTTATTGTACTTGAGCTGTTAAAACAGAAACCTACCATTTCCTGATTGTCATCAATTGCTTTCATCTGTATTTTAAGCTTGTTCACTTCTCTTTCATAGCTGGTTTGTGGAACTGCAAGGTCATACATTGTCAATGACCAGAATGTGGCATAGAATTGAGGGCTGATGTCATCCCAGACTTTGGAAATGTGCAAGGAAACCACTGCTTCATGGACGGGAGCCATCACAATCTCACATGATGTGATATATTTATGAACTTTATGCTGCTGTTTACTTCCCTTTTCTGATTTCTTAAGTTCATCATATTTTGACTGGAGATAAAAGGTCAAACAAACACAATTTATAGCATTCGTTCCCAAGGTATTTATTATTACCCTTTCAAGAATCAGAAGATTGCCCATGTCAAGACTGAGAGGAATTCTGGTTTCTTACCAGCACTTATTTTACGATAAATACATCATCTCCAGCAGCTGTTCCAATCTCTAGTTGCACGTGCTGACCTGGAAGGAGTGTGTTAGCAGATGCTTATGGAATCTGACCTGCTCAGTGAGTAAATGAGGTATGTATGCCCTCCTGCCCATCAACCCCAACCCACTCCATCTGCCTGCTGAATCCCGTGCTGCACCTGACAGTTAGGGAGAGCTTCCATGCCTACTTTTGAGACAGTCAAAGGAACCAATTCAAAGCTTTTAATACGAGTTGAGGACGCATGGAACTAGTAAGAGCCAGCCAGGACAGAATATAACAGCATTGCCACATGAAGTCCTATCCAGCTTTCGTAACTTGTCAGTTAGGAGGCCCAATGAACACACAAAAGGTTATGGGAAAGTTACTGCCAAGACTACTAAGTAGGATGATCAATCTCCAAGGTTTGCCTATGACTGAGGGGTTCCCCAAGACATAAGACTTTCCAATGAAACCTAGGAAATCCCCAGGCAAACCAAGACCATTTGGTCACCAGAATACTACGCCAAATGAGACTGTTATTAGTGAACAGCTTTAGTTAAACTGCATTACAGTCTCACATGTGTGGAAACGGAAGCTAAAGCATCTTTGGCCTGAATGGCTTCTCTAATTCAGAGGAGGTGCAGTGAACCAGAAAAAGATCCCACTCTATTGTATGAGAACAATAACCTGCTAGAACAAAGTCGAAGGGGTCCTGGTGTTTTCAGTGGGTGAAATGATGGGCTGCTAACAGGAAGGCTGCAGGTCAAACCCACAGGAGAAACACAAGGCTGTTTGCTTCCAGTAAGAGTTAACAGTCATGGATGGAAACCCATAGGAGCAGTTCTACTCTGTCCTATTGGGCTGATGTGAGTCAGAATTCACTCAGTGGCAATAGGTTAAGACAATGGGAGTGGGGTTGGGGAGGGTTTGCTGTAGAATAGAGTCTGACTTACGGCCACACTCTGTATGCCACGGCACTGTGTTCCATAGGGGTTTTAAAGGTTGATTTTTCCAGAAGTGAAAACACCAGATCTTCCTTTCAAGTTGCCTCTCAAAAAACTCACTGTGACTCATAGGGACCCTATAGGACAGTGTAGAACTGCCACTTTGGAAATCTGAGAGTGTAAATTCTTCATGCAGGTAGCAGGTCAACTCATCCACTCTGCCACCTAGATGCCTCTTGGTAGACTCAAGCCTCTGACCTACTGATTAGCATCACACTATGATAGCCACGGGTACTCCAGGAAAACAGAAACCAAAACCCACTGCCATTGAGTCAATTCCAACTCATACCAGCCTTCTAGGACAGAAATAGAAGTGTTCCCTCTGGTTCCCAAAGCGGTGAATCTTTACCCAAGCATATTGCCTAGTCTTCCACCTGAAGGGTTACTGGTGGGTGCAAGCTACCCACCTCTCAAAGCTGGGCCACTAGAGATCCTTCAGGATAGTAGAGGGGTCTACAATTTAGCTCCGAGTTTATTCCAAGAAACAAAGAACAAAATCACGAACTACTGAGCTGTTAGTGTCTTATATCCCTTAGTTTTAAGTCCCCCAGTCCTTCAGAGAACTCCAAGCCCCAAAAAATCCAGGTCCAAAAGTGAGTTGGTCAGAACCATGGGTTCCTGTTTGTGAACGTTTGAAATGACTGATTAGTGTGCTCACTTTTCACTACAGCACAGGACAGGACATAATTCCTGCGATGAAGCAATTATTTCCCCCAGTTTGTCAAGAAATCTGGACCCCTGTTGTACAACTGAGACTGACCAACTGTGGGCTGAGCCAACAACCACTTACAGAGCATACAATTTTCTAGATTGGGTCTAAAGGGGAAGAAGAGGCCTACCCGATCTCCCTTACAACCTTTTCCCCTCTAGAGCTAATAGCACAGTAACTAAGAGAGATGATTCAGGTAATTAAGTCAAGGAACATTTAGTTAGTTGTTAGAGGTGAGACACTTCAGCAGTTGATATGTAAACACTAACAGCTGATGGTCAATTAAGTGATCATTTAGACCTCAACTTTTCAGCATCTTTTTTTACAGTCGGCTACATAACTCTATTGCCTTGCTGGGAACAGAGAAGGAATCTTAGTTTGAGAAAGGACTAAGACCTTCCCTCCAAATCTGTACAGGTAGCCTAAACAAAGAGACAGAATCCAGGTCTGTAGAAAAATGAAGACGCCGGGAGTTCCCATCAGCGTAGGGAAGTACCAGGCTTCCAGAGTGAGGATTGTCCATGGTCCTCAGAGAAGGGGGTAACTCAGTCCAGGTGGCAAATAGAGAAGGGGAGAGGTACTACCAACCTATTCACTACTGGGATGCCTTGCCTCAAAAGTATATGGCTTATTTAGGGGCTGTGTGTGTGAGGGGGTGGGGGGGTGTTGTTTCATTAAGGTGAAGAGAAATAAAACAAGAAATATGAACACATCCTTCCAAAAGTTACCCAACAAAGACTGACTGGATTTCTAAATGATTGGGAGTGGTTACATCTATCTTTTTCAAGGCAGTAGGGACACTAACAAGTCAACCATGAAGTAAGGATACTACCATGGAAGAAAGAGGACTCTGTTTCTAAGAGGGAGGTACCCAACTTGGCCTGAATCAGAACCATCTAGTGCTTAAAACAAACAAGCAAACAAACAAAAATAAAAACCCTGAAATCCTCAGCCCCTAGTCAAGTTACCAAACACGAATTCGTGAATTCGGAGTTTTTGAAATGCTTGCCTGATGGTTTTCATCTTCACTAATGTTTTGAGAACTACAGTTCATTAGGGCCAGTAAAATGTCTAACTAGAAAACTGGTAAAGTTGTAACAGGAAAAATTATACAACTAAGTTAAGATATATACATACATATACACGCACACAAATGCATGTCCATTGTTAAACTAAAATGCATTTAAAAACAAAGCCATTAAGAAACAATTTGGAATCCCTCTTAAATGGCAGCAGGGATAGTTGTACTTACGGAAATATGGTGTGCATACATTGGCCGAGACAGGAAAAATGCTGCATCGTGAGGCGTATGAAATTCATTACAGAGCACATCAATTGAAGGTACTCGCTTTATATAATCTTCTGTGCTTAGATTAGATGCCAAAAACCCACCAAACTGTACCAAGGTATCATGACACTAAATTCAAAATACAAGACAAAAAACATACATGGGCTACCATTCTACGGAACCAATATAAATATTTTCTGAATTAATTAAGATGTTATTTGAACAGTATTCTAACAAAATTAAGATTAAAATTTCAGAATATCATAGGACTTTAGAGATCATTTATAAGCATAATCACTTAAACATATTGCATAAGACACTGAGGCCTTGATAGGTTGTCTCATCCAGGGCTTTAATAGTCAAAACATCTCCTGAAGTTTCAAGTTACTATTCAGCTCTTTAAAAAGCAGACTGCATTTTAAGTGAAGCACATCAAACAATATGCACTGGCAACAAAAGGAAACACTTTCACCATTGAAAGATAGAAAGTTATAAAATATATTTTTAAATATTAAACATGAAAATGTATATCTAGACTACAAAATGTATTCAACTATCACCAACTATATTACTGGGGATCGGGTGGGGGGAGAGATTCCAGACTTCCAGAAATCAGGAAAATTAAGAGAATAACTTGCAGTTGAAGAAATATAATGACGCCAGGGTATCTATTTAATTGAAGACTGTCCATACTATAAAAGCTCTCCTAGAGTCACCTCCTAAATATCCTAATTGGCATCCATTGCCGAAGTCAGGAAAAGGGCCCAATTTCCCCAGTGTCTAGTTACCATTAGTGCACCGGCATGTTCAGCATGGGGGATGCTGTGCAAATTACAGCAGTCTACATTTTCTGTTATTCACATTAAAATAAAATGTACATAAACACAGAAATCACTTTCACTTGCCTGATCGTACAGTTTTCCCACAAGTTTTAAATGTTTCTCTCCACCTTCCTGAAAGATCACGCCATTTCGCTGTTGAGCCATAAGCAAACAAAGAGGAAGTGCAAGATCGTGGTCTAACAGTGCATCTTTTAGCCTCTGAGAGGATTTCTTAGTGTTTCTGATCTGGCCAAAATAGCCACCCTGTACAAGAGAAGGGACAAATTTATCGGTGTATAGTACAATATATATGCCAGCCAATTTGAAAAAGCAAAACTTGAGTTACATCTTTAAAATAAAACCCATACATTCTGCATTCCGTAGCCTTCCTTATTCTTCACAAATGTATTTTAGTGACACTGTTTTTTACGACTGTTATTGGCTTATAAATGGCCGTCAATTGTCTAAACTACTGCATATATTCTTTGTCCACACTGCAGTCCCTAATAAAAGATTATTTTTGTGCTCAGTGTGAAAGGCTTAACAAGAAAGTAACTACCTTCAGGTTTCATTTATATCAAAGACCACAGGAGATAGAATTTGTGTGTTTACAAAACTGTCACATTATTTACTATATCTCAATTTGAAAAAAGGACGATGTGTTTGTGAAGAACAGGTATGGCTTCATGTACTTCTGTGTTGTTTGGGATCTTTACTATGGGTGTGCACATTTTCTTTGAACATTTCACTGTGAAATAAGTGAAGGTTTACACAGCAGGTCAGTTTCAATAATTCACACATATTTTGTTGCATCTTATTAATGGTAATCTTGATAATTTAACATCACTTGCCCCACATCTTGCGTGTTCTTCCTGTTTCGAGTCTTCCTCCTTTCTTTATTATAATTTTATTTCGTTTTCATTCTTTTTTTTAAACAATTTATTAGGGGCTCATACAACTCTTATCACAGTCCATACATATACATACATCAATTGTATAAAGCACATCTGTACAGTCCCTGCCCTAATCATTTTTTTCTCCTCTTTTCTTTTTTAACATTTTATTAGGGACCCATACAACTCTTATCACCATCCATACATATACATACATCAATTGTATAAAGTACATCCATACATTCCCTGCCCCAATCATTTTCAAAGCATTTGCACTCCACTTAAGCCCTTTGCATCAGGTCCTCTTTTTTTTCCTCTCCCTCCCCTCTCCCCCCTCCCTCATGTGTCCTTGGTAATTTATACATAGTTATTTTGTCATATCTTGCCCTATCCGGAGTCTCCCTTCCCCCCCTTCTCTGCTGTCCCTCTCCCAGGGAAGAGGTCACATGTGGATCCTTGTAATCAGTTCCCCCCTTCCAACCCACTCACCCTCCACTCTCCCAGCATCGCCCCTCACACCCTTGGTCCTGAAGGTATCATCCACCCTGGATTCCCTGTGCCTCTGCCCTATCCAGCCCTGAAAGGTAGAATTCAGATCATGGTAGTTGGGGGGAGGAAGCATCAAGAATCTGGGGGAAAGCTGTGTTCTTTCATCGGTACTACCTCGCACCCTAATTAACCCATCTCCTCTCCTAAACCCCTCTATGAGGGGATTTCCATTGGCCGACACTTGGGCCTTGGGTCTCCACTCCGCACTTCCCCCTTCATTTAATATGGTATGTGTGTGTGTATATATATATATATATATATACACACACACATACATATATACACACATATATATACATATACACACACACATATATATACATACACACATATATCTTTTTTTTGCATGATGCCTTATACCTGGTCCCTTGGCACCTCGTGATCGCACTGGCCGGTGTGCTTCTTCCATGTGGGCTTTTTTGCTTCTGAGCTAGATGGCCACTTGTTCACCTTCAAGCCTTTAAGATCCCAGACACTATCTCTTTTGATAGCCGGGCACCATCAGCTTTCTTCACCACATTTGCTTATGCACCCATTTGTCTTCAGCGATCCTATCATGGAGGTGTGCAGTCAATGATATGATTTTTTGTTCTTTGATGCCTGGTAACTGATCCCTTAGGGACCACTCGATCACACAGACTGTGTGTACTTCTATGTGGACTTTGTTGCTTCTGAGCTAGATGGCCGCTTGTTTATCTTCAAGCCTTTAAGACCCCAGTCACTATCTCTTTTGATAGCTGGGCACCATCAGCTTTCTTCACCACATTTACCTGTTTACCCACTTTGGCTCCAGCAGTTGTGTCGGGAGAGTGAGCATCATAGAGTTCCAATTTAATGAAAGTATTCATGCATTGAGGGAGTGTTCAAGTAGAGGCCCAAGGTCCTTCCTCCACCTTAATACTTAACCTATAAATATAGACACATAAATCTATTTCCCCATCCTCGTATATATATTTGCATGTACATGTCTTTGTCTAGACCTCCATAAATGCCCTTTGACTCCTAGCTCTTTCCTCCATCTCCCTTGACTTTCCTCCTGCCCTACTACCATGCTTCGTCGCCACCTGGGCTAGAGTATACCTCTTCTCTAAGCAACCTTACCCTTGATCATTTCCCACCAGGTCTGCCACTCCCCCCTCTCTACCATTTGGGGTCCCATGTTTTTCCCTTGTCCCTGTGTTTGTTAACACCACTTCCTTACCCCCTTACCCCCCACCCCAATTCCCCCCGGAACTGTCGGTCCCGTTGTTTTTCCTCCAGATAGTTCATCCAGCCTTTCCTATTCAGATAGACCTGTGGAGATACTAACATGCATGAAAACATGACAGAGGAAAACAAAGCAACAGTATACAACCAGGCAACAAAACAACAAAAACAAACCACTGACAAAGAACAGAACAAAACAGTTCACATGAGAAACGCTTGTAGTTCGTTCAGGGATCGTTTGCTGGCCCTTAGGAGCGTTTTCCAGTCTAGTCTGTTGGGGCACCACGCCCTGGCCCCAAAGTCCACTTTCAGCATTCCCTGGGGACCTTGCCACTCCATTCCCTTGCTGTTCCGCTGCACTCCCCCAGTGCTTTGCCTCGGTGTGGTGGGATCAGGTCAGGTGCAATTCCCACACTGTGTCTCTGGTGCTGTCCCCCGTATCGCCCTTAGTCACTGAGGGGCATCATTTCTCATAGTGGGGCCAGCCATGTTGTTCTCTCTTCCTCCTTTCTTAACCCTCATGAACATTGAACAGGGGTAAATGCTGCACTTTAGATGTGAAGTGGTTAACTGTTTATTCTCAGGTGTGTAGCTCCCCTTATTAGACCTGTTGATTGGCTGGAAATTGAACCATGGGGTATGTGAAGGGGTGTGTGTGGGCGGCAGAGTCAGTTCATTTGCAGACCTGAAAGATGACTAACGGTCACAGTCTGGGTTCCACCAGTAAGCCTGGTCATACTGCGCACCTTTAACATTTTAAAAGGCAAGAAACAGAAGCGCTAATACTCACTTCAGCTTTTAGCTGCTCTCCACCAGTCATGGCTTCTAATTGCTCCATTGTCATTTCTTCAGTTATTTCTATTCCTGCCATTTTTTGTACCACTTCTTTCAATATTAGCAGGTCAAAACTATTTTAAAAAGAAAAACAGCTTGTAGCAGCAATGTCAAATGTAAAAGTCGCAACATATTTAATTAGATAGTGACAATTCTTGTATTATTTATATATAAATGGGGGGAGCAGCTGAAGAGAGCTTTATGGGGGAACGAAGGGAAAGCTGCACTCCTAGAATGAGTCCCCAAGTTATCTGGCACGTGTGGATGTTAACTTTTATTTGAGAATCATTTCAAGCCTAGCTAGAAGCAAAACCACTGCCATTGAGTCAACTGGGATTCACAGAAACCTAAGCAGTAGGGAGGGGAACATCCAGACTGCCGGCAAAATCATCAGCCTTAGCTACCATCGCACGCCTCACCAAAGAGAGAGGCCCCAGCCATTACATTAGGAGTGAGTTAATTAAATGTTTGACCAGTATGGCCCAAAATCGGTGCAGTAAATATCCAAATGGTCCTTGACTGAGAATAAGTTCCCCAGCCCTGCTGTACAGGGTGTTTCCCTGACTATAAATCTTTTTTTTTTCACATTTTAAAATGAGTTTATTACAGAACACTTGTAGGAAGGCAACAACTTCTGATTTGTCATTAAAAAACGCTCAGTGTTTCCATGCTGTCTGGTAAAGGTAAGAGGCTACAGCTCTAAGCTTCTTTCTAGGGGGAGTCTAGGCCAGTGCAGCACAGCGTAGTCATTTCTGCACTGCTAGAATAAATTTTAAAAGTCTCTTCTATGCTTCTCCGCAAAAAGCGACAAACGAGAGAAGACGGCCAGACCAAGCCCGTTTTCTTTATTCATTCTGTAGTGCTGGAGCCGGGATTTTGACCATCACAGGCTACAATTTTCACTTTGTACACTTTAATAAGCTCTGTCACCTCTCTGAATTCAACATCATTCAAAACAAAGTCCACACATTCTCGCAGAATCGGTACGTATTTAGAGAGCCCCTGAAATTGACTCTGTTCCTGACCCTCTGAGCCAAGGCTGAATTGATAGCCTTATCAAACTGAAGAACTTGAAGGGTGAGTTGAGGGGTGATCTGTTGAGACTGTATGAGCTCATCTAGCCTCTCCTGAAGACTGTTTCCCAGAGTGGTGTTTCTGTATAACTGATAAGCCATGGCTTAAGTGGAAGATGTCGTTTTTCTTACTCAGGCTTGCATTGATGTCCGGTAGGGAAGGCGCTTCCCACCGCGGAGCGGACAGAAGCCCAGCGGAGATGCCCACTTCCCGACAGAGCACCTCCTCAGCAGCCACAGAAACTTGACTATAAATCTTTATGCCGATAGACTTTTTGTCCTAGCCTCATGAGATATTAAGTGTCATTTCACTGCCATCTGCTTATTATTTGCACATTCTGTCTGTGTGTGTGCGCCGTGTGTATACACACAGACACACAAACTTCTTCAACCATTTGAGGGCACACTGTATAGATAGATAATTGCCTGTCATCCCTAAAAACTTCCATATGAATCTCCTAAGAAAACGGTTATTTTCTTACATACCACAGCAGCTAGCTCCTTTAGTATATCTAACACCGACACAAGATTCATAGCTAAGCTACTGCTCCAATTTCAGTCTTATCAGTTGACCCAATTGTGTCCTTCCTAGTAGCATTCTTTCCACTCCAGTGCATGGTGGCCAATCTTTTTGATAATATAGAGGCCCCTCTCAAAAAAGCCATTTACTACAAAGGAAATAACAACATAATGGTGACATGTTGATAAAATTCTGAGTCTAATTATTATTTTTAAAGTTTTCCCAAAACTAACATAAGCATGTCAAGACTTACATAGATAATGCTTACTTTGAACACTTAACAGTTTTAGTTTCTATTTTTACCAGAAAACTGTTAAACATAATTTTTTTGTTATTTGATTCGATCAGGTTACTGGTGATGACATTTTAATATACATAGTTATTCATACATTAAGCACTGATACTGGCCCAGAATAATAAAATCCAACAATCATAAAGTGGGTGTGATCCAAAAGTTTGCATCTTCCGATGGTCAAGTTTAAAAATTAACTGTCTTATAAATACCATACATATCTTCAAAATTAATAAACATTTTCCTACCAAATATTTAACTTAAATTATCCAGTAACAAAATCAACAATGCAATATATCCTATCAAAAGAGAACATATAAGATTCCTCTTTAAAAGGATTGCCCATTTACTTATGTATCAGATTTTCAAAATAAGTGTCTTTCTACTGGCTTACAAATGTAGCCCAATAGTAAATTTGGTTTTTTTAGGTGTTTAAGTATATTTCAAGGAGTCTATAAAATGTTAATTTCTTTTAACTAAAGAATGATATCTAAATAAGTGAATATTCTACTTGAGCCAACAAAGTAGCCTTTCAAGGTAACAGTTATCTTAATCTCTCAGTACCACCAGATGTATTCTAATTATTCAATTATATTTCACTATAATTACCTTTTGCCTGCCTTTAGCTGATTGGCAACATATTGAAGAAGACCAGCAAGATCAATTGGGTATTTACGAAAAACTGCCCCACAGAAACTAGCCAAACCTATATGGTGTGAAAAAAAACAGGATCACTAAGAGTTCACAACATCAACTGTCAGTTAATATCAGTTTTCAACAAATTCAATTTAGACGACACATGAAGGTGGGGATGAATAATTACATATTGCTCATACCGTGGAGTAGTTTGCTAATCAATAATAATAGTGAATATTTATTATACTGAGCATTTTACACTGATTACCGTACATACCCGAGTATAAGCCAAACCAGCTGAGGCACCTAATTTTACCACAAAAATTGCATTTAAAATGTACTGGAAACCTTGGCTTACACACGAGTATATACGCTATCTTATTAAACCCTTAAAACCATCACCTTAGGGTCCATAGGTAAGACAAATCAGATTCTCAAGGACACATGCCAAGTAAGGAGATAGAATAGTGATTTAAATCTATGCAGCTTAACTCCAAAACCCATGACATTAGATTAAGACAAAACAAACTCTTACCCAATTCGGTAACAAAGTTAAATGAACAACACTTCACCCCAAATGCTTAAGCCAAAAAAAGAAAGTTTCTTTTTATCTAGGACCATGCGTGAGTAAAGGGGCAAGAAGACAAGTAAAGATCACCAGGCCAAGGGAAAACAGAAGACCGATTTTAACCAATAGTTCTTCAATAGGGAGGAAAGCCCCCGGTCAGACAAGAGGAAGGGATGCCAGTAAAGTCAAGGGATCCATATCTTGCTCAAGTCCTGCCCTCCAGGAATTTAGAGGCCAGTGGGGATTACCAAAAACTCATTGCCATAATGTCGATTCCAATTCATAGCAACCCTATGAACAGAGTAGAACTGACTCTGAGTTTCCAAGGCTTTAATTCTTTAAAGAAGCAGAAAGCCTCGTTGTTCTCTAGCAGAGTAGCCTGGTGAGTTCGATCTGCTGACCTTCTTAGAGGAAAATACTGGGAATGTACAATGGAAAACCTGTGAGTATAAAGCTTCTTGGGAATACAGAGGAGAGCAACTGAATTCAAACTTGTGGGTGGGAGCGTACCAGGGAACGCTGACTTCTAAGCTGGAATCTACTGAATGAGTAGAAAATGGGATTAGGGCAGCAGGGGTAGGGATGAGTGGCAGGAAAGGGTATTTCACAAAGAAGGAATGGCAAGTGCAAAGGGCCGGAAAATATATAAGCAGTATTGTTGGAACCTAGAATATTGAGGAAGAAGGAAAAGATCAGTGGAGCCCTGATTTCCAAAGTAACATACTCGAACGACTTCCTCAAGATTTCAAACTTTAAAGGGCAATGGGAGACACTGAAACATTTGGATCTCAGACAGGATAGATTTTTAAGAAAACGGCTATAAACAAAAGTACAAGAAATAAAAGTAAATAAATCTAGGGGTTTTTTTGTTAAGGATTTTGTCTTTTTCAAGAGGACTAGAACCTTGAGAAGATCAGGAGAGATGGGAGAATAGTTCCTTTAAGATCAAAAGGAGCTCTATCTCAGCAGCTGTGCTTGCCTCACTAGTTGGAATGATAACTATTACATAAACCGGCTCATATGCCCAGAGCGCCGATACTCTGAGTGACAACATCTTTTCGACAGTTGACAAACAGGTTCTTAGTATAAAGAGTGAAATATATAGTGTGGTAGTTTCCAGAGACATTCATGTGACCTTTGGAAAAATAGAAATACTTACTCTGAAGCCAGCTGGAGATCGTGGTGTCATCATGTTTCATCCTCTCCTTCTCTGGATTAGCTAAAGCTTCAATGATGCAATCTTCCGATCATTAAGAAAAACAGTGAAGCCACTATGTCTCTAGCATAACCTACTTCAAGCCATAGTATTTTCAATCACCTCAGACACATGTGAAAGGCAGACAATAAATAAGGAAGACCAGAAAAGTGATGCCTTTGAGTGGTCATGTTGGCAAAGACTATTCGATGTACCACAGACTGGCAGAAGAACAAATAAATCTATCTTGAAAGAAAGGATAGCCAGAATGCCCCTTAGAAGCAAGGATGGGGAGACTTCAGCTCATGTACTTTGGGATCAGTCGCTGGGGAAGGACATCATGTTAGTAGGTCAGGAAAAAGGGGAAGATCCTCATGCCACATGTTTAGAACAATAGTCTGCTGTGTTCTGTTACAAGTTATTGAAAAATACACTCATTTTAGTAATTTTTTCTTCTTTAACCATTTTCCCATCCATCCTTCAGCAAGCAAGGTAGATTGTACACTATATTAAGATATTTGGCAAACCTATGTCTCTCACTATATACAAAGACACACACACATACTCCCTTACTCCCTTTTGAAAGAAAAGGATGACTGGTTATACTTCAGATAAGCCACTTGAATCTACCTCAAATGATTACTAAAATAAAAATGTCCACCTCTCAGATCAATGTGAAATCTATGTATTACTTTAAAAGGATACAGGCCAAGACATCATAATTCAATGAAGTGAGGTATTTCAATGAATCTACTACAGGTGTTATTAAGTTATCATACTTCTGTATTTGTGACAAGATCTGGAAGAGAATAGATGGTATTGATAAAAATGGTACTGCCCCAATTAAATAATGTCTGCATTTTTCAAAATAATACTTATTAATGGTTTCCATTCATTTTGCATTCATATAAAACCAACTGTTCTATCACTGACTCGGAGGTTGTTTTCTAAAGTTACATTATTCAGTAAGGAAATAATTCCAAAAGTCTAAGGTTGAACTTCTGACGTATATATAAAAGGCTAGTTTTATGAGAACTGTTTTAGAAGTCTTTCTAAAATGAAAGTAATAGTGCTACAACTGAGCCACAATGAAATGCTGTTGAATGTTTCTAAACAATCGATCTTATTATTAAAATGTTGTCAACAAACCAATACTGTTTAACCAGCACTGTTACACAGTACTGGAAAATCAAAATAGCATATTAAAATGTAGCGTGTATCTTTAGCTTAATTGTACGATGTTGCATTTGTTAAAGCCCCTCCTCCCTCCAAATATATCACCAAAAATTTTGAAGGGCTCCCATTCCTTTCTGATTGCTAACCAAGGCAAAAGGAAACATCCGTAAGATTACATTCATCTTGAAACAGACGTCCCTAAGATTACATTCAACTGGAAACATACGTCCCTAAGATTAGTCATCTTGAAACATACGTCCCTAAGATCACATTCATCTTGAAACATACGTCCCTAAGATCACATTCATCTTGAAACATACGTCCCTAAGATCATATTCATCTGGAAACATACGTCCCTAAGATTACATTCATCTTGAAACATACGTCCCTAAGATCACATTCATCTGGAAACATACGTCCCTAAGATTACATTCATCTTGAAACATACGTCCGTAAGATCACATTCATCTGGAAACATACGTCCCTAAGATTACATTCATCTTGAAACATACGTCCCTAAGATTACATCATCTGGAAACATACGTCCCTAAGATTACATTCTACTGGAAACATACGTCCCTAAGATTAGTCATCTTGAAACATACGTCCCTAAGATCACATTCATCTGGAAACATACATCCCTAAGATTACATCATCTGGAAACATATGTCCCTAAGATTACATCATCTGGAAACATACGTCCCTAAGATTACATCTGGAAACATACATCCCTAAGATTACATCATCTGGAAACATACGTAATCAAACAGAATAGTTGGATTGCTGTGGCTCAGCTTCCCAATCTGTCTTCCCGAAGGCTTCACATTCTCCTTGGTTAGGCGCCTGCACGAGGGGAAACACATTGCAGAGGTCATCTTACATAACTTCCCTCCTAATGGCTACAGATTTTATAGATGATGGGGGGGGGGATTCTTTCCTATAGATCTAAAATAGAGAAATATAAACCACATTCATCATATTGTTTACAGCTCGACTTAATCTAGTCTGGTTAGGCATTCTTCCAGAGGGTAATTGAGATTTTATATAAAATGCCTAATTACTTGTAAAATACACAATCTCATTTCATAATATTGTAACAAGCACTGAAACTCTTTGAATGCAAGTCTTTATCATAACAAATCAAAAGAATCACTCTTTATCAGGTCAAGGATTAAAATATCTAAGTAGCATTGCTGTAATAAAATACCTCGTGCTATCTGGCTCACTAACCCTAACACAAGCAAAGTTAATTTTGTGCTCCTTGATATACAAAGGTCTTGTGCACAATGTAAACGTTTTAGACATCTATCCGTTCCTTTCCTCTGCTCAATGTTCTTTAGTTATCATTTCTGTAAATACATGTCAGTGAAATGCTTATCATTCAAAACTATTACACGTAATCTTAAACTCTTCTGATGAATCTATTTACGTGATAAACCTCAAACCTTAAAACTTGAAAAGGTAAGTGGAGAGCAAATGCCTTGAGAATGATTGGGGCAGGGAATGTATGGATGTGCTTTATACAATTGAGGTATGTATATGTATGGATTGTGGTAAGAGTTGTATGAGTCCCTAATAAAATGTAAAAGAAGAAAAGAGAAAAAAAAAACTTGAAAAGGTTACAAGTAACAGAAAGGACACTTTCTAGATTGAAAATTGAATAGAGCAAAATCTGAATTGCCATTCTCATTGGCCCATCTTCTTTTTCCGCAGAGAAGAGAGACCATCAGTCTTTAAACTGTTTATATTCTGGTCCATCTTTAAACTTACCACCACCTCTCCGCACTCCCAACCCTATTTCACATATCCTTTCTACTTGCCAAGGCTAACCCCAGAGGGAAAACCAACTGGAAAAAATAAAATTAAAAAAAGGAATAATTTGTTAATGGTGCCTTCCTACCACCCGAGTGCGGTCTCTGATACATGAAATATCGTGATGAGGGTTCATGGAATAAATTACTGAATGCCCAGTTGCAAATTCTCATTTTAAATACCACTAGCCAATTCACATTGTAAACGTTAAGCAAAGCTTGCAAAATTATACAAGAAATAGGATGAGTAACAACTCCTGCTCTCAAGCGCTCACCAGCTAGTAAAACATACTTAAAAGCACTTTAAATTTTTCCTATATTAAAAGTGACAACAGAAAGACAAGGCTCTCTACAGCCATAAAAACTTACAATCTCAGAAACCCATAGGGGTAGTTCTACTTTGTCCTATAGGGCCACGATGAGTCAGAATCAATTCGATGGCAGTTGAGTTTGGTGTTTTGCTTACATTAAGTAAAAATCGTAAATCACAATGTTGTAGTTATCATGTGCTATCAATAGCATAAAAAGGGAGCTACAATGGTAGTATTAAACTCTATATACATGAAAAATATGTAGAAGAATATACACAATACTACACAGTGCTGACTATTTTCCCTTGGAGGTACTAAGCAGATGGGTAAAAAGAGAGTCTATCGAAACTGATACTAACCCTAAACTCAAAAAACTCACTGTCATCGAGCCGATGCCAACTCATAGAGACCCTACAGGGTGAGGGAGAACTGCCCCCTTTGCATTTCCAAGACTGTAACTGCTTACGGAAGTAGAAAGCCCTGTCTTTCTCCTGCAGGGAAGCTGGTGGTTTCCAACTACCAATCTTGCAGATCGCAGCCCAACGCATAACCATTACGCCATCAAGGCTCCTGTGATACTAACCTAAAGTAAAAAAATTTTCAAAATGTAATTAGGAAGAATCAACCAAAAAAAGAAAAACTAACATGACTCTTATTTTTGGATAGCATTGAAACATAAAACACAAAAATGAAAGAAAAATTGTTTTTCTTAATAAAAAAAAAGGGTGGGGGGGATGTGTCCTTGGCGAGATAGCTGTACATACTTCCATTCGATCTTCCTAAAAGACAAGACAGCTTTACTAAAATAAACTTCCATCAGCAGAAATTCCTCAAACACTAACCTGCACAAACTATTATGCAAACTGAGCAAACGTAATACATGTATATATTAATGAATATTTGTAGGTTTTATACCCAAATAAACATGACAACTATTAATAGCGATGAAACCACCTAACAATGACAACCTATAGCATATAACCAATTACCACATTCACGGACTTCCTCAAAACTGAGGCTCAGTACTTAAGGTAGCTGTAAGAGAGGAAATTAGATCCAGATGTAATTTATGTTAATATGTAGAAAAACAAATGAAAACTTACTTCATGATATATTTGGCTCTGTCTATTGTTTGAGCCTTAACTTTTACTAAAAGTGGGTGACTGTTATAAGTTTCATTCTTCCACTGGCCATATAGGTGATATCTTTAAAAAGGAGATGATAAAGAATTAGAAAAAGTGTTAAACAAGTGAAAGTTACTAGATCAGAGCTAGCAGTAGTTAAAAATTTGAAAGTAAGTATTTACCTATGCTGATAGGGAAATGTTTTAAACATTCCCCATAGTTCCTCAGACATACAGGCATTGCAGTCCATCAAAGAGAGAGATGGTAGTAGTACCTGGTCAGTAATGCTAAGTAAACAGCTGAGGATGACTTCCTAAGAAGGAGGGGAAAAAGTTACTTAATTAAGAAGCACATTAATCCACCCCCACCCCTACCAATCAACATGAATTAATGATAACATTGGAAAACCTGCCATTTCATGTTCTCAAACTACATAATGCCAAATCCCCATCTCCACCCTATCATTGGCCTTTTCACAATTCTTGTTCATGTTTCTCTAAGGAGCACTGGTGGCACAGTGGTTGAAGCATTCAATGGTTAACAGAGAGGTCGCCAGCCCAAACCTACCAGTCGTTCTGAGGGAGAAAGATGTAGCAGTCTGCTGTAGTAAATATTTACATCTTTGGAAACTCTATGGGGCAGTTTTACTCTGTCCTATAGGGTCAATATGACAGCCATGGATTTGTTTTGGTTTTGTTTAGATAGCAAATGAGGTAGAGAATGGAAAGAGGTAGAAAGAGAATAAAAAGACTTTTATACTTTTCCTTTTCCAACATGTTCATCCTAATAAAAGGGAGGTAATTAAATCTTATGAGAGCTTTGTACAATGTACTAGAAAGTATGGTCCATTATGTAAAGAATAAAATTATTCTTCCCACTTGATTACAGCTTATTTACTCGAGGGGAATGAGCAACAGAATTGTAGGGGAACAGATCCATTAGATGGTGTCAGACACAGCAAAATTTATATTTTTGTATAAAGTCATAAGAATAACATATAATAATAAGGGTTACTGAGGGGTAGGGTGGGGGGAGGAGGGGATAAAGAGGAGCTGATATCAAGGAACTCAAGAAGAAAGAAAATGTGTTGTAACCGATGGTGGCAGCATTTGTAAAACTATGCTTGATCTCAATGAAAATTGCTACAAAATCTGTAAATGTTCCCAATCAAATGTTTTTTTAAAAAAATAAAGACAAGGAAGGTGGAGGAAAAAACTTATACGAAATCTGCTCTGTGCCAAATCTAGACAAACATTAGACATACACTACATTTTTCTAGACTCACCGTTTTTTCTTTGTCTTCTTGTTTGCTTCCATCAGACTGAAACTGAAATTTTAAAAATGTATTATAAATAAAACACAAAAAGTTAAGTTCATACTGTCAAAATTTCATTTCAGTTGCAAGTGTTTTTGAATCGTTCCCTTATTTTTACATACACACGGGGCTTTAAATGCAGTATTGCCAGTTTAATTTTTTTTATTTCATCTATATTTCTAATCTCCAGATCACTCTTGACGCCCACAAATTTTTAAATTTGAACTTTACAAATAAATTCTTTCCTTAACCCTCATTATCTCAAAACCAAGGCACCCTAAAACAGAGTTTTGTCCTTACAGAATTAAACAATCGGAATATTAAGGCAACAAAAGCGAAACATTACTAAGTAAACACACTTACAGATTTAACTGACAACTACAGAGGTCTTCACTGAAAAAAACTAGTTCAAAATATTTAACAACATTGCTGACAAAGATAAAGTCATTGTCTCACTTGCACAAATTGAATGAAAGGGCATAGGGCCACACAATATCTTGGACTCACAGGCCCCCCCCCAAGATGCTAGACTTTAAAAAGTATATTCATTTCAAATGAAACCATAATGGTTGTGTGTACAGGCAGGGTGGGTTGCACACAGGACAAAACGACAACTGAAACATTGACAGCAAGGGCCTCTCTAGATTCCTAAGGAGGATTTAGCTCCATACCAAGTAAAGGAAGTGATATACTTTTTATGGGAACGAAGGAGCCTATTCTGCATGGCTTTTCATGATTGAGTACTTTAATGAGTGTTGCCTTATGGGAAGTTTAACTTCTGTATGACATTTCACTTAAGCCTCATTCAGAAGAAAGTTCTACCTCTTTTTTTTTTCATGTATTGATAATTTTTTTTGTGGTTCTTTTTTTTTTAACAATTTATTGGGGCTGATACAATTCTTTTCACAGTTCATACATATACATACATCAATTGTATAAAGCACATCCATACATTCCCTGCCCCAATCATTCTCAAGGCATTTGCTCTCCACTTAAGCCCCTTGCATCAGGTCGAAAGTTCTACCTCTTGAGTCTAATAATGTTAGGTGGATGGGAAAAATACATTGTTTTAATTAGCAAGCTAAAAAGGTAAGGTTTCCTTTGACAGAAACAATCATTAACTAAGGTAAGGCCAAAAGGGGCCTGACAGGAAAACACTCAGTAAGTTTGTTTTGTGGTTTTTCCTTGGTAGGAGGGTGGAGGGGAGTAGGGTGGGAGGTGTGCAGCCTAAAATAGGATGATATGGATGACTAGGAACCCCACTGTGAAGATAATGGCACTGAAGCTGCTCCTTCCCAGGCACACTATGATTCAAGTAAAACGAAGGCCACTGTGCGCTGTTTTTTCTAAGCAACTACCCTATCCTTAGTCCCTTAAGGTTCTTGCATGAGGTTCTAAGGTCTACATGTCAATTATTTATATTTCAAAAGCGGGAAGATTTGAAAAGAACGATGCAAAACAAAAGGAAGCCATATAAAAACAGCAATAAGAAACCTTTATGAAGGGGCTCATTACTGCAAAGATGAATTTTTTTTTCTAATCAAGAGGTACACATCAATAAAAGCAATTTTCTTTCGCTTGGTAAGATGATGAAGACCTTGTACTCACTTGATGTTTTTTGTGTTTTTAATTTGCTTTTAAATTCAGAATAAATAACTAAAACTCTCTTTTCCAATGGTTCAAAACTCAAAGCAGGAAGAAATGGAGGAAACAATGGCATAAGGTAAGAAGGGACACAAGCTCAGTTTCGTCCATTTAGTGATTAGATATCAAACATTGGGAAGTCAAAGAGGAACCGGACAGAGGTTACCAAAAATAAAAATTATAATCGTTAGAAATCGGTTGCTCACAATTATGCCTAAATTGGGTAATTAGCTGCATGTCACAAATCAAATTCCAAACTTGCTCCATAAAGAATCAATTGATTGAGCTGCATTAACACTACTGGGTCAGTCAAGAGGAGGAGCGACCTTTGCGGAAGTTGAAGAATAAACTTGGAGAAAAGTTGTTACTACGGCTAGGTAAAATACTACTTTAAGACTAATGATCTACGTTTAGTGTCTCTAACCCATGACAGAGAAAAAGAAGCAGGCAGACCACTTCCAAAAAATTACTGACTTAAAACCTTCCGAACAGCAGAGCTGATAAAGTGCAAGACTATTGAGTCCTACAGGTTGGAAAAAGCACTCAAATGACAAGAGGCACCTCCGTAAAGCAAAGTCATTTTTAATGACATAGACTGTGCAAGACTCAAAAGAGAAGAAACAGATGCAAATATCTATTAATAATTGGGATATGGAATGTATGAAGTATAAATCTAAAAAAACTCAAAATCTGTAAAAATGAAACATGATTAAGTGTGGGATGGCACCAATAACATCATACAAAAACAAAATGAGGCTAATACCATTATAAAAAGGTGAAGCACAGAAGGGTCACAAGAAAGAAGCGAGCCAGCCAGGGTGCAGTACATATAGCACCAACAAAACACACCACGTTCCTCTAGTTCTTTCATGTACCAGCACCCCGACTATCACGACCCCAGTTCGACCCAACAAATTTGGCTAGGCCAGAGCATGTACACTGGAACAGGTAAGAGCTCTGGACACAAACTATCTGGGACAGATAGACCCCTCAGAACCACTAATGAGAGTAGCAGTACCAGGAGTGTTGGGGGAGAAGGGATAGAAAGGGGGAACTGATCGCAATGATCGATGTACACCACCACCCCCAAAAGGGGGACGAACAACAGAACCGTGGTTAAAGGGAGACAGCCAACAGTGTAAAATAGGAAAATAAAAATAATTTATAAATGGTCAAGGGTTCAAGAGGAGGGGATGGGATGGGAGGGTGGGGGAGAGTGTGAAGAGAAATCAGAGGAGCGGATACCAAGGGTTCAGTCAGAAAGAAAATGTTTTTGAAATGAAGATGGCAACATATGTACAAATGTGTTTGATACAATTGATGTGTGAATTGTTTAAAAAAGCTCTAGGAGCCCCAATAAAATTATTTTTTAAATTGGTGAAGTAAAACAAACAGAAATTTCCAAGAGATCTAAAGAAGACAAAGTATTATAATGAAATGTACAAACACTTGGGAGTTAGGGGAGAATATATTCAGCCTTTCTCAAAGCTAAAAAAATTAAAGAAAAAACAGAAGCTCTGAGTGGCAATACTTAAATATTCTAAAAGCAAAATATTGAACAATGTAGGGAGCATCAAAAGATGGAACGAATGCAGTCGCTGTACAAAAATGAATTAGTTGAAATTCAGCCCTTTCAAGAGGTAGCTCACGATCGGGAAACGATGGTACTTAAAGAAGCAGACCAAGCTGCACCCAAATGCACTGGCAAAATCCAGTTCTCCAGGAAAGAAAACAAATAGACATTAAAATATTTCAAAAAAGCTAATGGCAGCCTTACTCTAGTAGGCCACGATATTTGGGGCACGGCTACTTAGGCAAAGACCGGAAGAGATCCCTATCTGTGCCCAGTACAAAGAAAAGTAGCTCCACAGAATGCAGAAATTATCAAACAGTATCATGATATCACATAGAAGCAAAATCTTACTGAATATAGTTCAAAGGGGGTTGCAGCAGTACATCAACAGGAGCTGCTAGAAATCCCAGATGGATTCAAAAGAGAACAAGTATCGAGGGATAACAATGCTGGCATCAGATGCATTGTGGATGAAAACAGAGCATAGCAGACAGCTTATTGTTGTATTACTGACTATGTAAAGGTCTTCTGTTGTGTGGAACATAGCAAACTATGAGTCATGTGAAAAATGGAAATTCCAGAATACGTAAACTGTGCACATGTGGTACTGGATATCCACAGAGAAGCAGTCGTTTGAACAGAACAAGAGGTGGACAATAAACAAACAAATATTCACGATCACAAGCAGGAGAGAAAAGCAAATCGATACAATATCATCTCATCTCTACATTAATAATAAAGTTCGTAAAATAGAAATCAAATACTGGCCAGGGTCTAGAGACTGGAACCCTTGCTGCTTGCGGAACTGTAAAATCGAGAACTGTGACCAAGAGGACGGTGCGTCCTCAAAATGCCGGCTAACCCAGCAATGCATCTAGTCGGTATGCACACTAGTAGGAAGAGCCGTTACACAGATATATGCACACCCACGCTCATCTCAGCGCTATTCCCAATAAAATCCAAGGTCCGGGTAAAGCCTAATGATTGCAACTACGAGCACTTAGAAATTGGGCTGGCACACACTGAAATGGTTAAGTTCCTTAGAAGAGGCCAGAGATTCCACTGGACACTAACAGTCCCTGCGCTCCACTTCATAGACAAATAGACATATTTCTAAGAGGGGGGCATTTTAGCAATTGTTTTCAAATGCTGTTTTTCAGACTTTGAGTTTTTTTTTTTCTTTTTCCTGAAACTGAACTTTGAGTTTCCATTATAGAAAACAAAGCCTTTGGAAGAATAGGGGAATTGATCAATTTTTTTTCAGGCTTGATTTTTTTAAATTTTATTTACAAATGGTTGGCATTGTTTCTTCTGGTGGGTAGCTGTCTTGGGTAGCCATCCAAAGATAACTTGATGAAGCCGCTATCCTTCGCGTACTGATGGAAACACTGACGGCACATATTGAGGTTTTATTTCCAGATCAGACCGTGCCGGTTTGAGCACACACGGCAAGAACAGGAACCCTGGCTGAATTTTCACGGGTGGCTCCAGTAGAGCTGCTGGTAACTCACCTTGTTTCCAGGCTCTATCCAAGGCAAAAGGCTTCAATTTTTTTTTGTAGTGTGAATTTCATCCACACAAAAATTGCACCCTACTTTTCTTTCTTGTATAAAATGTACTTTTTATTAAAAGATCATTTCATGGGGGGGGGGGCTCTTACCACTCTTATAATAATCCATACATCAATTGTTTCAAGTATATTTGCACATATGTTGCCATCATTATTTTCTAGACATTTACTTTCTATTGAGCCCTTAGTACCAGCTCCTCTTTTTTCCTTCCCTCCCCATCTCCACCCTCATGACCCTTTGATAAATTATAAATTATTATTATTTTCGTATCTTACACTGACCACTGTCTCCCTTTAGCCACGTTTCTGTTGTTCATCCCCTTGGGGAGGGGAGGGGAGGGAGAGGGAATGTGATTATGAGATCATCATGATCAGTTCCCCCTTCCTCCCCTCCTATAAAATGTACTTTTAAAATTATATTTGTACTTCAAGTCTACATTTGCCTAACAAGATTGAAAATCTATATATTTATATCTGAAGCTATTAAAAAATCATCTCTGGCAAGAAAAATGGTAAGTAAGGTCTTATTTGTAATTGATTGCCCTATCTATGATTCCATAACTTTGATTAGATTATGAAGATATTCAGTACTAGCTAGAGGTGACCATGTCCTAACTAATTATGATAGGATAAAATACAAGTGCAAATATAAGTGCCCTAATACTTAGTTGTTCCCTGCTAAGGCTTACTGCATAGCAGGCTTATTATAGATTAAACTTGGTCCCCAAGCTTAGAGCTCATTTGCTTTGGAACATACATGAAGAATGTCAACGACTGCATGGTGTGTGCCTTGCCGCCCGCCATGCTGTCAGACAGCGTGACAGCAGCTATGCATTTAAAACCAACCAGTTGCTCCTAGGGAGAGAGGCTTTCTACCCCCGTAAACATTCAGTCTCTGAATACCCGCTGGTGCAGTTCTCCCTAGTCCTAGAGGGTCGCTAAGGGTTGGAATCAACTAGATAGCAGGAAGGTTTTTGGACCACCAAAAACGAAGGGCCAGGAGTGCTGTGTGCCCTTTACATCTGGGGTCTGGCACTGCAGAGCTCCTCAGCTAGATTCAGGCCAAGATTGGCGCCAACACACGTGGAGGTCTCCAAGGACTGTTGGGCCCAGATACTGAAAGGGGACAAAGATCTTTCCCCAGAGCCCAGCTTGAGAGAAAAAGCCTTTCCCTAGAGCCAGCACTCCAGATTTGGACTTTCACCTTCTTAAACTTTAAGAGAATAAATTTGTTTGTTAAATCCACCCACTTGTGTTATTTTTTATAGTAGCATTAGCTATAATTATCTAATAAACGGGAGCTCAACAAATAATGCCAACAATAGTATCTGTCTCAGAGAATTTTACCCAAGCATTCGGGGAAGAAATGACACCAATCCTATACAAACTCTTCCAGAGCATAGAAAGGGAGGGTAAAATCCCAAACTCTTTCTATGAAGCTAGTATAACACTGATACCCAAAGCACATAAGGATCCCCAAAGAATTGAGAACTGCAGACCGATATCTTTAACGAACACCAATGCAAAAATCCTTAACAAAATATCGGCCAATTGAATACAAAGGTATATAAAATGAATAACTCAGCATGACCAAGTGGGATTCATTCAAGGGATGGGAGAATGGTTTAACATCCGAAAGGCCAGCAACATAAAATTTGCCACATTGACAAGAAAAGGATACGAACTACATGATAATATTGATAAGATGCAGAAAAAGCATTCTAAACACCCAACATCCATTCCTATTTAAGACACACAAGATGGTAGGAATGGAAGGAAAATTCCTCGATACAATACAAGCCATATATGAAAAACCAACAGCCAATGTAGTAATCAATGGAGAAAAGACAAAATCATTCCCACTACAAAAGGGGACCAGACAAGGATGCCCCTAGTCCCCTCTCTTACTCAACGTCATACTGGAAGCCCTAGATAACAACATAAGGCAAAGGAAAGATATTAAAGGAATTCATCTTGGGAAAGAAGAGGTGAAATTATCATTACGTGTGGATGATATGATTTTTTATACTGAAAACCCCAAAAGCTCCACAAGGAGTGCTGAAAGTGATAGAGGACTATGGCAGCGTGGCTCAACAAACAGATGTATTATCGGACTACTATACACATCAGACAAGACCACAAAAGTGGGGATCAAAAAGGTAAGTATCCGTCACAATAGTCAGAAGTTATATTAATATTTTAAAAATAAATCAACAAAAGTTTACCTTAGTAAAGTAAAAACTCATTTTGATCTTAAGATTTCATGATGACTTCCCCTTCCCTTATCTATAGGAACCTAATTAGCGTTTCGCTATAGCCCAAGGCAACCCCGAAACAAAAATAAAAAACACACTGCCCCTGCATGGATTCCAACTCACAGTGATCCTATAAGGACTACAAATCTGAGGCTATAAATCATTTTGAGAGCAGACAGCATTAACTTTCTTTTGAGGAGCTGATGATGGGTTCGAACTGCTGACCTTATGGTTAGTAGCCCAACATGTAAACCACTACACCATTACTCTACCAGAGCTCCTTGCAACTCCAGGAACAATTAAAGCCCAAGAATAATATGATCCGTATCTGGCTTAGAAAAGTGACTGGTTTAAGATCACATAGGTAAAAATTGGCTAGCAGCTTCTGGGAATTAAGCTAGTTAGCATAATGATTGGTTGCTAATCTTCTAATTACTTTGTTTGGAGGGCAGCCTTAAATGGAGATTCTTTATGGGAATGTAAGGTTCTAAAGTCAGCACTAAAATGAAAATTATATACTCACAATTACCCCTGGAAATCCCTTGAATTGCGCATACAGTGTACAGAAAACACATTAACCAAACACTACACTCACAACCAGTGTGGTGGAAAAACTGAACCAAACTGAAGGAGAAAAATAGCCTCTAATGTGACCCTTCCTCTTTAGACATACATACTGAGTGCTGAGACAAATGGAATGAAGCAGGATCACAGACTCTGCTCCGAGAACTGGTAAGAAATGACAAGTAGTAGCCATCGGCTCCCAAACTCTAACACAGATGGTTCATAAGCTGGAGTTCTCTAACACGTAATCTAAGGTACACTTTCCTCCTGACCATCCAAGTATTTCAATATGAAAATATCCCAACTCTTCTTAAGAGTTGAAAAGACAATACACTAAACAACTTAATATCTACCTTCCAAATTCAACAACGGAAACTTTGCCTTTTCCCCTCTCTGGATTTTAAAAAAAAGAAAGAAAATGCAGACATGACAATTGACCGCAAAATAATTTAGTATGTATGCATTTCTTGAGAATAAAGATATTATTCTATGTTACCACAATATCATTATCATCTCTATTTCTTAATACCGTCAGTTTAAGAAAAGTTTTGACATTCTGACTCCATGTTTTCTGAGCTTTAACTGTGGATCAATGTAGAGCACTCTGACTTGGCCAAGGTCAATACATGAAGCAGCCATGTATAGTGACCAGGCTGCTGTGCCTGATGAATGCAATTCATCTCACTTAAGTGGAAGAGTAAAACTGGCTGAAATGACAAATGCAGTTTTATATGCACACACACACACACGCAGAAAAATACTACACAATAAGAATAATAAACAGCCGGAGATCCCCTTGCAGAGGGGTCTCGGGGAGGATACAAGCAAGACAGGGTGTGATGTAGCAATGATGAAAACTTTCCTCTAGTTCCTAAATGCTTCCCCCCCACTATCATGATTCGAATTTTAATCTGCAAGTCTGGCTAGACCAGAGGATGTACACTGGTACAGATAGGAACCAGAAACACAGGGAATCCAGGGCGAATGATCCCTTCAGGACCAGTGGTGCGAGTGGCCATACTGGGAACGTAGAGGGAGGGTGAGTTGGAAAGAGGGAACCGATTACAAGGATCTACATATAACCTCCTCCCTGGGGGACGGAGAACAGAAAAGTGGGTGAAGGGAGACATTGGACGAGGCAAGATATGACAAAATAATAATTTATAAATTATCAAGGGTTCATGAGGGAGGGGGAGCGAGGAGGTGGGGAAAAATGAGGACTCAGATGCCAGGGGCTTAAGTGGAGAGCAAATGTTTTGAGAATGATGAGGGCAATGAATGTACAAATGTGCTTTGCACAATCGATGTATGTATGGATTGATAAGAGTTGTATGAGCCCCTAATAAAATGATTTTTTAAATTTAAAAAGAATAAACAGCCATATAAAGAAGCTATCAGACAACTGAGTTAAGATGACATTAAAACCGCAACTTTGTTCGCTGCATTAACAACTGAAGGAGAGATGTGTTTTCGTTTTGTTTTAATGCCTCACACTCACCATCGACAACAAAGCAAGAGGAAACCTATGCCATTTGCTTCAGAAAGTTGTAACTATGACAACTGTAATAAACGTTCATAACGATACTGTCTTACATCCTTCGTTTGTGGAGTAGACTCTAGGGTATTAAAAGCTTGCAAATGGACGTTCAAGATACAACTATTCGCCTTGACTGGTCTGAAACAGAAAGAAGATTAACTAAAGATGAGAAAGCAGTCAACAGGACTACTAGCTGAAAGGAACCATGGTCTCATCTATCTTGCCACCAGAAGAATGAGATGGTTCCCCAGCTACCACTAACAACAGTCACCCCGGCACACAAAATTCTTGATCCTGGATAGAATGGGAGAAAACATGTAGGACAAAGCTCAAATTCCTAAACAAAAAGGCCAGACCTAGCGGGCTAGTGGAGACCAGAGGAGCCTCCAGATACTCTTTACATTTGGAACTGAACCCACTCAGCCAAAGAATAGATCGGTTTACAAAATAAACAGCATCCACAGATTATTGAGCAGGGCGTGTGTGCATTTCAAGTATACAGAGAAAGACATTAGAGTGAACGCAAAGGAAAAACTCAAAAATATCACCTGTGAGTACGGTTCTTCTTCTAATGAATCATCTGTATGAGACCAAACAGTCTACATTTACACTAGACCAAAGTTGGAGGGGAGGAGGAGTAAGTGGGGACTACGAAAGTAGATGCGTGGAACACAGCAACTAGAATGGGCACCATGAGAATGCTGACACACTGTAAAAGCTGAAACCCATGCCATGACATACAGAGAAAATTGTAAATGAAAAATTTGCTGCGTAAACTTACACCAAAATTACAATGAGAAAAAAACGAACACACAAAAACACCCTACATGAAACCAAACAATTACTGTAAAACAAAGATGAGACTGTAAGGGAACTAGGGGAATGTAGATACATTATGAAGAACATAGCAGTCACTGAACAATTTGTGCAGAAATTGCTGAATGGAACTGTCTGCGGAACTAAACTGAAAACACACAAACTTTTTAAAAGTACTGATCACACATGGCATAAATACAGGATTCTGGTTCATTGTGGTGTGCCTTTGTGGTGTAGGCTCCTGCCCAATCCCCAGAAGTGGTACTAGACAAAGAGCTAGATGAAAAAAATCCTGATATATTTTCTCATGGATGCCTTCCATTCAGGCAACATAGTTTATAGGGTTAATGAGGCAGCCTGAGAAAAACGCTCAGAAGCAGCCCAGGAGGGCACTGACAAAGGCAGAACTAGCTGAGGAGGCTGGCTGTCTTTCAAGGTACTGTGCTGAGAAGATAGCTGAATATATACACAGACACGCGCTGAATATATACACATACGCGCGCGCGCGCGCGCACACACACACACACACACACACACACACACAGAGAGAGAGCTGGGTGAGCCCACATTATGATTCAGAAAAGAGAACTGAGGCTCATACATCAGCTACTTCAACTGAGCTCCTGCACTGGAAAAGACTGAAAAGCAGAGAGCCACCCAACTCAACTGTAAACTGGTGGGGATGGTCTGGTCATAAATAAGGTGGGACCCCAAAATCTCAAACTCGCTGCCACCAAGTTAATTCCAACTGATAGAGAAGGTGGGAATACCCCGATGGGGTTCTAAAACTAAATATTTGATGGGAATAGAAAGACTTTCCCTTTCTCCCATGGGGCAGCTGGTGGTTTCAAACTACTGACCCTGCAGCTAGCTGCCCAACTTGTAACTTACTCCGCCCACCAAGGCTCCTAATAAGGTGAGTAGGGTGTAAGTATTCCCTCCCATGCTATCAGAGAGAACGAAAGATCTCAACAGACATGTCCACTAAGAAAAGAAATGTGTCAACCATGGAATCAGAAATGTTCCCCAGCCCCCCAAAAAAGGAGGGAAGGAGGAAAAGCATATAAAGTCCAATGAAGTACACTATACATAAAGTACAGAGGCACAGCTGAAGCGACTGGAAAAATTACGAATGATTTCAAAACAAAAAGCAAAAGGGTGAGATAAATATAGTAAGGTGAGAGGAAAGCACAAAAGTACTATAGACAAAATTTGAAATAGCGCAGCATTCACAGAACTGCAAAATTTCAGATATGCTACATCTGTATGAGCCCTAGAGCATACAGGTGCTATCAAAAATATTTACATATGTCAGCCGAGCATGTTCAAGCCAAAGCAAGTGTTAGAGGTAACAAAATGTTCTCTGCCCCCACAGAAGTGGCCTACTGAGCCCTCTAAAGCCTGGGGGGCGGCCACAAAACTTAATATACTAGAATCGTTTCACCAGGAACTAGCTAGAAGTGCACATTTTTAGACCCTAGTCCAGACCTCCCTCACTGACATCAAGTCAATGCTGACTCATAGCGACCCAATAGGACAGGGGTATAACTGCCCCCTGTGACTTTCAGAGTCTGTAACCGTTTCCTGGAGTAGAAAACCCCATTTTTCCTCCCAAGGAGCTGATCTTGCGGATCAAGATCAAACTGCTGATCTTGCGGATTGCAGCCCAAGTGTAATCACTATGCAACCAAGGCTTTTACTCCAGACCTGCTGGATCACAAAATCTGAGCTTAGAGTCAATCATCGGTGTTTTAAAGTGATTCTGGTGCCGTTAAAGTTTGAAACTCACTGTACTGTTGTTGGGCGCCGTCAGTGGGCGCCCCGCTCATAGTGACCCTATGTCCATCAGAACAAAGCACTGCCTGGTCCTGCGCCATGCTCACAATTGTTCTTATGTCTGAGCCCATTGTTGCGGCTTCTGACAAGGTTTTCAGTGGCTAATTCCTATTAGACAGCCTACTCCTTCTTCATAGTCTTTCCTTAAGTCTGGAAGCTCCAGTGAAACCTATTCACTTTGGGTGATCTTGCTGGTATTTGAAAAATGTCAGTGATATAACTTCCAAGATCACTGGACTACATACCTCAAATCAAAAAGCAAAACAAATCCAAAGCCTTCGAGGCAATTCTAACTCACAGTGACCACGTAAAGTTTCCAAAGCTACAAACTGTTACAAGAGCAGACAGTCTGATCTTTCTCCCACTGAGGGGCTGATGGTTTTGAATCACCAATTTTGCAGCTAGCAGTCCAGTATTTACCCAACAGTGCCACCAGAGTGTCTTCAAATTTAATAAGTGTGTGTGTGTGTCAGAGAAATGAATTATTCAAAATAACTTAGTCTGGAAAACTTCTGTAAAGTGTTCTCAAAATAAGTATATAATCTACTTTTTAAAAATATGAATTATTCAGATGTACTCTAGAAGCAAATGCAAATTTAAGAGATTTGTTACAGATGTTTAACTGTAAATCAATTTGGAATGGAGATTTTTCCCCATTAGAAGCAATCTTACAAACCTGTTTAATTCCTAAACACAAAAGTCATTTTAAACCTGTAAACAAAAAAGAAGTGGTGTGCCAGAGTGAATTATTTTATAAGCAAAAATGAACCAAAATTCTAAATTGAATCACTGAAAAGATTACCTTTTCCTACCAAAGCCTTAACAGTGAGAAAGTCAGAGTTCTTCCCATACTGGTCCAAGGAATCAAAATAAACACTGTAGTTCCTTCCCTTCTTGGACACCCTACGGAGAAGTTCTCCTCTCTCCTATACGGTCACTATTGAGTCTGAATCGACTCAACAGCAGGTCTGAGGCTGGGTCATGACTCTGGTTGGGCAGTTATGTAATATCACTCTTGGTTTATGAGGTGATAAACCAATATTGGCGTAAAAGGGTTAAGGGTAGGATGCCACACCCTTAATCCCATCACAAATTTAGTTAGATATAAGGAGAGTTTCCCTGAAATACGAGACCTGTAATACCACTGATAAGAGGTAAAAGAAGAGAGAAGAGCAAGCAGGAAGCAGAGCTCAGTGGGGACTATTCCCACTAAGAAAAGAGCTGAAGTAGAGTCCATCCTTTGACCCTCAGTCTTTGCACTAGAAGCCTCCTAGATGCCAATACACCCAAAGATCTCCAGGGAATACTGAGTGGACGGATGCTGAAGGGGGACAAGCATTTTCCTCCTAAACTGTGGGCCAGCAGAAAGAGAAAATCTTCCTCATGAGCTACCTCTATGAATTTGGCCTTCTAGCCTCCAAGTGTGAGAAATTTCTGCTACAGGCAGCCACTGTGGGATTTGTATGATAGCAGCACTGGCTAACTAAGACATGCAAGCAAAGATAACTTAGAACACACAAAAGCATGAAAGAAAAATACTGGTAAATCAATTAATAAAACAATTTTCTTTTGCTTTTAGAAAGATAGGCTACAAAATGATACATTAAATCAGAGTGAAAAAATTTTGCAAATTATGTCTTTGATTAAAGGTTTTAGATCCAGAATATAAAAAGAACCTTACAAATCAATGACAAAAACGAAATAACCCAATTAGAAACTGAGCAAGAGTTTAATACATCACTAAAAAAGGTTATATGTGGTAATAAGCAGATGAAAAGATGCTCGACATCACGTCATGAGGGAAATATGAATTATATACATTATATACATTCACTAGAATGACTGAAATTTTAAAATTCTATCAAGTGTTGTTAAGGATGTGGAATAACTGGATGCACTCCTAGAAATGCAAACTGGCACACACTTGGGAACATTGTAGCAATTCCTTACATAAGGAAAACACCATCCATATGAGCCAGCAATGGAACTCTGAGTAAACCAAAAATCCATGCTTACTACCAAAAGACTTGTACATAAAATGTATAGCAGTTTTACTTATAGCTTATGGCTCCAATTAGAAACAAGCCAAATGCCCACCCCATCACATGTGAATGAAGCAATACTCAGCAATGAAAAGAAACTGTTGACGCAAGCAACTTGGATGAATCTCAAAGACATTCTATTAACTGGAAGAATTCAGACGCCAAAGAATATCGTAGCGTACCTATGCAATTTCATTTCTATGAAGTTACCAAAAAAGCAAAACTGTAGTGATAGAAAATGTTATCAGTGATTGCTGGGTAACAGGAATGGAGGCAAGGAATTAACTGCAAAGGGACACCAAATAACTTACTGCGGACATATGGTCAACATTAATCCAACGACATTTAACATTGCTAGCATTTATTGTAAATTACACCTCCTCAAAGCAGATTCAAACCACAACAAATCCCAGATAGATGGCTGCCCTTCGTTGGTGGTAGGCACTGCAAGGAAGGGCAAGAGTGACTCGGGCGAGCAGGCGGTTCCCTTATTTCCGGATCTGGGTAGCGGGGAAAGGCGCTGAGCTGTATACTTACGAGTTGTGTACTGTTCTCTGTATATGTTTTCTTGCAATGAAAAGTTGACTTTACAATATAAAAGAATGGATGCTCAATATTCTGTGGTTGAAGGGACTTCCTCTAAATAATGGTAACGATTCAAAATTGCAACCAAAGTAAAAGTAATTGATAAAACAAAACGGGACCTCAAAGACCACGAAGCTACTACTCATAAGGGGTTTGAAAAAAGGGATCACTTGTCCAAAGAAAGGTCAGTTGTCACAAAATGGCCTGACCGGCTAGCTTATGTGCTGTATTTGAGTGGAAATTTTCAGTTAATATACAACAGAGTGTCCCCAAACCTTCATCAATATAGCATTTGCGGACATTAGGCAACAACTAGACATACATCACAACTACACGCAGAACATTCCTATTGTGAAATTTAGTTTTCCACTTGAAAAAAAGTTTTACTAACCTCCTTCATAAATGATTTCCCTATGCGAACCACTTTTGCAAATAAAATGGGATCGTGAGAAAGATGAGGACCAAGGTAACAGAACATGTGGAACACATCTCTCCTCAGGTCTTCGAAAGTCTCTGCTGGCCTGGGCGCTTTCTTGTTTTGCAAAGCGACAATCGGGGAGCCTTTTGCGCCTTTCGGAACGCCAACTCTACAACAAGAAGTCAAATTTACACATACTGTTCGCACCGTCCTCTTCATCAGTACAAGACATAAAACTTCTCTGGTTCATACTGACTTCCTATGTTTCAATTCTACCTCCCCTGACATGACCAGATAATTCTTAGCCAGTGGAAAATGCACCAAAGCACAGCTTTTACAACACCTGGTATCGATTTTAGGAGACAAGTCACTGATTATATCAAACTGACATGCTCTCTAATGTTTATCTCTTGATACAAATTTGAGCAGACAGGATAAGTATCGCCACCTTTTTTGAAGCCTGAACTTTTTCTACTAGAATAATTTTTGAAGCATCCCACAACATACCTTCGGTAGAGAGGTTCTATAATTATGTGAATGAGCTTGCAAATAGCGAGAGCTATTAGCTTATGCGAAGCTGCATAGTATGGAGGCATCTGGTCCATAATGTTCTGTGCATGCTGCCAATCACCGATCTTTAACAAGGCTTCCAACAAGCCAAGTTTTTGGTTGTCAGGTAGCTGAAAATGAACAATCACAGCAGAGACATTTAGGAAACAGTAAGAAATCTTAATATTATCCATGGAAAATTCAAGAATATTTATTTTCCTGAAAAGAAAATACATTTGGCAGACACTAGGAACGACAACCTATAGGCTGCAATTAAACTAAGATCTTTATATTAAAGTTTGCCACAGGAAACTAGAACTCACTGATTTTTATTTGAAGGATCTTTTTAAGTCCAGAGAAGCAATAGCAGATAAAGAACAAGTTGGAGAAATTGATCCATTTTGTGATTTTACTCAGAATGAGTTTTGCAATTAAATATAAGAAAAAACGGCGGCCTCTTGTGGGAAACTGTCAGATTAAAAACAAACTGCAATTTGTAAATTAGTAAACCTAAAACCAGGCTTCTTCATCATCAAAATCGTTTAACAAGTGCTGATTCCACAAGTTGATTAGCTATTAAAATTAAAATTTCATAATTCTAAGTTCAGAAGACAATTTCAATTTTATAACAATAAATTACATACCTTTTCTACTTTCTCATCTTCCTTTTCCTTTTCTTTTTCTCGTTCATCAAGTTTGTCAGAAGACAACACAACCATTGTAAGTTTTCTAACAATTTGCTTAGCTTCTATTATTTCTTGTTTGTGTTCATCCATAATGCAGCTATCAGCTGGAAGAAGCTAAAAATGATTCATCACAAGTTCATATTGCAACCAATATTAACTTGCTCACATAAAGACACTGTCTACTCTCAATAAATGTGTAAATAAGCAATCTAGTTTATTCATAACCATGGTTTCACTTCTAAGTAAGTTTATCTTGTAAATTTCAAAGTAATTTTTATTATGGTTTGACAGGGTTAATTTGGGGCACCTTTTAAGATCCCACAGCATTTTGAAATTTCTTTCTTTTTTTAACATTTTATTGGGGATTCATACAACTCTCATCACAATCCATACATACATCAATTGTGTAAAGCACATCTGTACATTCTTTGCCCTCATCATTCTCAAAGCATTTGCTCTCCACTTAAGTAAGCCCTTTGAATCAGGTCCTCTTTTTTCCCCCTCCCTCCCCACTACCCCCTCCCTCGTGAGCCCTTGATAATTTATAAATTATTATTTTCTCATATCTTGCCCTGTCTGACATCTCCCTTCACCCCCTTTTCTATTGTCCATCCCCCAGGGAGGAGGTCACATGTAGATCCTTGTAATCGGTTCCCTCTTTTCAACCCACTCACCCTCTACCCTCCCAGTATCGCCCCTCACACCCCTGGTCCTGAAGTTATCATCCACCCTAGATTCCCTGTGCATTTTGAAATTTCTTATCTTCTGTCTGCTAGAGGTCCTGGTCCTAAAGTTAGCGTGACACCAGTGATGTTTGCCACGGAAAAGTGCACCTGTTCTGTTAAAAATACCACAGCTTTCCTCTTTACGGCCAAATTCCAAGGTACACGAAGTATTACGTCATTCCAATTAGGGCAGTGGTTCTCAACCTTACTAATGCCGTGACCTTTTAATACAGTTCCTCATGTTGTGGTGACCCCAACCAGAAAATTATTTTTGTTGCTACTTGATAACTGTAATTTTGCTACTATTATGAATCGGGTGAATTCTGTGAAAGAGGGTCGTTTGATCCCCACAGGGGTTGCGACCCACACGTTGAGAAACGCTGAATTCGGGAGAGGTGAGTTACGAAATCATGTAAAGGAGTAAACTTGACTCCGCTAAATGAAAAAATTCTCATTTAAAAATAGTATGTCAAGAAAAAAAAATAGTATGTCTACCAAAAGTTGATTTTTGAAGGCAAGGGTTTTTTAATAACCTTTACCAGTTTGGGCTGTTTGGGAGAATAACGAGAAGACCACACTCCACGGTGGGCTATACCACTTAGTATAGTTCGCTACTATTTTGGGGCCTACATTTTTATTAAAAGAAAAAAAAATGTAGTATGTATTCAGTCACCACTCCATCATGACAAAGGCTCAAGAGGAAGATGGTAAATATTCAAACTTCATAAAATAATCCCAACACAAAGAAAAAATATAGCCAATGAACCATTATTTAGGGGTTAGGCTATAGTGGATTGTAAAAGAGTTCCCACCCTCTAGAAATGTGCACTCTATGTTAGTATGTAAGGCTAATGTAAAGGAAATAACCAGTAAGCAATAAAGGCAATGTCGTAAAATATTAAACTCAAACATTTCTAAATAAATCTTTATCTTTGTGCTTTCTTTTAGTCCTGGTAGCCTACCAACCCCCAAGCCCAAGCTCACTGCTATCAAGTTGTTGATTCCAACTCACAGCAACCCTACAAGGCAGAGTAGACCTGCCCGGCCTCTAAATTCATGCGCAAATCTCCAAATTCCCCCTTCTCTATATTCTGTCTGCACATCGCTTTAAATCCTGAATGACTTTCTTCTCCTGAGAAAAATAATCCAAATTCCTTACGAGAGCATGGAAGACCCTTCACAATGCAAGCCCAGCTCGCTCACTCCTCCATCAAGGTCTCCCCTACATGCCTTAGGTACCAATGACCCACAGAGACAATGAAGCCTTTTTCAAATTTTCTGCCTTTAAACTCTTCCCCTTCTAGAATCTCACCATTTAAGCCCAGCCAATACCTACTCATCTCTAATGGGTAAAATTCTTTCCAAATTCCTCATAAGCAGAGATACTATCTCTTAGATTCCACGGCATTTTGTGCATACCTCCAGCACTGTTTATCTCCTTTGCTGTACTATGACAGCTTCCAAGATCGTGACTAGGTTTCATTGAACTTTGTAGTTGGACTGCTAACCAAAGGCCACAAGCCATTCAGCTAGTGCAAGATGAGGCTATCTTCTCCCATAAAGATGTACAGCCTCCAAAACTATGTACAAGTGCTATTAAAAACTGTATACAAAACTATGTACAAGTGCGTAATATGTACTATTGAGTTGGAATCGACTCAATAGTAGTGGGTTTTAAAGCCACAGTAACTAACTAAGAATAGTCCATAAATAAATAAGTAAATAAATAAGAATAGTCAGAAAATAATTTTAAAGGCAGTGCAGAAAATGTAAGACAGGTTTATGTTCAATGATATCCTAGTGCCAAATTGGAATTTTTATACTACAAACTTAGATTTTACAAAATGATAGGTTGGGCTGTAAGTCCTCTGTTATAATCAAATACACAATTTTCTAGATCACGGTCCAGCCATTAAAAAATTTTTAGTTTAAGTGTTAAGTCACTATCCACACAAGGAATATCATTTAAATAGACTAACAGTTTCCCATTCAGCCTGATGCGTAAACAATTTTTGAGAGAAGTATCCCATGCTTCCCATAAAACTTTATTATACAGAGAAGCCCAAACCATATGGTTAGATCTTAGCTTCTCTCCTCAAGGCCTCGATAACGATTAAGAACTTGAACTTCACTTCCAACCTCAAACTCTGTAAGGGAGACCATAAAGTATTTGATTTCTATACTGTCAAAGACAAAAACCTTACATTCATGTCTTCCATCAAATCAGCACAAAGTAGTGACATGAACGCTTCAAGGACTGATGTGGGAGCCATATGATGCCTACTCCTCTCCTCCCTTCCCCTGGGACAGACAAATACTCCTCCCCCCCCCCCTCAATCCTTCTTTTTTCTTCCCCAACTTAGGTTTTATTTCATTCTGCAACATATTACATTATTACATGCTTTTTCTACTTTGTTGTTAATGGCTACATAGTAATTTATTGTATGCATAAGCCAAAATTTATTTAATAAGTTTCCTGTTTAAGATGTTAACATTGTATATCATTTCCCTCTCAGTTATACCTCAATACTTTAATTGATATAAAATTCACATAGTTGTTACTTTTAAAGAGTTGCATATACATAGTTGCAATCAGTTCTATAGTGCACCTTCCTCCCTCCAGTATTCATTTTATTTGCCCAATTCCCCTCAACCTTACCCCCTTCCCCGATAAAACTATTACATCAGTCAATGTCTCTATGCATCTACTCTTTCTGTGTTTCATAAACTGGGCAATATAGCAGAAACAATAAATAACAAAAGTAAAACTGCAAAGAAAGAGGGAGAAAACCACGGGCAAATGTAAGAGCCCCCAATAAAATGATTTATTAAAAAAACAGACCATCAGCAATATTAAGATAAACCACAGGGGGGGTGGGGAATCTGTCTTGGAACAAGTGAGAAATATTTTAACCTAGAGCAAATTCAGGATGGGTCAAGAGAGAGGTCAACTGACCGGGTATCATACCATAGCACCATCAACCATAATCAAGTTTATAATAATCTCTGCATGATATTAAAGCTGTGAGTTCCTCAACTATGGCCAGAGGGGATCTGTCAGAAGCTTGATTTGAATAGGTACCTTGCAGATGGATGAGAGGCTCTCACTGTCCTCCATAGTTTTCTATAAATAGACAACCAAATACTCTTAGCAGACCATTTGACTTACATGTACATAGAGATCATCTAAATCAATAAGATTGAACTGTAGAAGTACAGCTGCGACTCTGTATAAAGACGACGGAGTCTCTCCACTTGGTTCCTTTAAAAAAATAAAAGGAAAATATTTCTATTTAGCACATAAAATGCAAATGAAATCAATCTTTCATAAGTTAAAAGTCTCTTGGCCAAGAATATACTTCATTGCTCTCTCTGTTCTCCTTCATATCGGAATGCAGAAAAAGATTAGGATGTCACCATCCCTTTCCACACTGGGACAAAGTCCTGATGAGCACAAGGAAACATTTTGAGAATGGACGGAGTTTAGGGTGCATGCTCCCATTTGAATGAATAAGTGGCTTTTTACTACATAATATTCAGTCTGGGTTTCTGTTTGTGTATGAGTTTTCTTAACTCACTTTTACAAGGAGTTCTCAGGGGAGAGCAAATGGATGCGACTAACAAATGCGGAAATGCAGAACCCTGTGTTTGCTCTATACTTTGTCTACTTTGATTTCTTGAGTTGTATCTTTAGTGTATCTGCTTATCCAATAACTTTTCCTTTAAACAATTGTTGTTAGGGCCACTGAATCACTTTTTTGATTCACAGTCATCCCATGTGACAGAGTGGATCTACCCCGTAGAGTTTTCTAGTCAGTAAGCTTTACAGGAGGCAGATCACCAGGAGCTACTGGGTGGGTTCCAGCCACCAACTTTTCGGTGAGCTTAACAGTTGTCAACATCAGGGCTCCTACACATATTACAACATTTTAGAATCAAGAATGACAAAGTCAATTCCAGGCTAGCCCTGAGAACCCTGTACAAAAAAAATACAAGCTCTTTGGAATGCTATCAATTTTAGGAATGTTTTCTTGGATTTTAAAACTACTGGGGTTCAGGTGAACAGATAGGTTAAGTGACAACTACTGGCAAATACTAAGAAGGCAAATGCAAATAAAGAGCAAACGGTGACATAACACTCGAATTGTAACTCTACTGAAAATGAGACCATTGTGTGTGATGCCCTCCTCCAACTGTGATGACTATGCTATACATTAAACCAAACTAATAAGACATTCTGCTTCACTTCAGTTTTTTAACAGGTAGTCCTCAAGTGTTTGTTACAGTTAAGTAAACAAGAAATGATAGTCAGGGTACCAGACCAAAAGCACAGAATCTGATTAACCCCTTACTTTAACGCACCAGAAGTACTCTCATTAATCTTTTTAGCCCTAGTGAAATGAATCACAAGAACTCCCAGATTCCTGGGTCACAGGGTTCTGTCCTTTCCTCCTTTCTTGAAGCTCTGCCACAGTGACCACTGCAGTTCAGGACCCACAATTACCAAAACCGTGCAACAGAAATCTGGCTCTCCTTCAAGTATATCACGCTCACTATAACCCAGTCAGATGGTGTCTAGAGACAACCACCAATACACACCCCACACACATACACTAATGAACCTTGAGGTTGGGTAGTTTTCTTTGCATTTTAGTATTGTCTCTAGGCTCCCTGTACTCTTCCGAAAGCCCTCTAAGATTTGCATCTCGCATCAGTCTCTTAATTCCCACTGTGGCTGACAGCTAGTTTCATTCTACTAAACTTTCCTTTGAATTCAAAGACAGCTTGTATGCTCTGCAACCTTGAGACCTGGAGAATATACGCTCTGCAGGTGCTGAGTGGAATGCTGCTTAACAGTGGCAGGTCTAAGTGGTCTGTAGTATTGTACTTTATCATCTTTTAAAAATCATTGTGTTGGGGCTCATACAGCTCTTATCACAATCCAGACATACATCCATTGTGTCAAGCCCATTTGTATTGTACTATTTCTTATTGAACTTTTGTCTAGTTTCTCTACCCAATACTGAGTGGGATACAGGAAATGCCCAACAATTATAAAGTACATCTATTGGGTGGCGCTGTGGTTTGCTATGGGTAGGTTTACAATTGCTACATCCAGATGAATTAACCTTTTATCAATATAAAACCTTCCCTTCTCCCTTGTAAAACTTTTCTTTGCAATCTATTTTGTATGTTATGAGTATAGCCACCCTAACTTTTTTTTATTTTACTAGTTATATGGAATCTCTTTTCCTATCCTTTCATTTTCAACCTATGTCTGGTTTAGGACCTAAATATTTTACAGGCAGCATGTTGATGTATCCTTCTGCCAAACTCTGCCTTTTAATTAGAAATCTGATATAAACTAAGTTATACAGTACATTCTTTGTCATGTAAGGACACTGAAGTCTGTGTTCTACGTTAATGGTCATATGATATATTGCTGTCACTCATTCACTCACTGCTACTGAGTCGATGCCAACTCATGACCCTATAGGACGAGAAAACTGTCCTCAGTGAGTTTCTGAGAAAGTCCTGTCTTTCTCCCGCAGAAAAATAGGTGATTATGAACTGCAGAGCTTGCAGTTAGCTGCCCAACACCTAACTGATAGTTATTTCTTAAACACCCTGAGCAACACAAATGAGAAAGGGAAAAGGCTACTCTCCCAGTCTTTGCAGATTAGAACGGTGTTCGGAACCTAGCCAGGCACCTAACTTCCTACTAACAGACATGAAAGCTTAGGGGCATCTCACGCCCTTACTGAGCATGCCCCCAGCAGTGGATATGTGGTTGACCTTTTCAATTCCTCGGTATATGTGGTTTTGAAAGCTCCTTATTTCCCCAAAAACCATCCCCAACTTCCTCCTTCCCAGACTCTTCATTCTCTCCATATTGTCTGGCCCAACTGTTGTCCTTTGTCCCAGGTTGCTCTGACCAATACTTAACACCTTTAAATGCTTTTGACAAAAGCTATTCAAGATGCCAAAAGGGTAAGCCTTTTCACCAGTCCTTTACAGAGCAGTCATAGGGCCACAAGCACAAGCACTCTGTGCTCCAGCTGACACTGACAACCCACACAAAAGGGCTGCTAATGTAATGAGTGAGTGAAGGATGGCAGGCAAGGAGTTAGGAACACGTGTTCTCTTACCACAGAATAATAACTTCTCTGTCAGATTTTCCTCTGCCTGTTGAACATTGTTTTACTAGATTCCAGAGTTCTGCAAAAGTTGGTTCTGATAGTTTTTGCCAGCATATAAATTGCTGTTTTAAAAATCATTTTGGGGGCTAATACAACTCTTTATCACAATCCATACATACATTCATTAATCAAGTACATTTCTTGACATCCTCATTCTCAAAATATTTTCTTTCTACTTGAGCCCTTGGTATCAGCTCATTTTTCTTCCTCCCTCATGAATCCTTAATATAAATTGCTTTTTATGGAGGGAGAGAATCCTGCCATCTATGGAGACCTGAGTCACTGACCTTAATTTGCCAAGATTTTAGCTTCTAATTCACTATCCCTGTCTCCACTCTACTTCATTTTGGAAGATTTTCAAATACTACATGTTGGTAATCCTCCCATTATACTGGCTTCTCTGTTCCTTGAAATTCACTCTTCCAAATATCTGCTTCTCCACCTATCTCAACTACTCCCTCCGTATCATTCCCTTTCCCATTACCAATTGATACAATCTCTACAAAATGCTGATTTCATGTATCCAACAACTCAAGAGGCCGAAAAAGCTACGGGCAAAGTCCTATTTCTCAGGTTCATTAACTCTCTGTCACAACGATTTCTAATTCTAATATTCTTTATCCAGTGAAAAAAATAAAACCATCATTAGGACTTCTACAAATTACCAGCACATCTACTCGCCTACAAAAAACTGTACACAGTACTGATTGCCTTAACACCTATTACTGTAGGTGATTTCTCTCTCCCCCTAGCCAATCCCCCTCCAATGAAGACTATTCTCTACCCTACTCACCGTTGATGCTCTGATCACTTTCCCCTCTCTCCTCTAGTACCACTTTCCCCTCTCTCCTCTAGTACCAGTTTTCCACTCAATTATTTCCATTAGCATACAAGTGTTCTCTCTCCCATGTTTTCAAACAATCCTATTTCTTGTGACCAAACTTTCCCTCCTAGCTACCAGCCCATTTCTCTCCTCCTGTGTAAAAATTCCTCAAAAGAGCTTGTCAATTTCCAAATCTGCTCTTCCCACAGTCACATACTACCATAACCACCAAAATGGCTAGCCTTAATCTCCTTGCTCATATATCCAATGGTCAATATAATGTCCAGTCCTCATTGAATATGGACCACCAAAGGCATTTAACAGTTGGTCCTTTTTTTTTTTCTCCATTAAGCTTCCCTATGTTGTTCCTTCTCAACTTCCTTTCCTGGTTCCTCCCCTTCTCCCACACTCCCTCACTGTGGAGTATCCCAGGGCTCAATTCTTGGTTCACATTTCTATTCTTTGGTGACATCCTAATTCCTCATGTCCAAGGCGAATTTCAGCTATCTTGTCACGTCAGCAGTTGGCTTCATGTTCCCATGGAACATCTGAAAAACTGATGGGATACTTGAATTTCTTTTCCCCTGTATTAAGAGTATGCTCCTTGGCTTATTATTAAGAAAAGGAGCAGTTGCCATAATGAATTTTTAAACAAATATGAAGGTATAAGAAATTGGCTCTAAAACCTATTCACATGCTTTGTTTGGGCTCAAAGTATTATATACTTTTAGCTCTGCTTTCTGTCTTCTGACACACGCCAGAAAATTAAAAATTAACATATTATATATGCAATATAATATATATATATAAGCAGTGATATATAACTTGAGAATTCAAAAAAATCTTCAAACAAACTGTAATTCAAACTCCAGCAGGACAGGAATTCTTCATTTGAACATGCTCCATGTCTAGCAAAGCAAGAGCATATAGTAAAACACACTATAAATGTGTATTCCTGGCTAATTGATCATTCCAAGCAAATAGACAAAAGGACAGTGAAGGACACATTAAAATCTTCCAAACTATCTGCTAACTAGAAAATCATGTTTCTAACACAGAATCCATTCACTTACATTCAATAAGCTCTATTATAGGCAAAGCAGTAAACTAATCCTTGAAAATTACGAAAGCAGAATCTAAGTTGCACACATTTGATGGAGGAGATAAGGCATCGTTTACATAACAGATGATAGTATTCGAAGTATGTATCGAGTCTTTTGAGAACATATTTGCAGGGGCATCATGTCAGGCATGACTTTACAGAGCAAGTACCACTTGATCTTCAGAAATAAGTATGAATTCACAAGATGAACAAAAGAGAGGTGAGAGGACTGGGTAAGGATAAATTCTTAGTTATAAGGAACTACATAAACACAAGTACACAGGAATGCCTAGACATAAGTGCGGGGAATGGCTAGGCATCTGACAGGACTAGAATATCAGATTTACAATTAAAGATCAGCCTGGAAAGAAAAGTTCAAGGCTACACTATGAAGAAACTTTTTTTTTATTTTTGTTTTGTTTTGTTTTGTTTTTTTTACATTCAGGAGGTTTTTTTTGTTGTTTGTTTGTTTGTTTGTTTTTTTCATTCAGGAGTTTTAAATCATCACAAAGGCAAAAGAGTTTGCGCAGTGAAGGGCCTCAATTGGATCTCTTTTTAAAAGCAACAGCAGCAATAGAATGAATAGATGATGGACTGAAGGAAAAATAATGAGGTATGGAGATTTGACATGTCTATTATAGTGGTTTAAATGGGAAAAAACTATGTAAAATATGGCATAAGTATGTATTATTCACATATAGGAACAATTCTAATGTCTACTATCACTACAATAAAGTTCTAACTCTACATATATATTGAGTCTCTTAATGATCTAAAGTGAGCCTACCTATTTAGCTTCAATTCCTGCCCCTTCTTGCACCCACATCTTACAATTCAACCGTATCATACATTCAACATGTATGTACATTCACACAACCATGTGTTCTCTCACATTGTTACTTCTGAAGAGAAAGCTCTCAACAAACTCTTACTCATCCTTCAAGGACCAAGTTATAGAAAGGCATGCCTGTAAAATAATCCCTCTCTCTCCCAGGACGAAAATTAATCATGCTTCCCTCTGGGCTTGCATATCAATTTCTTCTACTGCTACTACTTATTACACTGTATTGTTAGCTAACAGTGCATCTCTCTCTGCAAGAATAAACTGAAACTGAAAATAAATAAAATAAAATCTGTAGGAAGCATCCTGCTGATGAAGGTGTTTACTGATGGGTGACTAGTTAGTCCCCTGTGCCTCTGTGTCTCTGCAGACAAAAGCATTGCAAAATGACTGTTATTTGTGACTTTGCTGCTAAAAGCATTGAGGGATAACTCAGTTATTTATGATCTCTTTGAGGCTCTCTTGAATCTTGCATATCCATGTGATTGTCTTTGAACCTAGTGCTTTTATTATTCTAAGATTAAGAAACTGTGACTAGTTAAGTAATATTTGCATAGATAAAAGTTTAGGAATGTTTAAGTTCTTTGATGTTTGTTTTGTAACCAATTCCCTTGTGTAAGAAGAGTATAAAAACCAAGCTTCAAATATACTAGAGACTTCAGTCCATCACATTGGAGTCCTCCCGATCCCATGCTTTGTACATAGCTCTTTCTTTTCCCTTCATCCCCACGCCTCAGTTCGAACCCAGCTTGATGCTAATCCCCCACAAAAATTCAGAATTGCACATATAAAATCATGAGATTAACCTGTGTATATGCACACACACATATATATATATGGTTTTGGTTTTTATTACCTGATAAAACTTGAATTTGAACCCAAGAATATGACACAATGTTTGCGGTTCACACATACTCATGTAAGATTCTAATAATGGTATAAAGAAGTCATCGTATTCTGGCCTGCATTCAAATACTTCTAAAATGACATCCAAAACTCTATTGGGATCCAGATTAAAACATCCTGCAACAGATGAGATATACACAAAATCAAAAGGGGAGTACGTATACATCATTTCTAGTAAAGTCATTAACTTTCAAGCATAACTTATAAAACAAGATGAAACACTAATAATCGTTCTTCTGTGCCATAATGTCTCATCAGTTCTTACTCAAGTTAGTGAAAGGGAATCACATTATTAATTCAAACAATGCATTATAGATATTAACTCATTGATTCAATTTTTATGTCATATTATTTGGAATTCTAATCAATAGTTAGAAGTTCAGGTTCATGAAAGTAGACCACAATTTTTAGTCGGTTTATCTTACATATATAAAAGAGCTACAAAATATAATTTCACTATTGATTTCTATGTCTATGTATGATTTTATAACATTCCAAAGAGGGAAAACAAAGTAACGATACTGGTGAAATAAGATACCAGGGGAGTTGGGGGTTCAACAAAGGAAGGTAGATGGCACAAGAGAAGAAAGTAGCCAATTCAGTACTTCAAGGAAAGAAAGAGTGCAAAGAAGCGCTAAGTATGGATACTTACTTATCCTTGCTAATGGGCTAGGGTTAGCGAAGAAGGGCTGACAGGCACATATTTGATAGACATTTCTATCCGTCAGCCTTTTAATATTATATTATTATTGTTATTGTTGTTAAATGCATTTGGCTTCAGCTGTTATAATTTCCTTACACTGCAAATCACAGCAAATATACATTTAACTTAAGAGAATTCAAAAAATTCAAAGAGATGAGAGGAACAAATAAAAATAAAACAAGCAATTCCACCCCACTATTCAGCTCAATGAAGCACATGTTTATGACCCAGAATGACCATAAGATATGAATCTCCTTTTCCCTCAATTTACCGTATATACTCGTGTATAAGTGGGGTTCACCTTACACACGTGTCAGTGGTACCCAAGCGAGGTGTAACATCTCTCGGGTGATTGCCTTTCCTCCTCTGTTCATTCAAAGCCCCAATGACACTGCAGGGCTTTGAATGTTTGTTTACTCACATCTAACCAATCAGAGCTGTCCTAAGGCTCCAAGTCCCAGAAGCACCCTTAGTGATTCACTTATACCCACAGCTGAACTGTTAAGGATATGTCTGTGGCTGCGCTCCGTCTCTCCCCTCCGGTCTCTGTGTTAATTCACATCCTGCATTTCCTACCCAAGGCTTATACTCGAGTCAATGAGTTTTTCTGGTTTCCCAGTTAATAATTAGGTACCTCGGGTTATACTCGGGTCAGCTAATAGTCGAGTCTATACGGTATGTCAGTTCCTACATGCCTCACATCAAGCTGAATGGGATTCTAACAGTCTAAATTATTTTTCATTAGCCATAGCCCTTATATGCAAGTTAACTACTGTACTGGAGTAGGCAAATGAATTCAGATTTCCTCTAAGTTTGCAAGAAGTTGTGTTAAACATGAGAGATGTTTGGTACCCTATGAATGACTTTAGAGGATTTTGCAAACAAATTTATCAAGAAAACGATCTGTAACCTTACCCTTTCTCGAGAGTTGCAGCTATTAACTCTGCCTGAGTCACAATATCATAGTCATCACATAGAAAATCAAACTCCCAATACAGAAGTATTGTTTTCCTCTTTTTATGAAATCAAAATTTAATGCATTTTCTCCATTTCTCATACTATGAGGAAAAAGAAATGGACTAAAACAGTGATCGCGTCTTACTAAAATATGCTCCAAATTTTCATAAATTCTCCAAAAATATTATTTCCCTAAAGTTCTGGGAAAAAATAACCTAAATATTTTGTGCACGCCCTGCCTACTGCACCTGCAAAAATAAATTACCAGTATGATCATCTATCAATGTAAAGTGACTCCAAAATGGCAACTGGAACTTTCACGTGCAGCCGATGGAATTTTAAAATGGGCGATCCCCTTGCCAAGCTGGCAGGCTCTTGAAAAATGAAATATACACTAACCATGACAAAACCACTCAGTAAGAAAGACTTGTTCTATATACAAAGTCATAGCAGTTTTATTGCTAATCAGGTAAACCCACGTATGTTCATCACCAAGGAAATGGACCAACAAATTGTAATTGTAGGATATGCCATGGAATACAATTCAACAATAGGAAGAAACTATAACTATGAAGGGTTTCCCCCAAAAAACAGAAAAGTACTCCACTAGGCGGAGCTTTCACAGGACGTCTTTTTCCCGCTAGGAGAACATCCAGCAACTCACGGTGTTAGTGCACCCAGGGACACAGCTGGTCACAGTGAATTTTTTCATAAAAGCAGTTTTGCTCAGACCTCATATTTTGTGATGGCTGATTTAAGAGAATAGTGTGCAGCCTTGAAATTTTGTTTCATGCTTGGGAAAAGTGGTGCAGAAACTGTCCTGATGTTGAACACAGTTTACGACAGCACTACAGGGGAAAAAAATCAAGTGTACAAATGGTTTCCTTGTTTCCAAAATGGTGAAATGTTGATGACAAACCTCGTTATGAATGTCTATCAACGTTGAGACCGGTTGAAAATACTGGACAAAGTCTGTGCAACTTGAGCTGGAAGATCAGCGACAGACCACTGAAGGGATGGGAAGTGATCTGGACTATCTTGGAGCTTGGTTCAGGGAATTTTAACGCAAGATTTGAGAACGAACAGGGTCACTGCGAAATGTTTCCCTTGGTTGTGACTGACCAGGAATAAGAGCACCGACTGGAAACGTGTCTTGTTTTGAAAGAACAGCTCCAATGTGACTACTGGTGAGGAGACATGGTGCTATTCGTCTTTTTTTGTTGTTAAATTTAAATCATTTTATTGGAGGCTCGTACAGCTATCACAATCCATATATCCATCATGTCAAGCATATTTGTACATGTGTTGCAGTATCATTTTCAAAACATTTTCTCTTTGAGACATGTTATCAGCTCATTCCTGCCCCCACCCCCTCATGAACCCTTGATAATTTATAGATTATGTCTTCATGTCTTACACTGACTGCTGTCTCCCTTCACCCACTTTTCTACTGTCCATCCCCCTAGGAGGGGTTTATAGATAGATCATTGTGATAGGCTAGCCCATTTCCCTCTCCCAACCCCCTCTGCCACCTGGTATCACTAATCTCATTATTGGCCATGAGGGGTTTATCTGTCCTGGATTCCGTGTTTTCAGCTCTTATCTGTCTGTACCCGTGGACATGCTCTACCTAACTGGATTTGTAAGGTAGAATTGGGATCATGATAGAGGGGAAAGAAAGCATTAAAGAACTAGAGGAAATTTGTATGTTTCATCAGTGTTATACTGCACCCTGACTGACTCTTCTCCTCCTTGTGACCATTCTGTAAAGGGGTGTCCAATTGTCTACAGAAGGGCTTTGGGTCTTCACTCTGCACTTCCCCTCATTCACAATGATATGAGTTTTTGTTCTGGGTCTGACACCTGATACCTGATCCCATGGACACCTCATGATCACACATGCTGGTGTCCCTTTTCCATGTAGGTCTTACTGCTTCTGAGCTAGATGGCCGCTTGTTTATCTTCAAGCCTTTAAGATCCCAGATGCTGTATCTTTTGATAACCTGGTATTCTTTGCCACATTTGCTTATGCACCCATCTTCAGCAATCATGCCGGGAAGGTGAGCATCATGGAATGCCAAGTTATAAGAACAAAGTGTTCTTGCGCTGAGAAAGTACTTGAGTAGAAGCCCAATGTCTGTTTGCTACCTTAATACTTAGCATTTAAATATGTGTACACAGATCTATTTCCCTATAGTTAGATATATTTACATATGTACATGTCTGTTTTTAGGTCTATATAAATAACCTTTGCCTTCTAGTTCTTTCCTCTATTTCCTTTTCCTTTCCTCTTGTCCCACTATCATATTCAGCCTTCATTCAGGTTTCAGTAATTCTCTCCACTAAATTACATGGTGCTATTCTTACTACCCAGAAAGCAAACATCAATCAAGCCAGTGAAAGATGCCATCATCACCTCACCTCCCCCCAAAAAAACTCATTAAGTGAAATCAAAGATCAAGAAGATGCACATTTTTGTTTTTTTGATGTGAGGGGGATAGTGCATTTGGAGTTCGTTCCACCAGATCAGACTGTTAATTGAGCTTTCTATTTAGAGATTCTAAAATGATTGGATAACAGTGTGCACCAAAAATGCCTGATTTTTGGCGACAGGGATCTGGTTTTGCCACAATACCTCTGCTCAGGCAGCTATCTCAGTGTGCCAATTTTTGGCAAATACAGCATGCCTCTCTTGCCCCACACACCTGACTCACCTGACCTCGCTGTGTAAGTGAATGAAGAAGGGCATGAAATGACAAGAAGATGCACATTTTTGTTTTTTTGATGTGAGGGGGATAGTGCATTTGGAGTTCGTTCCACCAGATCAGACTGTTAATTGAGCTTTCTATTTAGAGATTCTAAAATGATTGGATAACAGTGTGCACCAAAAATGCCTGATTTTTGGCGACAGGGATCTGGTTTTGCCACAATACCTCTGCTCAGGCAGCTATCTCAGTGTGCCAATTTTTGGCAAATACAGCATGCCTCTCTTGCCCCACACACCTGACTCACCTGACCTCGCTGTGTAAGTGAATGAAGAAGGGCATGAAATGACAATAATTTGATGATGCAGAAAAGGTGAAGAAAGAAATGAAGGAGGTGCTGTCAGCTATCCAAACAGATGAGTTTGAAACATGTTTCCAAGAATGGAATAGCAGGTAGGACAATTTTTAAAATTAAAAAAATACTTTTATTGGGGCTCTTACGTCTCTTATCACAAGCCATACATTCATCCATTGTCAAGTATATTTGCATATATGCTGCCATCATTTTCAAAGCATTCCCTTCCCACTTTAGCCGGATATCAGCTACCCATTTCTTCCCCCTCCCTCACAAACCTTTGATAAGTTATAGATTATTACTTTCATATCTTACGTCCTCTGCTGCCCCTCAACCACTTTTGTTGTTTGTCCCCCTGGGAGGGGGTTTTGGGTTGATCCTTGTAAACGATTCCCCCTTTCTCCCCCTGCCCTCTCCTAATCCTCCTGGTCTCTCTACACTTCTTGTTGGCCCTGAGGGGGTTATCTATCCTGGATTCCCTGTGCTGCGGGCTCTTATCTAACAGCGTGCAAACTCTGCTCTAATCCGATGTGTAAGGCAGAATTGAGGTCATGATAGTGGGGGGGAGGGGGAAGAAGCACCAAAGAACTACAGGAAAGTGGTGTGTTTCATCGGTGCTATACTGCACCCTGACTGGCTCATCTCTTCCCTCTCACACCTCTTTTAGGGGATGCCCAATTGTCTACAGATAGACATGGGTCTCTACTCCATGCCCCCCCCCATTTGCACTGGGTATGATTTTGTTCTTGGTCTTAGATGCCTGATCCCATTGACACCTCATGATCACACTGGCTGATGTGCTTCTTCCATGTTGACAAATGTTTTTTAAGTGTAATGGAGAGTACTTTGAAGGTGATGAGGTTGTTTTGTAAAAAATATATAAATACATAGCTTTAAAAAAATAATCCCTTATCTGGGGGAGATACCCCCATGTACATAAAATAGCATGGAAGAATCACAAATTAGACACCACGGGGGAAGAGAGATAGCGGTCGGTGTAAGATATGAAAATAATACTAATTTATCAATGAGGGAGGGAGCTGATACCAAGACTCAATAGAAAGTAAATGTTTAGAAAATGATGATGGTAGCATATGTACAAATATGCTTGATACACGTGATATAATACACTGATCTTTTAATTTAAAATTATGCTAAATAAAATAAGCTAGACCAAAAGTTACACATTGTATGGCTCCGTATATTAAAAAGATTTGAGAGACGGCAAACTAAAAATAACACATCAGTGGTTGCAGAGGGAGAACGAAATGAGGGAAGATGAATTTCAAAGTTACAAGAAACAATTGAGGCGGGCATTATTTTTATTATGGTGATGTTTTCATAGGTATATTTAAATTTTTAAAACGCAAGCTGTAAACTTCAAATATGTGCAGTTTACTTTTGTATCAGCTGAACCGCAACAAAGCTAGTAAAAGACCTTGAATCTGTGGTTTGATACAACAGCCTCTGAAAAGATCTAGTAAACGCTCCAACCTGATCACTTAACCCACATTTACTAAATATTAAGATGACAATGGGAAAATAAGAAATCGTTAAGACACTAGTATCACAATGACAGACCAAGAAGCTCCACATCCCCCTACTCGCACAGAGAAAGTTGAGGAGGAGATCGTAAGCATAGATAAGATACACACTTTGCTGGAGGAGCAAAGTAGGTCACACGCAAACACCCTCCAGAATTGAGATGAGGGGAATGCTTCTAATTCTAATGCTTCTAATTTTTCTATGGCACTTTCAAAGGGCAGGGGTTGCAGCTCTGCAGATGGACAGTAACTTTCTAATTATTAACTCAATTTGTCCTTGAGGCTCATGGATCGCTTCTTTCGCTTTAATCTGGGCTACCACTTTGGGCCTGCATGTCTCAGAATTACCTTCAAGTGCAGTCCAGTGCCAGAATGTTACTGGGCAGGGCTTCAAAGTGAAGGTGTTGACCAAGCCAGTTCCCACAAAGTCCTTTGTTCCTCACTTGTATGACAGGGATCTTTGTGCCTCCCTTTAACACACAGGGCAGAAGTCCCTAATCTGTCTCTTTCAAGCTTATGATATTGAAATTAGATGGGTATGAACGTAAACCAAGTTGTTAATTTGGGATGCTACAAGTAACACACTAAGAAAATGTCTTTAAATACTTACCATAGAAATATTAACTAAAATTACAAAATGGGGGAAAATTCAAGGGAATAAAGAAGGCTCCAGACACAAAGAAAATAAATCGTAAAATGGAAGAAATAAGTCTTTAAGGGTTATTACTTTCCGTGTGAATTATTTGAACTTTCCAATCAAAAGTTACAGATTGGTAGAATGGGTAAGATGACACAATTCAATTTTATGTTGGCTATAAGACATCCATTTAAAATCAATTGACACTAAAAAAAAAAATGTTTTTAAATCAATTGACACACAGATGGAAAGCAAAGGGTGGGTGGGGAAAGCACAATTACACATGAACAAAAACCAAAATTGAGTTGGGTGGCTTTATTAATATCAGATGAAACAGACTTGATGTCAAAAACTGTTATAATAGACAACAATGGGCAATATATAACAATAAAACTCTCAATTCATCAAGAGATAATCATTAAAATATATATGAACTCAACAACAGAGCATATATTAAACACTGACAGAAGTGAAGGGGAAAATAAATAATTCTACAATAATAATTGAAAATTTCAATTATGTATTTTCTCTAAATAAAACTAAATTAATACTAAAAGGAAAACTGGTTCAAAGAAAAAAACTCCTAAAGAAAAACAGAAAATGCTTAAGAGATTTATGAACATGAAAGCACAACATGTTATAACCTATAGCACACCTCAAAGGCAGTTTCAGAGGGAATTCTATGCATACATTATCAGAGGAGAGCACCAATCAGTACCCAGAAAAACTAAAATATGAAAAGCAAATGAGGCCCAAAACAACCAAAAGGAAGGAGCAGGCACAAGGTAAAGAGAAAAGAAGAACCATAAAGAGAATCGATGAACCCTGAAGTTGTCTGTTTTTAAATGATTGAGAAAAACTGACATTAAGAAAAAAGGAAACAAATTAATAGTAACCACAGTCAGAAATGTGTGAACAGGTAATATTAGCAGAAACTAAAAATAATTATAAAACAATGTTATTTTGTGTTAACAAACCCAAGGACAAGGGAACAACAAGTGATCCAAATCGGTGATGAGGAGGGTGTAGGAGGCCTGGTAGGAGGTGATCAAGGGTAATTTAACCAAGAGGTATTACTGAAACCCAAGTAAATGCCAAATGATGGTGGGACAAGAGGAAAGTCAAAGGAAATAGAGGAAAGAGCTAGGAGGTAAAGGGCATTTATAGAGGTCTGCATAAAGGCATGTACAAATGTAAATATATTTATATATGAGGATGTCAAAATAGATCTATGTGCAAGTATTTATAGGTTTAGTATTAAGATAGCAGATGGACATTGGGTCTCCACTCAAGTACTCCCTCAACGCAAGAATACTTTCTTCTATTAAATTGGCATTCTATGATGCTCACCTTCCCAACACAACCGCTGAAGACAAAGTGGGTGAACAACTAAATGTGGTGAAGAAAGCTGATGGTGTCCGGCTATCAAAAGAGATAGCATCTGGGGTCTTAAAGGCTTGAAGGTAAACAAGCGACCATTTGGGACAGAAGCAATAAAGCCCATGTGGAAGAAGCGCACCAGCCTGTGTGGCCAAAGGGTGCTGAAGTGATCAGTTATCAGGCATCAAAGAACAAAAAATTGTATCATTTTGCACTGACCTCCCTGATATAATCGCTGAAGACAAATGGATGCATAAGCAAATGTGGTGAAGAAAGCTGATGGTGCCCAGCTATCAAAAGATAAAGCGTCTGGGGTCTTAAAGGCTTGAAGGTAAACAAGCGGCCATCTAGCTCAGAAGCAACAAAGCCCACATGGAAGAAGCACACCAGCCTGTGTGATCACAAGGTGTCAAGGGATCAGGTATCAGGCATCATCAGAACAAAAATCTTACCATAGTGAATGAGCGGGGGAGTGTGGAGTGGAGACCCAAAGACCACTGGACATCCCCTTACAGAAGGGTCTTGGGAAGACAAGACAGGGTGCAACATAGCAACGATCAAAAATACAACTTTCCTCTAGTTCCTAAATGCTTCCTTCCCCCCCCCCCCCACTGTCATGATCGAATCCTACCTTGCAAGGCTGACTAGACCAGAGGAGGTACACTGGTACAGATGAGAACTGGAAAACAGGGAAGCCAAGGCAGATGATCCCCTTGGGACCAGTGGAGTGAGTGGCGATACTGGGAGGGCATAGGGAGGATGGGTTGGAAAGGGGGTACCTACTTCAAGGACCTGCATTTGACCTCCTCCCTGGGGGACATACTACAGAAAAATGGGGGAAGGGAGACATGCGACAGAACCAGATATGACCGAAGAACAATTTATAAATTATCAGGGATTCATGATAGAGGGGGCAGTGGGGAGGGAGGGGAAAAAAATGAGGCCCTGATGCCAGGGGCTTGGGTGGAGAGCAAAAGTTTTGAGAATGAGGAGGGCAACGAATGTACAAATGTGCTTTACACATTTGATGTATGTATGGATCGAGATGGATGGTGTATGAATCCTTAATAAAATGATTTAAAAATAACAAAAGAAAATCTGGCTTGTTGGTTAAGTATCTCAGGTGCTATATAATTAGCCCAATCCATTAGAATGACTAAATGTGTCACAAAGTAACAAAAGGAAAGTCTGTAAAATTACTTTGAAAACTTCAGGGATTAGCTAAATTATCTCATATGCAATGAGATAATAAGTAAACATTAAAGTCCAAAAACATTTTTTTCCTAATGGCAGCTGTGGTAGATCACAAGCACTCTTGTGCTCAAGCATCTCAGCAAGGCCTGGTTCCAGCCCAAGAATCATATGACCTTGGGAGGGACACAAAAAAAATTACCATTCTAGCACAAGCTACATCACTACACACACGTGCGCGCGCGCGCGCACACACACACACACACACATATTTCATAGAGTTCACGCAAACAGTTTGAAATACTGGATAAGAACCTAACGAGTTTATATTAATGGGGAAGGAACAACTCAGAAAAGGTGAGAATGGCTGAGCAATTGCAAGAATGTAATCAATCAGTCACTGAACTGTATATGACGCAACAGTTGAATTAGTGGGTCTTTGGCTGTGCATATTCTCCACAACAAAATTTTCAAAACAGTAACAACAAAGATCCTGCACATGCCTAGCAGCAATGTGTGCCTATGTGAAGGCAAGCATCTTAGCTTCCCCCACTAATGTCCACTCCCTGAGTTTCATGCATTCTGAAACCTAATCAAACCAATCCAGTTTAAAACTGGAAACTTAGTCCTCAAACATTACTGGCAGGAATGTAAAATGGCACAGACACTTTGTAAAGTCAATTGCCAGTTTCTTTAAAGGTTAAATGTAAACTTACGATACAACTCAGCAACTCTATTCCTAGGTTGAGAACTGTTACATTGACCATCATACACAGATAGATCCCTGTCTGTGTTTCTAGACAGCTATTCTTCCTCAAGCCAAGAACAGTATCCAGAACTGAAAAGCATTTGTTAGCAGATTGAGAGGACTCACTGAGTCAACCATAATGTAAGAAATAACCTCCCACACACACACCAACACATAGCATCTAAGAAAACCAGGGCCAAAGAGAAAATTCATAGTTCTAATTCCTTGTTTACTGAGGCAGTAAATAGTCCCAGACTGCCTAACAAAAATTAAATATTTAGATTTGATAGAATATTTTAGGAAGCACGTGACTATCATGTAACTAAAGGATGATAAAGATATTTTCCTGGTACGACCAAGTATACTTGAATAAAATGTAGGTGAAATGTATAGCTCCCAAAATAGATATGAGTTCTGACAAAATGTGAAGGTTATCAGACCCGAGGTAGTTTTGTATGAAGCACTAACAAAATACAGAGCATGAGGGAAAAACTAGGATGCTGTGTCAGTGAGTTGTTCTGTTCCAACAAGACAAGGACTGCTTGGAGTTTGCACAGAGAAGGAATACAGTAGATTCTAAAACTGAAAAAAAAAACCACTTACTAGATTTTAAATCTTAAGCACAAATTTTCATGTCAATGAAAAATTCCTGATTTAAAAGAAAAATTCCTATGTGGGATAAAAGGGAGTTCATAACATACATGAATAAAAGCCCTACGGGACCCTCAACAGGAACACAAAAAAAGACAAAATAATAATAATCAAATTGAGAACTGTTGGGTGGGCCATCCCAGATCTACCCCCTGCCTGTGTTTTTAGACAGCTATTTCTCCCCAACTCAAGAAAACCACTCAGAACTGAAATGCATTCTCAAATGAGAGGACTCAAACATGTCAGAAAAGACCGCCACCAAAGTATATCATTCAAGAAAGCCAGGGTCAAATAAAATACATACATACATACATACATATATACATATATATATATACATATATATATATTAAACCCCAAGGACAAAAACAGGCCACTTACAAAGGACCAAGAACTAACCAAAATGTCCCCTCGCTGCTCAACAACACTGGCAACCAAAAACTGAGTAATGTCTTTTAAAAATTCTGAAAGAAAATTATACTAGTCAAAGTACTATGGGAGTGAAAGGGTACAATAGAGATAGTTTCAAAGGTATTAGGTATCAAATCAGTACTTGCCACCCACCCATTCTCTGAAAGCTACTGGCAGGTACTTGCTACGAATGAAAAAAGTAAAACAAAGAAATAGGAAAGCATGATTCAGCAAAAATGAGATCCAACAGAGGAAAGAACAAACGATTTCCCCAGCCACTGAGCTCACGCAGGTTAAGGATGAGGATGATGCAGGGGCAAGATTGCCAAGGCGGGAAAATGGAACTGATGTACTGACCAGAATTAGGAAATATGTGCTCGCTTCGGCAGCACATACACTAAAATCAGAATTAGGAAATAGATTTAACAGGAACAATTTTTTTTTAATCCAGGAGAAACAAAAAATAGATACAAAAAAAGGAAATGTCTCAAAAACTATGTAGCTCATCTGTATTATATAGCTATAAAATATAAACATGAATAAGAGTAATTTTTAAATTATCAAGGGTTCACAAGGGTGGGTGGGGGAAAGGGGCAAAAAGAGGAGCTGATACCAAGGGCTCAAATAGAAGAAAATGTTTTGGAAATGATGATGGCAACATGTACAAATGTGCTTGATAAATTGATGTTATAAGAGCTGTAAGAGCCCCCAATAAAATGATTTAATAAAAATTTTAAAAATACACAAAATATATATAAACATGAAGCACTAATTTATTATAAACATCTCAACGTGACTATCAACAGGGTGAAAGAATGGAAAGGGGGGAAAGTAAGGGGGGAGATCGTCTAAGGGAGAAATTCTGGTAAGGCACAAAGTTGGAAGTCAATAGATGGCATTTAAAACTAAAGCATTAAACAATATAGGTAAATCCATACAGACGGTAACTAGATTAATAGTTCCTTTGGGTTATGGTGGAGGAGATTGGTGGGTAATGGAGAGCTAATAACAGCGAGCACAAGAATGTCAAAAATGTTCTAAAGTTGATCCTGGTGATGATTATACAACTCTTTTTAATATATTTAAACCACTGACTTGCAAGGTATATGAACTATATACCAATAAAACTGTTTAAAAACAAAGAATAACCACAAGGAAAGTTGAAAACAAGCACAAAAAGGCATGTCCTTTGGAGTTGTAGCAATAAATGCCATGAGGAAAGAGAAGAGTTGAAAAGTTGGATTTCTCTAAAAAACAGGAATAAGGTATCTATCATTTTTAATATTTTAAATCCTTTAATACAGTCTAATTTGACTATGCTCATGTACTACTTGGTAAGAATATGATAAAGGGACTATGTTACCAACAAAATGTTAAGCTAATCATAAATTGTGAATGAGGCTTGCCTTTCTATGATTTCTTCATTAGAAGAGCCATTTTCATGAATTTAAAAAATATATAGAAATCACGCTCAGGCAAAGGGAAGAATCAAGTCGGTATTATCTTAAGCTGACGATGACTTCATTACTTGCTCCACCTCCATCCAAATGTTCCACATCTCTAGCTGAGACTGCCATCATGCCAGCTAGCACAAAGACCAGGCGTTAGCAAACTACAACCCACAGACCAAATATGCCCTGCTGCCTGTTTCGGGTGGCTATTAGCTAAAAGTGGATTTTACATTTGTAAAGGCTGAAAATGACATTGAAAGAATATTTTATGACACATGAAAATTCTATGAAATTCAAATGTGCCCACTGATAAAAATGTCAGTGCACAGTTATTTGTTTAGGTATTGTCTGTGGCTGAGTTACTAATGCAGTGGCGGAACTAAACAGCTGGAACAGAGCTCATGTAACCTATGGTCTAGAAATTCCATAATATTTACTATTTGGCCCTTTGTGAAAAATAAGTTTGCAATTCCTGCTGTAAGCCCAGTGCTAGAGGTGAGCAAATCCCCAGAGCCATGGCATTTGAGTATCAGAAACAGGGCAAGAATAGAAGCAGATTCTGTGCACCCAGTGAGCCGCGTCAATCTAAAACTACTGCAGCTAAACTTTCAGTAGTTTAAGGGAAAAAGTCTATGCCATGTAAGCTGCTCTCTTGGTTTTTCTTTTGTTAATTTTTACTTTATATCGCTAGTTTGTCTTCATAAGTTTCTTAGTAAGGTACAATTCATAGGAGACTAGGGCTCCCTACTAGGGCTTCCTCAGGTGGAAACCTGGGGAAACTCCAGCAGTTAAGGGGCTCCCCACTACACACACAGTACATTTGGTGTAATACTAATAAGGGTTTCTTTGTCACCTAAAGGGCTCCTCTATTCTAAGAATTGAGTGTCAAAGTACTGACTTTTATAGCCATGGCTGGCTTTTCTTAAATAGAATGACAAACCAGTCACATAACATCTACATCGCTTAGAACAGTATTTGAGGAACACCATGCTAACTTACTCTATATGGCAGTTACAAAATCTGTCAATTTGAGCAAAGGGGAGGAGGCTAGCCTGTCAATCAGGTCACAGCCAATCATGTCTCTGTGTGGGCATGGCTTTTTCCTGAGCATTCTGGGAGTCCCTGTCCTCCTCCCCGAAGGTGGAAAACTCTCTCTTCTTGACAGTCTGTTGACAAGCCACATGGAGCTATGCGGAGGAAACCACAAGCCTGAAGCAAAAGGAGCCATGTGGAGACCCATACCAAGCACTGAGATGCTTCCACTGCCACTGGATCCACAGGACTTTCCACCCATGGGTCTGTGATCTTGTGACACACAGCATCACTGCATGTGTTTCATGAGTCTGAAGAGGAAGTTATAGACTTATCAGGTGCTATGAAATGCATATGCACTAAGAGTCAACATTTTCGTCCATTCGGGAAGTTGACAGAAACCCAAAATGAGGTTTGTCATCAATCAACATTTCACCCTGTTTTTGAAATGAGAAAACCACTCATACACTTGAGTTTCTCCCATAGCGCTGTCCTGGTAAGCTATGTCCAACATCACAGCAGTTTCTGCAACATTTCCCAAGCAGGAAATAAATTTTCTCAGCTGCATATGCTGTTCTCTTAAATCAGTCATCACCAAAGAGGAGGCTCAAGTGAAACTGCTTTTAAGAAAAAATCTGGGGGGAGCGGGGAGGGAGGGGGAAAAAGAGGACCTGATGCAAAGGGCTTAAGTAGAGAGCAAATGCTTTGAAAATGATTAAGGCAAAGAATGTACAGATGTGCTTTATATAACTGATGTATGTATATGTATGGATTGTGATAAGAGTTGTATGAGCCCCTAATAAAATGTTTTAAAAAAAAGAAAAAGAAAAAATTCACTGTGACCAGAACCTTCCCAGGCACTGCCACTGGGTGCACTAAATTAGAGCAATTTGCTCAATGCTCATCTAGAGGGAAAAATTCGTGTTACAGAAGCTCCGCCCAGCTGAACTTTTTTTTTCTGTTTTGCTGTTTTTTTCCCCTTTCATACAGCAAAGCAGTATGTTTCTCAAATTAGACCCAGTGCTGTAGGAAAACATGTAGAGCCTACCCTGCAAATAACGGACAAGAACTTCAAAGTAGAGGCTGAAAAATGGGTCACTGCTATATAAGCAAGCAAGGGCCCTGCAGTCCTAGTAGGTGTACTACTCCTGAGGTTGAACTGCAACAGGAAGAAGTAGCAGAAAATGGAGCGACAATTAAAATTAAGCTTACTGCATAGAGTAAAATCTAAACTAAATCTCCTTACTTTCCATATGTGTAGGTCACCAAAATTCTAAGCTAAAAGTAGGATGACTATAGTAAATATAGTTTATTATAGACACTATAGAAAAAATTGGAGAAAAGGGATAAAGACTGGATCACTAGCTCTCTTCCTTAGTCATATATAAACTTCAAAAACAGAGCCAGAACTGAGAAAATGGCATAGGCAACTCCTAAAATGTAATCAGTGAGGCAGGGAATATGACTTTTAAGACAGGTATCAAAACCTAAGACACTTAGGTAATAGAAATCATTCTCTAGAATAGCAACCGAAAAAATCCCTTCCCACAGAGTCAGTTCTGACTCAGAAAGATACTACAGGACAGAGTAGAGCTGCCCTTTCGAGTTTCTGTGGCTGTAACCTTAATAGAAGAAGACTAGCATGTCTTTCTCCCATGAAGGGGCTGATGGGTTCGAATCACCGACCTTCGGGTTTAACAGCCCAATGTGAAATCCACTCTTTTAGGATGGAATAACATCTGACAAAAACAGCCAAACTTGTCCCGTCATTGAACAATTAGGATTACTTTTTCTACAGTAATTCCTACTTTCTATAGATCTCAAATGCCCGATACAAATAAAAAGACAAAAATGCTAAAGAAATTCTCTTTTACAGCAAGTGGAATAACACTTTGCCACCCATCAGAGAAGGAGCTCCGGTGGTGGTATGGCATAAGCATTGGGCTTCTAACAAAGTCAGCAGTTCATTCCACTGGAGAATGAAGAGGCTGTTTACTGCTATAAAGATTTACAGTCTCAGAAGCCCTATGAATAAGAATCAATTCAATGAGAATAAATCTGGTTTTGCTTTTGATCACCTATACCCTTTTACATCTGCTATACTTACAGAACTAGAAAGATAAAATGTGTAACAAAATCCCTGTAATAAGTATTATTAAAATCCAGTTCCAAAGAACTATGTATCTCCAAATTTCAATATTTCATAATTTTATTAAAATGCTCATATTTGCTTATTTTCTGCCCTCTATAAAATGACTGAGACATACTAAAAAAACTAGAGAATAAAACACGAGAGCAAAAATACAAACATAGATAACAGTGACAAGAAGATCTGTGATAAATTACATCATTGGTATTGCTGATAAAATCTTATACAAGCTACAAACTTCTCACATTTCTTAATTTTAAAGACATTAAATGCACTTATTTTGTCTTTAAGGATATTCTCCAATAGTATAAAGCAACTTAATAACAGCACACATATATGTCTTACCTATTAAAGATTTAATATTTTCTAAGATTAAATCACTAGTAATATTTCCAGATAGATCTTGTCCCAATTCAGCAATCAGCTTGGCATAACCTTCATTCTCTTCTCTGAGCAAATTGAATTTTTGCTGCTTATAACTGAAATTAGATAAGCATTAAAGCGGATAAAATTAATTTCAATTAACAGTCTTGGATAATAGTCATATAGTCTAGTCATTGAATTTTCTTATCTAACTTACAGCAATCACAAGAATAGGTATTGAAAGTTTACTTCCTTGTGGTTCATAGAAATACCTCGAAATTACATGAGAAAATTAGTAAACACAGTAAGAGAAGTTACAATACCAAGGAATAATACCACACCACTTATTTCTATCACTGACAAAGAAGATATTCAAGAGTATAGGTTTAGTTATGTTAACATTTTGTATTATAAATTATTGAATCACTATTTTAATTTCCAATATGGGTAAGATTGATATCCGTTACACAAAGGTAAAGTGTGCAGGTGATGCAATAATCTTAGGCTACAAGATATATTAACAGCGACAAAAGTAAAATCTCTTTCAGCTTGCCTTTAGAAACCGCTAGTATTCAAAATGAGAACCAGAAAAATATTCAACTGATAGATCTGCAACATAAATGTACATATACTTACAAAAGTTTTGTCTTGATTTTAACTGACTTTTGATTGAATTGTTGTGATTGTTTGATAAGCCCCAATGATTCCAATGTCTCTGGATCCAGGCGTTCCTTTAGAACTGTGTCTGAAACTAAATACTGTATTTAAAAAATTAGAAGCCAATTATTCCTCAGCATTCCAATTGTGCATCCACAACCTTAAAATAATGCTCCCAAACAAAACCACAAAAATCATTCTATCTACATGGAGACTTCGAAAAGTTCATGGAAAAATTCCATTATTTTTTACTTCTATTTTTCAATGAACTGTTTGAAGGAGCATATTATCACCAAACTTCAAATTTATAGCAAGACCTGAACTTCATTTTCACAAATATGACTGACTCTCCAAATACTGAAAGGTAAAGCATAGGGTTCTTTTATAAAAATCTCACTAAAATAACTATATGCAAGCAACCCACTTTTATGTAGATAGATATAAGCCATAAATGGAAAGAAATACATCTGAAAACCTGATTAAAACAAACTGTCTTGATTGAATTTTCACATAGGGTAACACAACACAGCCTTTAGTTTCTACTGCAATTCAAACTCTAGCACAGCAGAGAAGGGCATTCTTCTACGACTGAGAAGAATGGCTCTCTAAATACTGATTCTGACAAGTTCTAGAATTTATTATTTTTAACCTACTTCTATTATTTTTCCCTTTGCCTAATAAAGAAATTCTGAAAAAAAATCTGAGCTTAAAAGCTGTCCAAATCTTTCCTGTTCACTTTATAGGTACTTACCTTCTACTTAGTTAACTGCTTACTAAAATACTAACCAAAAGATTATCACCAAGTCATATTCTGTGTATACGCATATATAAGCTGAGTTTTTCAGCATATTTTTATGCAGCATTTGTGGTAAAATTAGGTATCAGCTGATATTTGGGTCAGTTTATACTCGAGTTTATACGGTATGTAAGAAATCGTTTAAGGAATATCATACAGATTCCTATTTCACGGAAATAATTATTATATGTACGTTGGCCAAATAATCCTGCTCAAAACCCAAACCTCACCCTGGCACAAATCGTCAAATGAATGCCAACATCCTCCTCCATTAATACCACTGATTGAGGTGACACTGTTCAATGCAAAGCTTAAGGAAAAGTTTTTTACTTACCAAACATGCTAACACCAACTGTGTAAAATTGTCTCTCTTACTTTTTTCTTCTAGACAATTTGTCTCAATATCTATATGACAGAAAAAGAACAGCGTTTTTTCTCTCTAAACTCTTGTTAGCACTATAAGAAGTCACCTGTTTTCTTTCAAATTAGGTCATTTTTAAAAATGTCTCACTCAAAATGTTTATTTAAAAAGCAATGTCTTTCATATGCTTAGAATGGGTTGCCCTTGGCAATGCTCTCTAAGGGAGCTCCGTCACTTGTGACATATCCATGTCAATTATATAAAAAATAGCTGCATTGGCCCCCAAAGCTTCTAAAAATGGAAATTTCAAGCAAAGTTTAGATGACCACTAGTCAAGAGATGCTGAAGAGTTTCTTTCCTTGGGTAAAAAAGTTAAACTGGGTGACAAGGCTCTTTAATTCTAAAGATCTTCAGACTTAGGAACATCAAACGCTTAGCCTTGACCATCTTGGTTCCAAATGCCATGTTCTAACCAAGTTACTTGGCCACAAAAACGCAAACTCACTGCCACTGAGTTGATTCCAATCCACAGCAACCATATAAGACAGAAATCCCTATGGGATTTATGAGACTGTAAATCAGACGTCCTCAAACTGCGACCCACCGAGGACATTTATCTGGCCCACCAGGTGTTTTTGCCCCATTTGTTTTTTTTTACTTCAAAATAAGATATGTGCAGTGCGCATAGGAATTTGTTCATAGTTTTTTTTAAACTATAGTCCGGCCCTCCAATGGGTCTGAAGGACAGTGAACTGGCCCCCTGTTTAAAAAGTGTGAGGACCCCTGCAATCTTTACAGGAGTGGAAAGCCTCCTCTTTCCCCCATTGAATGGCTGGTGGTTTCAAATTGCTAACCTTGGAGTTAGCAGCCTAACAAGTAATCCACTATGTCACCAGGGCTCCTTGGCCACAATTCAATGGAAAAAAACAGTATGAAGAGATTTTGATATCTAATTTTGCCTTACAATTCTCTTCAGCAAACAAATTTATTCAGGATTTTCTTTTTCTTCCTAAAGAAATGTTAAAAACAAACAAACCAAGATCTCCTTGAGACTCAGTAAATTATTCAGCAAGTTTCCCAAACAATTTTCTGATCTGAAATGTGAAGGAGATCAATCAGCTCTCGATGTCAAGCATCAGAAATTGTAACCAGGATCACAGGGCAGAGCTCCAGATTATTACTCCCAATGATTACACACTATTATCCTACTTAAATCGTCACCTGGTGGTTAAGAGCTCAGGGTATAGGAAAGGTTGTTGGTTGGAACTCACCAGATTGCTCCATGGGAGAAAAGATGAGACAATCTGTTCCTGTAAAATTTATAGCCTCAGAAACCCTATAGGGCAGTTCTACTCTGCCATATAGTGTCTAGGAGTGCAAATCAACTCAATGGCACAAAACTACCACACCTGAAGAGGTCTCAAGGTGGCATAAATGGTTTGTCAACCCAGTAGCAACAGAGAAAAATGACCTGGCGATCTTCTTCTGTAACAATTATAGCCATGAAAATCATGTGGATTCTTAACACATGGGGTCATCTAAGTTGGAATCAACTCGAGGGCAACAGTATGGATTTTGTTTTCTCAATAGGAAAAGTACTCATTGAGGTGACCAGAATTGCCCCACCTCACCCACCCACCCAGAGCCGCCCCTCAACCCAAAAGATGTCCTCCTACTGCTTGGCTTCAGTTGTCTGTCTACTGCTATCACTAAGATGCAACAGAAGATGATTTCTCTTCAAACGGGTCCATGTGTTTCCCTGGCCCTAATCTTCCCTCTTGGACAGTGCCATTTCCCCATATCCTGGCTGCTGTAGCTAGAGCACAGTCAGCTCAAGTGTATTAAGGAAGTTTAGGGATATAAATATATGCAATGTAAAGTGTGGTATAATCTCAATTGCTTAAGGAATTTTATCTGTACTCAATCAATCCCTTCTGTAGATTCCTATTATCACTCTGTGATCTACTCTCTGGTCTCCCCTCAGGCTGCAACATCAAGGATACTTAATCCTCGGGTCAGGGCTAAACTGTGCAATTTACTTAGGCAACATCTATGCATTCTCCAGGGCCCTAAACCCTGAGATCTACCTCCCAGGTCAGGGGGCCTACATACCAGGGTGCATCCACTACTGCTTCAAGTCAAGCCTGCTCTTCTTATAGCAGTCACATGATCAGATTAAGTTACCCATCACTGAATTCAGAAAATGGTTGAGAAGACCTCAGTAAATTTCTTAGCTGCATCAAAATTTGTAAGAGTTTACCATCTCAACCATTAACAGAAAATCTTATTACCCTGTGATTTTCCTATTGTTTTTATTCTTTTTTTATCTAATAGAACTCTTCTAACAGACTCACTCATTAATCCTGTCTTCTCTACTCTGACTCAACAACTAGGAAGTTCTTTCTACTTTCTGCTAAAAAATTTATCTAGAAAACTCTCTGCCATTCCGATTCTAATCATCAGTATCACCAACAACATAACTAGGTCCAGAAGTCCCGCCAGGCCATCAAGTTTTATCCAGTTCCTCTTTCGGAATCATTTAGCTCTAGGGTCTCCTAGGTAGTCTTTTACAAAAATTATCTTAACTTAAAAAGTACAGAACTTATTTTCCTTATAGCTTAAAACATTATGGAAAAGATATGATGTAGCAAATAAGATCTGGGATTTTGCAAACAAGGAGGCCCAGGTTCAGATCCTGGCTTACAGATAATCTTGTACTAAAAACCACTAATTCTCTGAACTTCCTTTTTCTGACCTACCTCATAGAAACTGCTGTGAGGATTAAATTTTTAATTTAATGCTTCTTTTGTACAACCCAAACCTCTTGGGAACTGGTTTCTGAATGGGGAGACCTATGGTTGTGGTTCCAAGGAACATCCCGTTAATTGGCCTAGTACTGCATTTAATGCCTCTGTTCTACCCACTAAGAGCCTCCTGTGCAGGGCCTGGAGGAAGGAGGAATCAAAGGTCAAAGAAGGGCATTGGCTGTGTCACTAATTGCCTCCAAGAACAACTGCCCCCTCTGTTGTGAGACCAGAAGAGCTGGGTGAGGACATTTAGCATTACTTAACCATTTTAATCAAAGATTCTAGAGAAGAATCCAGAGGAAAAAAAAGGAAATGGAGATCAGAATTTCATGGTCTCATGGACTCCAGGCTTCCCGGAACCATGAAGGTTAGATGAACCACTGAAGCAATTGGCCTCAGATCATCTTTAAACTTTTAAGTTCTTTAAAGAGCTATACGAGATCACAATGACACAGCAACTTGGAAGATGAGACAGGAAACTTAGGCGTCAGTGAGTTTCTGTTAATGGAGGCGCTCAACTCAGAAAAGGAAGGTGAGAAAGGGTGCACAACTCGAATGTCATGAAGGTCGTTACCTAGTACCAGTTGAAACTGTTAAATTAGTACATGCTTTGTTGTATATAGGTTCAACAAAATGAATTTTACACAGTTATGAAATTAAATGGTGAACATAATGCCTAGAAGAGAAGCTGCTCCCAAAACAGAACCAACATTATCATTATTATCACCATTATTATATATAGCTCATCTTCTTACTCCTATTGCCCTGCCTTGGTCTGGGGTTACTCTTGGATCATTTTTTTTCTGCCAAGGGTAAGGTTAGATGAGTGAGGAGGCAGGAGTGAGAGAAATTCTCTTTCCAGGTTTTCGTCCTAATCTTGCTTGTAAACATGGACTAAGATAGGCTAAAAGAAAGTATCCAAGAGCAACCAAACAGCATCCTCAGGAATTTATGTTACTAGTAAAAAGCAATGACTTATGAAAATAATTCACCCTAATCCAGTCATTTTACTACAAGCATACACAGATTTGGCAGAGAATATTTCTACATACTTATTTGTAGGTGCTGCAAAAATATCCAGGTATACAATGGAGCATACTGGAGGCAAAGTTATACAAGCTTCTTAGCCACAATCTAACACTTTGAGGGACTGTCACTGGGACGAAAGGCTTGGGATCATCAGAGGACATGTAAGTCAATTGACAATCATACCACAGCCATGAAGGCAAATGTTCTACCTGTATCCTACTTCAGTGAATAGTGATTGGGATCTTAAAAGCTAAGATATAATTATTGGTCTCTTCCCTTCTAGAGCAAAGAAGAGTGAAGAAAACCCAAGATTCAAAGAAGCAGTCGGTCTACAGAGCTAATAGACCACACAAATTACAGGCCCCACTATGGAACACTCTGATCAGGATCACAATAGAAGTTGCTGGACAGAGTGGGAGTACATATGTTGAATACAATGTAACTCAAAGCCACCCCAAAAAGCCCAAATTTCTTGGCCTGATAGAGACTAGTAGAAACTCCCGAGATTATGGCCCTTTGAAACACTTCAAGTCTGGAACTGAACCCATTTCCAGAGACCACATTTCAGAAGAACAATAAACAAGTCTGTGAAGTAAACCAAAACAACTCTGCGGAAGGTGTTCCTCAGAACAATCAACCACAATAGAACAAAAAGGCAGCATTTGCCTGAAAACAAAGTACAGAGGGCAGGAAGGAACAGAAAGGATGGGTGAAGAGAATAGGACGTTCAGGGAGGAAACGCAGTATTGTTACATTGAGGAGGATAAAACTGTCACAAAACGGGTAGAAATTATTGATTGGGAAGAAAATTCGCTCTGTAAACTTCCATCCAAGCCACAATAAAATGTTCACATAAATTATTTCCCTTCTGACCAGTTTTCAAGTGTTTCAGTTTTTAAAGTAGTTGGTTTTTTATAAGCAAAGGGGAAATATACCTGGATTCAGTCCCTAGTGAACCCCTCTGACCCTGGACCAAGGATATTAAGTAGCCTTGCTATTATGTAGAATGCACGCAAAGTCAGATTAAAATCTATCATATGATCTCTTACGATTCATTTAAATTTGTCCTTTTTAATATTTTCCTTTTTTTGATGGAGGCTTTTCTTTGACTTTGTTATTGTTGTTAATTTATGTTTTGTTTTTAATGGTTTTCAATATATGAAATCCAAGAGACAGTAATTGGATTAGTGGTTGCTTGAGGGTATGGCAGAGGAGGTTGGGGGGAAATAGAGAGCTAATAACGATGAGGGCAAGAAACAAGAAAATGCTCACAAACTGACTGTGGTGCTGACTGCACAACTCTTCTGGCTGTCACGGAGCCATTGAGTTGTATGGTGTGTGAATTATATGCCAAAACTGTTGAGAAAGTGTTCAAAGGAATTAAAGAGTTTTCATTTTTTTGCCATCAAAATTCATCAATCTAACAGATAGTGTTCAGTTTTGATAGTGAGAGGGGCACTTTTTTTTAACATGGGAGAGTGCGAACGCAGTCCCCCACTACCACAAATTATGCAGTCGAGTTTCCCACATTTGGGGAAACCGAAGGGGTCAACACACCCGGAATGCAATGGGGGGAGCCTCGTCCTGGGAAAACCACCTTAAAGGAAAGTATGAGAGGGGCACCTTTAATGATTATACCACGGAAAACAGGACAAACTGGGACATATGGTCACCCCATCGACTATCCTTTCCTTTATCAGTCTGCCCACATACAATTTGAATTATTTCGAACATTACTGCTGGTCTAAATTTGAAACACCTTCAAGGATCAAGTTTTTACTGGGATCAAAATCTAGACTCTCAGCAAAATATTTAAGTAATCTATGCAATTTTAAGAAATATGTTTTAAAAAAAGAAATATGTTTAATGAGCTAAGATTTATTTCAGCTCAATAGACACTCAGGTTAAATCTTATTCTAAAGTAAATATTATAATGTCACTATGTTTCTATTAGACTCAACGTTACAGAAAGTACAACACTGATGGGAAAAACTATGCTTACAGTTATTTTAATCCAGACCTAAAAATAAAGAAATTTGCAATATAATTTTTAAAAATCTGTGCTTTTTATTAAGTCTACCTTTTGTTCTAAGTCAAATGATAACTGTGGTTATCTCTTGAATTTCCTAGATTTAAGATTATGACACTTCACTGATAAGCTGCACTGAATATTTTGTTACTCTAATCTCAATAACATAGGCTAACTCAGCACCAAAGAGACAGTCTTCTTTAAGTGAAAGTATTTAATTTAGCTCAGTTTTACATATTTTGTTAAAATCCCAAACCACTTGAATTACAATATGAAGTTAAATAAAGTGACTAGTACTGACCTTCTATTTACAATACTATATTCTCTATGAAGTAAAATATTTATGCATATGTATATTCTTCAATTTGCAGAAAAATCTTAGTTTAAAAGGAAGTGTTAGTTTATCAAATAACTCTTTAACATGTAAAATAAGGCTAATACCTACCTAATATGCAGAATACATCAGCAAGAATGGAGGGCATATCATCACGAATCTCCTAGTTTTAAAAATATTATGAAAAATTCATGGTTAATAGCAGAGTAGTATACCAAGCAAGTATTATGGTTTCAAAATACCACTTTTCAGTAAAACTTAAAATAAACAAAAGCCCAACATCATTCTTAAAATTCTTTGACGGAAGCTTCATACCAGAGAAAAATCGAGCTAGATGTTGAGATAACATGGTTAACTATCTACCAGGAAAAACCTGATGAAAAACATAAACCTAAATTAAGTATCACAAGAAATATTAAAAAGTACAAGTAAATAGTTTTCCAGTAAAGTTTTATATTAGAAACCACTAGATTTTAGAGCACCTCATACCTAAAGCTAGACTGTTAAAAATGGCCTATTTTTCCATCTCAATCCTAAAAAGTTATGCTCATGCCTAAACAATGATCTATGAAAGAAAAAGATCTAAAAAATACAAGTTATAAATGTCCCATAAAAAATATATTTTTTAATTCATTAATGCTTACAGTCATTGAAGATGCTGACCCAGCATTTATTCAAGACTTTCCTCCAGGCTTCCCACCTCCGTCCCCAATTGTAAACTCACTTTCCATTAGGAAGGAACATAGTTCAATTATAGAAATTAGTAGCTTTCAGACACTATGCCAAACGCCAAATTAACCTATTTTCAGAGACTAAAAGAAGTATAATTCTGAAGGAAAAAAACAGCAGCTACAAGATACCATACATGATAAGCTTCTGTGGCTAAAATACAGGACAGTATATAGTACTATGTGGAGCCCTGGAAGTGTAGTGGTTATGCATTGGGCTGCATTCCGCATGGTCGGCAGTTCAAAACCTCGGAGGAAAAAAACTGGGCTCTCTATTCCTGTTAACAGTTACAATCTCAGAAGCTCACAGGGGGCCACAATGAGTCAGCATTGGCTCCATGGGAGAGAGTTTGGTTTGGGGAGTTTATGAGAAAGTCATGACCAAGGTACTTGGCTGCAGAGATACGTATAAACACAGCACCAAGGACTTCAAAAACAATTTTAAAAAGTGAAAGTTTAAGAAGTGAATAGGCAACCATAAAAGTTTATCTGGACTTTACATTTTTGGTAAATGACAAAGAATTAGATTCTATAAATAAGCTGAAACCTATATTGACAACCAATTTACAGAATGAAAGAACCGTAATTGGCGATCAGATTTCAGTTTCAAGCCCCACGCTGCACCTCAATTGTAGTGATTATAAAAGCTGCTCTCCAGTAAGCAGAATTTTTAAAAATATAAATATAGAAAGCCCTGACTACTAATAGATTCAAATGTGCTTTGTTTTGTTTCTTAAAGCACCAAAAAACCAACCTCACTCCCGTGGAATAAATGCTAATTCATAGTGCCTCCTGTGGGTTTCGAACACTGTAATTGTTTATAGTCTTTCTCCCACAGATTTGTGGGTGATTTTGAAAGACCGACCACGCAGATAGCAGCCCAACACGTAACCACTGTAAATTCCATTTAACTGCCGATTTACAATAAACAACCACTGACTTGTGGAGCCCACCATCTAATTCAGATTGTGAAAAACCTAAGTTATTTCTAGGACAAAGAGCAAAAGGATGAAAACTAGCAGAAAATGGATGTTATACGCAGTGAAACGTTAATTCAAAATTATTCAAATCTCAATTTTTTAAATGTATTTAATTTCCAAACATAAGCACAAATAAAAGTTACTTCAATATGCTATCGTGAGCTGATGCCAAGGTTCAAATAGAAAGTAAATGTTTAGAAAATGATGGCAACATATGTACAAATATGCTTGATACAACTGATGTATGGATTGTTATATAAACTTTAAGAGTGCCCAATAAAATGATCTTTAAATATGCTATTGTGGGAGAAAAATGTTCCAGCTAATTTCTTTTTCAGGGTGAAAATGTTTTATTAAGACTACCCTTGATGTCATTACAATGAAGGTTCCCCAGCCCCAGCTTACCTACTATTTTTTTTGCTTTGCTCACAACTTGACAAAAAAGCAAAAATATCTTCATTTCTATCTACTCAAAATGATTTACCAATATTGCCTTAAAGTATTCACTATTGTAATTATTAATAAAGTGAAATGAGAATGATATGCACACTACATCAAGACCAAAAAGATGTGACATTTATATATTTATGTGTATATAAGACAGATACTTACACTAATGTCATTAAGAACATTAGATGCTTGTTCATGTTTTAGATTTCCCTTAATGACGTGATATGATAACTCATAGAGAGCTTGCTGGAAATCTGTTGAGAATAAAAAATAATTGAAAGACAGGCTCTTTATGGAAAAATCTATGTATTCCCCATTTCTCTGAGTTATTATAAACATCAAATGATTAAAAATACATATATTTATACTGTTAATGCTTCCTTCTAACATAGTCCTCTCTCTTATATTCACAAAAACACAACCCTAAATGATAAGAAGTCAACCATGATTCCACTGCTGTCACCCAAAGCATTCCTTTCCGTGGCTACAGGTTTGCATTCACAGTTGTGCATCATTTGGTAGTCTGATTTCCTCCACTTTTAAAAGCATTTTTCTTCATAGAGCCAAATTCTCCATAATTATTTTTAATAACTGCATAGAAGTCCAGCAAGTGGATACAAATTGAATTCACCATTTCTGTTACCAGGAGATTTCACAAATTTCTTTTCCAAAATTACACATTTAGATTTTAGTTAATACACTCTCAGGGCTACAATGATAATGTAACGCAGTGTTTTCTCTATATACTATCAGAGAAATTTTCCGAATTGAAATCTCTTTGTCCATCAACATTCAAACTAAAAAAATACCAATTGGCAGTTCTATAAAACTGATTAACTACAAGTGGCCACAGGTACTATTAATTGTACCTCATCCCCTGGAGAGGAACTTGGAGAAAGGGGTTAATGACCAGATGAACACCTCCTTCCAGCCATCTTGAACTTTAGCACCCCCAAAACTAAAAATGTTACAGGGTTCTTCCCACTAAAGGTGGGAAAACAAGTAGCTCAAAAGTCACTATCATAAAACAAAGTCTATCTATAATTACCTTTTTGAGGGAATAAAAAATCTCTGAGGGTAAAATATTTCAAAATCTACCATGGTTTAACAATTAGTCACTAAAGAGAACAGAATAGAAATCAAAATGTTATCAATCCCCTCTAACCAAGGAAAATAATATTTTGAAAAAGAAAAAAAATTGACAGTGAAATCTACTTGTCTAATATATATCACTTGCTAAAAAGATCGTATTATCTCAATTCCTTATTATATTCTGCATTTCTCACAGCGATGCCTTCATTAAGCTTATAAATTAAAATACATATAAAAACTAAAATGCAAAGGAAGAAGTTCTACTTTTGGGTATAAAAGAATACAAGATTAACTTCACACTTTCTATTAATGAAATACTTTATAATAATACTTATTTAAATTATCCAGATACCTAAGGTTGTATTTTTTTTTGTTGTATTTTAAAAGCAATAAATTTCATAAGGAAAAAAACAGTGGATCAGCATAACCTAAATTCCCATAAGAATATGTCCTCTAGTGCTCATTGGGGCTGAGGGAATTCTAATCTTAAGCACAGAAGGCGATTAAAATAGAGAACAACTAGCCAGGCTCATTTTGCTGACACTAAGGTGATATACAATACAGTCACATTGTAATCCACAAAGTAGCAAAATACAGTCCTGATTTTACAAGTGCGTTAAATGTCCAAGTCTGGGGTTAAGAACTCCTAGAAACAAACACTTAATCTACAGAAATAGGGAAACTGCTGGTCTGAAATGAACTGAGCTTATTTGAGCAAAAAGGTAAAGGACACAAGAAATACTAACCAAACTCAACCTTAAAGTAAAATAAAGAAGATTCGGGAAAAAATGACATTCAGTTCAATTTCCTGCCATGGATTATCAACTGGGCTCTCAGATCAAAGCTCGATTGTTGGCAAAAATCATGTGTAAAGGAAGCAGGTGGGGGGCAAGAGAAGGAGAACAATTCTGCCAATGAAGCCAAATTAATAATAACCTCAGACCCACACAACAGTATGTAAAACGAAAGGAATTGTCCACTGTTCTGCCACTAAATTTTTGGAGATTTCTTTTTCTTACTTGAGCCACGCCACTTAAAGATTTCAATAGCTAACAATATCAAAGTTAACTTGGGAGTTAAGAACATATTGTAAACATGGAAAGGGAAAACAAAGTAACAAACTATCCAAGTCTTTTTACAAGTGAGTATTTTGTTACATGTAACAGTCCTCGGACTTATTCAATTACAGCACTCTCAGAAATCCTTATAAATGATCACACAATTCTGTAAGCTGGATTTGTAAGGAATTTCTCTTTGGGAGCAGGTGGCTGTTAACCTTGAGTCTTACACAAAAGTCAGAACAAACTTTTTTTTGCTAAAAAATGCTTTAGACCCAAATATCCAAATGATCTTTAAAAAGAGTAAAATAACCTCTCATAGGTAAAGCAATATGCAATGTTTAATAAAACAAAAAGAAACTTAGCTACAGAATAAAACTCCTGTAATTAATCTTCTATTCACAAAGGTCTAATTTTAATAATTGTAATAAGTTATAGCTAATGATGTTTGGTTTAAATTAGAGTACTGGTTACAAAAGTCTACTTTCCAGACCAAACAAAGGTATGAGTTCTACGCCCAATGAGAGCCACCTCACATGGAAAAGCTTTACACATGACTGCTCTTGATTTTCAACCTCCCTGTTCTCAATTCGTCTACTTCATTTTAAACTAATGGAAGTTAAGTGTTAAAATTCTTTAAAACTAGAATAAGTGGAAGTTTAGATGCTGTTTAATTATAACATTTTACTTAATAAACTGTATTTGTGATATGCAGTAAACAACTGCCTTGCTTTTAACATTTTCCATGACAACTTCTTTAATAAGATCCCCAGATACCAACTAAACATAACCAGCTTTAGGAAAAACACCGAACCTTGGTTTCTGGAAAATGTTCTAGTGCAAACAAGATCAGGGTAGTTTTCTTTCCGTGCTAGCTTTTCTTTTCCATTTACGATTGATAGCTAAGCTATGCAATTTTTAATACATTCTTACAACTGGTGAAATTCAACTAAATATTCATTGTCAATTATAAAAATCAAGCAATATTAGCTACAAAGCAGGTTAAATAATATCTGTATACAGAGATGTATGGTCTTACTATGACTATAGTTTTAACTCTGACAGTAGTACACACATTTTAAAGCTTTACATATTATGAACCATAGCTTTTCTTTTCGATTCTAACAAATGGGTAACAAGATATCTATTAATTTTCAGTTGAGTTACAAATAATAGCTTACCTCTATAAGTTGAACTATCGTGGCTTTTATTTTCACTGAAAACTCGACATAAATGCAAACTAGAATAAAACAGAAATAACCTATATTAACTGCTGATTGTAACAATAGATGATTCTTATAAAGCAATTATATCAATTAAAGAGTACTTGGAAATGTATCAAATAATTTAAATCCATTCATTTATAATGACACTAAAACAAACCCAAAAGCCTTAATTGGTCAAAAATGAAAGAACCTGGTAAATCAAATTATTACTTTTAAAATGGTAAGTAAATGGGGGGAAACAAGAGAGAAAACCCAAGCATCTGTTGTGCCTTTTGCAGATGAACTATACTGCTAGGTAGCTCTAAGAGTAGATAAGAAATTTCCTTATCTACTGATAAGTATGTCAACTGATAAATAATAATTAGAATGTCACCATCTTAAGATTTCTAATGAATTAAAGAATCAATTAGGCACTGATCATAGCTATCCGTATCACAAGAGACACACTTTATGTGCCTCTTGATTCTAATGAAAGCACACACTACCCACCTATGAAGTTGGTTACTTAAAAAAACAGAATCTAATCTGATAAAGTCATTGAGAGCTTCAATAATTTACAGAAAATATAAAAGACAGATGAACAGTATTAGATGATGGCATGGAGATGCAGGCTGCAAAATCCGGGCTATGGCACTCTACAGGACAAAATTCCCAGCAAGTGAAAACAAAGGATAGTCCAGGGGAGGGATCCCCAGGTTAAAGAGGCCTAAGAGACATATCAGTCAGCATGTATGGATCTTTATTTGGATCTTTGTTTCCAGACCAGAAACTACTTAAAAATCTAATTCACCAGACAACAATTGGAATATTTTATCTTTGAAAGATATACTCAAAGGGTCACAGATGAAATACTAAGTATCTAAAATTTAGTTTTTACAATAATTCATGGAGGGAGGAATACAAAGGATTAAGAAATGGATAGGATTAAAGTTAAAGCCAGATTACCCAAGAGTTGCTAACATTTGAAGCTAGGTGATGATTTCAATGGGAAACTATTCTACTTTTTCATGTTATCGTGATTTTTTTCCCAAAATGAGTAGGTTCACGTAAGGTTTTAATAGTGCATACATAATATCCAAATCAAAAAGTGCAATAGTAGGTAACACATTCCTGTATTCCTTCATGAGATTAATACAGCAAAAAAAGCATGCAGTGAAAAGATAGATGCTTAACTGGAATTACAAAAAAAGAACAGGACAAAAGCAGTATTTGCAGACATAATGGCCAAGTATCTTTTTCCAGAACTGAAGTTAAATCCTTATCTGGGAACCTCTGGGTTAAGCTACAGAAAATGAAAAACAAAACCCTTCAAAAATAAGATAAGATTGGCTTCAGAGATCCTATGACTTCTCAACAAGGACTCTGACTTCCAGAGATGGCTGAAAGATGCATGCAAGATGCTGAAATCAAGAATGCTGATCTAAAAATATACTCAAACAAAATAGCTCCAAGAAAAAGCATAAGAATGAATTCCACCCAGACAAAATTTGAGAGTTCTCCACCAACAAACACCAAAATAAATGCTTACAGAACATCTTCAATAAAGAAGTTCCCTTTGGGAGCCCCTTTGGGAGCCATCGCTGAAGCGGCAAGCAGCCAAAATGAAGTTCAATCCCTTTGTGGTTTTGGACCGGCACAAAAACCGAAGAGGCACTTTGGCTATACCTTGCCATGTTTACAGGAAGATTATGCTTTCCCCTCTTTCCAAGGAACTACGGCAGAAATACGATGTTTGATCCATAAGAATGATAAAGTTCAGGTTGTGCGAGGACACTACAAAGGTCAGCAAATTGGCAACGTGATCCAGGTTTACAGGAAGAAATGGGTCATCTACACAGAACAGGTGCAGCGAGATAAAGGTAACAGCACAACTGTCCTTGAGGGCAATCGCCCCATCAAGGTGGCTCTCGCTAGGCTAAACTGGACAAAGACCACAAAAAGATCCTCGAACACAAAGCCAAATCTCCCCAAGTAGGAAAAGGAAAGAGAAAATATACAAGTTTTTTTAAAGGCTTCTAGTTTGTAGTTCAAAAACCCTTGGTCCCCCCAAAATAAAAAATTTAAAAACCCTTGGTCCCTGAGATTCTTTCAAAGGATCTGCAAGGTCAAAACTAGATTTATACAGAGTAACACTGAGACTTCACTTGCCCTTTTCACTGTAGTGACGTTTGCACACATAGTGCAAAAGCAAAGGAAGGTCAAACTGCTGACAGTCAGCATGTATCAATGCAATAGCACCCAATATCTTATTCTACTCTTCACAACCAGGAACTCAAAAATAAAAGCGAATCTCACTGCAGATGTCACTAAACTGAATCATGGCCATGTACTCTCAGTAAACAAAAGCTACTCTCAAGCAAGAATGCCCTTGACGAAGCAGTAAAAACTACTAAATTCTGAGCCTTATTGAGAACTTTCTTTTAAAGAACAGGTCTTAAAAAAAATTTTTTTAATAAAATAAAATAAAGAACAGGTCTTTTTTCGTGTGTGATGAAAGCAAAGTACACACAAAGTATTCCTATCACACACCAAAATACTATGGTCATCTCCAGGAATAGAATTTGTGCCACTTGCAACTGTGCGCTGGACTAATCATTTTTTCATGGAATACCATTATCACTTGAAAGAACAATTGACAAACAGGTGTCTGACAGAAATCTTCTCAAAATTGAACCAAGTGAGTCTGCCATTTCAAGGAAGCCAATGATAAATTTTAAGCTTTCAAGCAAAAATTAAAATTTTGGAAAATTTATATCTGCTACAATGGGCCTATTTCCCAAGTCATAGATTTTCCTGATTAGTTTGGTGGTATTTTAAAATGTGGTTTTTAATATCCTGTGAAGTATATGCCAAGAGAGTTGGCTCTATATCCATGAGTCCTGTATCATCCAATTATGGACCAAAACTATTAGGGGAAGGAGGCTAAAAGGGAGTATAAAGTGTTATTTATAAAACATTTATATTATATTCTATATTATATAACCTAGAGATGACTTAAAGTATACAGAAGGATGTATATATGTATATACAAATACTAGGTCATTTTATATAATGGACTTGAGCATCTGCAGATTCTAGTATCCATGGGGGACTTGGAACTAATGCCCCACACCCACTCCCACCCGCACCCCACCACCACCACCACACACAGGGGCAACTGTATTTGGAAGAAGCTACAGAAGTCAGTGAGCCAATTTTCCAACTCATCAGTATATGCCATTCCAATATGATGCATGGTTTTGTAAGAAATCCATTCAAAGTGTGAGAGAGACAAATGGAATTTAATTTAACAAGTCTACTGATATGGTTGCAGATCCAACATCACAGCAAACTAAGAACCACTTACTGAAGTCGGTGGGATATCAAAGGCCAATACCCACAATTATCTAAAATGCTATAATTATTCTCCCTTTGCCAACTAGCTTTATCTGTGTGGGACTAAATCTTCAAATATTTCAACCACAACACGAGGGGCCTCAAAAAGTTCGTGGAAAAATTTCATCTTTTACTTTTCCATGAACTTTATGAAGCCCCTTTAAATTGCAAACCCTTAATTCACAGTCTACACAAAGATCAATACCAAGTAGCTAAGACATAAGATTCAAAAGCAAAAGAATGATTTACAGAAGATTTTAAGACAACAGCTTCGTTGCCTTAAAATTGGGAAAGATGGCTTAAACACAAAAGTACTCGCAATAAATCAAAATACTGATTTGACTATATTCAAATAAGTAATTTTGTTCCTTAAAAGTCACTATTACAAGAGTGGAAAGGCAAGTCAAATACCAAAAGATAATTGGATATAGTACAGCAATTAGTTTAGTATAACAAGGGGCTCCCATACAGACAACACAGCTAGCTATTAACTGCCAAGGAATCGGCCCAACTCATGGCAACCCAATGTATAATGGAAGGAATGGCTGCCCAGCCTTGCCAAAGCTATAAAGAGGCCTTACAGTCGAAGAAATTAGAAATCCACATGGCCAATAATATGAAAGATGCTCATGAAAATATGAGTATAACCACAATAACGTATTATAACAGACCTATCAAATTAAGGCCAAAAACCTTTAAATCTGACATTATCACAAGTTTGTCAGGATGTGGAACAAGATGAACTCTCCATACACTTCTGGTGGGAGTAGGTATTGCAATAGTTTGGCAGTATCTAGTGGAGCTGAAGTTAAACAATTTCAAAGTACTGGGAGAGGGCGTTCAAAAAGTTCATCAACATAAGATACAGACAATGGCATAGTTTGTCTCTATGAAAATTAAAGACCTAAAAGTATGTGAAGCGATAGATAGATCCTAAAGACATAATGTTGAACAAAAAAGCAGCCAGATACAATAGAATACATATTCTATTATTTGATAGTTACCCGGGATAATGGTTAGGGAGATGGGGGGAAGCAGGGCATATGGGGGATTCAACGGTACTAGTCTAGCTTGTTGACCTGGATAAGTTACAAGGTTGTGCATTTTACAATCAAAATTCTTTGAGCTCTACATACTTTTCTGTATTTTTTTAAATCAGATTTATCATTTTAATCTACTATAGTCATCTCTCCAAGGCTCTCTGATAACCAGGCTATTTCCATCCCTCAATTATGGATAGAGGGAAACCACTGGAGCTGTATGTCCTGTGGAGATCATACAAATGTATTTTGGGCTTCCATCACCATCCATAGCCTTTTGCATACTAGAATGTCACAATTTGAGCTCTGAGCACTTTTCTGTATTTTTTTGGTTAAATTTCACAATAAAAAAATAATCTTACAAGTTGTACAAGTCCTTAAAGAAAATTAAATGAGACAATGACCAATGGATTTATTTACATACCTTAACTTTTATGCATAGCCATCACGTTTCTATGGTCAAAGAAGCACATCATTTTAAGATGTAATAGAATTTGATAACATATCTCATCTGAGACTGAATATTTTGCCACATTACAATCATCCACAGAGGTTACATATTTACTTTTCAGGTTATCACTGCCCCTGGATTTCACCTGTATCTTTTTATTTTCAATGCTCCACAAGATGTTAAAAGTCAATAAGGGATACTTTCCTCGTCAACAATTCACTTGCAGGTCTCACAACACTATTTCCCAAACCAAGGAAATAAAATGGTCTTGCCAACAGAGAGTTAATACTAAGTTAAACCTAAATCATTTTAAAACCTCATTTTTCAAGTATTGGTTTTTGACCAATTCATTTTTTAAAAAAAAGAAAAATTCTTCAGAGAGCAATTTTCAAATGGTAAAAATAAATTGGTTTAAGTTTGATTCCCATGTGCTTTCACTTACTTCCTTGGAGAACATGGTATGCTTTCCAATGGGTTAAGCATTCATTAGATTTCTAATTCCTCAAAACACATCAGACCTTTCAGTCACATCTAGGATGCAAACTAAAATCAGTTATCCTTTAATAGGCAACATAGAAATATCATCTCCTTCATACTAACATTAAAGAATATAAACACCTGCTTTTTTTAAAATGTTACCTAGCTCCTTTTTGAGAGTAAACATCTCTATCAAGACTGTCCATTTTCAAAATAAAAGTTTGGAAGAGTTCCCGCACTTTGTGGTCCTCCTGACCCGAGGTTCATTTCCCCTTAGAACATAGTAGCAAGAGACTGTCTTTGAGAGAAGAATTTACCAGAACCAAGTAACGACTCCATCTTTGTCTTATGTACCCAGGTTACCCAGCCATTCCTTCTTATGATGAATGTTATTTGCTTCCTCCTCTGTTCCAGTAACTTCCTTTTTCTATTTGTTTTAATAAGTTTAATGCACACATCTTTTGATATAAACCTTCGAACTTAGTGTATCAGTATTTCCAGCCCAACTCAATCTAATGGCACAGCCATTGCTATATAATTTTAAGAAATAATTGAAAGATCTATCTTATCAGTCACAAGGCCACAAACAAATTCATTACTATGCAGACGATAATGTCATCATGAGCTATTCATTTGCATCTCAAAGATTTTTTGAAATTATGTAAGGAATCACTGATGGCTTATTAAGATCAGGCAATTCACTTGCATAACAGATACTTATATCTAGTGTAAAACATTCTCCTTCAGTGGTACGGAACTAAAACCAATCACTAAGAGTTTTCCTCCAATCAATGGATTTATCAGTGTTCTGCTCCCTAATCTACAGATCAAATATTAAAGAAATCATATTTCTGAATGCTACTATTTTCCTTATCAAACCATTTTCGTATCCTAGCCTAAATTACAGAGAAAGAACAAACAAAATTACCACCAACAGGTTGCCACCATTTTAATGTGACTCGAAATATAGCCATATCTTCCTCCTTAGTTCAAAATCAAAGGATTATTTTAGTCCCTTGCTAACCTCCAATTAATAGTTAAGTTTACCATTTTTCCACTTTTAAAACATTTCAGTGGTGTTGTGGGGATGCTGTGCTAGGTGCCTCAGAACAAGGCCAGAATCTCTTTTGTCAAAGAACTGTGAAACTGAAAACTAAATAAAAGGACTGACTGCAGTCTTCCCAAGGCCTTCAGAAGTATTTTGGGAATACTTATCATGGGTCTTTAGCATTCCACCTTACTTGCTCCCATTTTCCAACAAAAAGGAAATACCGCGTAAGCTTCAACTACTTGATTAGGCTTAACATTTTGAAGCTAGCTACACATTTAGAAGGCTGATGTCCATTTGCTTCTTCAAAAACAAATAAAAAGACTAAATTTGGCTAAGCAAAGTGTTTCCTCTATTTTAAGTGTAAGAACATAGGCATAACCAACAAGAATTAGCACCGGGACAAAGCAGCATTATCTTGAGAAAACACGCATTTATGGGAAAAGGGAGAAATTCCTGTATTTAAGAGTGGGAAAAGACACAAACACATCAACAGCACTCTCAATACCTTAGATGTTTAAGCACTATACAATATTTTAAATTTTTGAGCAAAGTAAAAGCCTAGATAATCTCCTGAGATGGCTTCAACATTTTCTGTAGAATGCATTTCTCAGACTAAGACTTATACTTCATTTGTGACTATAGTTCCAAATGAGAAATTAAATGCCAAGATAAGTAAAAGCCAGGTGTCTGAAGACTAAGACATCAACCAAAGGTTTCTAGTGAAGTTTAGGCCACATTTAGCACATTATACCTGCAGTCAGAAAATATATAAAACATACTTAAAAATATATAATATAATAATATACTTCCCTCCAAAAACTTCAGGTCAGGCATTTATTGCATATCTACATATATTTAGATAAGTTCTAAATATATATTTTAATTATTTAGGGTGGGAGGGTGAGGGAGGAAAGGAGTGAAGAGTAGCTGTAACCAAGGGCTCAAGTAGAAAGAAAAGGCTTTGAAAATGATGACAACGTATGTACAAATGTGCTTGATACAATTGTTATAAGAGCTGTTAGAGCTCGCCATAAAATGATTTTAAATAAATAATAATATACTTCCCTTCAAAAACTTGTCAGACATTTATTGCATATCCACATATACTTAGAGAAGTTCTAAAAAGTTTAAAAATTATTTAGGGGGGGGGAGGGAAAAAAGAAGAGCTGTTACCAAGGGCTCAAGTAGAAAGAAAATGCTTTGAAAACTATGATGGTAATATATGGTTAAATGTGCTTGATGCATGGATTGTTATGAGCCCCCAATTAAATAAGGGGGGAAAGAATAGAATAAATGAAGGATGACAAGAGGAGGTATGTCTGACCTCTGCAGCCTTGTTGAAAAAGAAAAATTATGGAATAGATGAAGAAACATTTAGCAGACCGAAACATTTAGCAACTTATCTTTATTTAGAACTACTGATAATTGGGGCCTACCAAAAATATTTCATTGGGATATGTACTTTTCTTCTTTATGCTCTGAGGCATTCTATTTATTATTTTTTATTATTAAAAGATCTTATTGGGGGTTCTTACAACTCTTCTCACAATCCATACATCAATTGTATCAGGCATATTTGTACATATGTTGTCATCATTCTTTTCTAGACATTTACTTTCTATTGAGCCCTTGGTATCAGCTCCTCTTTTTTCCCTCCCTCCCCCTACCCTCGTGACCTCTGGATAGACTATAAATTATTATTATTTTCACATCTCACAGGGACCGGTCTCCCTTCCCCTATGGTTTCTGTTGCTCTTCCCCAGAGGTGTGTGTGGAGGGATATGTAGATTTTTTAGAAGAAAATAGTTCTTCAGCCAAATGGATGATACTCAACAAATATATGTGTTTCAAAGCAGAACTAAGGCATTTGCATGAGGTGAGCATCTTCAGCTTAAAAGCTTGAAACAGAACCTTCCTGTAAGGTTGCCTATGAGAGAGAAGTGTTGAGCTGACTGCTACTGCATCTACCAATACATGCAAGTTCATTTCTTTTTTTTTCTTTTTTTATTATTTAAATCACTTTATTGGGACTTGTACAACTCTTTTTTTTTCTTTTTTTACATTTTATTAGGGACTCATACAACTCTTATCACAATCCATACATATACATACATCAATTGTATAAAGCACATCCATACATTCCCTGCCCCAATCATTCTCAAGGCATTTGCTCTCCACTTAAGCCCTTTGCATCAGGTCCTCTTTTTTTTCCCAACAAGTTCATTTCATTAATCAAGGTTAGCAGAAAAACATACACATGAAGACTCTTAGCTTCAAAATTACTGTGATTAAATCCATATTGTGCGTACGCTGCAAAATTTGAAAGGGTTTGCACTGTGAAACTTCTAAGAGTAGATCTAACAATTACTTTGGGGGAGGTCGACTTTGCATTTTTGCAACCACTGGAAAAAGACCGTGTTAAGAGTTCTGTAATTTATTGATGGGAGTAGCAATACAATGAAGGTAGGCTGAAGGTGAGGGGGGAAAGTGGGAGAAAGGGGAAACCAATCAAAAAACAAATGTGAAGGGAGACAGCAGTTTAAGATATTAAAATACTTTATAATTTATCAAGGGTTCACGAGGGGTGCAAGGAGAAAAAAAGAGTTGATACCAAGGGCTCAAGTAGAAAGAAAATGTTTTGAAATGATGGTGGCAACCTATGTACAAAGGCGTAAGAGCCCCCAATAAAATCATTTTTTAAAAAAACAGCACCTCTGGAGAAACAAGTATGTGATGGTCTATACAGTTGGGCAAAATACGGTTTTAATTCTCTTAAGTACTTATCAAAACTTACTTTTTAAAACCAAGACCTTTCCATGGGCACAGTTAGGAATTTGTGCTCTGTGAATTTCTAAATGCCATCTCGTGTGGTACTTTTAACATAATGCTTTAGGAATTAACTACAACCCCCAGAATACAGACATATGATGGTGACAGACAAGAAATAAACACTATCACCAGCTATATCATAGTTTTATTTTTTTCATAACTAAGCAATTGTTTATTGTATTTAGTATATTAATGTATTATTGTTTTGCTATCTTTCTTTTTCTAATACAACTCTTATCACAATCCATACATACATCAACTGGGTAAAGCACTGTGGTACATTCATTGCCCTCATCATTCTCAAAACATTTGCTCTCCACCTAAGCCCCTGGCATCAGGTCCTCATTTTTGCCCCTCCTTCCCCACTCCCTCCTCCCTCATGAACCCTTGATAATTTACAAATTATTATTTTGTCATATCTTGACCTGTCCAATGTCTCCCTTCACCCACTTTTCTGTTGTCCATCCCCCAGGGAGGAGGTCACATGTAGATCGTTTTAAATGGTCATTTTCCCAAAAATAAATAAAAAACAAAAGGTCATTTTCATTCCAGTTAAAGCATATCTGCTAATGTAGCTCCTTAAAAAGGAAGATCCACTGTAGATACTTTAAATATTGTATCTAAAAGTCAAAACTAAAAATGAACTCATTCACAATTTAATGACATATAACCTTCATTTTTAACATTTCCATTTGCTGTTTTACTCTTCAAAAATGCTGTTTTCAGCCAAAGGAAAGGATTTGGGGGTACAATAGATTTTTTGTAATAGATTTTTTTAATAGTGATCTAATTTATTAAATTTTGGAGTTCTTTATAATTTTATTGAGGCTCATACAACTCTTATCATAATCCATACATACATCAATTGAGTAAAGCACCCTTATACATTCATTACCCTCATCATTCTAAAAATTCGCCTTCCACTTGGGTTCCTGGAATAAGCTCATTTTCCTTTTTTCCCTTCCCCTCCCTCCCAGCTCCCCCCTCCCTCATGAACCCTTAATAATTTATAAATTATTATTTTATCTTATCTTACACTGTCCGGCATCTCCCTTCACCCACTTTCCCATTGCCCATCCCCCAGAGAGGAGGTTACACAAATTCCTGAGATCAGTTCCCCCTTTCTACACCCCCTTCCCTCCCGGTGTCGCCACTCACCATTGGTCCTGAGGGGTTTCATCTGTCCTAGATTCCCTGTGTTTCCAGATCCCAACTGTACCACTGTGCATCCTCTGCTCTAACCAGGTTTGCAAGGTAGAATTGGGATCATGATAATTGGGGGGGGGGGGGAGAGAAGCATTTACGAACTAGAGGAAGGTTTTGAGTTTCATTGTTGCTACACTGAACCCTCAGTGACTCATCTCTTCCCCACTACCCCTCTGCAAGGGATGTCCAGTTGTCTACAGATGGGCATTGGGTCCCCATCACACACTCCCCTCATTCATGATGATATGATTTTTTTTCCCGCCTTTGTTGCTTGAAATCTGGTCCCTTCGGCCTGGGGTGTAAAATTGAAATGAAAATGCTAACCATCTATCTTTAGCAAGATGACAAACACTCATAAATTCAGCTACATGCAACCAACGTTTCAGAGGGAAACCATGAAAACCAAGTACTAGATGGTAAAAAGCCTGACTATAATATTCCATGTTACACAAGTAACACATTGAAACTCTGTAACAGAATGCAATCATATAACTGACTAGATTTGGATTTGCTATCACTTGGATTCATAAGCCCTACAAGAAAAGTCATAACAACAGTTTTTAATAAGCTCTTAAAACTCAGAAACTAATGGCAAGGACCATGGATCATGTAAATATACATAAAGTGAGATCAAAATTCCATTTTGGGGGTATTTCATCCTCCAAATATCAATCTGTTCTTTCCCCAACCGCTGCCAGCAAGACATAACCAGTAAATTGAGTTTCCAACTCCTATTGCTAATTACCACTCAAGTGGAAGGTGGGAGCAAGTACAGTACAACTGTCCAAACCATTACCAGGCAGGAGAAAACTAAACCATCTCTAAAGATGGCAGTCCCCAAAAAGCTGAGGTGCCTTTAAGAGTAAACAAAACCAGGAAGTAATTCGCCAGTCTTTTGGGTTATCCTAGTGTAACATAACTGATGGTGGTTTCGTTTGTAACATCCATCCCGTCTTCCCTGCGCGCAGGGGACTTAACAGCTAATTGCTGGCTACTTGTTCTACGAATTTAGAAAAATGTTCATGGCAGTTAAAAATGAATTTGTGTCAGAGAGAGTTCTATCCTTACTAAGCCAATAAGCACTCAGCATAGGCTAGAGGGGCAGAGCAGGAGGGGCGGGGCCCAATCAAAATATGAGACATACTCCCTACTCTTCAAGGGCCTCTCAAATCATTAGAGAACCGAAGTAAATACACATGAACGAGTCAAAGACCAATTGGTAATTGCGAACCTGAGTGCTATAGCCTTTAAGTGCAAGAGCTGTCCTGATAAGTTTAACCAACTATAGGTTGGAGTAATAATATTACTATTAATAGCTATCACTAGAGCACTTACTATATGCCAAGTGCTTTACAAGGATTATCATTTGGTCTTCTCAGTACTCTTCTGAATAGAGTACTATTATTCCCAATTTACTCAAGGGGGAAAGTCAAAGTGGTTAAGGAACTGAACCAAGGTCACTCAACCAGTTAAGTGGCTCCCTCCAGCAATCCCAGCCTAGGGCTCCCGGGGCAAGACTCAGGGACGCCCAGGGCGGGGAGGCGGGGCTGAGGGCCTGTATCTCAAGCACAAGATCCAGCTTTCGCCGCATCTCCTTCCAGGCAACAAAGTTTCAAAGATCTTTCTCACTAGCAACCTTCAAGAGGCTACAAGCCCGGGGAGGCGGGGGACGGGACAATTACGACCAAAAAACAAAAACTGGCTAACTGGAGGTAAGCTCATACAGGGTTTAGTTTTAGCTTCTAAAGGCAATTAATTCAGCGATGACCATTAAAACTCAGTAACTCGTTTTAAGAACCCGTGGTTTCTTTTGACTGTTTAAAATGTCTCCCCTCCGGGGGGGGGGAGTGTCACACAGAGAAGAGAGCTAGCGAGCTGGACTTGTGCGTAAGGAAACCACAGGTAGGGCAAATTACTGCTTTCTGTGTTGATAAGGTGGGGGGGGGGGGTGCTACGTTTTATGGCTTCAAAGAAATATGTTATCCTAGGAACTCAAGAAGCTTGGAAAGTTGCCAACATGAGTTGCAGTCCCAGGACAAAATGGGGTTTAGGAAACACTGAATGACGAAAGTTGAATCCAACCCGAAAAGGCTCCTAGGTGAAAAGATGGAGCAAAAGAAATGCTGGCCGATCGTCCAGGGCAGCGGGAATCCCTGCCACACGTCGCCACGGCCCGCAGCACCGCGACAGTCAGAAAAGCCGCCCCCCGCTCCCCCCCGCCGGCCCCGGAGGACCGAGCAGGGCTCTTCGCGATGCCCAAGGCTTCGCGGCGGCGGGCAGTGAGGAGTCCGGGACGGTTCACCCTGGTGGGACTTCAGGCAGAGGCGGCTCCGGGCTCCCCGCTGCGGGCTCGTACCGGTGGCAGTGAAGATATGGGGGCGAGAGAGGTGGAGAGTTTGAACAGCCCCGGCAGCCCGGAAAAGAGAAAGGAACCAAGTGAGCTCAAGGGACAAGGGGGACCCCCCCTACAAAACAAAATCGAGCAGGAGCTAGGGGACTCGCAGGGCAAGACAGTTCTACGAAGAGGCTGGAGGAAGACGGGCTACCATAGGCAGCAGGACTGTCGGGAGCAGGGAGGAAGGTGGTTGGCGGCGGTTAGGAGCTCCTGTCCTCAATGAGTTCTAAACTCCTAGCCAACCCTCCACGCCCGCCACCCAGATGGGGGAGGGGGCGCATCTTCCCCCCCCGTCGCCTCCCCCCACACTGGAGACGGCGGCCGCCACCCGGCCCCGGCCGAGATCAGCCCCTGTCACCGGCTCGGACACTCACAATTCGCCTCTCCCTGATTTCTCCCAGTTCTTTATCCACTCTGCGGGAACCACCACAGTTGCGGCCGCCATCTTCCCCCTCACTAGTAACAGAGGCCCGGATGTGTAGCACGCGAGCGAAGGGTCAAAGGGGAGCACCGCCCACGGGGAATGCCGGGAGCTGAGAGTTCGCTTTTCGAATTCCCGCCCCACCTTCTTCCTAACCTCGCGGCAGCGCGAGCGCCGGCCGCCAACCGTGTCGCCCTTCGCGAGGTAGCCGGGCCAGCGGCGTCCGCCGCCACTCCGGGCGCCCTCAGAACGGGGGAGAAGGCGGCCCCGGCCTGCCTCGCCGCCCCTACGTTCCGGAACAGCAATGGCCGAGGAGGCATGCAAATGCAACTGTAACTTCGTCTGTTTTCAATCGCCAAGGCCTAGCTTTTATTGGTGAGGAAAAACAAGAACCCACCCCTCCCTCCCCTAGGTGAGCTCACAAGTTTTGTTAAAGACACAAGCAGATAACTCGCACTCTGCCCGCGTCTGAAATAAAAGAAACTACTCGGGAAGGGGGTGGCCATTCACTGCGTGGCGGCATTATGCTAATTGAGGGAAATCGGCTCCGGCAAGCACTGGAGCAATGTGTTCTGCAAGCCTGCTGTGCCGAACTCTGCTGTGAGCATTGGGAAAACTTCAGAGATGCCACCTTGACCCAAACCTCAATATTTACTTAGTTTCAACGGATACACTCAAGTGATACTTATTATTTCAATGGGCGAAAAGAAGCTTTAGAGTGGAAGGACATGGCGAGCGCTATTCTAACTATGTAAAATGAAAATCAGCTTCATTTTGAGACAATGGACATCATATGCCTCTTCATGAGGTGCTAAGAAAAACACGAATCTGTTCTGAAGTAATCCTGCCCAAACTTCAGCCGGATCCTCAGGAAACCTCAGACAGACTCAGAGGAACCAGTTACAAAATAATTTGCATGTACTTTTTCAAATGGTCATGGTCACGAAAAACAAGGCATGGGGAGGAATTCTTGCAGGGGAATGGAAACAAAAGAGATATCCCCAGTGGTCCGGGCCAGAAAAACTAACATTTAATGGTCCAAATTTGAATATCTGTAAACTAGGTAATGGAGTCAATCGTAACAATGATTCCACTTTCTGTTGTCCTTAACTTAGTACACTGTGGTTGTATGCCCCGAGGGTTAAGGGTTAAGGTCAGCAGTTCAAATCTACCAGGTGTTTAAGGGGGGAAAAAAAAGGCTGTCTGCTCCCGTAAATATGTTGTATAAGGTTTATATGAATCAGAACAGACAGTGGCAGTGGGTTTGGGGCAGTGGTGGTAACCGGTGAGCTGCTAACTGCGAGGTTGGCAGTTATAAACCACTCTGCAGGCGACAGATGGGGTTTTCTACCTCCACATTATGTCCAGATTTATTTCAAATAAAATATTTTACATAGGTACAGATATTGTTTCCACCAAGCCCACTGCCATCTAGTCAATTCTGACTTATAGTGAGACCCTATGTAGAGATTCTAAGGATGTAACTAAATAGCCTCATTCCCAGAGTAGCTAAGTACCAACTTAGTGGTTAGCAGCCCACCACTTACCTAACAGCACCACCAGGGCTCCACTATGTGATTCAAACTCAAACTCACTGCCACCAAGTCAATTTTGTGTACATTATTAGTGACCTTCAAATCGTCCCGACTCGTGGCAACGTTAACTATAAACCTTGTCTGGTCCTGTACCATCTTCATGGTCATTCAAACGAATGATCTTGACTCTGCCGGCACTATGTTTTATGATACATAGAGTTTTCGTTAGCTAGTTGGGGGAAGCAAATTACCAGGCCTTTTTTCTAGCCTTTTTGCTGAGAACTCTGTTGAAACTTGTCCATGATGGAAGACTCTGCTGGCATTTGAAGTATTGGTGACCTAGCTTCCGATGTCATAACAACATGCAAATCACACAGAACAAATACTGAGAGGCAGGGGGTGGATAGGTATGCAGCTGTCTCTAAGTACCTATGAGAGATTGGTTCCAGAACCCATACCATACCAAAATCCATTAAAAAGGCATAGATTTTACATACAGTCTATATCCATCCTTCCTTATACTTCAAATCATGTCTAGATTACCGGTACGTATAATAGTAAACAAAATGTAGAAGCTATGTAAATAGCACTTTAAGTTCTCTCTCAGCCTGCAAGGAATTGCTTTGACCATTTAATTACACCCCAGCCAAGTATATTTTCACTTCATGATTGGTTGAATCTTTACATGCAGAACCCATGGATAAGGAGTGCCTTTTTTATTAAATTATCAAATTTCTGATTATATAGAATTTATAAATATTTTACTATATAAACCATACTGTGTAAATAACCATTTGATGTAGATTATATTGAGTTAGATCCTATTCAATTTCTAAAATATAAAACCTAAACCGAGCTGATTCCAGGAACCCAAGTGGAAGGTGAATTATGAGAATGACGAGTGCAATGAATGTACAAGGGTGCTTTGCTCAATTGATGTATGTACAGACTGTGATAAGAGCCTTATGAGCCCAATGGAGATCCCCTCATAGAGGGGTTTAGGAGAGGAGATGGGTTAATTAGGGTGCGAGGTAGTACCGATGAAGAACACAGCTTTCCCCCAGATCCTGGATGCTTCCTCCCCCCAACTACCATGATCCGAATTCTACCTTGCAGGGCTGGATAAGGCAGAGGTTGTACACTGGTACATATGAGGTCTGGAGGTTCAGGGAATCCAGGGTGGATACCTTCAGGACCAAGGGTGTGAGGGACGATGCTGGGAGAGTGGAGGGTGAGTGGGTTGGAAAGGGGGAACTGATTACAGGGATCCACATGTGACCTCTTCCCTGGGAGAGGGACAGCAGAGAAGGGGGGAAGGGAGACTCCGGATAGGGCAAGATATGACAAAATAACGATGTATAAATTACCAAGGGCACATGAGGGAGGGGGGAAAGGGGAGGGAGGGGGGAAAAAAAGAGGACCTGATGCAAGGGGCTTAAGTGGAGAGCAAATGCCTTGAGAATGATTGGGGCAGGGAATGTATGGATGTGCTTTATACAACTGATGTATGTATATGTATGGATGGTGATAAGAGTTGTGAGTCCCTAATAAAATGTAAAAAAAGAAAAGAGGAGAAAAAAATGATTAGGGCAAAGACTGTACAGATGTGCTTTATACAATTGATGTATGTATTAGTATGAACTGTGATAAGAATTGTATGAGCCCCAATAAATTGTTTAAAAAAATACCTAAATGTTTAATACTAAAATCTATATAATATGATTTATTAAAAATGAATATACATGTATTCCATATATTTATATTATTATATTCCTTCTAAATAAAAAGCGAATATGTCTACATATATATACATTTGGCAGAACATGTATGAAATATAAACAAACCAAAGACAAAATTCTACCACACATATATTACCATATGTTCTTTAGAATTATAATCTCCCGCTGCTGATGAATTGGCTCCAGCCCTATAGGACAGAGTAGAACTGCGCAGTAGGATTTCTGAGGCTATAAACCTTTACAGAACTAGACTGCCTGATCTTAGTTCCCTGGATTGGCTGGTGGGTTCAAACCATGGACCTTTATGTTGGCATCTCAATGTTTATCTCATTTGTCAGCAGGACTCCATTTACTTTAGAACTAGTATGAGTATCTTCTCAAATTGGCAACATTTGTCCAAATGGCCAGGTTCATTTGCACTAAAAAATCTAGGAGATATTAGGATGACTTCTAAGAAAATGTTCTATTGCTTTATGCTATTTTTCACCAGTTACAGCTCAGCTCCACCATTCATCTGTCATTTGGTGGTAGCTTGTGTGTTGCTGTGATAGTGCAAAGTGTGTGCCACCAGCATTTCACAGCATCCCTCGTGGTGGACAGTTCTCAGAAGAGCTCCAGACCAAGTCAGATGAGGAAGAGAGAAGAGACAGTCCATTTCTGCAAAATTAGCCATTGTCAGACATAGTGCCAGAAAATGAGTCCCTCAGGTCAAAGGCACTCAAAATGCAACTGGGGAAGAGCTGCCTCCAGAAAGGAGCCACACCCATAGCTATCAACTTAATCCCAACCTAGTGATCTTCTATAGGGTTTCCAAGACTGCAAATCTTCATTTTTCATAACTCACAATTCTCTTAAATTAATACGTTGCATACGTCCAGTGGATGTTCTCAGTTTTTCTCCTAACTTTGAGCTATGCCACATCAGCAAATGATGGACCTTATTATTAAGGTCCACACTACATTCAGGAGCCCTGTTGGTCTGTGATTGGTACCCTATTGGGTTGCAAATCTCAAGGTTGTTGGTTCAAACCCTCTAGCCACTCCTTGGGAGATATGTGAGGCAATCATTTAAACAGAGCAAGGGAGTTCTGCAAGGTTTAAGTCAGCAAAGGTGTGTGTTGGGTTCATGTCTTTTGTTCACGATGCTTAACTTACTCAAGGTGAAATTATCTGAGATGCTGGACCATATGAAGAATGAAGATGAATTCATCAAGATCGGAGGAAGACTCATTAGCAACCTGCCATATGCAGATGGGAGCACTGGTGGAATAGTAGGTTAAGCATAGGGCTTATAACCACAAGGTCAAAAAAAATTTTAATAAAAAAAATAACCACAAGGTCAGCATTTCAAACCCACTAAGAACTCCACGACATGGATGAGGCTTTTTGCTACTATAAAGATTTATATGGCTATCTTTATAAGATGGGCAAGATAAACAATTCCAAGGAGAAAACAATGGAAATGACAGTTGTAGGGGGACAGGGAAGAGGGGGAAAGGGTCGGGGGGAGCCAGCAAACCCAGGGAGAAAGGAACAACAAAAGATGTGAAGTACATGGCAACTAGGGTCTAGAAAGCCTGGTGGGGTTTGATCAAGTGCAATGTAGACAAGAGGAATTACTGGAAGCTGAATGAAGGTCGAACTTGATAGCAGGACAGGAGGAAAGTAAAAGGAAATAGAGGAAAGAAGTAAGAGGCAAAAACGTTTATAGAGGTAGAAATATAGGCATGTATGTATGTAAATATATTAATATATAATAATAGGGATATGGGTCTTTTTTCATATATTTATATGTTAAGTATCAAGGTAGCAGGTGGACATTGGGCCTCTACTCAAGACCTCCCTCAACCCAAGAGCACTTTGTTCTAGTAACCTGGCATTTTGTGATGCTCACTGTGGTACTTACATAATCTGGTGTAAATTTGAGGATTGAGAGTGAAGGGGTGGAGTCTAGCCTGTCAATCAGGTCACAGCCAATAAGGCCTCCGTGTCGGCATGGCCTTCTACTGAGGATTCTGGGAACTCCTGGCTTCCTCCTTGGAGGCAGGAGACTCTCTCTGCTCACTCCCTGGGAGACATTGCAGCTGACAAGACACATGGAGCTACTGAAATCCAAATGAAGGCTGAGCATGATAGTTGGACAAGAGGAAAATAAAAGGAAATAGAGGAAAAAATTAGGAGGCAAAGGACATTTATAGAGGTCTAAATAAAGGCATGTATATAAGTAAATATATTTATATATGAGTATTGGGGGGAATTAGATTTATGTGCATACTTTATAGGTTTAGGACTCAGGTAGCAGATGGACATTGGGCCTCCATTCAAGTACTCCCACCATGCAAGATTACTTTATTCTATTAAACTGGCATTCCATGATGCACACTTTCCCGACATGATCGCTGAAGACAAAGCAGGTACATAAAGCAAATGTGGTGAAAAAAGCTGATGGAGCCCGGCTATCAAAAGATATAGGGCCTGGGGTCTTAAAGACTTGAAGGTAAACAAGCGGCCATCTATCTCAGAAGCAACAAAACCCATATGGAAGAATAGCCCATGTGATCACAAGGTGTCGAAAGGATCAGGTATCAGGCAACAAAGATCAAAAAAATCAAATCATTGTGAATGATGGGATGACGGGGGGGGGGGTGCAGATTGGGAACCCAAGACCTACCCAAGTAGGCAACTGAATATCCCCTTACAGAAGGGTCTCAGGGAGGAGACGAGCCAGTCGGAGCAGTGTAACTAATGAAACATACAACTTTCCTCTAGTTCCTAAATGCTTCCTCCCCTCCTCCCCCGCCCCACTATCATCTCAATTCTACCTCACAAATGTGGCTAGTCCAGAGGATGTACACTGGTACATATAGGAACTGGGAACACAGGGAATCCTACATCACACCCTGACTGGCTAATCTCCTCCCCAATACCCTTCTGGAAGGGGATGTCCAGTGGTCTACAAATGGGCTTTGGGTCTCCACTCCGCACTTCCCTGCTCATTCACTATGATAAGATTTTTTTTGTTGTTCTGATGATGCCTGATACCTGATCTCTTCAACACCTCATGGTTGCACAGGCTGGCGTGCTTCTTCCATGTGGGCTTAGTTGCTTCTGAGCTAAATGGCCGCTTGTTTACCTTTAAGCCTTTAAGACCCCAGATACTATATCTTTTGATAGTCGGGCACCATCAACTTTCTTCACCACATTCGTTTATGCACCCATTTGTCTTCAGCAATCATATCATGGAGATGAGAACACAATGATATGATTTTTTGTTCTTTGATGCCTGATAACTGATCCCTTCGGCACCTCATAATCATACAGGCTGGTGGGCTTTGTTGAGAAAGCAAATGTAAAGGGAAAAAAAGAAAGCAAATGTTTTGAGAATGATGAGGGCAACAAATGTACAAATGTGCTTGACACAATGGATATATGTATGGATTGTGATAAGAGTTGTATGAGCCCCCAATATAATTATTAAATAAAAAGAAAGAAAGAAAGCCAACAGTGGCTTGTTTTGCAATCCAAAGAGTCTCACCAAACTCACTACCATCAAGTCCATGCCAACTCGTAGTGGGAGCCTGTAAGACGGGATACAATTGCCCCTGTGAGTTTCTGAGACAGTAACTTTTTTTTTTAAGACTGTAACTCTTTATAGGACTAGAAAGCCTTGTCTTTCTCCTGTGGAGCTCCTGGAGGTTTTGAAATTCTGATCTTATGGTTAGCAGTCAAATTTGTAACCACTATGCCACCAGGGTTCCTAATCTAAAGGGTGATGCCCCTTAAATTTGTAAGCTCCAACCCAACTCCAAGTGACTAGACTCACAGGATAGCTAAGATGAAAGATGGTGTCCATCTAACTTGTGATGAGTGAGTAGGATAGTCATGCTGATCCTTACAACACAATTGGCTATGATGACAGGATTAGCCCTTAAGTACAGTTGATGACAAGGATGGGATTTACTCACTTTGCTCCTTTCTTAGTGGAGCCTCCTAATACTAAACTCCAGAATTAAACTGACTCACTCAGTCACATGCAGCACTAAACCAGGGCAAGCCTCCTTCCCAAATATATAGGGACAGAGATTGCCTTTGTAAAACTTGGCAGCATACAGAAAGCAGTATGGTGCTGCCTCGAACAATTTGGAATAGATATGACCCAACAATCTCTCTACTCCATATATACCCTAAAGAAGTAATAGCCATAACACAAACAGACATATGCACACACCCATGATAATGGAAACACTGTTTACAATATTGTCATTGTTGGGTATCATCGAGTGGGCTCCGATCCAGAGCAACCCTATGCACAACCAAACAAAGCACTGCATGGTCCTGTACCATGCTCACAATTGTTCCTATGTCTGAGCTCGTTGTTGGAGCCACTGTGTCAATCCATTTCCTTGAAGGCCTTCCTCTTGTTCACCTCCCTACCACTTTACCAGGCATGATGTCCTGCTCCCAAGAACTGGTCTCTCCTAATAATGTGTCCAAAATATGTAAGACAAAGTTTTGCCATCCTTGCCTCTAAGGATCATTCTGGCCTTAGTTCTTCCAATACCAATCAGTTTGTCATTTTAGCAGTCCATGGTACTTTCAATATTCTTCTCCAGCACCACAATTCAAATACACCAATTCTTCCAGGTCTTCTTTATTCAACGTTCAACTTTCACATGCATATGGTGCAAGGGAGAATGCCATGGCTTGGGTCAGGTGCACCTTTGTCCTCAAAGTCTGTCAATGTCTTACTGTGGTGGTTTGTGTGTTGCTGTGATGCTGGAAGTTATATCACTGGTATTTCAAATGCCAGCAGGGTCACCCAAAAAGAACAGGTTTCAGTAGAGCTTCCAGACTAAGAACAGAGAATGAAGAAGGACTTAGCTCCTCACTTTGGAAGAAGAAAACACTGATCAATCTTATGCACAACTTGGAAGCATGTCCAGATACTGTTTACAATTGCAGAATAGAACTCATCTAAATGCCTAGCAGTAGAAGGCTAAATTAAAAAAAAACACTTCAGTAAATACACACCATGGAAAATTATGCATCACCAAAAAAATAATGGTGAATCTGAAGCGCCTCACGGCAAGCATGGACCTGGAGGATATTATGTTGAGTGGGTTTAGTCAATCACAAAAAAGACAAATATGAGACAACTCTTCTAAAGAGAAACTGAGGCCATAGAGTTTTATACCAAAAGAAACATGTGTTGGTGCTTATCAATGGAAGAGAGGGAAAGGGACAGAATAGGAAACACTAGTAGTCTGCAAGAGGGGGAAGTGAAATCAGCTGGTGGCAGGGCAAGCTATTAGGGAGTTTGATAAGATGTTTAAGTTGTTGAATGCTAAATGGATGATCTGAAATATAAACCCCTGCCTAAATCACCAGAAAAAAATCAGCTTAAAAAATTACAGCGTCATAGAGTTGAACAAAAACTTTATTCTCTTTCTGCCAGGAAGGAGAAAGGTAAAGGTTAGGCGTAGCCTGATGGTTGCTAAAAGATGGGAACTAGACAGAAGGGGGAGAAATTAAGGAGGCAGAATCAAGACACGGAATGAGAGACCAGTAGTATTACTCTATAGAGCACACCCAAGGGAAACAGATTTTGATGGTTACAAAAGTCGGGGGGGGGGGCGGCAATTCTAGGATGAAGCAATAGACTCGTGGGTAAAGTGGTATTCACTTGTGTCTAGGGGAATAGAAATCAAAAGGGGGCACCCTCACCAAAAAGGATATATCAGGAATAGGAAAGCATATTCATTCTCCTCTTAATGGAACCTATTTCCTAGGGCAATTGTGAAGATAAAATGAGATGATAGGTGGTAATTCATACTTCGAAGGGTATCCAGCACATAGTAAAAACTCAATAAATATTGATTTGTTGCTATTTGTGTGGGTCCTGATAATCATGAGTAGCATCTAGTGCAGTGGTTCTCAACCTTCCTAATGCTGCGATCCTTTAATACAGTTCCTCATGTTGTGGTGACCCCAACCATAACATTATTTTTATTGCTACTCATAACTGGAATTTTGCTTCTGCTATGAATCGTCATGTAAATATCTGACATGCAGGATGTATCTTCAGTTTTACAAATTGAACACAATTAAAACATAGTGATTAATCACATAAGCAGTATGTAAATACATATTGTGAAATGTTGATTTCTAATGACAAATCAATGAAATTTTGTCGTGAAACATGGTGTAGCCTGGGTAACAGTCTTGACGCTAGTACTCGTATATGGGCAAATCTGTACGTGGTCAGACCCTCCTGGAGATGGATAGAGGAGCAGTGTCGTGGTTCCTAAGACCATCAGAAATGTGTTTCACCCCTGTGAAAGGGTGGTTTAACCTCCAAATGGGTCACGACCCACCGGCTGAGAACCGCTGATCTAATGGGATGTTCCTCACCACTTTAGATATGGACCCACATTTAATAGGGGCTTTCCCTATGTGTGCTGTGCAGAGATGGTTGGGCTAGGATTTATTCTAAGCCCCTTGCTTGGGTTCGACTTTTTGAGTGGGCTCGGCTCAGTTATATGCCTAGGGTCTGTTTGAGGTCTGAAGCCACAAAAGCAGACCCCGAGATAAGGATGTGTGTGTAAGTAAGTTTATTAGGGAAGCGCTCCCAGGAGAAACTGGTAAGAGTGTAGGGAAAAGGACTGCAAATAGGGATAAGCCCAAGCAATACTATGAGAGAAAGGAACAGCCTATGTCATTAGCACCACTAAGGCTAAAGCAGCCAGGAGAGGGAGTGGTTACCAAAGCCTGACTTGAGCTGTATTAGTAGCTCTAAGTAACTGGTCTTCTGCATAGAAATGCAGCCACTGCCAGCACAGAATGCAGCAGGGAGAAAGTAGGAAGAGCAAGTTCTGGACTGTTCTTTCCTCCTACTATCTGATCCTTTGGTGATAGCATTCCTTGGCTGTAGGCTAAGAGATAAGACAAGGGAACCTGCCTTGCTAATGCAGTTCCCAGAGGTCAGGGCACAGAGCATGGCATGCATGGCTCCTTGAGGACGAGAATTTACTCCATCTCCCCAAGAAGCACATGCAAAACAACGCACAATGGCATAAGTCACTTTTCGAAATCATGATATCACCTCAAGCCCACTAGCATGGCTAGTCTCTGAAGATGGCACAAAAGATACTCTCACAAGTATTAATAAGGGTGCGGAAAGGTGGAACCTTCATTCTCTGCTGGTGGGAATGTAAAATTATATCACTCTAAGGAAAGCGATGTAGCCATCCATCAGAAAGTCAAAAGGATGTAGTCAAAAAGTAGTCCCACTTCTAGGTATGGATCCAAGAGACGACAGGGTTCATTACAGCACGCATCGCAATGAAGAAAAGGAAGAAACGATCTGAGGAGTGTCCATCAATTGATGAAAGGTAGACACTAACGCTAGTATACTCCTATACCGTGGAATAGTCCTCAGCCATCACGATCAATGGCGAGTGGATACAGACTCTGGGTGGACGAGCCTTGAAAACATTATGCTGAGTGAAAGAAATCGGACACGAAAGGACAAATATTGTATAATCCCACTTCTATAAAATAGCAAGAGCAGGCAAAGACATAGAGGTAGGATTTTATTACTGGTTACCAAGCGATGTGAGGAAAAGGAGAGAACGGAAGCTTCTACTTAAGGACACTGTTTCTGTGTGGAACGCTGGTACCATTGGTGCACGTAGCACAGCATGATGAATGCAATTCATGTCATTGAGTTCTACACCTTCACGTAGTCCAAGCAGCAAGCTTCTGTTATGTATATTTTACCCCATAGAACTGTTGTGTAAAAACACGTACAAACAAAGAATGAGATAAATTATTTCCTTTTCAAAAAAAGGAAGTTCAAAGACCCATCGATGCAAGGTGTCAATGTGTTCGTGGTTGTTAGGCGCCATCGAATAGATACCAACTCATAGTGACACTGTGCACAAGAGAAGGAAACATGGCCCGGTCCTGTGCCAGCCTCACCATGGCTCCCATGTTGAGCCAGCCCATTGTTGCAGTTCCTGTACCAATCCATCTCGTCGAGGGTCTTCCTCTTTTTTCACTGCCCTTCCACTTGACTAAACATGACCTTTTCCAGGGTAACCCTGCTGGTTTTTGAAATACTGGGGACAGAGCTTCCGGCATCACGGAAACACCAGAGCCACCGCAGTGCAGCAAACTGACAGATGGTGTTGGAATGAATCCATACTCCCGCACAAACCTTAAAACATTAGCCACCACCAGAGCTAGTGCTTTTCATATCAAGTAGAAGGGAAATGAGGGTGCAATTAAACTTAAATCTAACTCCTACTGTCCTTGCCTGTGTAGCTGAAAGTAAGTGAGATCACTAAGCCCTCTGTCCCACAGGCTGTAAGTCATTATCCTCCTATATTGATTTTCTCATAGATTTTCATTGACCAATACTATTGAGAAGAGACTTTTTAAGAAACATCCCAATGAAGCCTTTCAGCACTGGACATCGTCCTCCTTGGAGCCGTCATCTAGTAGCAACCTAGTCTGAACAGATAAGCCTGGTCTGTCCCCAAAGCTCAGTGCCACTGAGTGGATTCCAACTCTTGTCAGTCCTATGTAGGGTGATTGAAGCTTTAAATACTCACAGGAGCAGGTAGCCTCATCTTTCTCCCTCGGAGCATGTAGTGGATTCAAACCACCGACCTTGTACTGAGATGGCACAAAAGATACTTTTAACCAGCACTGCTTAACCAACACTGCCACTAGGGCTTCTTCTGTATAGTGACTCTTAGTCTGCCTATTAGTTCAACAGCCTGAGGGGCATAAAATGGCTAGGGGACCGTTTCCATTTTCAAGATATCACAATCATGGCTATGTTTCCTGGGGGGAGCATTTGACTTTTGGGTACTAGATCTCCTATCCTCTTGATGTTGGGATAGAAACAAATAGTCTTTGCTGTCAGAGGGATCATTCCAACTTCCACCCCCTTAGATTCTGAACCCATACAATCTGGCTAAAAGGAAAATGATAAGATCTATTGGCAAATAACTTCGAACCAATTTCAGACGCTTGGATAAACCCCTGAAACTATTGCCTTGAGAGCATCTTTAAACTTTAAGTTAACATATATTCCCTGAAGTTTTTGTAAAACTGAGTGACAGCTTAGCTCAACTAGTAAAACGTGGCTGCTTTGAGCCGCGCGTACTACAGAGGGGGAGGAGGTGGTTCCAGACCCGCGCAATAAAGTGACGGTAGCGATAAAGAGAAACACACAGCCTGGTTTTGTTGTTTCCCAATGAAGGTAAGAGTTCAATCTGCACCACATGGTCGGCTGTTAAGTGTGAAATATCAATGAAAAGTTTGAGGGAGTCTGGGAATTACCAAAATGTGACACAGAGTGAGCACATGCCGTTGGAAAAATGGGGCGGGCACACTTGCTAGAGGCTGAGTGGCGACAAACCTTCAATTTGTAAAAACAAAAATGAAAACACAGGGACAAATAAAGTGCAATAAAGCAAAGTATGCCTGAATTTGGGATGAATTGGATGGCAGCAACGTAACAGATTAGTTAAGACGCCTTAGGGGGCAGTGAATTTATGTCAGTGGGGGAGGAATGGCTCAGCAGAGGAAGGTGAAAATGGTTACACAACGAGATGAAGGAATTGACGTCACTCAGAGATACACGGAGAAACCATAGCATTGGTGCTTGTTTTTGCTGTGTTTGCTCTCAACAATGAAATGGGTAATTTGTTATGACAACCCTAGAAAGCTACTATACCACTTGGTCAGTGAAAACCTGCCTTCTGTGTAGGTAGAAGACAAATATCTTCATCCTCTGGCTCATTCCAACAGAGGCACGCATATACTTCTCCCCTTGGCCTCGTTATCCCCAAAGCACTGTCTTGTACACTGTAGGCTCCTCAACAATCAGCCAACTCACTGACCTGTCAGTGAATCGATATAGAGCCGAAGGTCAGGCCATTTCTCCTTCCAGCAAAGTACACCATCAGATGCACTGCTTGGGAAGGTTTTCCATCACTGTTATCTTTAGGATCCATCCTGAGCGGGTCTGCCATCCACTGCTGCCTGGTGTTAGCCTACCATGGAGACCATGAACTAGATCTGCATTTACTTGCTCTGTTCAATGGTCAAAGAGAACACTCTTGGAGTCCGTATGTGCGGGCCGATGGCAAGGGAGTGATGATAGTAGAAGCAAGGGCCATAAGTGTCTGAGCCACTGACTCCTGCAGGTATTTTTACCTTCCCAATAGGCTGGAAACAGGAAACTTCCAATTTCCCAGTGAGCTCCTTCTCGGGCCAAAATGAACATTGTCCACCCTTGTGAAGGTGCACGGCCTTGGAAAATCTGTTTTGTCCCACAGGTTCACTATGCATTGAAATGGACTCAGCAGCGAGTTGCAGGGTTTTGGTTGCTTGTTTTTGTTTTGTTTTGCTTTTGTATGAAGCCAGAAGAACAAGCAAATCAGTCTTAGAACAATTACAGCCAGAGTTCTCCGTAGAAGCAAAGATGGCGAGAATTTGTCTCATGTACTTTGGGCATGTTATTAGGAGAGTCCAGTCCCTGGAAAAGGACATCGTCCTTGATACAGTAGAGAAAGGCCTTGCCTTCAACAAGACAGGTTGGCCCAAGGGCTGAAACAATGAGTCCGAACAACTGAGAAGATGGCACAGAACCGGACAGTGTACTCTTACACATAGAATCACTCTGAGTCAAAAGCACCTAAAAAGAACCACGTGTGATGGATACTGACCTCTTTACCGCCGTGGCACAGTTACAGGTGATTGAGTCCCCTGGCTTTGGGGGGAACAGAGGAGCTTCTGGAATGCAATCCCATGTTGTGGTGAGTCGATCCCAGCTAAGGGTGATCCGATGTATACAGAGTAGGGTTGCTCCATTGAGTTTTTCAGACTGAAGCCTTTCCCACAGATTCGCAGGCCTTCATTCTAATGTACCTCTTGGCGGATTTGCACTGCCAACCTAGTATAGGGCGTTTGTACCACCCAGGGATTCCGAATACAAAGTAATGCAAACATCTCCCAGAATGCAATCCAATAAAATGTATTCCATGAATCCTTTGAGGTTTATCAAAGTAGGGTGGTTCCTAAACCTAATCACATAAAATTTTTAAATTATTATTATTTTGGCAACTGGTTATTTTATTGGTTTTGAGGATCAGAACAGAGAACTTATAAACAATTTGTACATGATTCTTTTTGTTTGGGGTCACGCTGGCTGTATTTCTGATGTCTGGGGTTGCAAGGGGATGCGAGGGCGAGCAGCTTGTCCACGCTACTGCCGTCGTAGGCACAGGGTGTCCTCGGAAACTGACTTAGCTCGGAATCCACAGCCAAGGAAAGACAAGAGCTCTGCTGCGGATCTCGGGCCAGCAGTTACATTTTTATCAGGTTGGCAGGGTGAGAGGGTTGGGTAAATAGCAGAGCTGCAGGGAGTAATTCAGAGTGTTACATGATAGTATACATTTCTTGCTCATTGGGCTGGTAGAGTTTGGAGATGTCTCCGAGATTCAAGGTCTTGTCTGGAGAGCCGGGAGAAGGACGAGGAGAAGAGGGGCTGACTTGGCACCATCTTCCCGGAAGTCTCACATCTTCTTCTTCTTTTTTTCTTTTAATAGTTTTATTAACATATCTTGCGCAATCTAATATATCCATTCACGTTCAAGTCTGTCTACATGTTCTGTTTATTTATTTATTTTTTTTTTGCTTTGATTCTTTTGTCTTTTTTTTTTATTTTTTTTTTATACATGTTCTTAGTCTTAGTATTTTTAATCATATTACTGTACGAAAAAGTCCTTATTTCGTATTAACTACGAGCAGCTTTACCTTGTTTCTTGTCTTCACTTTTGATTTGATTTTCTGTTTTCTTTTCAAGTTCTTCTTATTTAATATTTTCTTGTTCCTGGAGTCTAGATGTCCAATGTCAATGCCACTCTGGACCCTCCATAATCACTTTTGATTTATGAAAAGTTTTGCATAGACACACACACACAGAAAATGGGTGGGTATGAAGAGAGAGCGTTAAAGGATCATCTACAAGCAAAGGAATGTCAAGTGTTTTAGGGTACCAGATCCCAATCTCCAATATAATTTAAGGAGGACCTTTATTAAGTCTAAAAAGGAGAGCCATGAGCCTGCGGCCACAATGGCAAATGGAAACTCATAGTCAGGACACTGGCTAAATAAATTATGGCATAAATGAAACTGTCAAAAATTCATGATTTGTGGCAGATCAATATATCACAGTTATAGGTGGGACTGTAGATGTGGGAACAGGACCAGGATTGCTTCATGTTACATTATATTAGAAGAGCTTACAAGATTGGTCCAGGGCCTTCCAACCAAGGTAGTCAGGACGTGACTGATAGCAGCACCATTCATGACTATACAGTCCCCAGTCCTGCCGCGAGGAATGTGATCTTCATCAAGGACGCACTCAGGCAAGCCCCCAAGAGATATTATTCATCCCTGGGCTTGCTGGAGAAGGGTGGAGGTAAGCAACTCACAATGCACTCTGTCTGAGGGCAAGACCGTCGACATCCATTTTTAATGATCAGGCGGAATCTGATGGAGACTTTATCTACAAGGGGACTCTGCAAATTAATTTTGGGCTTTCACGCAGGCAGCGTGCTCAGAATTTAAGCTCTAGTACACAAGGATCACAGGCAGATACTATAGTTAAGGAAGCGAGGCATAAAAATCAGCATATCCAAGATTCAGAATTAAACTTTTAGTCTTTAGAACTGTGGAGGGGGAGGGAAACATTTCCGTTCTTTAAACCTGTTCATTTGTGGTATTTCTGTCAGGATAGTACTAGGTAACCAAGACAACCTGATTTTTTTTTTTGACAACCTGATTTTATATGCAAGTTCCATTTAGTTGATCAGATATAGCCCAGTTCATGGGGGCAGTTCAGACTGCATTTTCTCTTGGTGTCCCATGGTCCCGAATTCAGAAATGGTGTTTTATTTGGTAGCACATAGGATCACTATAAGGCAGAACCAACTTGATGGTACCTAACAACAACAAATAGCATTCTAACGAGCCCTGGTAGCACCGTGGTTAAAGCATTTAGCTGCTAACCCAAGGTTGGAGGTTTGAACCCACTACTAGCCAGCCTCTCAGTGGAAAAAATGTGACAGTCTACTTCACTAAAGACTTATAGCCATGGAAACTCTCTGTGGCAGTTCTACTCTATCTTATAGGAGTTTGGGTCAATTCAGTGGCAGTGCCTTTGGTATTGTTGGATTTTGGCGTGGTAGCAAGCCAGGAATGGCCTTTCAAATTTAGAATAGTGGTCAAACAAGAAAAACATGACCTTACTTCAACCCCCTAAGGGTCTGGGCTGCGAGGCTTCATGCAACACATTCTTTCTTCCAAACCAGTGTGTCTATTGGGTCATAACGCCCATGTGACAGAATAGCATGCACTGCAGCTCAGATTTTCTTTAAAGCCTTTCCTTGGTTCAGGTCCTGTGAAGCAAATAGCTCACAGCAACATGACCTGACATGGCATATGTTGTCTCCTAAATCCAGAAAAAAAGTGCCGGTAGCATAGATGGTGACCTGTTGGTCTGCTCAGCACAAGGTCAGCATTCTGAATTTTCCAGCTGCTCCTCGGTGGAAAGATGAGGCTTTCTACCCTTATAAAGAGTTGCATTATTGGGAGCTCACAGGCGCAGTTCTGCACTGTCCTAGAGGGCTGCTATAAGTCAGAATTGAGTCCTTGGCAGGGAATTGGGCTTGGAAATCCAGAGGCCCACAAAGTATGTGTTCTTTGTGGCAAGTGGTCCAAGACAAAAACATCTTAGGTCTTTCTTGGGAGGAGGTATCTTTTGGGGCGGGTGAATGTGAGAGTGTGTGTGTGTGTTAGGTGACATTTTCTAGAGCAGATCATTCAGTTTTACAATCAACAATTCAAACATATTGTGTTATTCTGGGTACATTAGAGAAACAAATCCACAGAAACCCACATGTATAAGAGAGTTTTATATAAAGGGTGAGTGCACATCAAGTAAACATCCATACCCAGTGATGCCCAAGCCCACAAGTCCAACATTAGCCCATATGTCCAACACCAATCCAGAAAGTCCTCCTCCATCCCACAAAACCCACACAATGACGCCGACTGCAGGAGGAAAGCCGAATCAGTGAATGTGTAAGCATCTCAGCACTGGCAGGGGTCTCCACACAGCTGCTCCAGCACCCAGGGCTCCATTGGGCTAGTTCCATGTGGCTTCTCCTCAGGGATGTCTTACAGGAAGTGAGCCTTGCCAGCTGAAGCAGGGGACTGGCTAAGGCAACTGTACCCTGGTCTGACCATAGCAAAGCAAGAGAACAGAGAACTAGAAAGGCGAGGCTCACTGAGCCATTTCTCTCTCCACCCTTCAATTAACCCCACATGTGTTTATCGGCCAGGTTGGCACAATAAACTTTAACTAACTCACATATTATGTTTCAACTCATCCATTGCCATTCCCCTCAATGTATCACCATTACTTATCCCATTTCCTCATCACGTTTCCTATTTCCGTTCCTTCTTTCTCAAAACTCTGAATTTTGTCCTGGTATAAATGCTGCTCCTTTGATCTTAAGTGGCTGACTATTGTAGCACAGGAACGAGTTTAGTGCCAAATCTAAAGGGTGACTAAGGGTCATAGGCTTGGGGAGTCCCACCTGTATCTATACAATGTTTTCATGGTCCATTAGTCCACTGGACTAAGGGTTTACATATGTCTTTCCATTTTCATTACTATTTCTATTGGAGAGATAGATACCTCAGATCTCCAAACCCACTCAGATCAAGTAGTTTCCAACTCATAGTGATCCTATAAAAGGTTTCTGAGGCTTTTTAAATATTTACAGGAGCAGACAGCCTCATCGTTCTCCTGTGGAGGGGCTGGGGAGATTTGAACTGAAGGTTTGCAGTCCGGCAGTTACCATCAACGCCATCAGGGCACCGAGAAATGTCATCCATGTTTTTATCTCCTATTCTCTGTCCTTCCCACCACTCCCCACCCCAAAAATAAACAAACACCTTACTGCCCTTGAGTTTATGCCAATTCATAGGGACCATGTAAGACAAGGGAGAACTGTTCCTGTGAGTTTCCCAGACTGTAACTCTTTACCAGAGTAGAAAGCCCTGTCTTTCTCCCAAAGAGCGGCTGGTGGTTTCAAACTGCTGACCTTGTGGATCTAGCCCACTGGGTAACCACTATGCTACCAGGGCTGTCCTCTGTCCTTAAGGCATGATTAATCCTGCTCACCAGTTTCATCCGCATGTCTTCAATAAAATGGACCAGTTTTATGTGTGTGGGATGCAAAGACCATCAAGTTCCCCCTGAACTAGATTCTGACAGAAAATAGCATAATTTAAGATAGCCCTGAGATGCCACACTGAGGACAAACTAGGTTCTGATTATCTTTGCTAATTATACTTGCTAGGGCAATAGATGCCAGAGGCTGTGCTGATTTGCTCCAGTAAAAACACCACATTGGGAACCACAGTGGTGGCTGGCATCACTACCCACTTCCTTGAATTAAAAGTCGTCCATAATCACTCTCTGAAATACATCTGGCTGTTCCCACTGGCCAGGAACAAATGTCACCACACTTGCATTGCTCACGTTAGGAGAGTCTTAGGACAATCAGGAAGGTCACTCCCTTCACTAAAACATCACACTAAGACATCTATTACTTTTTTTTTTTTGACATCTATTACTTTTTAAAAGAAAGAATACCTTGGGGAGAGGAGCGCCCCCTGCCCCTTTTTAAAAGCTATCAATTATCTCCTGTAGACCAGAGATGACAATAGAAACGCTGGCAGTGAAATTGAGATGCTGCAGTAGAATCAGGCTGTCTGATTTCAGTCGGAATAATGGTATATGAAGAAGAAGGAGAGGGAGCCCTGGTGGTGTGGTAGTTAAGTGTTGGGCTGCGATCCACCTGGTGGGTAGTTCAAAACCACCAGCAGCTCCCGAGAGAAGGATTGGGCTGTCTACTCCTCAGAAACCCACAGGGGGTCACTATGAGTCAGCACTGACTTGATGGCAGTGAATTTGGTTTTGGGAAAGAAGGAAAGAATCCTGGTGGCGTCCATGTTGGGTTAAAATCCTAAAGGTCGGCAGTATGAAATCACAGGCTGCTCAGTGGAAGAAGGAGGAGGCTTTCTACTCCCATAAAGAATGACAGTCTCAGAAATCCACAGGACAGTTCTTCCCTGTCCTCTGGGGTCATCATGAATCAGAAACAACTCTGTGGCCGTGAAATTTTTTTTTTCTTTTTGAAAGGTGAAGGATTCCTAGAGAAAGAGTCTTGCTCAACTGCTAACAAAAATGTTGGCAGTTTAAGCCCACCAGCTGCCCTGAGAGAAAAAGACGAGACAGTCTGCTCCCACAGAAATTTCAGCCTTGGGCCAGGTCTACTTTGTCACATCGGATTCAGCATGACTCCAGGGCGATGGGTTTAGTTTAGGCTTAAAGAAATAGTGACCAAGTGATGGAATTTAATCATTAGAAGTAAGGTGGGTTCAGTTAGCATGAAAAAAACAGGGACAGAAGGAGAACCAGAGTGTGTTAACCTGCATTGGTTGCAGCCCTTCACTCCCGCACTCCAATCAGGTAGCGCAATTTCACTGCAGCATCTCGACCACTTTCTGCTCTACAGGGGATAGTACAAGGGCCTTTTAAAAATGGGGGTGCTCCTCTCATCAATGTATTCTTTCTTCCTTTTTTAGTCAAGAGGCTGTCCTTGCTTCCAGTACAGTGACCAACTTGTCCCACTTGTCCTAGGACTGTCCCAATTTTACAACTGAAAATACCATGACCTAGGAAATTCTGCAGTTCTGGGCAAACTATACTTGTTGGTCACATATTGCCCAGTATTCCTAAGCATGTAGTTGGGAACAGATACTGAGCATGTACTAAATCATGGATCCATTTCAGCATCTTCACCCGCCTTGGGCATTTAGGCATCTGGAGTGTTCTGGATGCTAACAATTCTTTCTTCCTTTCTTAAATCATTTTACTGGGGCCTCATACAGCTCTTATCACAGTCCACCCATTCATCCATTGTGTCAAGCACATTTGTACATATGTTGCCATCATCATCTTCAAAACATTTTCTACTTGAGCCCTTGGTATCAGCCCATTTCCCCCTCACCCACCCTTCCTCTCTTATGAACCCTTGATAATTTATTAATTTTGTTCCTATCTTACACTGACCAATGTCTCCCTTCACCCACTTTTCTATTGTCTGTCCCCCTGGAAGTACTACACATCCCTAAAAGCAGTGATCAATGTATGAAGCACATCGCCGCATGGGAAGAACTGGAAGAAATCATGCTAAGCAAAGTAAGACAAGCACAAAAGGACAAGTACAACATGAGCCCACTGAGGTAAGCTTTAAAAATATAAAAGGGGCATAGTAGAAAAGCTGCTATATCCAAACATTCCTGGGGTGAGGTCCAGGTACTATGGCAGGGGCCAGACCCAATCCAGGGATATGTATGGCAGCCATGGGCTACCAATTCTTATGGCAAAGGAGGCAATGTGGTGTATTGGTACCCAGTCCTGAGAAGAATCAGCAGTCCTCAGAGCGCAAATGCCCAGGTCAGGTCACCGAAAGGATTTTAAGCATTGGACATCTGACTCATTTAGATAAGGGCTGAAGGGTTTCTTCTGATGTTGAGGGGGATTTCCAATGTTGTGAGGGATTTTGAAGTTAAAATTTTCTTGACCAACTGCGCTCATGCCCAAATAGTTCCATTCCATATCTGAGGGCCCTTATTCTTTCCCCAGGAGTATTTTTAAAAATCATTTTATTGGGGGCTCTTCTCGCTCTTATCACAATCCATACATGTATCCATCCATTTTGTCAAACACATCTGTATGTATGTTGTTATCATCTTTTTCAAAAGAGTTTCTTTTTTTGTCAAGGATGATGTAAGTTTTTAAAGCATTTTATTAGGGGCTCATACAACTCTTACCACAATCCATACAAGTATGATTTAATTTTTAATTCCTATCTTAAAACCCTTTTAAAAATTCATTTAATTGGGGGCTCATATAACTCTTATCACCATCCATCCATTGTGTCAAGCACATTTGCACACTTGTTGCCATCATCATTTTCAAAACATTTTCTTTCTACTTGAGCCCTTGGATTCAGCTTCTCATTTTTCCCCTCCTTCCCCATCACTCCTGCCCTCATGAACTCTTGATAACTTATAAATTATTTCTTTTTTCATGTCTTACACCAACTGCTGTCTCACTTCACTCAGTTTTCTGCTGTTTGTCCCCCTGGGATGGGGGCCATGTGTTGATCATTGTGATTGGTTCCCCCTCACCCTTACCCTCCTAGTATCGCTGCTCCCCTTATTGGTCCTGAGGGGTTTATCTGTTCTGGATTCCCTGTGTTGCTAACTGTTATCTGTACTAGTGTACATGTTGTGGTCTAGCCAGATTTGTAAGATGGAATTGGGGTTCTGGTAGTGGGGTCCCCAGGAGTATTCTTAACTTCGGATAAGGGTCTTGGCAAGGCTATAAGTGTCCATTGATGCTTCACTTCAACAACATGTATAGTCAGTCCCTGAGTGTAATCGCCAGGCACGACTGACCTTTAGTTCCAGGAGGATCAGGTCCAATGCTGGCATAAGGCGTGCATGCAAGGCTTTCCATTTGTCCTGTTTTCTGTGGATGGCAGTTAACCCTCGCCACATCGTTCATAAATAATTATTGCACTTCGGTTGTAACTACAATTGGAATTGGTGACAATCTAAGGAGACCAGGTGGCAGAGAAAGAAAAGAGAACAGGTGAGTCTCTGAAGGAAGAGTACTCCAGGCAGAAAGAACCATCAGGAAAACAGCCACGAGACAGGAATGTGTTTGATGTGGAATAACTCAAAGCCAGTAATTCGACTCTTTGTTCTTTCTGCTTCCTTGTGCTCTTCCTTCTTATGTGTAGTAAGCATCCATTAGTTCTATCACACAAGAAGCCCTGGCAGCACAGTGTGGTATGCATTGGGCTGCTAACAACAAGGGCAAAGGCTAGAACCCACAAGACTCTCTGCAGAACAAAGATGAGGTTTTCTGTTCCTCTAAAGGGACAGTTCTCCCCCGTCCTCTAGGGTTGCTATGACTTGCCATCGACTCCATGGCAGCGTGTTTGGTTTGGGGAATTTATCCAAAAGTGGGTGAAGGGAGACCGGACAGGGCAAGATATGACAAAATAATAATTTATCAATTATCAAGGGTTCATGAGGGAGTGGGGAGTAGGAAGGGAGGGGGGAAAATGAGGACCTGATGCCAAGGGCTTAAGTGGAGAGCAAATGTTTTGAGAATGATGAGGGCAAAGAATGTACAGATGTGCTTTGCACAATTGATGTATGTATGGATTGTGATAAGAGTTGTATGAGCCCCTAATAAAAACGATTTTTTAAAAAAGAAAAGAAAAAAGCTGAAGAATCCAAGCCAGAAAAGGAAATATGCCAATGGAAGCGGAGGGCAGACTGCTGTGGTTGCTTGCTGGGAAGATGATAGGGGACCACCAGCCAAGGAAGCCAGACAGCCTCCAGGAGCTGAAAAGGCAGATTCCTCCCTACAGTCTCCACAGGGAACACAGCCCTGCTGACACTGTCGTTAGCTTATTGACATCCTTTTCAGACATCTGCCCTCTAGAACTACAAGATCATAGATTTATAAGGTTTCAGACCACAGTGTTTGAGGTAATTTGTTACAAATGCCATAAGAAACAAACATATGGGTCTTTCATGAAAACGTTTTGTGTCCTTTCTTCATTACTCTTGCCTTGAATGTGGAATTATAGATGTCATCAACTGACAATGAAGGCAAGGCTAAGAGAACTACAAAGCCATCAAACCTGCTACTGTTGAGTTGTTTTACCTATGACAGCAGGCCCTCATCAACAACCTTCTGGTTCTGCAATAAAAATAAGTCTCTAAACCCACATTTGACAGTTTGGACAGTTGAAGAGCCTGTTACTTGCAGATAAAAGCATTCTAGGTGATAAGAAGATATAATATAAGGAGCAAAACAAAAATCCTACTGTGATCCAGTTGATTCCAACTCAAAGAGATGCTACATAGGATTTCTGAGGCTGTAGGTTTTTACAGAGGCAGCTAGTCTCAACTTTCTTCTTTAGAGAGGTTGGTGGGTTTGAACTGCCAGTCTTAGAGTTAACAGTCCATTGCATACTCAACATCACCACCAGGGCTCCTTGAGAAGCTAAAACCAGAAACAGGTGGGATAAACAATCCAGAGGAGAGAACACGGGACCAACAGTTAAGGGGGGACATGGGAGAGGGAAGGTGGGGAAAGGAAGTGGGTGTTAACAAACCAAGGGACAAGGGCACAAGTGATCTAAAATTGATGGCGAGGAGGGTGTAGGATGCCTGATAGGGCTTGGTCAAGGGCAGTGTAACTGAGAGGAATTACTGAAACCCGAATGAAGGCCAAACATAATAGTGGAACAAGAGGAATGTAAAAGGAAATAGAGGAAAGAACTAGGAGGCAAGGGGCATTTATACATGTCTAAATACAGGCATGTACTTATGTAAATATATTATATATAGAGATAGGGAAATAGATATATGTTCATATATTTATATGTTACTTATCAAGGTAGCAGACAGACAGTGGGCTGCTACTCAAGTACTCAAAAATGCTTTGTTCTAGTAACCTGGCATTCCATGATGCTCACCTTCCTGGTGTGTTTGCTGAAGACAAAGTGGGTACATAAGTAAATATGGTGAAGAAAGCTGATCGTGCTCGGCTATCAAAAGATATAGCATCTGGGGTCTTAAATGTTTGAAGATAAACAAGTGGCTTTCTAGCTGAGAAGCAGTAAACTCCACATGGAAGAAGCACACCAGCTTGTGTGATCATGAGGTGTCAATGGGATCAGGTATGAGACATCAAAGACCCGGAACAAAAAATCATTTCAATGTGACTGAGGGGTAGTACAGAGTGGAGACCCAAAACCTATCTGTAGACAATTAGACATCCCCTTACAGAAGGGTCACAAGGAACAGACAAGCCAGTCAGGGTGGAGTATAGCACTAATGGAAGCTACATCTTTCCTCTAGTTCTTGAATGCTTCCTTCTTCCCTCCCAACCCCCACTATCATGACCCCAATTCTACCTTACAAATCCTGTTAGGCCAGGGCATGTGCATGGGTACAGATAACAGCATGCAACACAGGGAATCCAGGACAGATAAACTCCTCAGGACCAATAATGAGAGTAGTGATACCAGGAGGGGAAGGGGAAGGTGGGGTAGAAAGGGAGAACTGATCACAATGATCTACATATAATCCCCTCCCTGGGGCATGGACAATAGAAAAGTGGGTGATGGAAGATATCGGTCAGTATAAGACATGAAAAAAATAATAACAATCTATTAATTATCAAGGGTTCGTGAAGGAGGGAGGGTGGGGGAAAGAGGGGAAAAATGAGGAGCCGATACCAAGGGCTCAAGTAGAAAGAAAATATTTTGAAAATGGTAATAGACACAAATGTACAAATGGGCTGGACACAATGGATGTTTGTATGGATTGTGATAAGAGCTGTCTGAGCCCCCAATAAAATGATTTTAAAAAAATAGCTCAGGACACATGGAATTCAGGTCACATCAGCTCCTCAGCAACAGAAATGGGAGTGGTGATATCAGGAGGTCAGGGAGAAGGTGGGGATAGGAGTGGGGAAGAAACTTCAGATGAAGGGGGAGACAGCAGTCATGAAAATAATAATAATTTATAATTTATAATAATAATTTATTGTGGCTCACAAAAGGGGAGGGAGGGAGGGAGGGTAAAAAGAGGAGCTGATACCAAGGGCTCAAATAGAATGTAAGTGTTTAGAAAGTAATTATGGCAACATATGTACAAATGTGATTGATACAATTGATGTGTGGATTGTTTTAAGAGCTGTCAGAGCCCCCAATACAATGATCTTAATTTTTTTTTAAGTAAAAGCTTAAACCAACTCCTATTGAGACAATTCTGATTCATAATCATCTCGAGAGCAGAGTAGAACTGCTCCCTAGGATTTCCATGGCTGTACATTTTGACAGGGGAAGAGAGCCTCATCTTTCACCCAAAGAACAGCTGATAGAGTTGAACTGCTGACCAACATATAACCCACAACACTACCGGAGCTAGGAAAGTATATCTGATCTGGGTATGAAAGTTTTATGTGGAAAAAAAAAAAGAAAGTTTTATGTGGTGGACTTTTTTCTGTCCAACATACAATTTCATTTTTCCTTCAGGACAAATTTCTCAGTCTGTATTCCCCAGTCAGTAGTTAGCTGAACAACCCTATCATTTGAAATGTTACTTTAGGCCCTAAAGGAACATCGTCTCTCATCCCTTGGTGTCCAAAGCATAGGCACAAAAGCACCCAACATGGCAACACCCCCTGTATAACCCAGTGAAGTGTTTCCCAGTCTGGTGCCATCCTCCAAACTCCTGGCATGTCCCCACTGACATGACATCACAGGACATTCTGTGATCCATAGGGCTTACATTGGCTAATTTGGGCACACAGATTATCAGATAGTTCTTCCTAGAAGCTCTACTCAAACTTGTTCATCATGGGTGACCCTGTTGCCATTTGAAAGACCAGTGACAGAGCTTGCAGCATCATGACACCATGCTAGCCACCACAGTTGGACAAAATAGCAGAGGGTGGAGAAAGAGGATAAATTAATAATTTCCCCTCACCCTTTCCATCCGACTCTGTTGATATTCCTCCCAATATCCTCTAGGCCCTTATCATTTCTGTAGAGGTCAATTACTTCTTAGTAACCCCCTGTGCCTCTGAGCACTTTCTAACAACAGCCCCTGAGCAAAGCAGGCCCAAAGTGACAGGAAGTTAACACCCATAAAAGCAATGCTCCATTATGATGGAAATGCCCCAGTTCCTTAATTTCCTGGGTGGGAAGACTCTGAGGCATGTTCTACCTCATCTTCTCACCGGGGTCCAGGTGCTCACAGGACTAACTTTCTCATTAGCAGACCTTGCATTGTTTTTCATCCCTTCCATACCCATGTCCATATTTCCTGCCTTGCTTCCTAAGAAATATTAATCTCATGGTTGTTTTACTTAGAGAAAGGTTGTACAGGAAATAAATGATCCTTTGAGAAAGACCCTCAGGACAGGAACGAGACCAGCTGTATACCATATGACAGAAGCCTCTTCGCTCATTAAATGAGGTGGGGTTAATCCCTGGCATGTTGTAGCATCTCACCTCTAACTGGTTGAGTACAAATGGAAGGAGATGCATTTTATAAAATCATTCTAGCACAAGAAATATAGGAGGTAACGGGTTTGGTTTCCTGTTATCAATGGCCATGGAAACCCTGGAGGAAGAGCTGAAGTGGTTTGGTCAGCCAACCATTAACTCCAGAAACAATGCAGAAGTTGGGGACCTTCATAGGAATTGCCATCTCTTAAAAAAAATAATAAAAGAGGTGGCACCTGAAAAGCAGGTCCCCAATTTAACTGTGAGAGTGGTCAACTTACAATAGGAGGATGCTTGTCTTCCTCAAGCTCTAGAGGCAAATAACCAGAGGTAATTATTAGGATGATCCAAGCAGAGAAGTTGTCCTCCTACTGCAAGAGAAAAGAGATGATTCACTGAAATAGATGCAACCCATTGCCGTTGAGTCCATCCTAACTCACAATGACCCTATATGACAGCGTGTAACCGACCCATAGGGTTTCCGAGACCATAATCTTTACGGAAGCAGAACTGCTGCCGTGTTCAAAGATCCAAGCTCTTAGTTAGTATCCAAGCACTTTAACCACGATACTACCAGGACTCCTACTGCATCACACAAACCCAAAACCAAACTCATTGCCATAAGGTCTATTCTTACTCATAATGACCCTATAGGACAGAGTAGAGCTATCCTTGTGGGTTTCCAAGGCTGTAAATCTTTGTGGGAGTAGAAAGTCAGGGCTCTTGAAGTAGTTGTAGGACTTGACTAATATGTATTGGTAAGAATTAAAGGGCACTGAGCCGGTGAAAAATTAATATAAAGTTGGGTATTGGAGAATTTATTGATATTGGAACATTCTCCCATGACTCAAGATTTTAAGATCTGGCAAAGACACTTGGAGCCAGCTCTAATAGGCGGTTGGAATGGCTCCTTAAAGCTTGGAAACAATGTTTCAGACAGTAAATAAAATGGAGTTATTGGAACTGCCTTGAGAGAGTATAGAGGTAAAAAGCAAAAGGCACAGAGAGGTGGAAAACTTAGAATGATTTTCTTACATAAGACCACAAAATACACAAGCTAACTAGGCCTCTGAGAGGCCTCAGAGAACATGTCTTTTGCTAAGGCATTGTTGATTGGCTCTCTGATGACTTTTTCTAAGGGCTAGAGTTGATGATAGTATTTTATAATATTGTACAATGTTTTCTCTGAAGGTTTAGTAAGCAATGTTTATCATATGTAAGTCGTTTTTTAAGCTCTGGGAACATTAGCTGATTAATAAATCAAAACAACAAACCCATTATAATTACTTCACATCATGAATTATGCTGATAGACTTTAGAATGGTGATTTATTCATTTGTGTTCTTAAACTTTACTTTGTCAAGGTGTGTGGTTTTGGGTTTTGAATAACTCCCCCGTCCCCCCAAAAAAACCACCAAACAACTCACTGCAATCCAGTCCATTCTGACTCATAGGGACCCTACTGAACAGGGTAGAATTGATCCTGTGGGTTTCCAAGACTGTCACTTTGTTTAAAGATCATTTTATTGGGGCCCTTACCGCTCTTATAACAATCCATACATTGATTGCAACAAGCATATTTGTACATATGTTGCCATCATCATTTTCAAAACATTTTCATTCTATTTGAGCCCTTGGTATCAGCTCATCTTTTTCCCCTCCTTCCCCCACTCTCCCACCCTGGTGACCCCTTGATAAATTATCAATTATTATTATTTTCATATCTTACATTGACTGCTGTCTGCCTGCACCCACGTTTCTGTTGTTCATCCCCCTGCGGGAGGGGGTTATCTGCCGATCATTGCAATCAGTACCCCCTTCCTCCCCTGCTCACCCCACCTTACCCCTATCCTCCGGGTATCACTACTGCCATTTCTGCTCCTGACAGGTTTATGTGGACCTGGGTTCCGTGTGGCGTGGACTCTTATCTGTATCCATGTGCGTGCTCTGATCTAGCCAGAGCTGAAAGGCAGTCAGGAAGCCTCAAAGAACCAGAGGAATATTGTGTGTTGCATAGGTGCTCTACTGCGCCCTGGTTGACTCATCCCTCCCTTGTGACCATTCTGTAAGGGAATGTCCTATTGTCTACAGATGAGTTTGGGGTCTCTGCTCCAAGTGCCCTCATTCTCAATAATATTTTTTGTTTGTTTGTTTGCAGTCTTCTGATACCTGTTACCTGATCCTGTTGACACCTCATGACCACACAGGCAGCTGTGCTTCTTCCAAGTGAGTTTGTTGCTTCTCTGCTAGATGGCCACTTGTTTAGCCTCAAGTCTTTAAGACGCCCGGACGCTATATCTTTTGAAAACCAGGCACACAGAATGCCAGGTTGTTAGAACTAAGTGTTCTTGCGTTGAGAGAGGGCTTGAGCAGAGGCCCAAACTCTGTCCACTTCCTGAATGTATTGTCATATAAATATATGTACATAGGCCAATATCTCCATTTTAATGAAGTAATATATTTACGTAAGTGCACACCTATGTTTATACCTCTGTCCATAGCTTTGCTTCCTCAATCTTTCCTTTGTTTCCTTTTAACTTCTTCCTCCCCGACCATCACGCTTGCCCTTCTTCTGCCTCTTAGTAATTCCTCTCAGTTAGCTTGCTGTTGCTCCAACAGCAATGGGACCTCTACATCCTCTTAGTTGTTGATTTCCTAGTTGTGCCCCTGTCTATGGTGGGGTTTTTGCTTACTGTTATCTTCCCCGACCTCCTCCTCCCCCCAAGTCCCTTTTACTTTCTCCTCGGGTTTGCGACCATGCCTCTTAATTTTCTGGTCTAAAAACAGGAGAATTGGGCAGATCACTCTACCTGGTCGCCATCGTCTATTAGGAATTTATTTAGAATTTCTGCATGCAGATGGACATTGGGCTTCCACTCAAGTACTCTCTCAATATAAGAACACGTTGTTGTATTAAACTGGCATTGCAATGATTCTCACCTTCCTGACACGATCGCTGAAGACAAAGCAGCTGCATAAGCAAATGTGATGAGGAAAACTGATGATGCCCGGCTTTCAAAAGATATGTCAGGGGTCTTAAAGGCACTTGAAAGTAAACAAGTGGCCATCTAACTCAGAAGCAACAAAGCCCACACCGGAGAAGCACACCAACCTGTGTGATCACAAGGTGTCAAAGGGACGAGGTATCAGGTGTGAAAGAATGAAAAATAATATCATTGTGTGCTGACCTCCCTGATGTGATCACTGAAGACAAATGGATGCATAAAAAAATGTGGTGAAGATGTGCTTTATACAATTGATGTATGTATATGTATGGATTGTGGTAAGAGTTGTTTGAGTCCCTAATAAAATGTAAAAGAAGAAAAGAGAAAAAAATGATTAGGGCAAAGACTGTACAGATGTGCTTTATACAATTGATGTATGTATATGTATGAACTGTGAAAAGAATTGTATCAGCCCCAATAAATTGTTAAAAAAAATGTGGTGAAGAAAGCTGATGGTACCCAGCTATCAAAAGGCATAGCATCTGGGGTCTTAAAGGCTTGAAGATAAACAAGTGGCCATCTAGCTCAGAAGCAACAAAGCCCATATGGAAGAAGCACACCAGCCTGTGTGATCACGAGATGTCGAAGGAATCAGGTATCATGCATCAAAGAAAAAAAATTATATCATTGTGAATGAGGGGGAGTGCAGCATGGAGACCCAAAGATCATTTGTAGGCAACTGGACATCCCCTTATGGAAGAGTCCCAGGGAGGAGACGAGCCAGTCTGGATGCAGTGCAGCAACGATCAAACATACAACTTTGCTCCAGTTCCTAAATGCTTCCTCCCCCCCAATTATTATGATCCCAATTCTATCTTGCAAATCCGGCTAGACCAGAGGATGTACACTGGTACAGATAGGAACTGGAAACACAGGGAATCCAAGACAGATGAACCCCTCAGGTCCAATGGTGAGAGTGGCTATACTGGGAAGGTGTAGGAAAAGTGGGGTAGAAAGGATCTACATACTGATTACAAGGATCTACATATAACCTCCTCCCTGGGGGATGGACCACAGAAAAGTGGGTGAAGGGAGATATCAGACAGTGTAAGACATGACAAAATAATAATTTATAAACTATCAAGGGTTCATGAGGGAGGGGGGACTGGGAGGGAGGGGGAAATGAGCTGATACCAAGGGCTCAATTAGAAAGCAAATGTTTTGAGAATGATGATGGTAACAAATGTACAAATGTGCTTGACACAATAGATGGATGTATGGATTGTGATAAGAGTTGTACAAGCCCCCAATAAAATGATTTTCTTAAAAGAATTTCTGCATGCATATTTCATACATGGCGTCCTGGTGGCACTGTTGGCAGTTAATCCCAAGGCTGGGAGTTTAAACGCACCAGTTGCTGTGTGAGAGAAAACGAGGCTAGGCTAGCTGCACCTCATAAAGCTTTTAACCCACTGCCATCAAGTCCGTTCCGCCTCATATTAACGCTACTAGGTTTCCGGGGCCATAAAGCTTTACTGAAGCAGGCAACCTCAGCTTTCTCCTGGCAGAGCCACTAGTGGGTTTGAACTGTCAACCTCTTTGAACAGCTAGCCTGTAAATTTTACAATTTGGGAAACCTTATACAAGAGCACTCTGAGTCAGAACCAACCCAATGATAGTGGATTTGGTTTTGAATTTCTGTATTTCATACAAACATTCTCATATTTGAAGCTTAATACTTAGTAGCCTATTATATTGTCATTATCTAGCTTTAGAAAAGTAATTTGGGGGAGGAAAAGGGAGAAAATGGCGACCAGATAGGGCTCATCCCTCTGGAGCTCCTGCTGCCAGACTAGAAAATCGTGAAGTAAGGCGAAAGAAATGGGGAGGTGGAGTCCTGAAATTAGAACTAGGGTACCAGGGTTTCTCCTGAACCCCTTTTTGTGTGGCATTTCCACTAACAAAGCAAACCAAGAATGCTTTGAAGCGCCCTAGCTTTGGCGAGACCGCAGGCGCCTGCTGTGCCCTTGCCAGGAGCAGGGATCTCTGCAGGCAGACGCGGAGAGGGGACAGAATCCCAGACACCAGGGGAACCTCTCTCCGGAGCTCTCTGCGTGGTTGGCTGCCTTGAGCCCACGGGCAGGGGAGTGGTGGCGGGTAGCCATAATTTAGAGTTAAAAAAAATATTGTATTACCTTAGGAAGATCGCGGTGTGGGAGAATATAAGCGGAAAGTTGGGAGTCCATGGAGCAAATGTTGTTCCAGTTGGACGAGAAGGAAATAACCCCCATAATAAGCTGGATTTCCCCCTCTGGGGGCCAGCCTAACAGCCCCCAAATCAGAGCACATCACAGGCAAAGCAAAGGGGGTGAAATATATATTATTGGTTTAAAACTTAAACCCAAGTCTGGTTGCTCAGCTCCTAGAAGCACATAGGCGGAGTCCCTTAACATAAATCAGCATAAGAAACAACCTAGCTAAGGAATGCCAGAACTCCACTACGGGGCCTGGCGGCTTTTAGCATAACAAAGACCCGCTGTAGCAAGAGTCAGCTTTAAACAGCAGGGAGCTGCAGCCCAGTGACTGTGAGAGACAATTACATTTGAGTATACTCTAGCTGGCCAGGGAGATAAAAAAAATAAAATCCTCAGGCTCTACGGGCTTGATTTTTAACTTTTTTGTCTCCTCTTTGCCCCTTTCTTGGTCTCTCACATTCTACTGCTAACCTCCAGACCACTCCCCTTTGCCTAGGACATTTACACCTGCGCCACACCCAGCTAGGTGAGCTCCACCCTGTGTAGCTAGATAGGCTAGGAACAGCCCTGCTGGCTCCCCCCAGGGGATACTCTGCTCAACTTCTTACTGGGCAATTCCTGCCTGTGTGCCTGGGGGCATAAGGCAGCTCAGCCAGCCAACACTCCTGCAGGAACCTCTGTCCAACCTCTGTCCAACCTCCGCAACACCAAAGCAGGCAACCCTTCTGGGTCACTCCCCTGAGAGGGAAGCCACAGGAGGATAAAGTGATAGGTTAATTCCATAGTGAAATAAGCTATACGCAGTTCAAAGAAGCACTCCTACAAGTCTCCCAGAGAGAGCCAGTGCTCTTCGGCTCCCAGGAAAATGGCACCTGGCTCCTCTAAAACAACACAACGCAAACAGCCATCAGCCCCAACGACCTCAACGAAAAAAACGGGAGAAACAGAAGGCAATGCCAGAAGATGTCCTGAACATAATGACATGCATAGAGGAAGCAGACATTGAGCTGCCACAGAAAGAAATTGTCAGAATGCTACTTTGGAGTCATAGAGGATATGAGGGAAACAATACAGAAAAAAAAAAAGATGAAATGATAGAAGACGTAAAAGCCATAAATCAAAGAGAAATACAGGGGCTTAGGGAGGAGATAACAAAAACCAGTAGCACACTCATGGAGCTCGAGAAGCGACTTAGGAATCAGAGAACCGCATCAGTGACTTGGAGGGCAGCCAAGCAGACTTTAAGAAACGTGAACAAAAATCTAATACGATCATCAGAGAAGCTGAAGAAAACTTAAGAGCTATGTCTGATGCTATGAAGCGGAACAACATTAGAATTATAGGCTTACCGGAGGAAGATACAACAAGTCATCTGCAACAATAGTGAGAGAATTCTTGGAGGGAAGCTTCCCCAGCTTAGTGAATGAAAACCAGGCAACCATTCAGGAGGCTGAAAGAACCCCAGTAAAACAGGACCCCAAGAAGAAGTCACCAAGGCACATAATAGTTAAATTATCCAACTTTGTGGAAAAGGAGAAAATCATGAGAGCAGCTAGGGTAAAACAAGCAATCACATATAAAGGTTCCCAAATAAGAATATGCTCAGACCTATCAGCAGAAACTATGAAGAAGAGGTCAGAGTGGAGTAACATATTCAAAAAATTGAAGGAAAACAATGCAAACCCAAGAATACTCTACCCAGCCAAATTATCAATCAAGATAGATGGAGAAGTAAGAGTCTTCCCAGACAAGGAAAAACTCAAAGAATACATTAGAAGAAACCCAGTCCTACAAAAGATCCTTCCTGACCCAGTATGGTCAGAAGAACAACACTCACTAAGCATAAATAAGAAACCACCACATAGAACAACCTCACCCAGAGGGCGAAAAAGAGAAAACAGACCTAAAGATAGCATTGACGTACATATAGAAAGACTTCAAAGGCTGCTGAGGTAAGCTTTAAAAAAAAAAAAAGCAAATGGGGCATAAGGAAAAAGCTACAGTATATAAATATTCCTGGGGTAAGGACCAGGTGGTGTGGTGGGGACCAGACCAAATACAGGGACACACACGGTATGCAACTAAAAAAGGAGGTGGGGAAAGGAAAATAATAATAATAAAGAAAACAGTAGAGGGGGCACAGGGCACTAAAACACCCAAGGGGAGGGTACTGTTTGTGTCTCCACAGGGAAAGAGGGACCAGACTTCAACTCGATGCTTCAAGATGTGAATGCAACATGTCAGCGTGGAGTAGGAAACCAGTGGAGAGGTCTGGGGGGCCGGCCCCAACCCCAACTACTAAGTGGATACCTGCCCCTCCCCTCAGAAAAATTTATTTCAAAGGACAGCATTGAATCTACAGCTCCGGAAGAAGGACATATCTGATCTGAGCACACGGGAGCAGATGAAGGGGGAGGAGGAGAGAGTGGAGCACATCATAGCCCACCAGGCCAGGAGGTTCATGTTCCCAATTAGAGCAGCCAGTTGACAGAGAGGACCACATGGCCAGGCCCACTATGAGACATGACGTCCCTCACAGACCGACCCATAGCCCTACAGGCGACAACACCAGAGACACAGTGAGGGAATTGCACCCATTCAGATCCGCCACACCGAGGCAGAACATCAAGGGGGTACAACAGAACAGCAAGAGAATGGAGTGGTGAGGTCCCCAGGGAAAGCTGAAGGTGGACTTTGGGTCCAGGGCATGGTGCCCCAACAGACTGGACTGGAAAACACTCCTAAAGGCCAACAAACAATCCTTGAACTAACTACAAGCTTTTCTTTCTTGTTGTGTTTTGTTTTTATCATTGGTTTGTTGTTGTTTTGTTGTATATTGTTGCTTGGTTGTGCTCTGTCTTGTTTCTGTGCATGTTACTATCTTCGCAGGTCTGTCTAAATAAGACAGGCTGGATGAACAATTGGAGATGAAAACAACAGGACCGATAGTTCCGTGGGGACATGGGAGATGGGGAGGTGGGGGTGGCGGGGAAAGTAGTGGTGATAATAAACTCAGGGACAAGGGAACAACAAACGATCCAAATTGGTGGTGAGAGGGGTGTGGGAGGTCTGGTTGGGCATGATCAAGGGCAATGTAACTAAGAGGAATTGCTGAAACCCTGGTGGGGACTGAGCATGATAGTGGGACAGGAGGGAAGTCAAAGGAAATAGAGGAAAGAGAGGGGAGGCAGAGAGCACTTATAGAGGTCTAGATAAAGACATGTACATATGCAAATATATTTATACATGAGGATGGGGGAATATATCTGTGTGCATATATTTGTAAGGTTAGTATTAATGTAGCAGAGGGACATTGGGCCTCCACTCAAGTACTCCCTCAATGCAAGAATACTTTCTTCTATTAAATTGGCATTCTATGATGCTCACCTTCCCGACACAACAGCTGAAGACAAAGTGGGTGAACAACTAAATGTGGTGAAGAAAGCTGATGGTGCCTGGTTATCAAAAGAGATAGCATCTGGGGGTCTTAAAGGCTTGAAGGTAAACAAGCGGCCATCTGGCTCAGAAGCAATAAAGCTCACATGGAAGAAGCACACCAGCCTGTGTGACCACGAGGTGCTGAAGGGATCAGTTATCAGGCATCAAAGAACAAAAAAATCATATCATATTGTGCTCACCTCCTGATATGATCTCTGAAGACAAATGGGTGCATAAGCAAATGTGGTGAAGAAAGCTGATGGTGCCTGGCTATCAAAAGAGATAGGGTCTGGGGTCTTAAAGGCTTGACGGTAAACAAGCGTCCATCTAGCTCAGAAGCAACAAAGCCCACATGGAAGAAGCACACCAGCCTGTGAGATCACAAGGTGTCAAGGGATCAGGTATTAGGCATCATCAGAACAAAAATCTTACCATAGTGAATAAGCGGTGTCAAGGGATCAGGTATTAGGCATCATCAGAACAAAAATCTTACCATAGCGAATAAGCGGGGGAGTGCAGAGTGGAAACCCAAAGCCCATTTGTAGGCCACTGGACATCCCCTTACAAGGGTCTTGGGGAGGAGACGAGACAGTCAGGGTGCGACCTAGTTACGATCAAAAATACAACTTTCCTCTAGTTCCTAAATGCTTCCTTTCCCCCTCTCCCACTGCCATGATCTGAATCCTACCTTGCAAGCCTGACTAGACCAGAGGAAGTAAGTACACTGGTACAGATGGGAACTAGAAACACAGGGAATCCAGGGTGGATGATCCCCTCAGGACCAGTGGTGTGAGTGGCAATACTGGGAGGGTATAGGGAAGGTGGGTTGGAAAGGGGGAACCTATTTCAAGGATCTGCATGTGACCTCCTTCCTGGGGGACATACAAAAGAAAAGTGGGGGAAGGGAGACGTGGGACGGAGCAAAATATGCCAAAATAATAATTTATAAATTATCAGGGGTTCATGAGGGAGGGGGAAAAATGAGGACCTGATGCCAGGGGCTTGGGTGGAGAGCAAATGTTTTGCGAATGATGAGGGCAACGAATGTACAAATTTGTTTTACACAATTGATGTATGTATGGATTGGGATCGGAGGTGTATGAGTCCCTAATAAAAATAAAATTTAAAAAAATACATAAAAATTAAAACACCATAAAGATTATTATATAAAAATATATGTCCAAATGTATTTGGTGCAATTGATGTATAGATTGTTATAAGAGCTGTAAGAGCCCCAAATAAAATATACAAAAATTTTAAGAAGAAAAGAGAAATATTTGGAAAGAGAATATTAAAGTAAAATAAGAAATTGGGGGGAAAGGACATGGGCAGGCAAAGGAAACTTTCACAAAGCATAATTGGCAGCAGATCAATACATCACAGTTATAGATGGGACGACAGAAGTGGGATGAGACCATGGTTGGGATATGAGCTTATAAGAGCTTACAATATTGGCCTGGGGATTTCCCATGAAGGCAATAAAGCATGATACATAACTATGGAACCCGAGCACCCCAATATCCATTAAGAACATACCCAGGCAAGCTCCTAAGAGAGACTGCCCCTCCCTGGGCTTGTGAGGAGAATGGTGGTAATGCACTGTCTAATGCACTGGCTTGAGAACTAGACTGTTCACATTTCTGGTTACTGGCTGGAAGGAATTCCATGAAGGTTTAACCCAAATGGGGGCTCTCCAAGTGGACTTTAGGCTTTCACTTTTACCCTTCAACAGACCTGGTGCTCAGAATTAAATGCAGGGCTTGAGTCATGAGGCCATTAAGTAGTTTATTGGTTGTTTCTTTGAAAAACATTCTCTTTTCATAACGCTAGGGAAATGTCCTCTATAGTGTGATTAAAATTCAACAGTCAAGAAATATCTGGTCATTCAATTAATTAATTCATGTATGACCATAAATTGTCCTTCTATTCTCTCTGCCTCACCCCACAAATACATACATAGTGCAATCTGCATGTTTGAACTGTATTTCTCTGCTGTACTTTGTTCACTTGCCCTCTGAAAATTGCTATTAAAAAACTGCTCCTTACAAAAAAAAGTAATTTGGGATCTTTCCATCTTTTTCTATGGTTTGTCATGTAAAGTGTGAACTGAGGATTGGTGGCAGCCTCTGACATGTCCATTACCAATCCACAGTGAGATCCAGAAATTGAAAGCATTTAGAAACCTTTATAGAAATTTTACATGGGTATGACATCCAAGTAGTGAGCAATGGAGTCATCAAAAAATAATGTAATCTGCTTTTGTAATTATTTTGCCCGGCTGTCAAATTTGTTTTGATTGCATTTCATGAATTACAATTCTAATGCTGATGAACCTAAAAATTCTATTCATTCAATTGAATGCAACTAGATTGCATTTTATGTCAATGGTTTTATTTTTTCCTGGTAATTTTTACTGAATGTTCCAAAAGCATATGTCCATCATGACTGCGGACATCCACAAAATAAAACTTGTGCGTTCACTACAGATCCTTTGAAAAATGCTCGTTCAGAAAGTCCTTGTTTTGTTTTGTTTTACATTAACGATAGCTTAGCTAACCAGGGGCCCTGGTGGCGAGGTGGATATGCAATAGGCTGCTAACCACAAAGTCAGTAGTTTGAAGTCGCCAGCCACGCGGAGAGGGAAAGTTAAGGCTGTCTGCTCCTATGGAGTTACACCATGAGCAATACACAGAGCAGTTCTACTCTGTTCCAGATGGTCTGTCACTAAGCCGGAATCTGAGTGAGTGAATGAAAACTTAGCTGTAAAACCAACTGGCTCTAGTCATTTTCCATTTTCACCTCTGGTTGTTGCTTTCTTCGGGTTTCTGCTTTTGGGGGCCAATCTGGATCAGTTATGTCAATGGTGAAGCACTCAGCTGCTGATGGTTAGGTTGGTGTTCGAATCCCTCCAGCATCTCAGTAGGAGAAAGCCGGGACCCTGGGCTTCCATAAAGACAGCCCAGAAAACCCTCGGTAGCAGGTCTACCCTGTCGCATGGGGTCGCTATGAGTAAGAATCCACGGATGGCACTCAAAAACAACATCCGTTACCAGGAAACAACCAACTCCTCTAGAGTCCAGTTTGATGCACCGGACAAAAACAAAGGCCAATTCGTTGCTATGGAGATGGTTCCACTTCGTGGCGACCCCAAGCAAGAGGAGAGCGGCCTCCTCGTTTTCGAGCCGCTCGCCAGGCTGTTCTCTCTGCGTGTCTGTCCGTCTCTCGCTCTTCACCAGTTCTCCTCCTTCCGCGCTCTCTTCCTCTAGGACGGCTCCCCTTTGGACCTTGCGAACGCCAGGAGCTGATTTCTTTCATTGGTCCTTTAGTGGTGAGGGGGCGGGGGAAAGGAGGGGACGTTGTGTTGTGTGTGTGCGGGGAGGGGGGGGGGGGTCGGATACCCGGGGCTCACGGGCAGCCACCCGAGCGGAGAGCGGCGGTCGGGGGCGCTTCCCAGCCGGACCCGCCGCAGCTCCGGGAGCCAGAACCCGAGATTTTCGGGTCTACGGGAACGACCGGGGCCCTCATTTCCGGGGTGGCCGCCCCGGATGCCACTTCCTTCTCTTTTGTCCCCGCCTCTTCCTTCTCCCCGCTGAGCTCGCGGAGCCGGCTTCCTCCGGGAGCCGCGGCTGCCACCGCCGCGCGCGCGCTTCCTCCGAGCACCAGGGGGCCCGCGAGCGCTCCGGCGGCACCCAAGGGCTCCCGGCTGGGAGGTGGGCTTGCCCCGAGAAGGCCGGCGGGAGACTCGCCTGGGCCAGGGTGGCGCCCCAGGCAGGGTGGACGGCTGTCTGTGGGTTTTGTCGTGCCCTTGCGGTGGCCTGCCCATCAGCGGATGCCACTGTGGCTCCAGCGGGGACGCCTCTGTACAATCCACGGACGCCGAAGGCAGGTGGACCTGCGCAAATGCCTTGGCCTTGGACTGTGAAAGCCATGGCAAGCCAGAGTGGCTTTCCTGTGCCACCGTGTCGTGGTTGGAACCACGGCCTTACAGCAAGTGTGCTTGTGAATGTGTGGTGCGGTGGAAACCAGGCGCCACAAATGCGAGCTGCGCGTGTACTAGGTGACATTTAAAATTTTGTGTTATCCAGAACACACTCCAAGTCAGCGCTTTCTACACGGATAATTCAGTGATTCTGACTGCGTTCTCTGAGTTACGTTACCATTGGCACCTTCCTATGTGCCGATGGATGTTATGTTGCTCCTCTTGGGTCAACAGACATTCATGAACCCCTAAGGTCCCCTTCGAATCTATCTAGGCGCTGTCCTCAGTTTGATCCCATACAGTTACTTCTTAAAAGAGCATAATGCTCAGGGCCGATTTTCTTTACTTGTTAAGTGAAACTCTGTTGTTCAGATTTAAGAAGACTGCAGAGGATATTTTTTGGTTTAAGTTTGGAAGATGATCTCCAGGCAATAGTTTCAGGGACTCATGCAACTTCCATAGCTCCAGAAAATCTGGAATCTAAGAGAATCTGAAATTCTGTTCTGCGTATCTCCCCTTTTGATCAGAATTCCTCTAGAGAACAACAGCCTCCCTTGCCCTGAGACCAGAAGAACTGGATGGTGCCCAGCTACTGTTACTGCCTGCATAATTTCAAATGTTAGCCACATTCAAAATGGCCAGAGAAGGAAGAGAAATTCATCTTATTACATTTATTCCCATACAGTGCATACAATTCAGCATATAATCAATATAAAAATTATTAATACTGTACATTATATTTTCTTTTTCTTTTTTTTTTCCAGGGGAGAGCGCGAACGCAGACCCCCACTACCACAAATTATGCAGTCGAGTTTCCCACATTTGGGGAAATCGCAGGGGTCAGCACATCCGGAGTGCAATGGATAAGCCTCGCCCTGGGAAAACCACCTTCGTGATCATGGTATCTCCCCTGCCAGGTAAGTATGTACATTATATTTTCCCGTGTTACATCTTTGTAATCTTGTGTGTATTTACACTTCAGGCACATTTCAGTACCATGAGTCATATTTCAAGTGCTCAATAGCCGCAGGTGCTAGTAGCCACCACATTGGACAGCATAGTTTCTGCAGATTCCTGCCTAGAAATAAAAGTCAGGGAGCCAGCTGAAGGGAAAGGCTTTTTCTTTTTATTGGCTCTGGGAGAAAGTCCTTGTCTCCTGTCAGCTTCAGTTTCTCAGTTCCTTGGTGATCTTCTTGTGGTGTGGCATTGGGTTTTCCCCATCTGTGATACCTTGCTGATGTGCCTTGTATGCTCTTTTACGTCTCCAAAGTGATTGGTTTAAAACACACCCCACTTTAATAATAAGGTGCCCTGGTGGTGTAAGTGGTTACCTGTTGGGCTGCTAACTGCAAGGTCAGCAGTTTGAAACCACCAGTGGCTTCTCAGGAGAAAGATGAGGTGTTCTTACTCCCATTAAGGTTTACAATCTCTCAGCAAAGTTATACAATCTCAAAGGTTAAATATTTCACAACACCATTATTGTAAAGGAACAGACAAAAGAAAAAGACTGTGAAGATGTCAAGGAAGAGGGGAGGAAGGTTGGGTAGGAAAATACGTACATGCATACATACAAGAAAGAGCCGTAGACACAGGAGGAGGGCATGTTACTGGGATACTGTCACTCTTCTGGTGCTGTGGGCTGTGCAGCTACATATAGTAGGGTTTTCTTTGTATGTGTTGTATTCCACAAATAAAAGTGGGGAAATAATAGACTTAAAATATTTCTAAATGTCTTTAAGGCCCACAGCCTTAAAAGCCTTCCAGATTCCTTACCTATCAGAGCTACACAGTGGTCTGAGTGGTTATAAAAGTAGGAAAACTAATAGTGAGCCATATTTAAACAGATCTCTTTTGTAACATATGAGCTAGTTTCTCACATATATGCAGTCTCTGCAACTCACAGGGCAGTTCTTCTCTGTCCTTTAGGGTCACTACGAATCGGAATTGGCTCAATGGCAGTGAGTTTGGTACTTTAATATGGCCTCATTAACGTAAAAAAAAAAGAAAACATGTTTTTCCCCAAATGGGATTATATCTACAAGCATATGGAGTAACATTTACAACACATATTTGGAGGAGAGGGGGTGTCAATTCAATCTATAACAAGATCAAAGATTCCAAACAGTCTGATTAATCTGGCAGAAATCTCTATATCTATTGACTTACCTAGAATCTAACCTAGAAATAATAGGACTCCATATATTTTTAGCAGTTACTTAAAGAAATACCCTGATGCAAAATATGGACTATACCCCACTGGGTGTTGTTGAATGCTTATCAAAGAGGTGCAGAAGGTTGGGATGGATGTGAGTTTTTTCCCTTTTTTGGCCCATGCCCAGTCAAATCGTATACAAGTTGTCGGAGAAGTTCAATGAGTTGGCAGCTGGAAATTCTTGGTTCCAATAGACCTCTGGACCTTACGAGATGTTTCTGTATCTCAGGTCCCACCCTGGCCCCAGCCCGATACTCTCATTGATTTTGTTGTTGTTGTTTGCCACTTAGTTGATTTGAACTCACTCGTGGTGACTCCAAATATACACAGGTCCCATCGAGTTTTCAAGGCTGTGGCCTTTTGTACACAAACCACTAGGCCTTGATTCTGAAGTGCCTCTGGCTGGGTTTGAACCAGCAGCCTTTTGATTGATGGTTCAGCATTTAAATATGTGTCCACTCACAGATTCCCCACCTGATCTTGGGTGACACAACCCCCTCAAACAGCATATTATTTTGTTTTCTAAGAGAAGTAACACTTTTTTAATGTTAAGTCATTGAAAATTGCTTCTTCATTTAGAGCAGTGGGAAAAGGCTGGCCTAAAAATATTTTGATCAGGAAAGATGAGGGATATAAAAGTCTATGACACACACCCTGGAAGGATCCAGAGCAAGTGCCATAGAACACTGGGGCATTGAATCCTGGATTTTCAAGGTGCACAACATTCTCAAAAGGCTGCACGAGAGAGATCCGATTCAGAAACTCCACTGGGCGAACTGAACTCTACCTCAGACACATTTGTAACCTGAGGACTGAAGACTGAAAATTCTTGATGTTTGAAGAAGCATAAAGCATCTGTAACAAAAGTATTGAACTGTTGGTAGGCAGGGAATCATTGATTTACTACATCAATACCTATATGCTGTATTAAGATATATATATATATATATATATATATATATATATATATATATGTTCAGCAATCCTGTGACTGGCATTGTCAGTGAATATTGTTGTAAATTTCCCTGACAACCAACTCCCATTGTTTGTGTAAAGAGCATCCAGCCACGAAAGGATTTATTTTGTACAATGTGAATAATTCAGGTATGGTGATGTGTACTCGGCCTACATTGGCCCAATGTCCCTCTCTGAACAGTGTTTTAAAAATTCGTACCAGGGGCTAATCAATGACAATATTTATGGAAGATTTTTATTTATTTATTTATTTATTTTTTGGTGACTCTGGCGGGACGGAAGATTTTTATTTTCCAGGGAGATGATCAATAAGACTCTACCATAAATTAACAAGGAAGTCACTAAAGGGACTAAAGGCAGGTAAAAAAATCCAGAAATGGGTTTTAGGCTTGCACTAAATCCTAGCTCCAGTTTAAGGACAATTAGTTTTTACATCATGGCCCTGCTCGTTACTCACCCTCAGGAAGGGAACATAGATTATATGGATGCTATAGCAAAGTGTGGTGAAGCAATTAGATGGTGCCCAACTATCAGATCAAATAGTGTCTGGGGTCTTAAAGGCTTGTTTCCAAGAAGCAACTGTCTAAGTGAGATGTCAACTAAGTCACTTGGAAGAAGCACACCAATGCCAGTGATAGAATGTTATACTTAGGCTTATTGTGCCAGCTAGCCCTTCATTAGGAACATGTGGGCAGAGTTTGATCAGGTTTCAGCTTGATTGGAGGGCGACGAGATCAATGACTTTCCAAGGTCTTCTCTCTTTCTCCCTGATGATCGCTGCTGCCTGAGCTAGTTCTTTGCCTCAACCATGTGCTGTGCTACTATGGGCCGAACCAATCTGTGGATCTTATCGCCTTGCCTTGCTGTGTCCATTGAGACCTATTTTGCCATGCTGCTGGTGCGTACATCACTTGAACCAGAGGCTGATATATTGTGTTGCTGTGCGTATGTCTCAAGACCTATATCCCTATAGTTAAGCTCCAGAACTACTGAGTGTTGCTGTCCACCCTGCTGTCTGCTGCCTGTGGGCTGATTTTGCCTGTCTTTCCTGAAGGCAAACTTTGCTTTCTGCTTCATTGACCTTGGACTGGCAGCCCCTTGAATTGAAGGACTTTCACTATATTAACTGTTCTGAGAAAGTGAGTTGAACTGAGCCCTCTGTACTGCTGTGTGGACTAATTAGACATTATATTCCTTCTTGTTGTATAAATCTGTCTCTATATATATAAAATCATAAGTGTGCTGGTTTTGTGTCTCTAGAGAACCCTGCCTAACACACAGGATTGTAAATTGTATAATCCAAAGCTGAAGGAGAGAATAGTATCAGAGCTTAAATTATGAGATTCTGCTATGCAGAAGTCTGTGGGTGACAATGGAAACCCAAGATGCATTTGTGAGATCTACACAGGAAATAAGCCTCCACTGATTTCCCTCTATCTATAATGGAGGGATAGGAAGAAGCAGATAATCAAGCAGAGTACATGGAGAGATGCCTATAGAAGGTCAAAATGATAAACCTGACTTGAACCGTTAAAACCTTGAGTTGATCCCCTGTCTGATACATGTTGGGCCTGATCTGGTTTTCAACATGTGTGTGTGTTTCATATAGCAATTTAACTCTGATATATTTTGTCATTGGGAGTAGCCTCTTGAATGTTTTTTATATGTTTTTCTGGCTTTTGTTATATGAAACCCAGGATTGAGGAACCTATAGAGACAGCAAATAGAATATGTGTTCCTGAAAGGTACAGTGAGAAAGGGTGGGGAATAAAGGAGAGCTGATGTCAAGGAGATCAAGAAGAAAGAGAATATTTGCAAACTGATTGTGGTAACAATTGTACAATCCTGCTTGATGTGGTCGAACTATGGAATGACAGGATATCTGTATTAACTCCCAATAAAATGGTTTTGAAAACAAGTTTAAAACAGACAGTCCTTTGAATGCTACTTATTGTTCCTTCATATATCCTTTAACACATCCTAAATAATCAATCTGTGCAGACTTGTGCATATATTATACTTTCATAGCATTAATATAAATTCACCATCTCCTAAGTCTCCTATTTAATCTATTTTAAACGTTTAAAAATCAGTTTATTGGGGGCTCATACAACTCTTATCACAATCCATACATCCATCCATTGTGTCACACACATTTGTACATTCATTTCCCTGATCATTCTCAAAACATTTTCTCTCCATGTAAGCCTTTAGTATCAGCTCCTCATTTCTCCCTCCCTCCCCATTCTTCCCTTCCTCATGAACCCTTGATAACTTATAAATTATTATTATTTTGTCATGTCTTACACTGTCCCTTCACCCACTTTTTTGTTGTCTCCCTTCACCCACTTTTTTGTTGTCCATTCCTCAGGGAGGAGGTTATATGTAGATCCTTGTAATTGGTTCCCCCTTTTTACCCCACCTTCCCTGGACCCTCTGGTATCACCACTCTCACCACTGGTCCTGAAGGGATCATCTGCCCTGGATTCCCTGTGTTTCTGGTTCCTACCTGTATCAGTGTACATCCTCTGGTCTAGCCAGATTTGTGGGATCATGATAGTGGGGCGGGGGAGGAAGCATTTAGGAACTAGAGGAAAGTTTTATGTTTCATCGTTGCTACATCGTACCCTGACTGGCTCATCTCCTCCCTGCAACCCTTCTGTAAGGGGATGTCCCATTACCTACATATGGGCTTTGGGTCCCCAATCTGCATTCCCCCCATTTACAATATGAGTTTTTGTTCTTTGATGCCTGATACCTGACCCCATCAACACCTCGTGATCTCACAGGCTGGTGTGCTTCTTCCATGTGGGCTTTGTTGCTTCTGAGCTAGATGGCCACTTGTTTACCTTCAAGTCTTTTTTTAATTTATTTTTATTTTTTGGTGGTGGTGGTGGTGGTGGTGGTGGTGACCTTCAAGTCTATAAGACCCCAGATGCTATGTCTTTTGATAGCCAGGCACCATCAGTTTTCTTCAACACATTTGCTTATGCACACTTTTGTCTTCAGTGAGTGTCGGGAAGATGTGCACCATGGAATGCCAATTCAATAGAAGAAAGTCTTCTTGCATTGATGAAGTACTTGAGTGGAGACCCAATGTCCATCTGCTGCCTTAATTCTAAACCTATAAATATATGCACGTAGATCTATTTCCCCATTATCATATATAAATATATTTACATATGTACATACCTGTATTTAGACCTCTATAAAGGCCCTTTTATTTTAAACAGATTATTAACACTTTATTCATGTGTCATTCAATTCAGTAATTCAATCTTATCAAGAAGAGTTCTGTAATTGTCATCATATTCAATTCTAGAACCTTTTCTTTGTAGTCATTGTTAATCACTGTGGCAAAAATATAAGCAACAGAACATTCTCCAATTCCACTTGTGTAATCCAGTGTCATCCATTATACTCTTCATGCTGTACTGCCATGATTTATATCCTTTTACAAATTATTCTATCACCATTGACATAAACTCAATGTCCCCTATGCAACAATTCTTTCTCCTTCACCTACGGTAACCATTGGTCAAGTTTGGTTTCTTTCTTTCTTTTCGTGGTTAGGTTCCTATCTAATCTTTAGAGTTATTATTGTCAGTTTGACACAAAATAATTCTTTTAAGAGGGTAATACTCAAGGCAGACATTTAAAAAAATTTTTTTTGGTATAAGGTTTAAAGATTATCTCAGGACAATAGTTTCAGGGATTCCTTCAACCTCCATGACTCCAGAAAGTCTAGAGTCCGTTGAAATTTGAAATTCTGTTTTTCATGTTTCTCTTTTTTAAGCAGAATTCTTCGATAGACTCTTTTATGAAAATGTTTAGTCATGGTAGCCATGCACCATCCGGGTTTTCTTGTCTCGAGACCATGGAGAGAGTTGTCAGTGGAGGCAATCGGCCACATGTCCTCCATCCGTCTCATAGATCTGATGAGCCTTCCTCTGTTGTTCCATTTGTTGTGGCTTGGATGGTTGCTTGCAAGCTGTTAAGATCGTAGTCCAACAAACGATCCTTGAACTAACCACAAGCTTTTTTTTCTTGTTGTGTTTTGTTTTGTTCTTTGCCAGTGGTTTGTTGTTGTTTTGTTGTACATTGTTGCTTGGTTTTGCTCTGTCTTGTTTTTGTGCATGTTGTTATCTCTGCAGGTCTGTCTAAATAAGATAGGCTGGATCAACAATCTGGAGGAGAAAACAATGGAACCGACAGTTCTGGGGGACAGGGGATAGGGGGAGGTGGTGGTAAAGGAAGTGGTGTTAACAAACCCAGGGACAAGGGAACCACAAGTGATTCAAATTGGTGGTGAGGTGGGTGTGGGAGGCCTGGTAGGGCATGATCAAGGGTAATGTAACCAGGAGATATAGCTGAAACCCTGGTGGGGACTGAGCATGATAGTGGGACAGGAGGAAAGTCAAGGGAAATAGAGGAAAGAGCTGGGAGACAAAGGGCATTTATAGAGGTCTAGATAAAGATGTGTACATATGCAAATATGTTTATATATGAGGATGGGGAACTCGATCTATGTGTCTATCTTTATAGGTTTAGTATTAAAGCAGCAGCAGGACATTGGGCCTCCACTCAAGTACTCCCTCAATGCAAGAATACTTTCTTCTATTCAATTGGCAATCTATGATGCTCACCTTCCCTACACAACCGCTGAAGACAAAGTGAGTGAATAAGCAAATATGGTGAAGAGAGCTGATGGTGCCCGGCTATCAAAAGATATAGCATCTGGGGAAAAAAAGATATAGCGTCTGGGGTCTTAAAAGCTTGAGAGTAAACAAGCGGCCATCTAGCTCAGAAGCAACAAAGCCCACATGGAAGAACACACTAGCCTGTGTGATCACGAGATGCCAAAGGGATCAGTTACCAGGCATCAAAGAAAAAAAAATCATCTGATTGGGTGCACACCTCCATGAAACGATTGCTGAGCACAAATGGGTACATAAGCAAATGTGGCGATGAAAGATGATGGTGCCCAGCTATCAAAAAGTATAGCATCTGGGTCTTAACAGCTTGAAGGTAAACAAGCGGCCATCTAGCTCAGAAGCAACAAAGCCCACATGGAAGAAGCACACCAGCCTGTGTGATCACGAGATGTCTAAGGGATCAGGTATAAGGCATCATCAGAACAAAAAAAAATTTACCAAAGTGAATGAGGTGGGGAGTGCAAAGTGGAGACCGAAAGCCCATTTGTAGGCCACTGGAGATCCCTTTGCAGAGGGCTCTAGGGGAAGAGACGAGCCAGTCAAGGTGAGATGTAGAACCAATGAAAAATACAACTTTCCTCTAGTTCCTAAATGCTTCCTCCCCTCCCCACTATCATGATCCGAATTCTACCTTTCAAGTCAGGCTAGACCAGAGGATGTACACTGGTACAGATAGCAACTGGAAACACAGGGAATCCAGGGCGGTTGATACCTTCAGGACCAACAATGTCAGTGGCGATACTGGGAGGGTAGAGGGAGAGTGGGTTGGAAAGAGGGAACTGATTAAAAGGATCTACATGTGACCTCCTCCCTGGGAGGCGGACCACAGAAAAGTGGGTGAAAGGAGACGTCGGACAGGGCAAGATATGACAAAATAATAACTTATAAATTATCAAGGGATCATGAGGGAGAGGGAGTTGGGAGGGAGGTGAAAAAGTGAGGACCTGATGCCAAGGGCTTAAGTGGAGAGCAAATGTTTTGAGCATGATGAGGGCAATGAATGTACAGATGTGCTTTGCACAATTGATGTGTGTATGGATTGTGATGAGAGTTGTATGAGCCCCCAATAAAACAAATTTTTAAAAAGACCATAGTCCATCACACAATGGACTACGAGGTAGAACAGAAGCATTAAACACATTATTAAATCAATTAACTGGGGACATATCACTTTTTTTTGCCATAATCCATTTGTTAGCGTCAAGGTACCAAGTCCAACACACACTCATGTAAGGGGAGAGGATTATTCAAGTTAGTCAATCCCAGGAGATGAGTCTCATTGGGAGTCATTTTAAAAACAGCCTCCCACAGTTTAGTGTAGAATGTTTTTAAAAATCATTTTATTGGGGGCTCATACAACTCTTATCAAATCTATACATACATCAATTGTATAAAGCACATTTGTACATTTGTTACCCTCATCATTCTCAAAACATTTGCTCTCCACGTAAGCCCCTGGCATCAGCTCCTCACTTTTCCCCCCACCCTCCCCGCTCTCTCTTACCTCATGAACTCTTGATAATTTATAAATCATTAGAGTATAGAACCTTTAACTCATAGTATTTTTCTTCCAGTAGATGATACCCTACACTTTTGGAGCTTTCTGATTTGCAAGTGAAAAGTCTAATTCTAGTTTAACTTACTTTCCTTTGTAACTGTATCAGTCAGAGTCCAACCAGAAGAACAAAACATTCTCTTGGTATTTACAATAGAAGGAATATGATAATATAGGAAATGTATGACCCAGGCTTAACAGGAGCAGCCCAGAGATTAACTAAAGCAGTAGCTACTACGACCCCTTGACTAGAGGGTCAAAGAAAGAAAGTGGAGTCCCAAGGCTATGGTTACCTTGGAAACACGAGCACCTTTTCTATATTTGACAATGGGAATACAAGCTGACCTATTTCTGCCTTCTATCCTCACCTTTCCATCTTTGGCAGTTCTACCAAGCACCTCACCTGCAATATTCTTTATGGGAGAGGGGTCCCAACTAAAGAACTGTATCCTGAGCATTTCTGATCCTCAGTTGTAACTAATTAACTTCGTTAATACACCCATAATCATTAATAATGTCTATGAGTTCTGTATGGCCATTACAACATATGATCAAACTCCACAGAGAAATATTGTTCTTTGAGAGGGATGGTTGATGTCATAGAGATTGGCCTTGGATTGATGTTGAGTGTGATTCTTCTTTCCCCTTGTGAACTCAAGAGGAGGTCACATGCCATCCACCCTCTGACCATTTTTTAAAGTGGTCAGAACATAAAGAAGTAAACTGGAGGCATTTGGCACAGCTATACTCATCAGCTGAGAAGTGAAGCACCACACACCCCACCATGATTCTGCTATAGCCTTGTACCAGGATGCCCACCCCAGGAAGCAGCTAGTAAATAAAAAGGTGTGGTGAGCACCAGAATCTGAAAGAGAACAGTTGGAGATGAGTATCAGCCAAAAGGGCATGCATAGGACAACATACATCCTCTTCTGGGAATGGTAGGGGGAGCCAATAAAATCCTCACTTTTTGCTCCAAGACCAATAATGTCTTTAGATAAACCATTACTGAGTTTATGGTTGAGAGTCTAAAAACCCAGAAAGCTTAGTAGAACACGAAGAGACACTTTTATCTTAAGGTACCCAGATCTAAGGATGCATGCCCATTTCAAAGATCTAGCTGAAAGGCTGAGTTGCTCTTTTTACTGGCTGGCCTCATGGGGCTAGAGGGACAAAAATTGGAATCTATCATAACTACCCCCTGCTTTGGGCTAAGAAACTAGAGAGCTACACCCTAGGAATAAAGAAGAACCCAAAGTCAATCAGTCATTATGAAGTCTATTGTTCAGCTTTGCCATTTGGAATGTCTATAAAATATCAGGGTTTAAATAAAGTTGGATTAAGGCAATCACCACTTCTTAGCGTATCCAAGCACCTGGTGAGGAGCAAACAAATCCTTTGTGGAAGACAAACAATTTCGTTCCAGCTTTCAAATTCCTTTATAAATACATTTTCAAATATAATGTCCCAGAAAACAATGGATGAAAAATGCACACAGTGAGAGAGAGCACAGCATAAGCAAGAATGAACAAGATCACAAGCCACAGAACCAGACCTTCTAAGGCTCCAAATACTTATTAAACCAGTGAAATCAGTTTTTTAAAAAAACTGTATAAGGAAGCTTCAAGCCCAGATAGCCTCACAGGTAAGTTCTACCAAACGTTCAATGAATAAACCCTTCTAATTTGTGTAGTCTTCCAGAGAATACCCAAAAAAGGTATCCTCCCTAATTCATTTTATGAATCAAGTATACCCTCCATTGTTGCCCTTGTTAGGTGCCGTTGAGTCAGTTCCAACCCAAAGGACCCTATGACAACAGAATGCAACACTGCCTGGTCCTCTGGCATCCATGCTGCAGCCACTGTGTCCATCCATCTCCCCAAGGGCCTTCGTCTTTTCAACTACCCCCTTCACTTTAACAAACATGATGCCCTTCTCCAGGAACTTGTCTCTCCTGATAATATTTCCCAAGTGTGTAGAATGAAGTCTTGCCATCCTTGCCTCTAAGTCCTCTGGCCATATTTCTTCTAAGACACATCATTTCTATTTATCTATATCACATATAGCTATATCTATTTATATATATAGAGAGAGATTAAGCTGAAATTTTGAGGATTCATTCTCTTGGAAATAGAATCATTATGAGTAGGAACTGACTAAAAGCACCTAGCAACAACAAGCTGGAATTATCCCAAGATTATAAATCTGAATTAACATTAAAAATCAATCAATTTTTATTCCCTTACATGTTATATCTAAAATAGACCAATGCAGGGTGCAGTGTAGCAACGATGAAATATACAGCTTTCCTCTAGTTCCTAAATGCCTCCACCCCCCCACCCATGCCCACTATCATGATCCCAATTCTACCTTACAAATCTGGCTAGACCAGAGGATGTACATTGGCACAGATAGGAACTGGAAACACAGGGAATCCAGGACAGAGGATCCCTTCAGGACCAGTGATGAGAGTGGCTATGTCGGGAGGGTGGAGGGAGGGTGGGGTGGGAAGGGGAAACTGATTACAAGGATCTACATATAACCTCCTCCCTGGGGGATGCACAACAGAAAATTGGGTGAAGGGAGACATCAGACAGTGTAAGATATGAATAAATAAGAATATAAGTTATCAAGGGTTCATGAGGGAGGGGAGAGCGGGAGGGAGGGGGAAAATGAGGAGCTGATACCAAGGGCTTAAGCAGAGATAAAATGCTTTGAAAATGATGATGGCAACATATGTACAAAGGTGTTTGACACACACAAAAAATGTATGTATGGATTGTGATAAGAGTTGTACGAGCCCCAATAAGATGATTAAATTTAAAATATAGACTAATGCAAAGAAAAGCAAAATGTGTTCCTGATTACTGGAGATAGGAGGGAGCAGAAGAGAAGAAGAAATAGCTTAGAGGTCACTGAACTTCTTTTAAGAGTAATACAAAACATTGCAAATGAATATAGTAGTGATGGTTGTACAACATTATCAATGCAATTAATGCCACTGAGCCAACTATACACTTGAAAATGGTCATAAAATGACAAGTGTCTTATTCATATTTACTACAATAGAAATTTAATCACCTGTGTAATTTGTCACAAACTATTGAAAGGAGGATAATTACATGACCATGGCTGTAGGTGCAGAAATAACCATTGACAAATTTAAAATTAAAAAATCACTCATGAATTTAAAAATTGTGAGCAAAATAATAAGGAAATGGGACTTCTGTAATCTATGAAGTATATCTGTAAAAAAAACCCTATAGTTTCAAACCTAAAGGAGAATAAAATAAATATTGAAAGTTTTCCTTTACAGAACAGTTATTAAACAATTATATCCACTAATGCTTTTCAGTAGTATATTGGACAGAAAGCAAAAATAAGAAACAAAGGATAGAAAAATAAAAAGAAACAAAGGATTTAAAGACTGGAACAAAAAAATGAAAACTTTTATTATTTATCAATGATATATTCATGTATATATAAAGTAAAAGAAAGTTATTAGAATTCTTAAAAGAATTTAGTAAGGTTTCTATGTACTAATTATTATTGAAAAATAAGATATACAATTATTATGGAAGTAAATCCTGTTTTTAAATCATTTTATTGGGGCTCTTACAGCTTTGATCACAATCCACACACAGATTTATTGTGTCAAGTACGTTTGTACATATGTTGCCATCATCATTTTCAAAACATTTTATTACTACTTGAGGCCTTGGTATCAGCTCATTTCCCCCCCTCCTCCTCCATACCTCATGAACCCTTGATAATTAATTTTTTTTCATGTCTTACACTGACCACTGTCTCCATTCACCCACTTCTCTGTTGTTGGTCCCCCTGGGAGGGGGTTATATGTCAATCATTATGATCAGTTTCCTCTTTCTCCCCACCACCTTCCCCTTCCCCTCCTGGTATCGCTACTCTCATTATTGTTCCTGAGGGATTTATCTGTCCTGGATTCCTTGTGTTACAAGCTCTTATCTGTACCAGTATACATGCTCTGGTCTAGCCGGATTGGTAAGGTCAAAGTGGAGTTATGATAGTGGAAGCAGAGCAAGCATTAAAGAACTAGAGGAGAGTTGTTTGTTTCATCAGTGTTATACCGCACCCTGCCTGTCTCATCGATTCCTTGTAACCTTTCTGTGAGGAGATATCCAATTGTCTACAGATGGGCTTTGGCTCTCCACTCTGCTCTCCCACTCATTCACATTGATATGATTTTTTGTTTTAGGTCTTTGATGTCTGACACCTGATCCCATCGACACCTCATGATCACACAGGCTACAATGTGGGCTTTGTTACTTCTCAGCTAGATGGTCACTTGTTTATCTTTAAGCCTTTAAGAACCCACACCCTATATCTTTTGATAACCAGGCCTCATCAGCTTTCTTCACCATATTTGCTTATGCAACCATTTTGTCTTCAGCAATCATGTCGGGAAGGTGAGCATCACAGAATGCCAGATTATTAGACCAAAGTGTTCTTGCGTTGAGGGAGTACTTGAATAGAGGCCCAAAGTCCACCTGCTACCTTCATATTTAACATATAAAAATGTACATTGATTTATTTCCCTATTGTTATATATTATATGTATATGTTATATACATATGTACATGCCTCTATAAATGCCGTTTGCCCCCAAGTTCTTTCCTCTATTTCCTTTAACTTTCCTCTTGTCCTGCTATCATGTTCAGCCTTCCTTCCTTTGACTTCCATTAATTCCTCTTGGCTACATTGCATTTGATCAAGCCCTACCAGGTGTCCTATACCCTCATCATCCTCAATTTTAGATCACTTGTTGTTCCCTTGTCCCTTGGTTTGTTGGCACTCCCCTCTATATAAGTAAATCTTTGTGACCTCTGATTAGAGAATGGTTTCTTAGATAGGACACTTAAATCTAAAGTAGCCCTTAAAAAATAAGTCAGAGTTTATCAACATCTATGGTTTTTGTGCAGCAAAGGTCAGCATCAAGAAAGTCAAAAGATGCCATCAAGGGGGGTGAAAAATAAGCCACTGGCATGTTTGGGTTTATACAGCAGGTATAAAACAAAAATCACTGCCATCATGTCAATTCCAACTCATAAAGACCCTATGGGATAGAAAATTATCCCTGTGGATTTCCAAGAGTGTAAATAGTTATGGGAGGAAAAAGCCTCATCTTTCTCCCACAGAGCAGCTGGTCGCTTTGAACTGCTGGTTTTATGGTTAGCAGCCCATCTTATAATCCACTATGCCACCACGACTGCTGTTATAGCAGGTGGGTTAACTGACACATCTTTCTTGTGACCCAGGACCCCCCTGATGCTCCTTATGAAGCCCCCATCCCCACTCTTGCTCCCTTGGGTTTCTGCAAAGCCAACTCCACATGAGCTCTAGAGGAGCTCTCTGCTCACACCCTGGGAGACATGGCAGCTAACATGGACCCATCCTGATGCAGCCCTGGGTGCTGGAGAAGACATGCAGAAACTCCTGCCAGCGCTGAAATGTTTCCAATGTCACTGGATCCAAAGACTTCCTACCCACTGGCCTATGATCTTCTACATTCAGCATCATTGCATGTGTTTCGTGAGTCTGAAGAGGATTTTATAGATTGGTATCGAACATATGGACTAATATCAGACTTGTGGACTTGATCTGGACTGGGCTGGGATGAATTGCTCTTGTATATCAATCCCTTTCTTATGCAAATATGTGTGTGCATGGATTTGTTTCTCTAGCCTACCAAGACTAATGCAAAGCTGTATTTCATTGTATCAACAGAAGAGGGTGCTCTTGAACCAAGAAGCCAAATAAAGCCTCCAAACCCATTTATATAGAATCACTTTTGAACTAGGAAAATCCAACACAATTTCTAATGGCTAGAAGAAAGAACACAGCATACATATGAATCAGAGGGGAAAAACACACGAATTAAATATAATTATACATGCAATTACAGATATGGAAAGGTACAATGAGTCAAAGCCAGCAACTCAAAATAGAAACCAAATACTAGAATGTGAAATGAGGGCTGACAAAATCCTCTCAGGAGATAAGGACTATACGGGACCCAAGAGAGGACGGATATGATTGGAAACACAATGAAGAAAAGGGAGGGGGATGGAAATGCAAAAGATAGTAGGAGAGCCATCTATGTATTATCCAACAAAGTAGAAATAACTAGATAATGGGAGGAAAAGGGAAGGAAACAGAATAAGCTCAATGCATAAGTCACAGGTGGTAGTCGAGGAGTACTATTGAACCCCAAGACTATGGCCCTTAAGCACTCCAGTCTGGAAGGGAGCTCTCAGCTATGGCTCCAAGGTTAGACAACAACAGAGAGGTCTCTACGCTGAACAATAACATCTGGGAGATCTGCACTCCGTAGAACAACCAAGCTTACTTCATTTGCTCAGGGAAAGCACCCCTGAAAGCAGGAAGAGATAAAAAGGAGGAGGCTCGGAAGTGGGAAACGCAGGGAGGGAGAGGGAAGAGTGCTATTACAGAGTGGGGACTGAAATCAGTGTCACGAATCAAAATGTGTATGAACTGTTGAATAGAAAAACACTTCAGTCTGTAAACTCTCACCCAAATCACGCCCCCTCCCAAAAAAAAGAAGAGAAAGGAAAGAAAGAAATGTTTAAATTAGTACACCAAATTTTAGGAAGCCAAGTAGGAAAAATTAAGACTAAAAGCTAAATTCCTTATCTAATCCATTATCACCACTCCATCCTTGATGCGTTGTATCAGTTGTTCAGTTATCTTTTGAATATTTCACACATGAGTATTATATAATCCCCATACTTATGTGATACGTCTATGAGACAGCTCCTCTTTCTCTCTCTCTCTCTCTCTCTCCCTCCCTCCCTCTCTCTCTCTCACACACACACACACACACACACACACACACACACACACACTGTTGCCAGCAGTGACCATTACACAACACCTTTTCCACTCAATGTTTTATAATCTTATGGCAAACTTCCCACATTCTCAGCCCACAGTCAAGGACTACTTTATCTTCTTACTGCACCAGCTGCCCCAACTCTATGCAAGGAACCCTGTTCTTCTTCAACCCACCAAAGGGCTTCCAAGACCAGAAATATACACCACATTTGATGCTGGGGTGGCCTCCCTGTCTTCAGCCAGAACTAGAAATGGAAAGGTTCTTCTCCACGTTAGAAGATTGCTGAAATGTAAAGATTACCTGTTTGCTAGTTTTTGTTCATTGGTTTTTATACTCTAGGCCATAACAGTTTGTTTTGTGGCTGACTCAATTGCTTGTGTTCAAGCCAAAGAAGAGCAGCTAAGAGGTATATCAGAAGGAAAAAATATATAAATATAGATATTCATGTTAAGGCAGTACTATTTTTCCCTGTTCTACTAAGGTTTTTAAAAATGTTTATCATAAATGTAAAATTGTCTCAGATCAAGTGGAGAGCAAATATTTTGAAAATGAGGGCAACAGATGTACAAATGTCCTTGACACAATGGATGTATGTATGGATTGTGATAAGAATTGTACAAGCCCCCAACAAAATTATTTTAAAAATTATCTCAGATGTCTTTGTGACATACATCCAAAGGGTCATATAGTCTTTCAGTTTTCACTATTAATATAATGAATGTTAATATATATTTGATATTAATATATTTTACCAAATGAAATCACCTTCACATTTCTGGAATGTATTCTGCCTGGTCATAATTAATGCACAACTTTGCAGGATTGTGTGTGTGTGTGTATATGTATATGTATATATATATATATATTAAAATTTTGCGGGGGCTCGTGTAGCTCTTATCACAATCCATACATCCATCCATCATGCCAAGCACATTTGTACATATGTTGCCATCATAATTTTCTTTTTTTTTTCATTTTCAAAACAATTTCTTTCTACTTGAGCCCTTGATATCAGCTCCTCATTTTCCATCCCTCCCTCATAAACCATTGATAATTTATAAATTTTTTTCATGTCTTACACAGATTGATGTCTTCTCTGTTGCCCATCCCCCTGGGAGGGGATTATATGTAGACCACTGTGATTGGTTCCCCCGTTCTCCCTCCACCTTCCCCTTACCTCCTGGTATTGCTGCTCTCATTGTTGGTCCTGAGGGATTTACCTGAGCTGGATTCCCTAGGTTGCTAGCTCTTATCTGTACCACTGTACATCCTCTGATATAGTCAGATTTGTAAGGTAGAATTGGGGTTGAGATAGTGGGCGTAGGGGGCATTAAAGAACTAGAGGAAAGTTGTGTGTTTCATCAGCGCTACACTGCACCTGACTGACTCGTATTTTCCTTGTGGCCCTTCTGTAAGGGGATGTCCAAATTGTCTGCAGATAGGCTTAGTGTCTCCACTCTGAACTCCCCCTCATTCACATTGATAAGATTTTTTGTTCTGAGTCTTTGATGCCTGAAACCTGATCCCATCAATACCTCATGATCACACAGGCTGGTATGCTTCTTCCATGTGGGCTTTGTTGATTCTCATCTAGATGACCACCAGCATCAGTTTGTAAAAGATCATCTTTTCCCTCACTGCTTTCTATTGCCATCCTTATTATAAATTGTCCATATTTATTACAGTTCATTTCTGGCCCTTCTATTCTCTCCCACTGGATTATTTCTCTTTCCTGGCATTAGCAGCATACTGAATTTATCACTATTGCTTTACAATAGGCTTGCTATCTGGTAGAGCAATTCCTCTCATCTTGTTCTTCAAAAGTGTCTTGGTTAGCCTTTACCCTATGAATTTTCATAAATATATTTGTAATCAGTTTGCAAAGTTCCACAAAGAAAACCTTTTCAGCTTCTAATTATAATTAACCTAAATCTGCATATTAGGGGGGAGGATATAACTTTTCTTTTTTACCTTTGGAAAGTAATTTGATTTTCCCAATTAATGAACACAGTGTTTCTCTCAATTACATCTTTAGTCTCTCAATGAATTTTTTATTTTTAACCATAGTGTACAATGTGTTTCAAGATTTTTCCAATAACTTATTATGTAATTCTCAAACATACAGAAAAGATGCAAAAGTTTCACATAGATTTTGCCATTAACTATTTACTATACTTACATTATCACATATCCATTCATCTCTCTAGGGCCCTGGTGGCATAGTGGTTACACATTTGAGCTGTGATCCACAAGGTGAGTAGTTTGAAACCACTAGCCACTCCATGGGGAAAGACGGGACTGTCTACTCCCATAAAGCGATACAATCTTGCAAACTCACAGGGGCAGTTATGAGTCAGAATCAACTGGACAACAGTGAGTAGTAGTTGCGTCCATCTCTCTATTCATCCATTAGTCCATTTTATTTGGGGTATATTTTTATATATTCAAAGTAAATTACAGACAGCGGGACACTCACTCCTAAATTTTTCAGCATGCTATGCTAGGATGTTGGGCTTGATTTAGTGATGCTCCTAATATATGGTAGCACATACCTTGCAAATCCTTAGACAACATCATGATGAACAGAGAAAAGATTGAAATTGTCAAGAATTTCGTTTTGCTTGGATTCTCAATCAATGCTCATGAAAGCAGTGTGGGGTCCTAAAGGGCAGTTGTGTAATTGAAAGGTAAATTAAAGAAACATCAGACAAGGCATGCAAGGGCTCACCTCTCCCATGAAGACCAGAACCGGAGAGAATGGACGAATGTATTCTCTCACAGGCTTATCAAATTTCGGGCATGCAAGCCACGCCATTCATATATATAACAGGAAGGGGTTGGATTAGAGGCATACACGTAACAGGAAGGGAACATAGCAAAGGTATAATGTGACAGGAAAAGGAGGTATTAAGGGCATATCTGTGACAGGAAGGCACATATGTAACATTTAACCTTGGTCGTTTCTGAGATGGCTTGACCTTAAACATTTATGATCCTTATCAGAAGGGAGTGGGCTGTATTTAGGGTTAGATATTCTGACTGCTTTTGATGGCAGATACCCTTTAGGCAGATTGCCTTCCAACAGTTAACCTTCAAGAGTATAGGAAGCAACTGTGTGCTTAAAATGGGCATGATTAAGAGGAGGTATCGTGGGGAAACACTTTAGTTAGGAGAATACGACTGGGATGCATCTTCACCCACGAACATGAAGGCCTCCTCCCTCCATGGGAGTCTCAGTTTCCCAGGCTCCTTAAAATAGGAGCTTAGAGAATTGGTCCTCATACACTCTCTTCCCGGTTTTCAGTTTCCCACAAAGCAGTAGCTAAGAAACCAAACATTGTATTGCACTGGACAAATCTGTATGGCGGGGGAAGTTGGAGGGCAATGGGGAGCTAAGAGCGGCAAGTACAAGAAAATGTTCTGAAACTGAGTGTGGTAATGATTGTACAACTCTTCTTCTTTACAGCTTTATTGACACATAATCCACATATCGTGCAATTCAATTGTTCAATCAAATTATTAAGTATTGTACAATCATTACCACAATCAATTTTAGAATATTTTCTTTTGTTTTTTCCTCCATCATTAAATCACCTTTAAAATGAGTTGTGTAATGACATTCGGTTCTGTTGCTGCCTCCCCTTCCCAACTTCATTGTTTACTCCCCAAATCACCTCACCCTCCCATTTACCCCCACACACACCCCCTACATCCACTACAAACCCTTGCATCAGTAATTATCTCTATACATCCACTCTTGCTGTGCTCCCAAACTGGTAAACACAACCAAAAATATAAAGAACAAAAATGAAATAATGTGGTAAGAATAAAACAATAGTAATATAATGATAAAAATACAACAAGCAAGAAAGAAAAGACAGGAGTTTCTCGGTGAGTCGCAGCATCCTCGCTTCGCTGACCCAACACCTGTCTCCGTGTCTTCAGCCTCCTCCACTTCCTTCCTGGGCGACGAGAACCAGCAGCCAGAAATCCACCATGTCTATCCTCAAGATTCACGCCAGAGAGAGCTTCGACTCCCGTGGAAATCCCACCTTTGAGGTTGATCTGTACACCGCCAAAGGGCTCTTCAGAGCTGCCGTGCCCAGTGGTACCTCGACTGACTGGGATCTATGGGGCCCTGGAGCTCCGGGACAATGATAAGACCCGGTATCTGGGCAAAGGTGTCTCAGAGGCTGTTGAGCACATCAATAAAACAATTGCACCTGCCCCGGTTAGCAAGAAGCTGAACGTTACTGAACAGGAAAAGATCGACAAGCGGATGATTGAGGTGGAGGGAACTGAGAATACATCAAAATTTGGTGCAAATGCCATTCTGGGTGTGTCCCTCGCTGTGTGCAAGGCCGGAGCTGTTGAGAAGGGAGTCCCCATATACCTATACCGTCACATTGCTGACTTGGCTGGCAATTCCGAAGCTATACTGCCCGTTCCTGCTCTCAGTGTGATCAACGGCGGCTCCCACGCCGGCAACAAGCTGGCCATGCAGGAGTTCATGATCCTCCCCGTCGGAGCAGCCTACTTCAAGGAGGCCATGCGCATCGGGGCCGAGGTGTACCACAACCTGAAGAACGTCATCAAATAGAAGTACGGCGAGGATGCCACCCATGTCAGGGATGAAGGCGGATTTGCCCCCAACATGTTGGAGAACTAAGAAGCCCTGGAGCTGCTGATGAATGCTATTGGGAAAGCTGGTTACACCAACAAGGTGGTGATTGGCATGGACATAGCTACCTCCGAGTTCTTCAGGTCTGGGAAATACGACCTTGACTTCAAGTCTCCTGATGGCCCCAGCAGGTACATCTCACCTGACCAACTGGCAGACCTGTACAAGTCCTACCCAATGGTGCCTAATGAACTATCCAATGGTGTCCATCAAAGACCCCTTAAACCAGGATGACTGGGATGCTTGGGCAAAGTTCACTGCTAGTACAGGGATCCAGGTGGTAGGGGATGATCTCACAGTGACCAACCCGAAGCGAATTGCCAAGGCCGTGGTCGAGAAGTCGTGCAACTGCCTCCTGCTCAAAGTGAACCAGATCGGCTCTGTGACCGAGTCTTTGCAGGCATGCAAGCTGGCCCAGCCCAATGGGTGGGACGTCCTGGTGTCTCCTCGTTCTGGGGAGACCGAGGATATTTTCATGGCTGACCTGGTGGTGGGACTCTGCCCTGGACAGATCAAGACTGGGGCGTCATGCCGATCTGAGCGCCTGGCCAAGTACAACCAGATCCTCAGAATTGAAGAGGAGCTGGGTGGCAAGGCCAAGTGTGCTGGCCGGAAGTTCAGAAATCCCCTCGCCAAATAAGCTAGGCAGACAGACCTCTAGTAGCCCCTCCCCGAGCCTGTTGGCGTTCTCACCGCTTCCTTAGAGCTGCCCCCGCAGCCAAGCCAGACCAGCTGAACACCAGCTGGAACCCCAGCTTTGTGATCCCGTGACAGCCCAACTCCTCGCCCTTCTCAGTGTCCCAGTGTCATCCCGAGGTGTCAACAGGCAACATCCCCAGTGGTTTTGTTTGCAAAATAAACATCAGTGACCCCTGGAAAGAAAGAAAGAAAGAAAGAAAGAAAAGATGGGAACCGATTACAAGGATCGACATGTGACCTCCTCCCTGGGGGATGGACAACAGAAAAGGGGGTGCAGGGAGACGTCGGACAGGGCAAGATATGACAAAATAATAATTTATAAATTATCAAGGGCTCATGAGGGAGGGAGGAGAGAGGAGGGAGGGGAAAAAAGAGGACCTGATGCAAAGGGCTTAGTGGAGAGCAAATGCTTTGAAAATAATGAGGGCAAAGAATGTACAGATGTGCTTTACACAATTGATGTATGTATGGATTGTGATAAGAGTTGTTATGAATCCCTAATAAAATGCTTTTAAAAGAAGAAAGAAAGAAAAGGCATCCATCAATATTTTAAAAGCCAGGGAAGACATTTTTGTCATGGAACTAGCAAGGGATACTTGCACCTAGACCAAATTCAGGTTGGGTCCAGAGGGAGGCCAACAGACCCACTATGAAGCTGGGTTCAACAAAAGCAGGATTGCAATGATCCATGTTTGATAGTAAGACTGTTCCAGACCTTTGCCTGTGGCTAAGGAGTTCTGCCAGTGGCTTAATCTGACTGGATACTCTACAGGTGGGTTTGGGGCTCCCACTGTCCTCCACAGCCATCCACAAGTCCATAATTGTAATTCTGATACTTTTCCCTTCGTCCTATTTGAATTTTGTTATTGTCATCTTTGTGTCACACAAGCTGGTGTGCTTCGTCCCTGTGGACTTACTTGACTCCTCGTTTAAATGGCTGCTTGTTTGAGTACAGTCTTTAAGATCCCAGACACTATTCCGATTGATAGCTGGGTATCATCTGCTCTCTTCACCACACTTTGCTGTAGCTCCCTTACGTTCAGTGATCACTTCATGAAGGTAAGTTATATAGGAGGCCAGAATCCATCTGGTTGTCCATGGAATATGCACGACTAAGGTTTACTTTGGCAGTCGTCATATGAAGAAGAAATCAAACCCATGAGAGAAGGGGGAGCAGGGAGGGAGGGGGAAAATGAGGAGCTGATACCAAGGGCTCAAGTAGAAAGCAAATGTTTTGAGAATGATGAACGTAACGAATGTACAAAGGTGCTTTATACAACTGATGTATGTATGGACTATGAAAAGAGTTGTATGAACCCCTAATAAAATGATTTTAAAAAGACTCCACAAAATGACAAAAGTTCACTCCTAGGAGAGAGCCAGCTGAGTGTTCACGTTAGAATGGGGGCGGTCACAGAGAGGGCGTGAGGGGGCAATCACAGGGGCATCAGGAGGGTATTCATTCCTGGAGGGTGGTGTTCGTTTCACAGGTGTATGCATATGCCTGAGCTTAATAAATGATTCACTTTGTGTGCAGTGTATTAAATGGTAATTGGTACATCAATAAAGCTGTACGAAAAATCTAATCTCTAAATTACCTTCACATGAGGGAGACGTCGGACAGTGTAAGATATGACAAAATAATAATAATTTATAAATGATCAAAGGTTCATGAGGGAAAGGGGAGCAGGTAGGGAGGGGGGAATGAGGAGCTGATACCAAGGGCTCCAGTAGAAAGCAAATGCTTTGAGAATGATGATGGCAACAAATGTACAAATGTGCTTGACACAATGGATGCATGGATGGATTGTGATAAGAGTTGTACAAGCCCCCAATAAAATGATTTTAAAAAGAAAAAAATCAAACCCCCATAGGGCCAACAACACCAATACCAGGAACAAACCAACCAGCCAACAACAAAACAATAAAAAAAAAAACAACCAAGGGGGGAGGAGCTAAAGGCAGGAAAACAGCCAATATAAACAGAAAAGTACAGCATTGTCCATCATCCCCCCTGGGGAATAAGGTGATCGCACTGATGATATCATAAATTTTTCCAATGACACAGCACTCTGGACACCATTGGTCTGTGCGAGTACATATCCACACTGAGCTGCAGCAGCCCATGTGCTGTTGCCCTACACAGCTCTATCTCCCATTCTGCTGAGCTGGTTACCCTAAGTGTGGGACTTATTGCCAGGGCAAACTTCCTGGATCAGTCCTTCCAAGTACAGATCCCTACCCAACAGGTCAAAACCTATCATGTCTCTGTGAGAGGGGCATCGAGATACTAAATAAATATATAGTAATTCTGGGTCCCTTTCCATTGTATACTCCTGGAGCCGGGGGTTCTCCCCAAGTTCCAATGACCATCACTTCCACAGTGCCAGGGCGACCACATCCTCTCCCTTCCGAATGCCCCATGTAAAACTCCTATTGATGTGATTGAACTATTGAATTGCATGATATGTGAATTATATGCCAACAAAACTGTTATAAATAAATAAATACCAACCAAAAAGAATTGTTGAAAAGCAAGGATGTCACTTTGAAAACTAAGATGCACCTGACCCGTCATGATATTCTCAAGCGACCATATGAAACATGTGAAAGTTGGACACTGAATAAGATAAGGAAGACCATAGAATAATTGATGAATTTGAATTTTGACAAAACTATTGAAAGTACCTGGGACCGCCAGAAGAACAATCAGAATGTTCCTTAAAAGTGACGATGGGGCTCTTTGAGGAAGACGCGGCTGTCGTCCCGCCATGCTCCGTCCCCGTTCTGACTCACCGCTGTTTGCTCTCGCCGAGGAACAAGTCGGTCAGGAAGCGCCCCGCCGCCATGGCATTTAAGGACACCGGAAAGACATCTGTGGAACCAGAGGTGGCCATTCACCGAATTAGAATTACTCTGACCAGCCGCAACGTGAAATCCTTGGAGAAAGTGTGTGCTGACTTGATCAGAGGGGCTAAGGAGAAGAACCTGAAAGTGAAGGGACCAGTTAGGATGCCTACCAAGACTCTGAGAATCACGACCAGGAAAACTCCCTGTGGGGAAGGCTCTAAGACCTGGGATCGATTCCAGATGAGGATCCACAAGCGTCTCATTGACTTGCACAGTCCATCTGAGATAGTGAAGCAGATCACTTCCATCAGTATTGAGCCTGGAGTGGAGGTTGAAGTCACTATTGCAGATGCTTAAATCAACTATTTTAATAAATTGATTTATCTGTTGGTAAAAAAAAAAGTGACGATGGGGAGATTTCCTCTCACATACTGTGGACATGTTATCAGGTGTGACCATTCCTGGAAAAAAGGACACCATGTTTGGTAGATAGTCATGGAAAAAGAGGAAGACCTTCAGCAAGATGGATTGAGACAGTGGCTGTAAAAATGGACTCAAACCGGCAATGCATTTGAGGATGATGTAGGATCAGGCAGTGTTTCATTAGGTTGTACATAGGACCACCATGAGCTGCAACTGATTCAACAGCATCTAAGCACCAACACTAATATGTGGTATCTTTTAAAATAAATAGATCCATCTTTCTAGTAGTTGCTGGTATGTAGAAATAAAGTTAAATTTTGAATATAGATCTTCTATCCAGCATCCTTATTGAAGAGTCTTATTAATTCTAATCATTGATCTGTATATACTTTTGGAATGTTTACATATATAGTCATGTCATATGTGAATAATAACAATTCAGGATTATTTTATCAAATTTTACTTTTTGCCATGGTACACTGGATAGGAAAAATTTTCTTCAAGATCAGTTAGTTCTGATAACATGGCCCTTACTTGATGCTCACCTTCATAGAATGATCACTGAAGAGAAGAGTGCTACAGCAGAGTGTGGTGAAGAAAGCAGATGGTGCCCGGCTATCAATCAAAATAGTGGCTGGGGTCTTAAAAGCTTGTATTCAAACAAGCAGGCATCTAAGTGAGGAATCAATTAAGTCCACATGGAAGAAGCAAACCAGTTTGTGTGATGATAATTATAAAATGCAAATATGGCGAAGGAAAAAGTATCAGAGCTACAATTATGAGCACCCAACTTGTAGAAGGCTATTGAGGACAGTGGGAGCCCAAAATCCATCTGCAGAATATCTAGTCAGACTAAGCCACTGGCAGATCTCCTCTAGCCACAGTCAAGGGTCTCCAACAGCCTTTATTATCTAGCAGAGACCACAGTAATCTTATCTTGCTGGATCAAACTTGATACTTGGCTGGTTGACCTCCCTCAAGACCTAACCTGAATTTGTTCTAGGTACAAGTATCTCTTACTTGTTCCATGACATAAAAATGTCTTCCCTGTCTTTTAAAATATTGATGGGTATTTTTTTCTTTCTTACTCATTATTTGCATTTTTAAATTTATAGTATTTTTATTTTATCCTTACCACCTTATTTTTATTTTGTTTTTTATTGTTTATTTTGGTTTTCCAGTTTGTGAAGCACAGGAGTAGATGCTTAGTGATAATAACTGACACAAGGGCTTAGAGGGGATGTAGAAGTGGGGGTAGGGGGATAGGGAAGGAAAGAGGATTTGGGGAGTAAATAATGAAGGTGGGAGTGGGGGAGGGAACACTAGAACTGATTGTGAGTGCACAACTCACTTTAAAGGCAATTTAACCATGGGGAGTAATGTTACAAAATTTTTATGGTAATGATTGTACAATTATTCTTCATATGATTGAACAATTAAATTATAGAATTGCATGATATATAAATTGTTTGCCAATAAAACCGTTGGGGGAAAAGTTTTCAAATATTTATCATTAAATATGATGATGACTGTGAGCTTTTTTCAATATTTTTATCAAATTAAGAGCAGTTTTTACTATCTCTTTTTTTGCTAGGCATTTTAATCAAGAATGGACATTGAATTTATTTTTTTTAATTTCTTGCATCGCCTGAGATTGCCACATGTTTTTCTGTATGTTAATATTATAGGTTTTGTTTCGATTTGACATGTCCAGGTTTCTCAGTGGTTTGACAGTCAAGGCCTAGCAATCCCACATGATGTGACAACACAATGTAATCAGTTCCATAACATGATCTGCTGTGATCAGCCAAGAAGATTACAGTAGAATGGAATCCTCGCACTCAGGTCACAGCTCTGGTACAATTGAAAGAAAGGTCCCTTGGGGGTATGGCCAACTTCTACAAATGAATGCTGTGGGAAAGGTTGCTTTTTTCTGGGTCTGAATCCTGCATCTGGTTCATCGACCTCTGGTTCTTTAGACTCTGGCCAACTACCTACCATATTGCCTGATGACTTCAGGAGCCTGCTCTGTGACTTGTCAACCTTAGATTCATTTGCCTCTCCAGTCACAATCCTGGTTTGCTAATTTTGGATTGATCCACCTCAGCAGCCATCAGCCTGTGGTCTTCCTACCAATCTTGGGTTAAACGGCCCTCAAAGCTGTTTGAGCCAGGAGGAACCTCCAGCTTCACATCAGAGTCAAGAATTTGGAACCTGCCTGGATTTGGGCTGGCCTACTTCTGTTACTGTATGAGCCGTTTTCTTGTTATTAGTATACTCACATGCACACAGACACAAACATAACTGGTTTTGCTTCTCTAGAGGACCCAGCCTAAGCCAGTTAATATGACCAATTAAAATGGATTCTCTAATGTTAAAACATCTTGGCATTCCTGGAGATAAGTCCAGCTTGCTCAGGGCATGTTTTCCTTTGCATATATTGCTGGATTTGGCACGCTGAAATGTGGTTGAAGATTTTTGCGTCTATACTCATGAATGAGATTCATCTGTCACTTGCCTTTTTCAGAGTATCTTTCTTGGATTCTGTTACCAAGGTTTTAGGAGCCTCTAACAATGAATTAGGGACTATCCCATCAATTTCTAGTTTCTGGAAGAAAGCAGAGCTAGTTTTTCTTCATAAGTTTAGTGGAATTTAACTGTTAAGCCATCTGGGCCCAAAGCTTTAATATGATCTGTTTTCTATTGCTTTTCCTGTGTCAGTTTCAGGTTTGTTTTTAAGGAATGTATTCCTTTTATTTAAATGTGAATAATGTTTAACATAGTTGACTAGAATATCCCCTTATATCTGATGATCTCCAACAAATCGCTCATGATGTTAGTCGTTCTTTGATGGATATAAGAAGCACTTTTTCATATGCATTTTCTACATTTTTTAAAACATGTCTTTAAAAGTATAGTTGATCTGAACGGCTTGGTCTGCCTTTACGTGATGAAAGATTGTCTTAGTAATCCTGTGCTGCTGTAACAAAACTACCCCACGTGGGTGTGGCTTTAACAAACCGGCACTTCTCTTCTTACACTTTCGGGGGCCAGCAATCGGAATTCAGGACGCCAGCTGTAGGAGAAGACTTCCTGGCTCTATCAGCTCTCGGGAAGGTCCATGTCTCTTCATGTTGTCTTCTTGGGCTCCTTGGTGATCTTCACATGATGTGGCGTCTGATTGTTTGCTGACTTGGTTCATCTTTTTTATATTTCAAAGGAATTTTATATAAAGCACACCCTTTCATAAAACTCTCTCATGAACAAAATAAATATAATCCATTCTTAAATAGATTATAACCTCAGGGTTAGATGGGTTAGGCTTCACAACACATATTTGGGAGGGGGCAGGGCACAATTCTAACCTAACAGGTGCCTTGAGCAGTTTTTGATTTTAGGGTTCAGGCACGTGTTTCGAAGGTGGACAAAGTCACACTGGTGGGAGGATCCACAGTGGCGCCTTGGGCCCGGAGTCTCTAGTTTGGTGTGTCCATCTCTTTGCTCTCCATGGTACGAATTGAAAATGACCCTTTTATCAGAGATTACAGCAGAGAAGAGGGCAGGGGGAGACGTCACGCAGTGTAATATATGACAAAATAATAATATATGAATGATGAAGGGTTCATGGGATGGGGGGAGTGGGGAGGGAGGGGGGAAAATGAGCAGCAGATATTAAGGGCTCAAGTAGAAGGCAAATGTTTTGAAAATGATGATGGGAACAAATGTACATATGTTCTTGCCACAATGGATGGATGTATGGATTGTGATAAGAATTGTGCGAGCCCCCAATAAAATGATTTCAATAGCAAAAAAAAGAAAATGGCCCTTTTAGGGCACACTGTGGGAAATGGCCAGGCTGCTCATAGCCAGAGACGATCGTTCCTGGGACACTACCGTGCCAAGACCTGAGGATGGAGGCCCTCTATTACCCAGGAGCCACGCTGTAAGTGACAACCAATTTGGGAAGTTCTTCCCAAACTTTCTCCTTCGTTCCCCTTCCAGCTCCCCTCACACACCTTCAGCCCTGCACACTGTCCCCACAGAATGATGAATGTCTGCTTCCTCAATCCCTTCTTAAGTTCTAGAATATCAGCCTTTCAGGCTTCCACTGCTTGTCCATGGATTGCTCCCAGTCCCAGTTTTTCCTGGGAAATACAAGGTGGGAAGTGTGGGTTTTGTCCCGTTGTCGAATATGGAGAAATAATACCATACTTCTAGCCCTATTTAAAATCTGTTCTTTTTGTCCCACCCCAAAGCACCTAAAAGTCAAACACATCTCGCTCCTGCTTCCCAGAGAGCCTTTATGATATACAAGCATTCAACAAACTAGAGGGGAACTCTCAAATGAGGCTTGATACCTCTACAGCCAACTAACATGCCAATTATGCCTACAGTAGGTTTGCACACACATCGCTCCGTGAGTCAGGAGCCAGTTCCCATGCGGGCCTGAGCCTATATCCACAGAATTGCTCAGAACACAAGGCTAAAGCCCAGACTCACAGCAAAACTGAAACCCACTGCTGCTGAGTTGATTCTCACATAGAAGGGGCCAATGGAGGGTTCCCAAGACTCTAACTCGTTACCAGAGCAGGCAGCTCAATTTTCTCCCATGGAGTGATTGGTGGCTTTCAACCACCGATCTTACGGTCAAACAGCCCAATGCCGAATCCCCAGCTCCTATATACACCTCATAGCTCAGTACAGAAGATCCAGGCACAAGCAACATCAGGGCCAGCACAAGAAGCAACTTCAGGAGACAGACAGTGCCTACACCTGCTGGGCCATGCCTTTGTAAATGATAGCGTGCTGTAGCAGAGTCCGGCCTGAGACTTGAACCCACCCCTTTGCTCGCACATGCAAACCACATGATGACCTGTGGAGAAGAGACATGTGTACGCAACACATTGCACAGCATGCCCAAATGCAGCACCTGCTAGAAAACAGGCCCAGTGCAGGCCCAGGATAAGTAGAAAACAAGGTCACACCCATGTTGACAGAGGCTCCCACTCCAAGCCTTCATGATCATGTACGAAGTCCGCAGGCTGATCAGGGCCTTGGTAACACCCACTATTAACACCAAAGGGCGCTTTCGCAGTCCTCACACTCTGGACCTGGTAGAGACATCATCCTCCTTGAAATGCAGGCCTCCCCTACCTCCCTTGACTCTGCTCCTGCCTCGGCCTACCTGTCTGCACACTCCTCCAGTCGCAGACCCCAGTGGATGCTGTTTCCTGGGCCCTGGCAGGCCTCCCCCAAAGCCTCCGGCTTCACACAGCGCCCAGCTGACCTGCACGTTCCACTCAGGACTTCCCTCCCCAAAACCTTTGCTGAATGCACCCCGACCCCAGGTCTTAGGTCCTTATAGGCAGGGCACCCCTGCCCTTAACAAGCAATGCCAATGGCCCTGGAGCTCCAGAGCTGGGCAGGTGGCAGCCAGGGGTGGCCAGGGCCGCCCACTGCCCACCCCTGGGATTCCCCACGCCCTGAGCAGCAGGAGACAGGAGGCTGCAGGCTGCTTTGGGAGTAGCTGCCCCAGAAGGCCTGAGAGGCTCTGAGCAAGTGGCAGTGAGGGCCACCTCTAATAGGCCCCCGCAAGGGCTCCGTCACCGTGTTGTGCTGGCTCAGCCGAGAGGCGTCTGCGCAGCCTTAGCCATCCTGAGCGGCATGAAGGGCCCTCGAAGTCCTGCTCTTAGTAAAGATAATTCGTGGAGCAGAAGCCAGGGAGGTTGCACCAGAGGCTTCCAGGGAAAAGCGTCCAGCGGCAGCACAATGGGAGGTGGAGGGGCACAATGATGATGTCAGGCCAAGGGCTGGGCCAGGGTGGCTTCTGGGCACCCAGGGGCACCAGGCACCCATCTACCCCCAGCCCTCCTTCCTTGGGCTCCCTGCTCAAGCCAGCTGTCATGAGACTGGGTGGCTTCAGGGTGGCCAACTGTCCTGGTTTGCCCGAGAAGGAGGCATTTCCCGTTGCAAACCCAAAGAAACCAGGACAGTTGACCAGCCCAGGTGGTGTGGGAGGGGACCCGTCAGTCTCAAATGGAGCTCCCTTCTGCTGTTTAGAACAGAGGAAGGTGGGGGGAGGGCTCTGGTCTGTCTGGCAGCCCTGTCTGGGTGCTCCCCATGAGGCGTGGGGCTGTATCCAGTTCTGCTAGAAGAGGCCTGGGGGGTGCCTGCTTTCTGGAGGAGTTGCCCTCAGACACACCCAGCAGGTTAGTCTCAACTATGCTTTGGGGACAATTTTAAAGCATTTTATTGGGGGCTTTTATGACTCTTATAACATTCCATACATCCATATGTTGATATGCTGTATCACACATATTTGTACATATATTACCATTATCGTTTCCAAAACATTTTCTACTTGAGCCCTTGGTATCAGGTCCTCTTTTTCCCCCTCCCTGCCCTACCCTCCCACCCTCGTGTATCCTTGATCAACTATATATTGTGATTGCTATTCATATCTTACAGTGTCCATTGTCTCCCTTCACCCACATTTCGATCATTGGTCCTCTTTGGGGCAGGGGTGGCTATATATCCAATCTTGTGATGGGTTCCTCCTGTGTCACCCTTCCCCTCCCTGACCCTCAGCCTACCCTCATGATACTGATAGTCCCACTACTGTTTCTGAGGGCTTTATCTGTCCTGAATTCCACTTGTCCAGAGCTCTTATCTACCAATATGTATTCTCCGGTCTAGCCAGATTTGTAAGTTAGAACTGGGTCATGGTTGTGTGGGGAGGAAGTATTCAGGAACTAGAGGAATGATGTGTGATTTGTCGGTGCTATACTACACCTTGGTTGAATCATCCCTTCCTTATACCACTTCTCTGGGTGGATATCCAATTATCCACAGATGGGCTTTGTTTGTTTTGGATCTTTTGATACCTGATCCCGGTGACACTTCATGATCACACAGGCTGGTGTGCTTCTTCCATGTGGCTTATTTGCTTCCCTGCTAGGTGGCTGCTTGTTTGACTTCAAGCCTTTAAGACCCCAGATGCTATATCTTTTGATAACCAGGCACCATCCTCTCTCTTCATCACATTTGTTTATGCACCCATCTTTTCTTCAGTGACCATGTTGGGAAAGTGAGCATCAAAGAGTGTCAGGCTATCAGTACAAAGTGTTCTTGAGTTAAGGGAGTCCTTGAGTAGAGGCCCAAAGTCCATCTGCTATCTTAATACTTAACATATGTTCGTTGACCTCTATCCCTTTCATTATAAATTAACATATTTACATATATACATGTCTATAGCTATACCTCGAGAAATAGCTTTTGCCTTATATTACTTTCCTCTGTTTCCTTTCATCTTCTTCCTATCCCACCATCACGCTCACCCTCCATTTGGCTCTCAGTATTTCCTCTCGGATACACTGCTCTTGATCAAGCTCCACCCGGCACTATACGCCCTCCTCACCATCCATTTTAGATCTCTTGTTGTTCCCTTATCTGAGTTCGTTGGCTCCCCACTCCTCCTCCCCATCCCTTCTTCTCCCATGTCCCCCCAGACCCACTGGTCCCATTATTTCTCCTCAGGATTGTTCATCCTGCCTATCTTATATAGCTAGACATAAGAAAAAAGAAAAAGAAAACGAATAAAACAAACAGAACAAGAAAAAATACCACACACACTTATAGATAGTTCCAGGTCTGTCTACTGACCCTTATGTATGTTTTCTGATCAAGTCTAATGAGATGCCCAGCCCGGTGGGGACACTTTTTTTTTTTTTGGTGGTGTAGACCTGGTCCTTAGACTAGGCTAAGACTATTTTGAGCTGGGATCCATGCGTGGCCCGAATCTCTCTTGAGGAGTACCAATCCCTGTGAGCTGACGTATGCATGGGTGTGTGCTCCTGCCTGTGTGGAGCCACAATCCCTTGGGTTTCGTGAGATGGTGTCCACACTCAGCAAAGGCTACCCCATTTGTTGAAGCATGAACAACGTGTCCAGGTTAATCATTCAGCCTGGCCTGGGCACTGGCTGCTTTGGGAGGTGCTGCATGCCGAAGTCCACTGCAGTGATGCGTCTTCTGAAGTAGATGCTAATGATAGAAAATGTGGCTGTCCCCTAGGCAAAGTATGCTGAACTGAACCTCCTAATAGTGCAAGGCTGGCCTTTCCCTAGCTAGTGGCTGACTCATGATGCTACCTATGGTAGAATTTGTGTGCGCTATGCACCCTGAAATCTGGGCAGGTTCTGAGTACCCAGGTTACAGATTGCCTGTGCTTCCTCAACATGGATGGTGGCTTTTCTTAAGCAGCAATGGTTTGGATAAGAGAGACTGTTTTAAGCACAGACTGTGGAGCAAGTCCCAAGTCTGAAATTCTGCTTGGGGTAATGCACTTGGATGGTCACAGGAGTCTGCCTGTGGTTTAGGGCGAATAGCAATGGATGGGCAGGGTATGTGATCCCCAGCTTGTGCTAAGGACTCAAAATTTCTCTTTCTTTCAAGAGAGGCACAGGGTCTAGGGAAGTGTGCCACATACCCCAAATCACTTCGGTTCGGAGAGGTACGAGGAGTGTCCAAACATCTGGAATACTAGAGCAAAAGTGGGCACACTACAGTCTATGGGTCTGTTGCCACTCTTTAGTAATACATTTTTATTGGCCTCTACTCATAGGCCAGGGGTGTGAATAGGCTGGCTAGCACGCAGAGTGCAACAGAAAGTGGAGTATCGCTGATGCAATTAGGTCAAAATTTAACACTTTATCATTTGATCTCTCTTTGGACCCATTTTTAAATTTGTTCTACTTTTTAATATTTTCTGCTTTCTTTTAGATTGAGGTGGTTCTCGGTTTTTCTTGGTGGTTGCTGTGTTTGGGGGTTTGGGGGTGTTTCTGTGTATGTAATCCAGGATAGATAAATTTATAAAGACAGGAACTGGAGTCATGGTTTCTTACAGATGTGACAGGGGAGCTGGGGGGAAATAGGGAGCTACTAGCAAGGGCTACAGAAAAGAAAATGTTCTAAAATGTTGTGGTGATGATTGCACAACTCTTCTTAACACGATCCAACTATTGACTTGTGTGATATGCGAATTATGTGGCAATAAAGCTGTTCATTTTAAAATAAAGAAATACACATCAAAGTTATTGGGAAACAGCCACATGGGTGTATGCATTGTCCATGGCTAACTACAAGGAGCCCTGGTGGCATAGTGTGTTACACGTTGGGCTGCTCACCGCGAGGTCGGCTACTCCATTCCACCAGCTACTCCGAGGAAGAAAGTGAATGCTTTCTCCCCCCATAAAGATTCCCAGCCTTGGGAACCCACAAAGACAATTCTATTTTGTCCTTCAAGAATACTATGGAGTTGGAATAAAGTAAATGGCAGTTGGGTTTTTTATGGTTAATTTCTCTGTACAGTAGTTGGTGGCCTCAAAACAATCCTTGGCACGAATACTCTTGGTGTCATTCACATTTTTCAGATGAAGACACAGAGAAATGCAGTAACTTGGGACAGGTCACACAGCCAAGTAATCACACAAAGCAAGATTGGACCCCAGACAGGCCAGCTCGACAGATTGGCTCTTAAGTACCACAGAGCCTGCCTCCTTTGGAGAGCAGAGGAGGAACGCAAATCCTGTAGGACCTCCAAGCTGCTGATATCGTGCTGAATCCAGAGCCCTTGAGCTCTCAGCCTGAGGCTGGACTGAAGCAACATTCTCCTGAAGCACCACCTGGATCCTTGAAGACAGATCACTGCCCTCTACCTCCTGTCTCTTTCCCTTGGTCACAGGTGTAATGGTCACCTCTCCAGTCTCCTGTCATCATCTATGCTCTGCGTATGTGGAAAGTACAAGGAATTGCATACGTTATATCCGGTTTGTTATTCTTGTGTGCCTTCTAGCCAACTTTGACTCATTTCAACACCATGTGACCCAGTAGAACTGCCCCATAAAATTTTCTAGGTTGTAATCTTTACAGGAGCAGACGCAAACTGCCTGGCTGTCTGCTAAGCTCAAACTGCCAACCTCTGAGCTAGCAGTCATGCGCTCAAATCATTTCACTCCCACGGTTCTTCAGTAACACCCTACCACTCGCTATGTTACCTCTGGCATTTCCTTATATTTGCTTCAACATTTCTTTGGTTACTAAATAAAATAGCAACCCAGTTCTAGTCCTCTTTGTACCTCTCTGGTTTCTCCTTTCCTTCCAGCTCCAGAGATAACTACTGCATTTTCTCTGTTCCACACATACCAGTACTATTGTTTTGTTTTATTTCATCAACCAGCATGAGCAAGAACTACTAGTTCTTCAGGCTCATAAAGCTTCCCCATTATGTTCATCTCTCTTCTGAGGAGGTGTTCTTTGAACCTGGTTGTTAGAAGTCCAGTGATGCTAATCTGGGCACGGTTGTCAGGCAAGGGAAGGAGTGGAGGTAAACAGAACTGGAGTGATGACTGCGTTGTTGGCCTGCCACACACAAGTGCTTTCCAGCTCACTTTGTCGCATTAGCTCACAGGGCCAAACCAATTATAGCAAGGACACTTGGTACGAAGGTCTTTGTGAAAATAGTGTTCCAGAGTACATCCTGAACCAGACAAGGTTAGGTAGAGCAGATGAAAAACATCATGGTCAGAAAGAAGAGAAAACATAAAAACATCATGGTCACAGGAATGAGGGAAGAAGAATGAAGACAAAAGTCATAATAAGTAAGAACCAATGGCAGGTTTCGATGGAGCTTCCAAACCAAAATGGACTAGGAAGAAAGGCCTGATGATTTACTTCTAAAAATTCGCCAGAGGGTGCCAATACTCTGATGTGAAACTGAGGATAGAGGTGGTTGAGGACCAGGCAGTCTTTCCCTGTTTTGCATGGCTTCACCATGTCAGGGCCAGCTGAACAACAGGTAACAACCATCATTTCAACAGTAGCTTAATAAGGGTTGCGCAGCAATGACAGCCATTATTTTCCCAGGATCATTTTCTGTTTTACATTTTTTAAAATGGGTGCGTAATTAAGGGGGAGTAAGGTCAGAAACTTGTCAGGGAATAAACAGCAACAAAAAGATAGCATGAGTCAAAGGACTGGAGACACAGAGTGTGATGAGAAGACTGCTGTTTCTGCTCCTGCAATGACTTGCCGTCTCAGAAAGCCCAGAGAGGGGAGCTAGGAGTTGGGTTTAGATGTAGCTTCCAGTACATTCTCTACTTTGGGAGGCTGATCTGAGCCTTGGGCATCCAGTTGGGTTTGGCCACTTGGAAGAACTGAAAAGATACTGGAGTGATAGAAGAATTTCAGTGGTTGTTTCTCTGTTTTTGTTTTACCCTTGAGGGGTGTCTCGAAGATCTTTGCCCTCAGCTGAAGTCCCAGTTCTTTCTTTTAGGGAGCCCTTCCCATACAGCACTTGCCCCCTCCCCCAACTCTCTCCCTTTGCTGTGTCAAGCCAAGGGTTACTCACCCTGGGTTCTGCGATACTGCTGTGGATTCTCTACTCCGACCCACATTTTGAATGTAGTTGCTTTATTAAATGCTCCATTAAAAAACTGAAGTGTACCATCTGTTCCTACTGGACATTAATTGATTCGGGCTCATTCTTGTATTACAAATCACTGAGAAAGTTCCTGAAGGCGCACTTCTATTAAGGATAAGCCAATAGCATTAAGTTCCCATCTAAAGATAAAATTTATAGAAAGCCTCTCTAATGAATAATTTTGTAAAACCACAAAATGCGTACACCCAAACATCCTAAGGAAATGATATTCAGGACTACTGAGTCTTAAGCTCAAAAATATTGTATATTTTTTGAAATATTGAATTTTCAAAGGTAAGCTCTACGATGCTTGTCTAATGTCTGACTCACCTACTAAGCTACAAATTCCACGAGCACAAGGCCAAACCTGCTTTGCTCACTGTGGCATCTTCCATGACCAAACCTCAAAGAGTAGATAGAAATTTGTTTAATTTAATGAATAAGTGAATAATGGTCCCTTGAAAAAAGTCAAATGCAATAGTGAAAAAATTAATTGTCATGGGTTCCTGATGAATCATTCTCTTAATTAGAGGCAGACACGTGCTTGGATATTTTTCTCTGTGAATCATATGACCTCTTTGTGACTTACAATCATATCTTTCTGTGAAGGAGGTGTGGGAGTGTTGACAAAATTTTCAGGGTGTCTACTCAATTATAGAGATAAAAGGAGATGGTAAATTTCAACATAGCCTGCGCAAAATTGTTTGGGCTTTACTTTAGGAAAGCCTTACCCATATTCAGAGCTCAGGAATTCATTGCACGCACTTTGCGGAGGTGTCTATAAAATCAAACCAGTCCCTGAAGAGAAGAGGCCATTGAAGATAACATCAGCAGAGGTTCTGTAACTTGCTTGAACCTCTGACTAGCACCTTTATCCAGGAAATAACTATCAGAAGTACACTCTTTGAAGGGCATTCATTTGGGAATATTTAAAAGACAGAGTCCATATTTGTGATGCTCACAGATTAGTGGAGCCACAATCACAGTATAATGACTACTGTACCCAAGACATTCTGTTTCTTCACACTGCCATTGCGGTTTGGGTGACTGGTTACTGAGCAAATTCACTTCCCCTTACACAACGCTGGCTTCTGAACTTCATTCTTGAAGGATGTCAAAGGCCATAGTCTTGAGGGTCCCACCAGTGTCTGTCTGTCAGGCCAGCAAGTTTGGCCCTTTTGACAAATAGGGATTGTGTTGTACATTTTCTCCCCTCCATTGTGATCCCACTGAGAGCAGTTGGTAGTGGTGTGATCTGTTTAGTCCGTCAGTCCTTGGGACGAATTGTTTCTTCACTTGTCTGTGCTCCAGATGGTAAGAGACAAGTAATTGGACCTTAGATGGTCTTTAGGGACTACGTTATGCCAATTGACTTAGATGGCCCCCGAGACTATGGCACTAAGTCCTCAAGACTCAGTCCCTCGAAGTGTTTGGTTATGGCTGGGACATTTGCCTAATTTGCCTCCTATATGCTCTACAACATACCTGGATATATTTGTAGCACAAACAAATATGTACATAAAAATATCCTCTGTCAACTCTATAAATGTTTGTGGATATACTCCCGTGTGCCATCCCATATCTGTTCAGCTATGTAATCACTTGTAATTTAGTGCTGGTTCTTACTATAATTGCATCATTGCATATGTAACAGTGTATACTGTTGTTGCCTTTTAATCTTGTGTGCCTCTTGGTGTCTTCCTTTGCCTTAGTCGCATGGTGCTGACCTTCCCCTTTTTCTGTATTCCCTTTCCCTTCCCCAAGTTAATGCAAACCTACTATCTAGTTAGTGAATTTTCTTTGCTCCACTCCCATTACTGGTAACCATCAAAGAATTTTGTTTTTCTGTGCATACACCTTACTTTACCTTGTATAATATTGGTCTAATACAATCAATATGTGTCCTTTGGTGCGACTCAGCATAATGTCCCCCAGGTTCATCCATGCTGATTTCTTGACTCAGTGTTACTCTGTAACGTTGCATAGGATTCCATTGTGTACATTGACATAGGGGTTTTATCCATTCATCTGTTGTTTTCATTGTCTTGCTGTTATGAATAAAGGTGCTGTGAACGTGGATGTGCATGTATTTCTTCATGTTATGGCTCTGCTTTCTTTAGCAGCGAGATTACTAGATCATAATGGTAGCTCCATTTCTAACTTTTTAAGGAAACATCATCCCATTTTTGGTTACAGTAATTGTAACATTTTACAATCCAGCAGTGTGCGCGAGTTGCAATTTCCTCACACTCTTATCAGCATTTATTGTTGTAGTTTTAAAAATCGTTACCATTATTTGCCAGGGTGAGATAATATCTCATTGCTTTGATTTTTTATCTCTAATGGCTAGTGGTGGTGAGCATCGCTTCGTGAATTTGCTGGCTGCCTGTCCTCTTCAGAAAAATGTCTATTCATGTTCTTTATCCATCTTAAATTTGGATTGTTTGTCTTTTTGCTGTTGAGGTATTGAAGTTTTCTGTAAATTTCAGATATTAATCCCTTGTCAGATGAGTCATTGCCAAAAACATTTCCCATTCTGTACATTATCTTTCTACTCTAGGAGGAGTCTTTTTTCCTTTTTAAAAATCAATATACAGAGCAGCCAGTCCACAGAGAGGACAACATGGCTGGCCCCACTATGAGACATGATGCCCTCAGTGACCAAAGGCACTACAGGGGACAGCACCGGAGACACAGTGAGGGAATTGCACCTGACCTGATCCCACCACACCGAGGCAAAGCCCTGGGGGAGTGCAGCGGAACAGCAAGGGAATGGAGTGGCAAGGTCCCCAGTGAATTCTGAAAGTGGACTTTGGAGCCAGGGCGTGGTGCCCCAACAGACTGGACTGGAAAACACTCCTAAAGGCCAACAAACGATCCTTGAACAAAATACAAGCTTTTCTTTCTTGATGTGTTTTGTTTTGCTCTTTGTCAGTGGTTTGTTGTTGTTGTTTTATAGTATGCTGTTGCTTTGTTTTCCTCGGTCTTGTTTTTGTGCATGTTATTATCTCCACAGGTCTGTTTAATAAGATAGGCTGGGTGAACTATCTGGAGGAAAAACAACAGGACTGACAGTTCCAGGGGACTTGGGACACGGGGAGGTGGGGGGTAAGGAAGTGGTGTTAACTAACCCAGGGACAAGGGAACAACATGGGATCCAAATTGGTGGTGAGGTGGGAGTGGCAGGCCTGGTGGGGAATAATCAAGGGTAAGGTAACGTAACGAAGAGGTATAGCTGGAACCCAGGTGGGGACGGAGCATGGTAGTGGGGCAGGAGCAAAGTCAAGGGAACCGGAGGAAAGAGCTAGGAGGCAAAGGGTATTTATAGAGGTCTAGACAAACACATGTACATGCAAATATATATATGAGGATGGGGAAATAGATCTATGTGCCTATATTTATAGGTTTAGTATTAAGGTGGCGGAAGGACCTTGCGCCTCTACTCAAGCACTCCCTCAACGCATGAATACTTTCTTCTATTAAATTGGCATTCTATGATGCTGACTCTCCCAACACAACTGCTGAAGCCAAAGCAGGTGAACAAGTAAATGTGGTGAAGAAAGCTGATGGTGCCCGGCTATCAAAAGAGATAGCGTCTGGGGTCTTAAAGGCTTGAAGATAAACAAGCGGCCATCTAGCTCAGAAGAACACACCAGCCTCTGTGATCACATGGTTCCGAAGGGATCAGTTATCAGGCATCAAAGAACAAAAAATCATATCATTGGGTGCACACCTCCATGATACGATCGCTGAGGACAAATGGTGCATAAGCAAATGTGGCGAAGAAAGCTGATGGTGCCCAGCTATCAAAAGAGATAGTGTCTGGGGTCTTAAAGGCTTGAAGGTGAACAAGTGGTCATCTAGCTCAGAAGCAACAAAGCCCACATGGAAGAAGCACACCAGCCTCTGTGATCACGAGGTGTCAAAGGGATCAGGTATAAGGCATCATCAGAACAAAAAAATCTTACCATAGTAAATGAACAGGGAAGTGCAGAGTGGAGGCCCAAAGCCCATTTGTCGGCCACTGGAGATCCCCTCACAGAGGGGTCTAGGGGAGGAGATGAGTCAGTCAGGGTACGACATAGCTCCGATAAAGAATACAGCTTTCCTCCAGTTCCTAAATGCTTCCTCCCCGCCCCCACTACTGTGATCTGAAGTCTACCTTGCAGGGCTGGATAGAGCAGAGGTTTTACACTGGTGCATATGGGAGCTGGAGGCACAGGGAATCCAGGGTGGATGATACCTTCAGGACCAGGGGTGTGAGGGCAATACTGGGAGAGTGGAGGGTGTATGGATTGTGATAAGAGTTGTATGAGCCCCTAATAAAATGCTAAAAAATTTTAGCCCAAGGTCCTTCTGCCAGCTTAATACTAAACCTATAAATATAGGCACATACATCTATTTCCCCATCCTCATATATATATTTGCATATGTACATGTCTTTGTCTAGACCTCTATAAGTGGCCTTTGCCTCCTAGCTCTTTGCTCTATTTCCCTTGACTTTCCTCCTGCGCCACTATCATGCTCCGTCCCCACCTGGTTTACAGCTATACCTCTTCGTTACCTTACCCTTGATCATTCCCTACCAGGCCTGCCACTCCCACCTCACCACCAATTTGGGTACCTTGCTGTTCCCTTGTCCCTGGGTTTGTTAACACCATTTCCTTACCCCCCCTCCACCTCCCCCTATCCCAAGTCCCCCCGGAACTGTTGGTCCCGTTGTTTTTCCTCCAGGTAGTTCATCCAGCCTATCTTATTTAGACAGACCTGTGGGGATAATAACATGCACAAAAACAAGACAGAGGAAAACAAATCAACAGCATACAACAAAACAACAACAACAAACCACTGACAAAGAACAAAACACATCAAAAAAGAAAAGCTTGTGTGATCGAGTGGTCCCAAAGGGATCAGTTAACAGACATCAAAGAACAAAAAATCATATCATTGACTGCACGCCTCCATGATAGGATCGCTGAAAACAAATGGGTGCATAAGCAAATGTGGTGAAGAAAGCTGATGGTGCCTGGCTATCAAAAGAGATAGTGTCTGGGGTCTTAAAGGCTTGAAGGTGAACAAGCGGCCATCTAGCTCAGAAGCAAATAAGCCCACATGGAAGAAGCACACCGGCCAGTGCGATCACGAGGTGCCAAAGGGACCAGGTATAAGGCATCATGCAAAAACAAAAAAAAAAGATATAAGTGTGTGTATGTATGTGTATATGTATGTGTATATATGTATATATATATATCATATTAAATGAAGGGGGAAGTGCAGAGTGGAGACCCAAGGCCCAAGTGTCGACCAATGGAGATCCCCTCACAGAGGGGTTTAGGAGAGGAGATGGGTTAATTAGGGTGTGAGGTAGTATCGATGAAAAACACAGCTTTCCCCCAGATCCTGGATGCTTCCTCCCCCCAACTACCATGATCCGAATTCTACCTTGCAGGGCTGGATAGGACAGAGGCTGTACACTGGTGCATATGAGGGTTGGAGGTACAGGGAATCCAGGGTGGATGATACCTTCAGGACCAAGGGTGTGAGGGACGATGCTGGGAGAGTGGAGGGTGAGTGGGTTGGAAAGGGGGAACTGATTACAAGGATCCACATGTGACCTCTTCCCTGGGAGAGGGACAGCAGAGAAGGGGGGAAGGGAGACTCCGGATAGGGCAAGATATGACAAAATAACGATGTATAAATTACCAAGGGCATATGAGGGAGGGGGTACTGGGGAGGGAGGGGGGAAAAAAAGAGGACCTGATGCAAGGGGCTTAAGTGGAGAGCAAATGCCTTGAGAATGATTGGGGCAGGGAATGTATGGATGTGCTTTATACAATTGATCTATGTATATGTATGGATTGTGGTAAGAGTTGTATGAGTCCCTAATAAAATGTAAAAGAAGAAAAAAAAAAGAAAGAAAAGCTTGTATTTAGTTCAGGGATCGTTTGTTGGCCTTTAGGAGTGTTTTCCAGTCTAGTCTGTTGGGGCACCCCGCCCTGGCCCCAAAGTCTACTTTCAGCATTCCCTGGGGACCTTGCCACTCCATTCCCTTGCTGTTCCGCTGCACTCCCCCAGTGCTATGCCTCGGTGTGGTGGAATCAGGTCGGATGCAATTCCCTCGCTGTGTCTCCGGTGCTGTCCACTGCAGGGCCATGTGTCCATAGCGACTCTTTAGGACAGAGCACAACCGCTCCTGTGGGTTTCAGGACCTGTACGTCTTTACAGAGGTAGAAAGCCTCATCTTTCTTCCCTAGAGCTGCTGATGGTTTCCAATTGTTGACCTCTTTGCCATTAGTAGCCCAACCAATATGCCCATGCCAGCAGAGTTTCCCCATGTCTCTCTAGTTCCCATGGATCAGGACATTTCCACAGGCTTTCCCTGAGTTTTAGGACACTGACATATTTGAAGGCCTCATTTCTTCCTTAAAAATAAAAAGTTTCGTTGTGTTTTTCTAATATTTCATCATGATGAGACTGAGGTTATGAATTTTTAAAACAATTTATTAGGGGTTCATACAACTCTTATCACAGTCCATACATATATATACATCAATTGTATAAAGGACATCTGTACATTCTTTGCCCTAATCATGTTTTTTCTCCTCTTTTCTTTTTTTACATTTTATTAGGGACTCATACAACTCTTATCACAATCCATACATATACATACATCAATTGTATAAAGCACATCCATACATTCTCTGCCCCAATCATTCTCAAAGCATTTGCTCTCCACTTAAGCCCTTTGCATCAGGTCCTCTTTTTTTTTTTCCCTCCCTCCGGTTATGAATTGTTGACAAGAATCTCCCATAAGTGATGTGTCCTTCTCTGGGTAACACTGAAGCATACAATGTTCTTCTGTCCTTCATTGGTGCGGTTCCTTTTGATCACCTGGTCAAGGAATTGTCAGGTTTTGTTGCTGCGTGTTGACTATTTGTCGGTCCCTGTGCGTGCTGCTAAGGGGCCTCGAGCCTCTAGTCTCATAGCCTCCTGGCATCTCATAGCCACCCGGCATACAGCCAAACAAAAGCCTGCCCGGTGCGGTGCCAACCCCCTCCATGCTTCTTATGTGGGAGCCCATTGTAGCAGCCACTGTGTTCATTCATTTGGGCAGCGCCCCCCTCTTTATCCCTTTGCATAGAAACCATGAAAAATTGTCTCAGTTGATACTTTATGACACAGAAAAGATCCCCCGCTTCTTATAAAAATTTCCCCAGGACAAGCTGCAAACCCCTCCAAAGGGGATGGGACTCATCCTTTTGTCCTGAAGACTGGGAAAAGAGCTCTCTGGGTGCCACAAGTGTGAACTGTCCCCTTCTTCAACCAAGCCCTGTCCACACATGCATGGAACTGACTTGAGAGCAACATTGAAAGGCTTTGAAAATGGAATGAAGATATAAGGAAGCCGAGAACTTACAGGCTACATCTAGGGAAGTTGATTGCTAGCGAAGACAAAAAAGACAAACAAAGCAACACAAAAGCCCAAGATCTTCCCAAGAATTGTAACAAGTAACCAAGAGATTCACATCATAATACTCAAAGTGTCCAGGATATGACATACAAAAACTATGACCAGTTCTCAAAGGAAAAGAAAACCAAAGGATACCAACTCTGAGATGTGTCTGATGTTAAAAATATCCAAGACTAAAGCAGCTATAGGGAGCCCATGTGACACAGTGGTGAGAGAACTGGTTGTTAGCAAAGAGGCCGGGGTTCACATCCATAGAGGAAAAGACCTGGTGACCTGCTCCTATAAAGATTACAGCCCAGGAACCCTAAGCATAAGGGTGTCTGGGAATTGGAATTCATTAAAAGACATTGAACAACAAAGCAGCTATTATAGTCTAAGGTCAATCTCACTGCCATCAAGTCTATGCTGACTCAGAGTGACCCTATAGGGCTGGATAGAGCTGTCCCTGTGAGTTTTCAAGACTGTCACTCCTTACTGGACTAGAAAACTCCCTCTGTCTCCAGTGGAGCAGCTGGTGGTTTTGAACTGCTGACCTTTTGGTTAGTAGCCCAACACATAATCATTACACCACCAGAGTTCCTCATGGGCTCCGTTCTTTCTCACTGCCATCAAGTTGATGCCGACTTATAATGATTCTATAGGACAAGAAAGAAGTACCCCTCTGAGTTTTGAAGACGGTAACTGTTTACAGAAGTAGCAAGCCTTGTCTTTCTCCGGTGAAAGCACTGCTAACCTCTTGTATAACAGCCCAATAGCCAGTATGCCGCCACGATGCCTCCTAGTGGGAGGCTGCTTCATGTCCATGAAATTGAAGATAGACTTGTCGAAATCATGCAATCTGAAAACAGAGAGAAGGGGAATGAAAAGATATGAAAAAATAATGTAACATTCATGTCATCAAAGAGGAGCAATAAGTTGGTGAAGAAAGACTATATGAAATAATGGGCCAGTTGATGAAAACCATAAATTCACAAATTCAAGAAGCTCAGAGGACCCCAAATAGGATAAATGCAAGGAGAAACATACCCAGACACATTAAACTAATGAACATCGAAGATAGGTGGGGTGAAGATCTCAAAAATAGCACTAGGAAAAATCATGACACTTCACAGACAGGGCTACAACCATTTGAGTGCTGATTTTGTTTTGGTCAAAAACCATGAAGACCTACAGACAGTGCAGTGCCATCTTTAAGGAACTAAAAGAAAAAGAATTGTCAACTCCAAACTCTGTCTAGTGAAAGGAGCTAGCAGGAATGACAGTGAAATAAAGTCATTCACACATGAAGGAAAAAATAGACTTTGTCACCAGCGGACTTGCTCAAAAAGAAGTGTTAAAGGAAATTCTTCTGGCTGTGGAGAAATAACAGAGGGATACTGTAGGAATAAAGGAAGAACAACAGAAATGATAATTATCTGGGAACATAGGAGAGATTGCTTTATACCTTAATTTCTTTAAAATATGTATGGTTCTTGAAAGCCAAAGCTATTACATTAGTGAGGTTGTTCATGTCCATAGATGTAATAATGTTAACAGCTATAGCATAATGGTGGAAAGTAAGAGAAACCTATAAAATAAAGACCCTGGGGATTACAGAGACCTTTGATAACGCATTTTCATGTTCAATTCCTTTGCAAAAATTAGACATCTTGGAATGTATTGATGAGAGGGAAGATGCATTTCAATTCATTTTATAAACAGATTATGTTTTCCTATATTGCCCAATTTTCTTTCTTCCTTATAAACTTTTTTGTCTGAAGCAATATGCAACAAGCATATTAGAAGACCCAAAACAAAACAAACAAACAAAACATATTGTTGAGAACAAGAGGGGTCAGAGCTGAGACCCAAAACCCAACTGTAGACAATAGGACATCCCTTCACAGAAGGGTCACAAGGAAGGGATGAGTCAGTCAGGGCTCAGTATAGTACCAATGAAACACACAATATTTCTCTGGATCCTTGAGATTTTCTCACCCCTCACTATCATGACCCCAATCCTGCCTTTCACTGAGGACTAGACTGGGGCAAGCACACTGGAACAGATAAGCACTCAGGACACACAGAAGCTAAGTCAGATAAACCCCTCAGGAACATTAATGGGAGTACCGATACCATAACCCCACCACCACCACCACCACCACATTCAGGGGGACGAACAACAGAAACGTGAGTGAAGGGAGACAACGGTCAATGTAAGATATGAAAACAATAATAATTTATAATTGATCAATGAGACATGATAATTTATCAAGGAGGGAAAAAAGAGGAGCTGATACCAAAGGCTCCAATACAAAGTAAATGTTTACAAACTGATGACGGCAACATATGTATGAATATGGTTGATACAATTGATGTATGGAATGTTGTAAGAGCCCCCAATAAAATGATTTTTTTTAAAAAAAGCATATGAGACTGGAGTAATGGAAACCACAAGGATGGACGTAAGTCATTTGTTGGATGAAAGCAAGAAGAACTTTCCTGTGTCCATAATTTACATAGAAACTATGTAAGTATCTCCATATGTAAAAATATAACACAATTACTCAGATACATAACAGATGTATAGTTTTTTTCCTTTAGTTGTACCCCATACTGCAAACCCATTCCCCCAAAAAATGGTGTGGGGAAATTTTAATTAATCCCAGATATAATTAGTTTAATTCTTCAGTTAACATTTGTGGAAACATTCTTAGAAAATATTAGTGTAAACTCTAAAACCAGTGGCCTTAAAATGTCTTACTCATGAACCACCCACCCTAAAGAATTTTGCATCTGTAGGCTATGCCCCCACAGAAGGGTTATAAGGAAGGGATGATTTAACCAAGGTGTAGTATAGCATCGACAAAACACGCATCATTCCTCTTGTTTCTGAACACTTCCTCCTCCCCCACTACCGTGACCCAGTTCTACCTTATAAATCTGGCTAGACCAGAGAACACATTGATGAAGATAAGAGCTCTTGACACACATGGAATTCAGGAAAGATAAACCCCTCAGGAACAGTAGTGGGAATAGTGATATCATGAGGGTAGGGGCATGATTGAAGAGAGGGAAGGGGGAGAGAGGGCAAACCCATCACAAGGTTGCATATATAGCGCCCCCACCTTCAAAGGGACAAAAACCAGAAATGTGGGTGAAGGGAAACAATGGACAGTGTAAGATACGAAGTAATAATACCAATATGTAATTGATCAAGGAGTCATGAAGGTGGGAGGATGGGGGAGGGAGGGGGAAAAAGAGGAGCTGATACCAAGAGCTCAAGTAGAAAATGTTTTGGAAATGATTATGGCAACGTATGTACAAGTATCCTTGATACAATTAATGTATGGAATGTTATAAGAGCTGTAAGAGCCCCCAATAAATGACTTTTTAAAAAAGCGGAAAAAAAAGAATTTTGTAAAATCAAGTGCTCCCTTGCACATGTTTAGTGGACACGTGGAACTTTTCATTCTAAGTGTAAAGGGGGGCCAAGGGAGTGAGTTCCAAATCTAAACTGAAAACCGAAAATAAAATCATCACATCATTTTCTTTAGATCCCCCAGGATGGACTTTCTTTTTCAGATTCTTGCCGGATGCAATCTTCACTAAGAAAGTGGCTAAACACCGGTCTTCCTGCTGCAGCGTTCACGCTACTCCATGGACAACCGGCCTCAAACCACATCGCTCCTCCCGCTGTGTTTGTCGGTTTTCAATGGAACTCTTGGGTGTGGTTTCAGTCATTCATTTTTCAAGCATTCATTCCTCATTCATTGAAATAATTAAATGTGGTAATGACCATATTTAATTATTTTGGTGCTCAAATATTCCGGAACTTGGTTAATGAGAACACCTTTAATTTTGCTCTTGTATACTTAAGATCCGTCCCCCCTTTTTTTGAAAGCACGCTTCCTTACTGAAATACCAAGATGTTCCAGGTTTATTTTGCCCCTCCCCTGCCTGAGTTCTAGCACCCTGTGGAACCCCTTTTGATGGTTTTTAATGGGGAAACTACATTGAAGACCACAATCTAGGGCCTAGATGTTTGTGCTCACTGTTCCTGCGGCGTCTTTGACTTTTAGCCCCTCAGCAGACATAGCTAGGACATATCTGTATGCATGGACACACACATATCTATACAACCACATAAATATGCATGCATTGTTATGAGAAACAGGCAGACCTTGTGGTTGTGTGTGTGTTAAGTCGAATTTGCCTAATACCAACCCCTTCCCATCCCTATTGGTTTAGAGCAGAGTAGAACTGCCCAATAGGGTTTCCTAGGGCGGATCTTTTGGCGGGAGCAGATTGCCAAGTGTTTACTCAGAGTGACTGGCAGGTTTGAAAAGCTGACCTTTCGTTCAGCAGCGGGATACTTAACCATTGCTCCATCCAAGCCCTTAAAACAGGTATGTACGCTAGTCTGCATGTATAATCAGAAACCCCACATTCACATTCACGCTAATACTTCCATTTCCAATGAATTCCCAGAGGAATTGCTTGCCCCCACGACCTCCCAATTGCATGCCCTTTCTCCCAGAGTGAAAACTTGCACTCTAAACTACATCAACATATTTGCTCATGCCTATAAAGTACCCCTCCAGTCGTCTCAGAATTGGTTTGCCATACCATTCGCAAAGACCAACTAAACTAAACCAAGGAACCCACCAACTAAAAAGAGATCAGGATTTGCTTGCAGTTCTTCCTCACAACTTCCTCCCCCGAAGATTAGCTAGTCATAAATTCTTCCTTCCTCTCCTATCAAGTGAGACCCTGGGCTAATTTGCAATACAATGGGTTCATTGGTTTCCATTTAATTTTTTCCTCTTGCCATGTTTAGTTTTATTTCTGACTAGGTAGAATATTAATAACATGTGCACCACCGTCAAAGCTATACAGTAGCGCACACTCAGAAGTATCACCTTTCCAGCGCCTTTCGGTGTCCTCTCTCTTTCCCCCTCCAGCCCCTTGTAGGTAATCAATGTCGGTTTTTCAGTTTCATTTGTCAAATGTTTCAATTTGTAAAAATAAGCATGGATATGTGTTTTCTTACTTTGCTTTCTTTTCTGAACAAACGACAGCCTACTATATTTACTCTACACACACACACACACACACACACACACACACACACTTTTCCTTTTTCATTTAATGCTACCTGTTGAGGATATTTTATTTTATAATTGTTGTTGCTGCTGCTGTTGTGAATACGCACAGCACCACACTGGGAGTAGTTGAAAGTGCTCTCGGGACCAGGACTAGGGTGAGGTGAGGGAGGGACCTCGGGTGACTCGTTTAAGGAGACTCTAGTGAGTCTTTCCTGGAGGAGTTGACAGATGTGGAGAGAAGAGAAAGTGATTCCTAACAAAAGGAACAACATGTACAAAGGCACGAAGCAATGAAAAAAAATGTGGTGAGATGTATTAGTGCAACGAAAGTTATGAGACGCTTGTTGGGGAGGGCCTGGCGATGAAGCTGGGAAAGCAGGCTGAGACCAGGTTCCAAATGCTCTTTTTCCCCTCCTCCTCCTCCTCCTCTTTTCCCTAAATTGTCTTATGTACCAAGAGCCAAAACTTTATTCTCTAGGAATTTAGAAACCCTTGAAGATTTTCCCTCACTCTTTGTTTGTTTAATTGTGTGTGTGTGCCATTAACAATATTTTTGACAGGAGAAAAGAGAATTCTTTTCTTTTTTGTGGGGGGGAGTTCCGGGAAAACCAGAAAACCTGCTAGACAAATTCTAAAAGAGCTGTAACACTGATAATTATTTTCATGGAATCTAATTGATCGATAAGTTGTGTGTTGGTAATGCTTATTTTCAGTGTTAAATAAAAAACACTCATCATCAAATTCATAGTGATGCAGAATATTTCTGCTAAGTGCAGAGCACATGCAAAGAACGGGTGAGGAGTTAATCTTCATACTTTTGATGTTGGGCATATCTACACACATCATTTGGAATTCTTCTATACGGTATGTCGACCCCCCTCACGTTTGAGAGGAAGTTTTAACTCCATCATTTATATAACCACAGTGTAAACACATGGGTATTGATTTTATAATTTGTGTTATAATCCAGTACTCTGCTCTTTATTTGGTGTACAAAATTTTCCAGCTTCTTTAGCCACTGAGAGTGTTTTTCAGATGGGCTCGCACCATATGCCGTTCATCTATTTACTCAACTGTTTATTCCCAGTACTTATGTACAGTAAGTGGACTCATAATTATTAGCCCACATACGCATGGGGAGTCACTTTACCACCTAAGGGACAGTGCTCGTGTGCAATGAGTTTCTTTTGCCTTTAGTTGTACAGACTCTCTGCATTTTCAGCTTTTCTTAGGTTGGCCCTGTCCTCACACCCCTTTTCCATGAGTCGGTTCATTCACTGGTCATTCATTTCTCTACAGTCTGCCTCCCATCCTGAGACCCTTAATCTATTATATTGCTAGCATGTGTTTTTGCACCTGCAGTCCTAATGTGCACTCTGCACTGGGGAGTTCTATGCACTTGAGTAATGAACTGCTGAACGCAGTGCTTCTGCCATGCTGATGGCACAGAATAGGTCTGACCCCTGCTAACGTCCTTGGTGCTTTACCAATTGCATCTCTCCCCTTCAAATCCCTGATAATCACACATGCATTCACTGTAACTGTCATTTTGCCTTTTCCATAATGCCACACATATATTTCTTTACTTTCTATTGTGAATTGGGTGAAGAATTACAGAGCAGATCAGTTGTTCTTAACAATTCATACACATTTCATTGCGTGGCATTCATTGCAACTGCCATAATATAGCACCAGTCATCTCACTTTCCCATCCTGTTTGCTGTTTCCATTCTTCCTCTTCCAACCCTTGACTTCTCGACTTTATCCTTGGGCAAATGCTGCCCTTTTGATTCCAAATGATTCAGTAGTCTAAGATGGGTAACTCTCCAGTGTTATTGTTCCTCCTATACACGTTTCCTCTTTGGTTTGAGCTGTGTTCAATGTTTTTCTCCCACTCTATGAAGGATTTCTTTGTTTTATTTTTTAAACAGTTTTATTTTCATATAATTTTATTGCCATGTAATTCACATATCATAAATTCGATAATTCTATCGTATTAAAAGAGCTGTACAACCATCACCACAATGTGTTAGAACGGTTTCTTCTTTCTTGTACTCATTGTCGTTCGCTCCCCATTGCCACCCAACCTCTCCTTCAGGACCAGCCAAGAAGCCGTTAGTGCAGCCACTGTCCTATAGCGTCACCTAGCCTGGATTTCATACACAGGAAAACATACCAAGAAAACCACCACATCCGGAGTCTTCTAATGGGATCCTTTTCAGAGTGGTAAGGACTGGTAGCCAGGCACTATCTAGGCCAGAGTTTTCCAAACATACTTGGCACACTGCCTCCTTTTCAGAAATAAAAACATTTACTCCATACCCCACGAGGCAATTTAAAACTTTGGTACGCTAGCCCATAACCCAGGATAAAGTGTAAGTACCTGCCCCGGTGTCCTCGAGGGCGCGGCATCACCACGTTGGAAACGCTGCTCTAGTCCTCCCGGGGGCAGTTTTGTAAAGACGATGTGCCTGTGGTCCATCAGTCCATTGGAGTAACTGTTTATATGTGGATGTCCTCGATTTGCATCTCTCTTTTTTCCTCTGGACAGGGAGAGATCAATAGTTGCACCTTAGATGACTGTCCTCACACTCCTGATTGCTTTTTCCACTCCATCATCTCATTCCACTAATTCCATTCCCCCCATGACTCCCTTGCAGCGCTTTACTCAGTCAAAGTAACATGATTAGAGTTTTGTCTGAATGAGGGGAAACTGGCAACATCTAAATCAGAGTAGTTGGACGGGGTGATGGAAATGGCAACACCAGAAGTAGGTAAGGAAATTGGGCTCTAATAAAGACAGAAATTTAGAAGATAGCACCTAGCAGGTTGAGCAGGAGGGTACACATTTTTATGAGATGGAATGATTAAGACTTGGGTACTGATACTACGCAGAGAATGGAGAAGAGGAAGGAGCCCAAGATGGCTTCAGGTTTCTGGCTTGGGAGACTGGGCATGGAAGGAATAAATTTGAAGAGGAAAATAAAATGATCCGATTTGGACATGTGGAATTAAGATTGGCAAACATACACATCCAAATTGGAAGGAGTTGTGATAAGGTTTTGGAAAAATTGATGTAGTGAAACATAGGCCGTCTCCTTTCTTTAGCCATCACAACCAAGACAAACCCAAGAACTTTGGGTAAAATATGTGTTTCATTAAAGTTTATTTGGGAGTCCTTGCATGTTTCTGATGTCTTCACGAACCTGTCAGCTCTGTCGTTTTCCTTATTGATGTTCATTGCTTCATAAAAGACTTGAGAGTGCCTTTCCCTTGCTACAGCCGCTAGGGTCCACTGTCATTGTGTACTCTCTAGAGTGTTTAAAATAGGACCCAGACAAAATATAAAGTAAGCACCTATCAAAAATCACTTAACCCATTTGAGGAAACAGCAGTCTGGCAAGTTGGCTCAAAGGTGATTCAAAAAGACAATGCATACGGGCACTAAAATAAAGAATTCTAGAATCAAATTAAATACAAAACTAGCTACTATTGTATAGAGAAATAAGACTTATTTTGGAGGCTATCTTTCTTTAATTTTAATCATTTTGTTGGGGGCTCATACAGCTCTTTCACAATCCATACATGCATCCATTGTGTCAAGCATATTTGAACATTTGTTGCCCTCAGTTTCAAATCATTTTGTTTCTATTTGAGCCCTTAGTATCAGCTCCTCATACCCCCAACTCTGCTCTCCCTCTCTCATGAACCCTTGACAATGTATAAATTGTTGTTATTTTCTCATGTTTTATGCTGGCCAATGTCTCCCTTCATCCACTTTTCTGTTGCCCGTCCCCCAGGGAGGGAGTTATATGTAGTCATTGTGATTGGTTCCCCTTTTCTCCCCCCGCCCACCTTTCCCTTTCCCTCCTGGTATGGCTACTCTCATTATTGGTCCTGAGGGGTTTATCTGTCCTGGATTCCCTGTGTTTCCAGTTCTTATCTGTACCTGTGTACAACCTCTGGTCTAACCAGATTTGTAAGGTAGAATTGAGATCATGATAGTGGCGGGGGGAAGCATTACAGAAGTAGAAGAAAGTTGTGTGTTTCATCAATGCTATACTGCACCCTGACTGGCTCATCTCCTCTCCATGACCCTTCTGTAAGGGGATGTCCAGTTGCCTAGAGGTGGACTTTGGGTCTCCACTCCGCTCTCCCCCTCACAATATGATTTTTTTTGTTCTTTGATGCCTAATACCTGATCCTATCCACACCTCGTGATCACACAGGCTGGTGTGCTTCTTCCATGTGGGCTTTGTTGCTTCTCAGCTAGATGGCTGCTTGTTTATCTTCAAGTCTTTAAGACTCTATATCTTTTGATAGGCACTATATATTTTGATAGCCGGGCACCATCAATTTTTTTCACCACATTTGCTTATGCACCCCCTTTGTCTTTGGTGATCATGTCAGGAAGGTGAGAATCATGGAATGCCAGTTTAATAAAACAAAGTGTTCTTGCTTTGAGGGAGTACTTGAGTGGAGGCCCAAAGTCCATCTGCTACCTTAATCCTAAACCTATGAGGTAGTTTGCTTACTGTGGCAACCTAGCTGTTGAACACATGTGGGGGTAATTGAAAGGCGGGGAGATAAATGGCTTGACGAGCCTCGTCTTTCTAGTTTTTGTGTCTCTTGCTTTCTGATGGTCGGACCAGAGTGCAGCTGTCATAGCCAGTTCCCTACTTTAGCTGGCAAGGCTCACTTTCTGCAAGATGTCCGTGAGGAGAAGCCACATGGACCAACCCTGGTGCAGCCCTAGGTGCTGGAACACCCGTATGGAGACCCCTGCCAGCGCTGAGATGCTTACACATTCACTGACTCGGCTTTCCTCCTGCAGTTGGTATCATTACATCTGTTTTGTGAGATGGAGGACTTTGTGCATTTGTGTTGGACATATGGGTTAATGGGTTAATGTTGGACTTGTGGGCTTGGACAGCATTGGGTTGGGATGTTTCCTTGATGTGTACTTAACCTTTATGTAGAATTCTCTTTATACATGAGTTTCTGTGGATCTGTTTCTCTAAAGTACCCAGACTAGCACAACCTATAAATATGTGCACATAGATCTATTTCCCCATTGTCATATACAAATATGTTTACATATGTACATGCCTGTATTTAGACTGGAGCCTATCTTTCTACTTGAATGAAATCATTTGCCTCTCTATATACACAAGTCTGCAAGTTAACATGTAACTTCATAGAGACTAGGCCTTAGTAAATAGTAAGGCAAATGAAAGGCATTTCCATAGAGAATGAAATAATCCCTGGGATTCATATAAGAAGCCATATGTGTACAAATAGATAGTCCTCCAATATGACACATTTTCAAACTTTAAATATTTTTTCCTTACCAAAAAACACTTGTGTGAAGGGCATGGCCTTCAGAGATTGCTGACCTTGCAAATTCTTGAGATGTCAGAGGAGTGCTCCCCTTTGTACTAACACAGTACAGCTGGGAGCCAGATCCACCGGCTTCTGCTGTTAGCCTCTTTTCCGTGGAATTGGCATGGTTTGAGGTTTAGCTAGTTTTTTCTGACTCATAGTGACAGTACGTACAGCAGAATGAAATATGGCCTGGTCCTGCCCCATTCTCACAATCTTTGCTATACTTGAGCCCGTTGTTGCAGTCACTGTGTCGGTCTGTCTCGATGAGGGCCTTCCTGTTTTCTATTAACCCTCTACTTTACAAAGCATGATGTATTTCTCCAGGAACTGATCCTTCCTGATGACATCCAGAGTACTTGAGACAAATTCTCACCATCCTTGCCTCTAAGGAACATTCTGGCTATACTTCTTCTAACACAGATTTGTTTATTCTTGTAGAACTCCGTGATATCGTTAGTATTCTTTATGAATACCCTCAATGCTTCTTTGGTCTTCCTTATTCATTGTCCAGCTCCCACATGCTTATGAGATGATTGGCTTGGGTCAAATGCACCTTAATCTTCAATGTGACATCTTTGCTTTTGAACATTCTAAGGTATTTTGCAGCAGATTTGCTCAATGCATTGTGTCCTTTGATTTCTTGACTTCTTTGCTGCTTCCATGAGTGTTGACTGTGGAGCCAAGTAAAATTAAAATTTTGACAACTTCGATCATTTCTCTGTTTATTGTGATGTTGCTTATTGGATCAATTGTAAGGAGGTGTTTGTGTTTTATTTTCTTTATGTTGAGCAATAATCTGTATTGAAGCCTGAAGGCTTTCATCTTCAACAATAAGTGCTTCAACTCTTCTTCACTTTCAGCAAGCAAGGTTGTGTCATCTACATATCACAAGTAGTTAATGACCCTTTCTCCAGTCCTGATGCATGTTCTTCATGTAGTCCAGCCCACAGCTGGAGGATGAAGAAAGGCTATGTAACTGAAGTACACCTTTTCAGATTTTAAGCCATGCAGTAGCACCCTTGTTCTGGTCAAAGGACTGCTTCTGGTCTATGTACAGGCTCTGGATGAGCACAATAAAATAAATGTTTTGGAATTCCCATTATTCCCAATGTTAACCACAAATTGTTATGATCCACACAGTAAATGCCTTTGCATAGTTCATAAAACACAGGTAAACATCTTTCTGGTAGTCTCTGCTTTCAGCCAAGATCTTTCTGATTTCCGAAATTATATTCCTTGTTCACTGGCATCTTCAAAATCTGGCTTGAATTTTTGACAGTTCCCCATCAGCTGTCTCCGAGGCTGGGCAGGGAAATCAATGCTCAGGAAAAATAAGGTGCCACCGTCTTCATTTTCATCTCTCTCTAGATGGCCACGCCAAGTTCCTTTACACAGGTGCCATGTACAATGTGACACTCAGGCAGATAAATGTCTTTGAGTTGCCTGCCCCTCCAACTCATTAGACCTGCTCAGACACGGCTGAATTCCAGCCGTGGGAACAATGAACAAAAACCAGGAGGCCCGCAATCGTTATCTTCTTAGATGATTGCTGTCATTCCACAAGGTCACATAGGATGCCATACAGCTGGCTTGGGAACAATATGGGGCCATTGCCAGGCCCAAAGGCAACACTCAAAGCTCACACCGCCGGAGTAAAGGCTAAATTGACATCTTGACATTATTATCTGGGACTCCGGTACAATGGTGCATGCCTGTGAGATCGGGATTCAGACTGCCGGTGTCCCCCTGAGATACAACTAGTCAGTGGAGAGCAATTCTGTACTATTTTGGCCATCTCCCTGGTTTCCCCCGAAGTTCCAGTCTTGGAGGAAAGAACAGCATGGACTCCCTTTTCCTTGAGCAGATGGTAGAGGACAACTTGACTACTCACATCATGTTTGTTTGTTTTTTCCACATGGCAGATTTTTGGGGAGAGGCATCTACTCTTTCCACTGCTGGAGTTTCTCTCTGCCCAAGAGATAAATAACGAGAAAGAATGATTGCAATGGGAATTGGATCTTCTTAGTGATGCCAACATGGTAGCCTTTGCCGTGGATGTAGACGACAACCTGCATTCCGAAGATCGCTCCCAGGCTGTGCGGGAAAGAAGAACCACCTGGCTTGCACTACTAAAACCACTCCGAGCAGAAACAGAACCAACTGGGAAGGGGGCTGAAGCTCCCGAAACTCCCAGGCAACCGCAGTCCACTAAGCATGGGGCGGAGGGTCTGGCTCTCTGCCAGAAAAGCATGGTGTGGGGAGGCTTCTTGAAACGCGCTCTGCAGATATGCCACATTCCGATGTGAATGCGGGACTCAGGAGCAGCAGAAGGCCTTAGGGATTTTTAAGGGTGCTGGTTCCAGCAACGGACAGGAATGCTCGGGAGTTCCCTTTGGGGAAAACGGGCCTCTGGAATCTTAACGCAGCAATGGGATGCAGCCACGACAAGGTGGAAAGCGCCCACACGTCATAGACCTGCGAGTTCTCCCCTCCAGTCTCTTCACCAGCCAACACGACGCCTTCACTGTGTTCATCCATCTCTTCCTTTACCAATCCCACTATCTTTTTTTTTTTAAACAAGTTTATTGGCATATAGTTTGCATATCATACAATTCAATAGTTCAGCCATATTAAACAGAGTTGTACAATCATCACCACAATCAATTTTAGAACATTTTCTTCTCAAGATGGCTTCTACAGCAGATTTACCGAATGCAATAATATATTATTTAATTTATTACTGTTGTTTCTTTTTTTTTTTTAATCTTTTTATCGGGCTCATACGGCTTGACAAGGAATTTTAAACTTGCATGCCTTAAAATTGCAGGAACACTACTTTTCTTTTTTTTTAAATGTTTTATTAGGGGCTCATACAACTCTTATCACAATCCATACATATACATACATCAATTGTATAAAGCACATCTGTACATTCTTTGCCCTAATCATTTTCTTTTCTTTTTTTACATTTTATTAGGGACTCATACAACTCTTATCACAATCCATACATATACATACATCAATTGTATAAAGCACATCCATACATTCCCTGCCCCAGTCATTCTCAAAGCATTTGCTCTCCACTTAAGCCCTTTGCATCAGGTCCTCTTTTTTTTTTTTCAATCCCACTATCTTAATGCAATTCAGACAGCGGGCCCATGTAGTCTCCCCTCCTTGACTACCGCAGTCATACCAAACAAAGGTGTTCGAAAGCATCGACAGGTGCTAGCAGACCGCGTCAAGGTTATTCGCCAGGCATCTTACACATACAAGGACCCATTTAGAGAGTTGGCTGACTACGTGGATGCAAACTTGGACTTTGATGGGGCACAGAAAAGACTGAGACCATGTGAATCAGTGTTTATGAACGAGTCCTTCCTGGTGGTTTGTCTTGAGGATCTCATTGTAAATGCCTATCTCTTCGTAGTTGAGACTTTGTGTTGCATCCGTCAGTGTATCTGCCTAACACTGGCAGATAAAGTGAACCGGGCCCCAGAAGACACTGAATGGTGGATTGAGGTTATGATTAAAAATGCAAAACCAGTGATTTTAAAGTCCGAGAGTCTTTCATTTAGAAGGCAGCCATTGGGCATGAATATTGAGAAGAAAGTTCATCAGAAAAGGACATCAGAGGCCCTTAACTGGGCAGTTCAGGATGGGACTCTGGCTTCTACTGAGGGCTGTTCTTAAAAGGATGAGAAAATACAGATGCAACAACAAAGCCAGTATTTAAACTGAGACAGGCATTTTGGAAACGACAAAATGAAGTATACATTTTGGAGAATTTTAATAAAATGGGCTGTGTCTTTTTTTTTTAATCATTTTAAGCAGGGAGCGGGGGACGAGTGCTACGAATGTATAAGGGTGCTTTACTCAACTGATGTATGTATGGATTGTGGTAAGAGTTGTATGAGCCCCAATAAAAAGATTTATTAATTTAAAAAAAAGAGTTCCTCAGGCAGGGAGATTGGGGGGAGTAGCGAGCTAATAACAAGGAGTACAAGAAGGAAGAATAGGTTATAAAATGTATCGGGGTAGTGATAGACAACACTTACTGATATATATGATGTTTGGATTAGGTCCCAATAAAATGATTTCTAAAAAGAAAAAAATCATTTTATTGGGGGCTCGTACAACGGTTATCACAATGCATACGTCCATCCATTGTGTCAAGCACATTTGTTGCCATCATCATTCTCAAAGCATTTGCTTTCCACTCGAGCTCCTCAATTTTTCCTCTCCCTCCCCATTTCCCCCTCCCTTATGAACCCTTGATAATTTACAAGTCATTATTATTTTGTCTTATTTTGCACTGTCCAACATCTCCCTTCACCCACTTTTCTGTTGTCTGTCCCCCAGTGAGGAGGTTAAATGTACTTCCTTGTAATCAGTTCTCCCTTTCTACCCCACCTTCCCTCCATCCTCCCGGTATCACCACTCTCACCACTGGGCCTGAGAGATTCATCTGTCCTCAATTCCCTGTGTTTCCAGTTCCCATCTGTATCAGTGTACATCTTCCAGTCCAGCGGGATTTGTAAGGTAGAATTGGGATCATGATAGTTTGTGGAGGAAGCATTTAAAAACTAGAGTAAAGTTGTATGTTTCATTGGTGCTATACTGCACCTTGACCAGCTCATTTCCTCCCTGTGACCCTTCTGTAAAGGGATGTTCAGTTGCCCACAAATGGCCTTTGTGTCTCCACTCTACACTCCCCCTAATTCACAATGATGTGATTTTTGTTCTGTGATGCTTGATACCTGATCCCATGTGTCTTTTTTTTAAGGAAAAAATAAATATCTCTTACAGCCCTCCTTAAGATTTCGATTTGCCTGTTTTCTTAAGACCTGTGTCTTTGGCTCCACCAAATACCTCAACACTTGGCGGGGAACAGAACTCCAGGCTCGAGGGGCCTGGTATGGTCCTGCTCCCGGTTTCAGGAGTGTTCTCATACATGTACATGTTTATTCCACACACAACATGTTTAACCATGTCTCTGTGATCAGTAGATGGTGGCAGACAAATTCTTTCAAAATACACTTGTCTTCATCTCGGGGTTCCTTCAAAGCAAAGCTCCAATCAAAAGAGTGGCTTCTCAACAAAGTCCACATGGAAGAACACACCAGCCTGTGTGATCGAGTGGTCCCAAAGGGATCAGTTACCAGGTATCAAAGAACAAAAAATCATATCATTGACTGCACACCTCCATGATAGGATCGCTGAAGACAAATGGGTGCATAAGCAAATGTGGTGAAGAAAGCTGATGGTGCCCGGCTATCAAAAGAGATAGTGTCTGGGGTCTTAAAGGCTTGAAGGTGAACAAGCGGCCATCTAGCTCAGAAGCAAATAAGCCCACATGGAAGAAGCACACCGGCCAGTGCGATCACGAGGTGCCAAGGGACCAGGTATAAGGCATCATGCAAAAAAAAACAACAACGATATAAGTGTGTGTATATATGTGTATATGTATATGTATATATATACCATATTAAATGAAGGGGGAAGTGCAGAGTGGAGACCCAAGGCCCAAGTGTCGGCCAATGGAGATCCCCTCATAGAGGGATTTAGGAGAGGAGATGGGTTAATTAGGGTGCGAGGTAATACCGATGAAGAACACAGCTTTCCCCCAGATCCTGGATGCTTCCTCCCCCCAAAACTACCATGATCCGAATTCTACCTTGCAGGACTGGATAGGGCAGAGGCTGTACACTGGTACATATGAGGGCTGGAGGTACAGGGAATCCAGGGTGGATGATACCTTCAGGACCAAGGGTGTGAGGGGCGATGCTGGGAGAGTGGAGGGTGAGTGGGTTGGAAGGGGGGAACTGATTACAAGGATCCACATGTGACCTCTTCCCTGGGAGAGGGACAGCAGAGAAGGGGGGAAGGGAGACTCCGGATAGGGCAAGATACGACAAAATAACGAGGTATAAATTACCAAGGGCACATGAGGGAGGGGGAAAAGGGGAGGGAGGGGAAAAAAAAAGAGGACCTGATGCAAGGGGCTTAAGTGGAGAGCAAATGCTTTGAGAATGATTGGGGCAGGGAATGTATGGATGTGCTTTATACAATTGATGTATGTATATGTATGGATGGTGATAAGAGTTGTATGGGTCCCTAATAAAATGTAAAAAAAGAAAAGAGGAGAAAAAAATGATTAGGGCAGGGACTGTACAGATGTGCTTTATACAATTGATGTATGTATATGTATGAACTGTGATAAGAATTGTATGAGCCCCTAATAAATTGTTAAAATTTTTTAAAAATTAAAAAAAAAGATTAAAAAAAAAAGAAAATGATTAGGGCAAAGAATGTATAGATGTGTTTTATACAATTGATGTATGTATATGTATGAATTGTGATAAGAGTTGTATGAGCCCCTAATAAAATGTTTTTTAATAAAAAAAAAAGGGTGGCTTCTGAGGGAATCTGCTCGACTGGTGAAATTCAAGGTCAGCTGTTGTTTTGTTATCCAAAAGGATAATCTTGGGAGATCTTTCTCAAAGGACACAGGATAGCCACAGGAGCTTATTAAGAAGAAGTGTTAAGAATATAAAAGACTGCATTGCTGAGGAGAAACACCAAAAACATCCAGGAAAAGTTGCCCTGTGGAGTTTCTTCCCACCACCCCACACTTGTCCGCTCTTACGGAGTGGCAAGGGCTGCCCTCCAAGAAGTGTGTGGGAAGCCTTGCACCATCCACCCCACAGCCCTAATCTTACTCCGTCAGGATTCTTTTTATTCACAAAACCCAAAGAACAGCGAAGAAGGGCATGATGGGAGTGGCGCAAGGATGTCCAAGCTGCTTCAACGTGGTGTTCATTGACGAGTATATGATTCCCTGGGGAAGAGTTCAAGAGCTGGAAACATCGTCCTCAGAAGTGGACAAACCTAAGGGGAGGATATGTCCCAAAACAATAGTTTCAGATTTTGATCAAAAGTTCTAGGACATTGTAGCAATACACATTTTCGCTTATCCTCCTATACAAATGACCAAAAATCACGAGTCAAACCGCCCCCCCCAAATGCTCAGCATAACTAGTCCTGAGAAAAATGCAAATAAAAATCAAATCGAGTGACTACTTCATCTCCACTGTGGTTGTTTTATTTCCTGGAGTTGGTTTTGACTAATAGTGACTCTAAAGGATAGAATAGAACTGCCCCCCCCTCCAGGTTTCCTGGCCTGTAAACTTTACAGGAGCAAGATAGCTCACTGTGCCTTTTCTTCCATATAGCACAGTGGTTCTCAACCTCTCAACCTGTGGGTCCTGATGGTCTTAGGAACCGAGACACCGCTCCTCTATCTGTCTCTGGTGGATCTGCGCACATGCAGATATGCTGATCTGGTGAAAAAGGAGCTATCTCAACCTTCCCACAAGACTGTTGGAAAATGTAGCAATGTCGTTTACTTTGGTTATTTTAAGACTGTTACCCATGCTACACCATGCTTCAAGACAAAATTTCATTTATTTTCCATTAGAAATAAATATTTTGCAATATATAATGACATTGTTTTTCTGATTAATCACTATGTTTTAATTATGTTCAATTTGTAACAATGAAAATACATCCTGCATATCAAATATGTCCATGACGATTCATAACAGTAGCAAAATTACAGCTATGAAGTAGCAACAACAATACTGGTATGGTTGGAAAAAAATAATGTTATGGTAGGGGGTCACCACAATATGAGGAACTCTATGAAAGGTTGAGAACCATTGATTAGCAACTGGTAGGTTTGAACATCTGACCTTTTGAGTAGCATCTGCATGCTTACGCAAGACCCCGCTAGGGATCCTCTCACGCACTTCGCATGGTTGTTGGGTGCCATCAAGGTGACTCTGATTCCGACTGAACCAAACACTGCCCTGTCCTGCACCCACCGTCCTCACAACCCTGGCTGTTTGAGCCCCGGGTGGCAGCTATTGTGTTGATTGATCAAGTAGAGGGTCTACGTCTTTTTCTTCACCATCTTCTTGACCCAACAAGATGTTCTTCCTTGACTCTCTCTGGATTCTGCCACCACACTGTTTCTCTCTCTGCTACTCGTTCCTATTGAAGAGCCACAGGGAGCCACGTGGATGGCAGCCAGATCACTGGAGATTCGTCCACCACCATTGTATCCACAGGACTTTCCACTCACCAGCCTTTGATCATCCTACATTTGGCATCATTGCATGTGCTTAGTGAGTCTGAAGAGGAATTCACAGGCCTAATATTGGACTTATGGGCCAGTATCAGAACGCATGGATGGGCCTATTTTATTGATGTATAATTACTTCTTGATATACAGTTCTCTCTTACACATAAAATAAAGATATTCTTCCTCAGGGAAGAACTGTCCCTCCTGATAATATGCCCAAAGTATGTGAGAGCGAGGCTTGGTTCTTCTTCCATTTACATGCAATGTTCCAAAGAGGCAACTCCTGACAGACAGAAAGTAGATTAGTGGTTGACAGCTGCTTGGGGAGAGGGGTGCTATTTTCTGGTTGAAGTGATGTAAATATCCTGGAATTTGATGGTGGTATTGGTGACACAACCCCATGAATTTATATTAAATTTTTACAACAGTGAAGTTCATCTTAATCTTATGTGAATTTATTCCCGGTTTAAAACAACATCAAATACTATTTTTTTAAAAAGGGACATTCAAATATATACTACCCTGAAACTCCTTGGGCCCACACTAATAATGTTTCCTGCTTTAGCCAGGGACCAGTGCCAGTCTAGAATTGTGGCAAATTAACTCAGGCTAATTGCAGACATACTGGAATTGCTCTGCACAGCTCACCTGCCAAATACGAAGTACGGTGCCAGTGTCCCCAAAGTATCGTTGAGACCAAACTCCTGCTGGGCATGCCTCAGGGCAACGCCTCTAGAAAGAGGGACCCCAGCGGGCCTCCTGCACTCAGAATTGGATGCTGGGAGCACCCAGACAGGGCTGCCAGACAGACCAGAGCCCTCCCCCCACCTTCCTCTGTTCTAAACAGCAGAAGGGAGCTCCATTTGAGACTGACGGGTCCCCTCCCACACCACCTGGGCTGGTCAACTGTCCTGGTTTCTTTGGGTTTGCAACAGGAAATGCCTCCATCTCGGGCAAACCAGGACAGTTGGTCACCCTGAAGCCACCCAGTCTCATGACAGCTGGCTTGAGCAGGGAGCCCGAGGAAGGAGGGCTGGGGGTAGATGGGTGCCTGGTGCCCCTGGGTGCCCAGAAGCCACCCTGGCCCAGCCCTTGGCCTGACATCATCATTGTGCCCCTCCACCTCCCATTGTGCTGCCGCTGGACGCTTTTCCCTGGAAGCCTCTGGTGCAACCTCCCTGGCTTCTGCTCCACGAATTATCTTTACTAAGAGCAGGACTTCGAGGGCCCTTCATGCCGCTCAGGATGGCTAAGGCTGCGCAGACGCCTCTCGGCTGAGCCAGCACAACGCGGTGACGGAACCCTTGCGGGGGCCTATTAAAGGTGGCCCTCACTGCCACTTGCTCAGAGCCTCTCAGGCCTTCTGGGGCAGCTACTCCCAAAGCAGCCAGCAGCCTGCAGCCTCCTGTCTCCTGCTGCTCAGGGCGTGGGGAATCCCAGGGGCGGGCAGTGGGCGGCCCTGGCCACCCCTGGCTGCCACCTGCCCAGCTCTGGAGCTCCAGGGCCACTGGCATTGCTTGTTGAGGGCAGGGGCGCCCTGCCTATAAGGGGGCGGGGAGAGGGCACAGCCTCCCCTGTGAGGGAGGCAAGGCCAGGGGTGGGGGTGCGTTCAGCAAAGGTTTTGGGGAGGGAAGTCCTGAGTGGAGCGTGCAGGTCAGCTGGGCGCTGTGTGAAGCCGGAGGCTTTGGGGGAGGCCTGCCAGGGCCCAGGAAACAGCATCCACTGGGGTCTGCGATCACTGGAGGAGTGTGCAGACAGGTAGGCCGAGGCGATCAAACCAGCCTCTACAATCAAATGGGTCCAATGGGTCCAAGAGGGCGGTTGTGTAATTGAGGGGTAAATGGAAGAGACTCAGACAAGCTGGAGCCTGCACGGGCTCACCACCCCGCCATAGCTTCAGGAACCAGGTCTGAGCGGAGTAATGTGTTCTTTCGGGAGCTTATAAGTGGGGCATGAAAGTCACATAGGGAACAGGAAGAAGTTGTATTAGAGGCATACATGTAACATGAGGGGGACAAGTTAGGGGTATGCACACAATAGGAAGGGGTTGCAACTAGAGGTATACATGTAACTTTGTGACAGGAAGGTACACCCATAACAAGATGGGGGGGGGGGCTCTAGAGTCAAGATGGCAGGCTAACCTCACTTGTCCCTGAGTGGCCTTGACCTTAGGTGTCTGAGCTGTTCTCCAGGAGAAACAATCTATGACCCTACTGGAAGGGAGTGGGCCCTCCTTAGACAATAGGGTCTGATTGCTTTTGATGGCAGACAACCTCAAGGCAGACAGTCTTCCAGAAGTTGACCTTCAAGCATAGTAGCAGCCACGTGCTGGCAAGCAGCACCTTACAATTGGCACCATTATGGGGGACATGGTGGGGAATAACTTGTACTTGGGAGAATGTGAGTGGGACGCAACTCCAACCCATGAACATGAAGGTTCCCTTCGTGGGAGTTTCAGCCTCCCAGATTCCTTAACATAAGAATATGGAGCGTTTGTCCGCACACACTCTATTCCAGGTTCTGTGTCCCACAAGGCAAGAGCAGAGTCGGCGGACCTGAAGGAGGACTGCATTTCAAGGAGGACGATAGGACTCCTATGTCCGATGTCTCTACCAGGTCCAGAGTGTGAGGACTGGGAAAGCGCCCTTTGATGCGGCAACTTGTGATCCGGACTCTAGAAGAGTGTCACAGTCAAGCCACCAGAGCAAAGGCCAGCCTACAAGGGACAGAGGAGAGCTGGAAGTGAAGAGGTTGAAGGCCGCTACAGACTGCTCTTCAGCAACATGACTCTGACATGAATCGAAATGAATACAGTGATATCTCCAAGCTTTCCACAACCCGAACAGCTAAGTTCAAAAAATAAAAAGCTGCTTGGTGTTCATAACTTTGCATGAGAATCCAATCCCAGGAACGGACTTGAACAAGCCTGTACAGGTCTAGAGGGAGTCACGGGCCGTGTCTCTTCACGGACACCAAACGGTGATGCTTCAGTCCAAGCACTGCGCTTGCTCAGACAACAGAGTGCATTGAAACTTTCGTGATTATGTTGGGGTTTCTTGCGGGGGGGGGGGTGCTCTTTATTTGAGTAAAATACAGTCACCATGGCTCCAAAGGAAGTTAGTGATACCGAGAGGTTGAAGACGGAGGCTGGGGCTGCACACCGGCCAGAGGAAGGCTGGGGCAGCACAGAAGCCCCTCCTGTCGGTCCCGGGTCTTTCGGTACCAAGATGAGAGGTTGGAGAAAGAGGTGTGGAAAAGAGATAGAATTCAGCCAGGAATGTGAAGTTGGGAAAGATTTTATTGAGGCAGGGAAAGAACTCGGGGGAGGGAATGGGAGAGCAGAGAAGGACGGGGGCATCTTGACCCAATGAGTTATGTCAGGAAAATCGTGCCTGGCATTGAGGCAATGGGACCAAGGACGGATGTTCTGATAAGGGGAAGGAAGGCCTTCTGGCGCTGCAGTTGCAGGGTCTGAGTCAGGATGTGGTCTGTGAGTAAATCATCCCGGAACACTGAGGGAAGGGGTTGTACAGACCCGGCCCGGAGAGATAAGCTCCTTGGAATGTTGGAGGCAGGGACTGCACAGTCCAGCTCTGACCTTGAGAGGTGGGGGGGGGGGGGCACAGTGCAGCAGGCCATCTTCCAGGAGAGCTGGGTAGAGTGGCTGCATGGTCCAGACCAGCCCAAACAGATACTAGCAGTAAAGCTAAGAGGAAAACTGTAAGAACCATGATAGAGTAAAAGAAAGAAATCATTGTGCGATTTGAATCAGGTTGCCATTTGTCTGATTTCGTGGCTGAATACAAAATGGCTAAGTTGATATTATCAACCATTTTTAGAAGGGGAAAAAGTGATTAAAGCAGCCACTGTAGCCAAAGGTGTGAAATCGTTAACCACAAAACAAAGACCCCAGGCCATGAAAAGTGACTGTGCTTTTGGATAAATCAGAAACAATTTAATGGTGATGGCATTTCCCAGGCAGTGATGTGGGAGAAGGCCAAATGCCTCCATAGTGATTTAAAGTCCTGGAAAAATTAAATTTTAAGTGTAATTTGGTGACCTCAGAACCAATTGTTTGAGGGGGATACAGGAAGAGAGGGCTGGAATAGAGAGCTGAGAGCATCGCTGACTGCATAACCCCACTTAAGGGGAACAAACAACAGGATTATATATGAATGGATGTATTGCATGGTGTAAGGTATGGCAAAATAATAATAACAATAGTTCCTGGGGGAGGGGAGGGGAGAGAGGGGATAAAGGGGAACTTATACGAAGGAGTGCAAGAAGGAAGATAATAGTTTGAAACTGATTTTGGTAGCAATCATAAAGTACTGCTTGATGTGATGGAACTATGGAATGTTATGTTATCTGTAAAAACTCCCAATGAAATGATTATTTTTAGAAAAAAAAGGACTAATTATTTGGTTTTCCATTTCTCATGAGGAAAAATATATTCAGTTCTTGAACACAAATTTGGAATGATTTGAATTTGACTATCGAGGTATCCCTATATATTCAGGGTCCAGCATTGAGTTTGTTTTTAGGATGAAAATGGTGGCGCAGGTTATAAGGAGGGTGTTAGGGACAGAATTGGTAGAAAAGGAGTCAATGAAGAGAAAGGGTTCAAGTCAGTACTGACTCCAGCACGATGGGGCAGGCCTTGGGACAAGCCTGGTGGTCCCTGATTCCTTCCCACTAAGCATCTTTGAGTTTCAGGAACAAACCATCACAACTTCCTTCCCCTAAAGCAGCAGCACTTCTCAACCTGTGGGGTTGCGGCCCCTTTGGGGATTGAACGACCTTTTCACAGGGGTTGCCTAAGACCATGGGAAAACACGTAAATATTTCACAAGACATAATTACATATTGTTTTGGGATTAATCACTATGCTTAATTATGTTTAATTATGTTCAATTTGTAACAATGAAAATATAGAGGGTGGGGTGGAAAGGAGGAACTGATTACAAGGATCTACATATAACCTCCTCCCTTGGGGACAGACAACAGAAAAGTGGGTGAAGGGAGAAGTTGGACAGTGTAAGATATGACAAAAATAATCATTTATAAATTATCAAGGGTTCATGAGGGAGAGGAGAGCGGGGAAGGAGGAGAAAAATGAGGATCTGATGCCAGGGGTTTAAGTGGAGAGCAAATATTTTGATGAGTAAATGATGAGGGCAATGAATGTACAAATGTGTTTTACACAATTGATGTACTTATGGATTGTGATAAGAGTTGTATGAGCCCCTAATAAAATGATTAAAAAAAGAAAAGAAAATATATCCTGCATATCAGATATGTATATGACAATTCATAACAGTAGCAAAATGACAGTGATGCAGTAGCAACGAAAATAATTTTCTGGTTGGGGGTCACCACAACATGAGGAACTGTATTAAAAGGTCGCGGCATTAGGAAGGTTGACAACCACTGACCTAAAGCCTAATGGTCCATCACAAAGTCAGCAGAGTCATAAGCGATACAATTCCAGGTTAGGCACGTAGATTGAGCAATCTACCCCCACCCTACCTCGCCCCTTCCCGCATAGTCAGGAAGGAAGGTTCATACAAAGGATCGCTGGGTCACAGGCTGGGAGTACCAGTGTCAGGATTTTCCTCTGTCTCCTTGGCCACTGTGCTAGGGGGCCATACATAGCATTAAACTTACAGCCTTCTACCTGGCCCTGCCTGGCCAGGGGAGACTAGAAAATAGTCGGCTTCCATGTTGTGCCTCATCCACGATGGCCAGAGGAAGGCTTGCATAGAAGGGTCCTCTGTATCCACCAGGACAGCTCCCAGAAGCCACAGGGGACTTGCAGGCCCTTTTCCTGTGCTATGGAAGTCCCTCGCCCAGATCTCATGGTGGGTATGCATGGGAGCGTTGTCACCCAGGTACACCTGGACAGCTTTTGAACCAGGGGGAGCTGCTCCGTTTGGAACTTTCCCAATTGGGCATGCTATCCGCACGCTGCTGGCGGTAATGAAAGCTCAAGTGGGCTATGCCTTGGGCTGCTAACCGGCTGTCAGGTCAGTAGTTCGAAATCACTAGGTGCTCCTCGTGAAAAAAAATGAGGCTGTCTACTCCTGTAACAATTCCCAGTGTCAGAAATCCACAGGGACAGTTTTACTCCATCTTCTAGGGTCGCCAGGAATCGGGGCGGACTCGAGGGCTGTGAGTTTGCTGTTTCAGTTTAACGTGGGCTCAGGCTGTGATCCGAAGGCTGTGATTCGTGGGGTGCAATCATATAAATTATTTGTTCCCTTTTGCTAGTGGCCTCCTGGTTTTCTGGAGCTTGGGGGCAGGCTGAGGGCCACACCTCCCAGATACATTGGGCTGCCCCTCAGAAAGCGAGGAGGCTGCCTCTCACCAGGTCTGCTGCCAGTGATTGGCTCAAGTTGCCCATTGGTTATCCTGAGCAGCTCAGGAGGCTCTCCGCAGACATTTCTGCTTGGGCCCCAGGCAGTTCTCATTCAAAACTAGACAGAGTCTCTTTCATTTGGTATTCCTCCATGAAAACACCCACCTTTCTGCATTTCCAAGAAAGGAGTTCCTCTCAAAACCTCACCACCCCCCTGCGATTTCCCTTCAATGGTGTCTGATCATCTGTTCACGTTCTACACATGAGAGGAGCCAGCTGTGGGATGGACAGTCATCTACAACCTCACCATGTCTTCCAAGCTAGAATGCTTTTTATTTTGCTTCTGAGAGACTCATGGCATCCAGCTTCTCTTGTTCATCCAGTGAATACAGTATGTTGTTACCTAACCCAAGAGTCTTCCTCTAGAAGTTAGCTATCATCTCAGGTGACTCCAGTGTTCTTGTCAACTAGCCATCCATCTTGAACACCTCATTTCCAGATAGGAGAGTCTGAGATAGAAGCCTATGAACAATCTTGTGTTTTCCTGGTGATTTCTCAACACGAAATGACTGTATTTGAACAAAGACTCAGACTTTGTGGTGTCCAGGATAAATGGTTTTGGATGGTTACAGTTGGTAGAATTTCAGTAGATTTGATTCATTTTCGAAGCAGATGTAGTTTCCAAGTATCTGAGATGGAGGAGAGATTGTTTGAGAAATAAGGACCAGTTGCAATAAGCTAGATCTAGGTTGATCCGGTTGGTAGCACTTGATTTAAATCAGGTATATTTCAAAGGGATGACAAGTGAATACGTTCTGTATGCAGACTCCATGAAAGTAAGGAAAAACCATGCTGGGTGTCAGCAGGTTGGTTCTACCTGAGAGCAACCCCATAGACCCCAGAATGAATACTGCCCAGTCCGGCATCATCTTCCCAATCATTGCTCTATTTGAGCACACTTGTTGCAGGTGCCGTGTCAGTCTATCTCATTGAGGGACTCCCTTTTCTTTATTGACCTTATTTTACCAAGCATGTAGTTCTTTTCATGTTTCCTTATAAACCAAAGCCAAGCCAAACTCCTGTGGAGCAGCTGGTGGTTTCCGACTGATGACCTTGCAGTTAGCAGCCCCAAATGTAATCCGCTCTGCCACCTTCTAACACGTTCAAGTACATGAAACAAACTATCACTATCCTTGCTCCTAAGCAGCATGCTGGCTATACTTGTACGTCAAGGAAAATTTATGCTTTCTTCTGGCAGTCTATATTCATTACTTCAATATCTACTTATTAGGCACCTACGAACATATTACGGTAGGTTCAGGTAGCTCCCAAAAGCTCTTATCTCTGGAGGATGAAAAAGGAGCTGGTCCCAAGGGCTGAAGTAGAAGGTAAATATTTAGAAAATGATGATGGCAACATATGTACAAATATGCTTGATATAACTGATGTGTGGGCTTGTTATAAGAGCCCCCAATAAAATGATCTTTTTTAAGAAAGCTCTTATCCTATTGCTTAAATCAGTTTATATATATAATATATAATACAAATAATTTCTCTGTAAAAGTAAATAATAATGTTCCCTTTAGTAGTTAATCGTGAGTTAAATGAGATAATTCATGCAAAAATGGTGACGACGTGGTTATGAATACTTGTGCACCTCCCCAGTGTGACCACCAGGTGTCAGCCTCAACTCGCTAACTCCTACTAGGCCAAAGGTTGTCTATCCCCCTTTGCTTTGCCATCTGCTTTCCAACACTGGAAGGAGCCAAGGACATTACTGCTACTATTTGCCCTTCTCTGCTCCTGACTATGCAAAGACATTCAACATTGTGAAAAATGGAGATCCCAGAACACATCATTGTTCTTATGAGGAACCTGTACATAGACCAAGTGGCAGTCGTCCAAACAGAACCAGTGGATACTGCATGGTTTAAAATCAGGAAGGGTGTACATCGACGTCATAGCCTTCCACTTTACGTATTAAGTATGCCCACTGAGCAAATCATTGGAGAAGCTGGACTATGTAGCATCCAGATTGGAGGAAAGTCAATTAAAAACATACAATGTGCAGCTGACACTCCCTTGTTTGCTGAAAGTGAAGAGGACCTGAAGGCCTTCCTGAAGAAAATCAAAGACTACAGCCTCCTCAGTACGGATTACACCTCAGCATAAAGAAAACAAAATCTTACGAACTGGGCCAATAAGCAATATCATGCTAAAAGGCAGTGAGCTTGAAGTTATCGAGGGTCTTCATTTTATTTGAATCCACAACCACCATCAATGGAAGCAGTAAGCCAAGAAGTCAAACACTGTATTGCATTGAGTAAATCTGCTACAAAAGACCTCATTCAAGTGTTAAAATAGCAATGATGCTCCTTTGAAATCTAAGATGTACCTGACCCAAGCCTTAATATTTTCAATTGCCTCCTATGGTGAAAGCTGGATAATGAATAAGGAAGATCAGAGGATTGATGCATTTGAATTACAGTGCTGGCAAAGCACACTAAATATTCCATGGACTGACAAAAGAAATGAACAAATCTGTCTCGAGAGAATTATAACCAGAATTCGTGTCAGGAGGACGATGGCAAGACTTTTGTTTCACATACTTTGAACATGTTATCAGTAAAAAAGGTGAGGCGTTCTACTTCAGGAAAGATGATCGACAGTCTCAGAAACCCACCCAGAATTGGAATGGACTCGAAGGTGGTGGGGTTCTCTGTTTTTGACATGTTATCTGGAGGGGCCAGTGAATCAAAAGAACATCGGGAATGACACAGTGGCAGCAAGAATGGGCTCAAGCATAGCATGGATTATAAGGATGGAGGAAGGCCAGGCGGTGTTTCATTCCATCCTACATCGAGTTGCTAGTGGGCAGAAGTGCCTGGACAACACCCAAGAGCAACCCTTCTGGTCAGAGCCGAGTAGCTGCAAAAACTGGGAACTTGCTTGCCTACAGAGTAAACCCAGTTCAAAGCTTGCTATGATGTCTCTCAAGGAAGTCCAGTTTGGAAATAAACAAGATAAACCGAAAGAAGGCATTCCACAGAAAGAGGAACAGGGCACGGACCATTCGGGAAAAGAACAGGGAGATCATGAACTAGGGAGTGGCAAGAAAAGACTGATGGATGGAAAGATAAAATTTCTACTGGGCCACCTCTCTAGGGCCTCGCTCACAGCTTTGCCAAAGCCCTCTCATTTAAGCCACCAGCAACCTGAAACCCCCACCTCCCAGGCTACCGCCACAGGTCAAATCTCCTTTTAATCCTTGTAATCCCATTGATTCTCTAGCTGGCTTTCTCTCGGATATATTTCAGAGAGGAGCTTTAGCGTCCCTGGCAAAGACCGCATCATTCTTTTTTAGCCCATGTAATTTCTACTTTGGATCTGAGTTCCCATATTTTCCAGACTTCCCTGTTCTCCTCGTTAGTAACCATATTTCCAATTTTTGGAAAGAAGCCCTTTTCTCCCTTACAATAGCCCCTTTGACTTTGCCAGTTAACTGAAGCGGCGTATTTTATTTCCCTAGAGCCTAGTATTTTCATCGTTGGCATACATTTTCTCAGGCTTCCAATAAGGTATTTTTAAAACAGTCCACAGGCTTCCTGTGGGTTATGGACTTAGTTTTTCCTAATGCCGTGTGCCATGTGGCATCCCCGAATAGGAGGCGGTCTTGTTCAGACGCCACGCTGAAGGCTGAACAGGAGTGTTGATTTAGGTGGCTTGTTCTCAGCTGACCCAGGCAGGAACTGTGAGGCCCGACCACCCTTTCAAAGCTCTTTCCTTAACACAGAAAGAGATCTTTAGTCAGGATTTTCTAAAGAGAACCAGGAGTCGTTGGAGGGGGGGGGGTGGAAATCCCAACCTATACACTGGAAGGAAAAATATAAAAATTTAAAGCCTATTGCCACGCATGAACTACCACTAATTCCTCTTTTCCCTCAACAAGGCATGACAAAGGGAAGGGAATCCATTTGTAGGGCCACAGGAAGAATCTTAGGACGCTTTTCCTTGAACAATCTGAACATGAGATTTCCTCCAAATCATACGCAATTCAGGTCATTGCCAAATCAATCAAGAGGGACCTAAGTCCTTCCGTAAATCTAAAGCTGTGGCTGCGAGTGGTTTTACCCATTGTCAGAAGAGAAACAGCCATGGCGACCTTGCCCCTATCCACGTAGGCGAAGGCTTGAACTTCAGCCTGTCTATAGCTTGGCAGAATGCCTCGTGATTCTCCTGAGACACGTGAGAGGCCTGTCTAGAGCCACTACAAGGCTACCCCTATCTCCAGGAGGAGGCTGTCCTGAAACAGTTTCTCATGGCCTCCCAAGGTCTATTTCCATAGCATCTTATTAGGGGGGGGGGAGGGAAAGGGGGCAGCCACGAGGACGGGACAAGGATCATCTCTTTGCTGACTATGTAAGTAATCAAGAATCTAAATCTAAAAGTGGCTCATTGTATCTTTCTTTATCAGCTATATCAGTCATTGCGTTATTTTATGTGACCCATTCCACACAACCAAGCTATGATTACGTCCAAAGCATGATCAATTGAGGTCACAGCTAATGCCATTGACCAAGGTCTGAGTCCCTCCATACACTGGAGATTATTGCTGTGTCCAACTCTCAGGAAGGGGTCAGGGGAGGGGCCTAGAAATGATTGTGTTCCTCTTCTGCACACTTAGCTACAATTAACTTTGAGATGCAATAAGTTATTTCCAGCATTTTTCCCTGAAATTATGTAAATTGAAGTCCAATTTACATAAAATTAAAAGTACAGATTTCAAGTGTACCACTTGATGATTTTTTTCACAAATAGAAGAGTTCACGGAAAATAATCGTTCATGGATAATGGAATTAAAAGAATGGAATTTTCCCACAAGCTTTTTGAACCCCTCTTGTATATTCACCCAGGGAATCCCCATCCCCATCAAGACAAAAACTATTTTCCATCACTCCCAAAAAGTACATCCCTCCAGAGAAGCAACCACTTTAAAAAATATTCCCATTTTCAAATACCTCATATAAAGGCCATGATAATTCATAGCCTTCAGTGTACGCCTTGTTTTGCTCACCATTCAGCTTGTAAGACTCATGCAGCTCGGCTTGCCCAGGTGAGTCGACATTCCATTAAATGCTTGTGCCACACTTTGTCCATTCCCCTGACGATAGTTGGGCTGTTTCTAGAGTTTTGCTATCATTTATAAAGTTGCTGAGGAGCCCTGGTGGTGTAGTGGTGACACAGTGGACTGCAATCCTCAAGGTGAACAGTTCCGAACCACCAGCCTTTGCATGGGAGAAAGACAGGGCTGTCTATCCCCATAATGAGTCATAGTCTCAGAAACACAGGAGCAATTCTACCCTGCCTGTAGGGTCTCTATGAGACTGAATTGACTTGATAAGAGGGAGGGAGGGAAGGAGGGAGAGAGAGGGTTGCTATGGACATTTGCATGCAGTCTAACATTGCTTTGAATCCTAAAAATATGTCTGTTTGACTGTTTTCTTTCTTTTTAAAATAATTTTATTGGGGGCTCGTACAACTCTTATCACAATCCATCCATCCATCCATTGTGCCACGCACATTTGTACATTTGTTGCCATCATCATTCTCAAAACATTAGCTTTCTGCTTGAACCCTTGGTATCAGCACCTCATTTTTCCCTCCCTCTCCGCTCCCTCATGAACCCTTGATAATTTAAAAATTATTATTATTTTGTCATATCTTACACTGTCCGAAGTCTCCCTTCACCCACTTTTCTGTTGTCGATGCCCCAGGGAGGAGGTGATATGTACATCCTTGTAATCAGTTCCCCCTTTCCATCCCACCTTCCCTCCACCCTCCGGCATCGCCACTGTCAGCACTGAAGGGATCATCTGTCCTGGATTCCCTGTGTCTCCAGTTCCTATCTGCACCAGTGTACATTCTCTGGTCTAGCCAGATTTGTAAGGTAGAACTGGGATCATGATAGTGGGGTGGGGAGGAAGCATTTAGGAACTAGAGGAACGTTGTATGTTTCATCGTTGCTACCCTGCATGCTGACTGGCTCATCTCCTCCCTGGGACCCTTCTGTAAGGGGATGTCCAGTGGCCTACAAATGGCCTTTGGGTTTCCACTCCACACTCCCCCTCATTCACAATGCCATGATTTTTTGTTCTTTGATGCCTGCTAACTGATCCCTTCGGCACCTCGTGGTCACAGGCTGGTGTGCTTCTTCCATGTGGGCTTTATTGCTTCTGAGGTAGATGGCTGCTTGTTTACCTTCAAGTTTTTAAGACCCTAGACGCTATATCTTTTGATAGCTGGGCACCATCAGCTTTCTTCACTGTGTTTGCTTATACACCTGCTTTGTCTTCAGCGATTGTGTCGGGAAGGTGAGCATCATGGAATGCCAGTTTAATAAAACAAAGTATTCTTGCATTGAGGGGGTACTTGAGTGGAGGCCCAATGTTCATCTGCTACCTTAATACTAAACCTACAAATATATGCACATAGATCTACTTCCTCATCCTCATATGTAAATATATTTACCTAAGTACATGCCTTTATTTAGACCTCTACAAATGCTCTTTGCCTCCTAGCTCTTTCCTCTATTTTCTTTGACTTTCCTCTTGTACCACTATCATGCTCAGCCTTCATTTGGGTTTTAGTTATTCCTCTCAGTTACATTGCCCTTGATCAATGCCTACCAGGTCTTTTACACCCTCCTTGCCACTGATTTTGGATCACTTGTGGTTCCCTTGTTCCTGGGTTTGTTGATACCACTTCCTTTGCCCCCACCTCCTCCTCTACCATATCCCCCAGATCTGTCCCTCTGGTTGTTTTCTCCTCCAGATTGTTCATCCAGCCTATCTTATTTAGACAGACCTGCGGAGTTAATAACATGCACAAAAACAAGACAGAGCAAAACCAAGCAACAAAAGAAAAAATACCAACAACAAAAGTCAATGACAAAACAACAACAAAGAAAAGCCTGTAGTTAGTTCAAGGAGTGTTTGTTGGCCTGTAGGAGTGTTTTCTGGTCGAGTTTGATGGGGTGCCAAGCCCTGGCCCCAAAGTCTATTTTTGGTACTCCCTGGGGACTTTGTTGCTCTGTTCCCCTTGCTGTTCTGTTCCACGTCCTTAGTGTTTTGCCTTGGTGTAGTGGGATCAAATCAGGTGGAATTCCCACACTGTGTCTCCAGTGTTGTCCCCTGTAGGGCTATGGGTCAGTGAGGGATGTCGTGTCTCGTACTGGGGCCGGCCATATGGTCTTCTCTGAGGATTGGCTGGTCTGAGTGGGAATATCGTCCTCAAGATTTGGTGGGCCAGCATGTGCTCCACTCTCTCTTCCTCACCCTTCATTTGCTCCCATGTGCTCTGATCAGACATGTCCCTCTCCGTGAGCTGCAGATTCAGTGCTGTCCTCTGAAATAAATTCTTCTTGGGAGAGGGGCAGGTGTCCATGTAGTTGGGATTGGGGCTGGCCCCTCAGACCTCTCCACTGGTTCCCTACTCCATGGCAGCATATTGTGTTTACATCGTGGAGCACTGGCTTGCAGTCTGGTCCCTCTTTCCCTGTGGAGATATAAACAAAACCCTCCCCTTGGGTGGCTTAGTGCCCTGAACATTATAGTTTTTTTTTTAGTCATGTGACATCTCTTCTCCACCACATTTCCCTCTTTCTTTCTTTTTCTTTTTTAGAAACACGAGGGTTTTTTTAATTTGTTTGTTTAATCATTTTATTAGGGGCTCATACAACTCTTATCACAATCCATACATACATCAATTGTGTAAAGCCCATTTGTACATTCATTGCCCTCATCATTCTCAAAACATTTGCTATCCACCTAAGCCCCTGGCATCAGCTCCTCATTTTCCCCCCTCACCCCATTTCTCTCTTTCCCTCACCCCAAACCCTCATACACTGGTTGTATCATTTTTATGTATGCATCAACATTTTCTACATGAAGATACAGAAACAATATATTACAATGTAGCACATTATAAACTTTTTTTTTTAATTTTAACAATTTATTAGGGACTCATACAATTCTTATCACAGTTCATACATATACATACATCAATTGTATAAAGCACATTATTATAAACTTTTTATAGATATTTGTTACTTACAAAATATGAACTGTATACCCTAACCCCCAAAATATATTGTAAATCCTAACCCTGGTAGTGCAATGGCTAAGCACTTGGCTCCTAGCCAAAAGGTGTCCCTTTCAAACCTACCCACTCCTCTGTGGGAGAAAGATGTGGTAGTGTGCTTTAATAAAAATGCAGTGTTGGAAGCTCATTGGAGGCAGTTCTACTCTGTACCACAGGGTCACCCAGCAGTTGGAATCGACTTGAAACAAGGGATTGGGTATGCACTTCAAGCTTCAAGTCTGGGCACTAGGTTTGCAGGAAGGAGAGCAGTGGTTGCCTGTTGGGCTGCTAACTGCAAGGGTTCCTCCTGGTGGGCCTCGGGTTGCTATGAGTCAGAACTGACTCACGGTCCCGACCACAACAAGCTCCCATGATGTGACCCAATACAACGTAAGCAACTCCATGATAGGATGTGCAGTGAGCAGTCAAGCAGCTGTAAGATTAGAGCGGAGTGCAACCTCCTATGTCACAAGCCTGCTGCGATCAAAAGTTTTACTTACTGGTATAGTCTGTTTCCTATAACAATAGAAGACACTGCGGAAAAAGCTTGTTTAGTTCTTGCTGGATCTGGATCTGGAATCAGCTCATCATCCTCTAGTTCTTAGGACTTGAGCCAACAGCCTCCCATCTTGCCTGCCCACCCTGGGAATCTTCATTTGTCTGATCTGCTGACCTCGGATTCATTCGCCTCTGCAGTCACCAGCCTATTGGCTTCCTACCACTCTTGGATTCATCAACTCCCACACTTATGTGACTAAGGAGAAGTCTTCAGTCTAACATCTGATCCATGGACTTGGCACCTGCCCAGGCTTGGACTTGACCAATCTGACAACTGCATGAGCTATTTTCTTGATATAAATTTCTTTCTCTATCGACTTAGAGAATTGGAAATTATGGCTTCAGTTCTCTAGAGAACCCAGTCCAAAATACTACGTATTTTCTTCTTTTAGATGTTACTATTTGTGGAAATGCTTCCTTAATTCCCCTTTTAAAATAGTCACTATTGACATAGAAATCCAAATGATTTTTAAAAGTCATTTTATTGGGGGCTCATACAACTCTTATCACAATCCATCCATCCATCCATTGTGTCAAGCACTTTTGTACATTTGTTTCCTTCATCATTCTGAAAGCATTTGATTTCTACTTGAGTCTTTGGTATCAGCTCCTCATTTTTCCCCTCCCTTCCCCTCTCCCCTTCCCCATGAACCCTTGATAATTTATAAATTATTATTATTTTGTCATATCTTATACCATCCAATGTCTCCCTTCACCCATCCCCCAGGGAGGAGGTTAAATGTATGTAGATCCTTGAAATCTGTTCCCCCTTTCTCCCTCAACTTCCCTCCACCCTTCTGGTGAACCAATGTAGATTTAGTAGTGTTAGTTGATTAGAACTCTTACCTTCCCCTCTAATTCTCTAAGATGATGACATATGTAAAAAATGATGGAAAGACTTTCTCATTGGATTCCAAAACATCAAGAGTAAGAGGTTTCAAAAAAAAGAATTACAGGTTTCTCTTTTCCAGTTAGTTCTTCCTCATCAGCCAGTATAATGTTCTGTAAATAATTACTTGATTCCAGAAATTTAGGAGTATATCTACATTTGTTATGCTTAGATATGAAGGTGTAAAGGATCAGCCATTAAAATACATAGATAAATGAATCAGTAATTGAAGGAGGATATGTGGCTGGCTAATTTCCTCTTGCCATGAGACCAGGAGAATTGAATGGTGCCCAAGTACCATCACTGAACATTTTGATCAAAGATTCTACAGAAGAATCCTAGGCTTTCTGTAACTACTATATTGAGATGATCTTGAAACCTTAAACCAAAGCTATCCTCTTAATTTATCTATCTTAAAATCAGTAAGTAAAACCTCTGTCTTGCACATTAAGCTCTTTTAAGAACAGTGTGTTGCAGCCTGGCCCACCAGGCCTTGAGAATGATGTTCCTAAGTAGAGCAGCCAGTCCACAGAGATAACAACATGGCTGGCCCCACTATGAGACAGGATGCCCCTCAGTGACTAAGGGCGATACAGGGGACAGCACCGGAGACACTGTGTGGGAATTGCACCTGACCTGATCCCACCACACCGAGGCAAAGCACTGGGGGAGTGCAGTGGAACAGCAAGGGAATGGAGTGGCAAGGTCCCCAGGGAATGCTGAAAGTGGACTTTGGGGCCAAGGCGGGGTGCCCCAACAGACTGGACTGGAAAACACTCCTAAGGGCCAGCAAACGATCCTTGAACTAACTACAAGCTATCCTTTCGTGAAGTGTTTTGTTTTGTTCTTTGTCAGTGGTTTGTTTTTGTTGTTTTGTTGTCTGGTTGTATACTGTTGCTTTGTTTTCCTCTGTCTTGTTTTCGTGCATGTTAGTGTCTCCACAGGTCTGTCTGAATAGACAGTCTGCATGAACTATCTGGAGGAAAAAGAATGGGACCGACAGTTCCAGGGGGACTTGGGGTGGGGGGAGGTAGGGAGGTAAGGAAGTGGTGTTAACAAACACAGGGACAAGGGAAAACAGGGGACCCAAAATGGTAGTGAGGGGGGAGTGGCAGGCCTGGTGGGGAATGATCAAGGGTAAGTTTGCGTAGAGAAGAGGTATAGCTGTAGCCCAGGTGGGGACGGAGTATGGTAGTGGGGCAGGAGGAAAGTCAAGGGATATGGAGGAAAGAGCTAAGAGTCAAGGGGCATTTATGGAGGTCTAGACAAAGACATGTACATGCAAATATATATATATATATATATATATATATATATATATATATATATATATATGGATGGGGAAATAGATCTATGTGTCTATATTTATAGGATTAGTATTAAGGTGGCGGAAGGACCTTGCGCCTCTACTCAAGCACTCCCTCAATGCATGAATACTTTCTTCTATTAAATTGGCACTCTACGATGCTCACCCTCCCAACACAACTGCTGAAGCCAAAGCGGGTGAACAAGTAAATGTGGAGAAGAAAGCTGATGGTGCCCGCCTATCAAAAGAAATAGTGACTGGGGTCGTAAAGGCTTGAAGATAAACAAGCGGCCATCTAGCTCAGAAGCAACAATGCCCACATGGAAGAACACACTAGCCTATGTGATCACGTGGTCCCGAAGGGATCAGTTATCAGGCATCAAAGAACAAAAAAATCATATCATTGGCTGCATACCTCCATGATACGATCGCCAAAGACAAACGGGTACATAAGCAAATGTGGTGAAGAAAGCTCATGGTGCCCGGCTATCGAAAGAGATAGTGTCTGGGGTCTTAAAGGCTTGAAGGTGAACAAGAGGCCATCTAGCTTAGAAGCAATAAAGCCCACATGGAAGAAGCACACCAACCTGTGCGATCATGAGGTGCCAAAGGGACCAGGTATAAGGCATCATGCAAAAATGCAAAAAAAATTATATATATATATATATATATACACACACACACACACACCATAGTGAATGAAGGGGGAAGTGCAGAGTGGAGACCCAAGGCCCATTTGTCGGCCACTGGAGATCCCCTCACAGAGGGGTATAGGAGAGGAGATGGGTCAGTCAGGGTGCGAGGTAGTACCGATGAAGAACACAGCTTTCCCCCAGATCCTGGATGCTTCCTCCCCCCAACTACCATGATCCAAATTCTACCTTGCAGGACTGGATAGGGCAGAGGTTGTACACTGGTGCATATGGGAGCTGGAGGCACAGGGAATCCAGGGTGGATGATACCTTCAGGGCCAGGGGTGTGAGGGACGATGCTGGGAGAGTGGAGGGTGAGTGGGTTGGAAAGGGGGAACTGATTACAAGGATCCACATGTGACCTCCTCCCTCGGAGATGGACGGCAGAGAAGGGGGGGAAGGGAGACTCCGGATAGGGCAAGATATGACAAAATAACAATCTATAAATTATCAAGGGCTCATGAGGGAGTGGGGAGCGGGGAGGGAGGGGAAAAAAGAGGAAAGGGCTTAAGTGGAGAGCAAATGCTTTGAAAATGATTCGGGCAAAGAATGTACGGATGTGCTTTATACAATTGATGTATGTATATGTATGGATTGTGATAAGAGTTGTATGAGCCCCTAATAAAATGAGAAAAAAAAGAACAGTGTGTTGTTGTACACACAGAATGACGTATTTCCCATTCAATCCGTCTCATTGAGAGTCTTCTTATGCTTAAGAGGGCGTTCTTTTCCAGGGACTGCTCTTGTTGTTCTCCCAATTGATTTTCGTGCGTTGACCTTATACCCTGTCACTTTGCTGAATTCATTTATTAACTCTAGGTGAGCTTTCTTGTAGATTCTGTAGGGTTCTCTCTATATAGGCTTATATCATCTGCAAAAAGATAGTTTTACTTCTTCCTTCCTAATTTAGACACTCTACCTTTCCTTCCCTTTTTCTTTTCTTAATTGCTCGGTTTAGGACTTTCAGTACATCTTAGTCTTAGTCTTCATTTTAGTTTTCCTTTGAGTATGTTAGCTGTGAATTTTTCATAAATTCACTTATCATATTTGAGTACTGATTCAATCTCTTCCTTTGTTATAGGACTGCAGAGATTTTTCTATTTCCCCTTGAATTTATGTGTTTCTAGGTATTTGCCCATTTTATCTAGGTTATCTCATTTATTGTTCATCACATTTTCTTTTTATTAGCAATAAAATAAAATATTATTATGTAATTGTGTCCAAAACTGGCAAATTGATTACGTATTCAAAACTATGAAATTGTTCACAAATTTGCATGACAATTTTATGCAGGGGCCACACCAATCTCTGTATCGTTCCAATTTTTAGTATATAGGTGGCTAAAGTGAGAACCATAGTAATTGTTTATGCTACTGCTTCATTTCTGTAAGGTCAGTTGTAATATCCTTACTTTTCTTTCTGATATTGAACCCTAATGCCATGACCCTTTCATACAATTCCTCATGTTGTGGTGACCCCCAACCATAAAATTATTTTCGTTGCTCCTTCATCACTGTCATTTGCTACTGTTATGAATCGGGCGAGCCCTGTGAAAGGGTCGTTCAACCCTCAAAGGGGTCGCAACCCACAGGTTGAGAACCGCTGCATTAGAGGGACGTTTGGTGTTAGCATGCAGTTGGATGGAGTCGAAAGACATGTCGAACGTCAGCCTTGTTTCACTTGGCCTTGGGCTGGTGTGGAGTTGCATTTTCCTTCCCTCTCCTGAAGTCGGAGGAGGTCAGACATGGCCCTTATGCTATTTTCTTCGCCCACCCGTTGTTCAGCAGTGTGCTGTTTCATTTCCACACACTTGGCATTATTTTAATGTTTTAATAGATATTGGTATTTGCATTTTGCATAACCTGTGGTTTATCCTGGGGAATGATCTATGTACCCAGAGAAGAGTTTATGTTGTGCTGTCACTGAGTTGAGTGTACTAATCATTTGTGAAAAATGGAAGAGAAAGATAATAGACTTTTTGGTGAACTCTTGAAGTGAACTCTCTCATATGCAAGTCTATTAGATCTAGTTGGATTATGGCATTATTAAAACTTTCCATTTCTTTACTGAACTTCTTTGTACATGCCCTAGCCATTATTGAAAGTGGTGTGGGGAAGAGGGAAAAAAAAGAAAGTGGTGTGTTGAAGTCTCCAAGTCTAATTGTAGAACGATCTACTCCTCTGATTAATTCTGTCGCTGTTTGTTTTCTACAATTTGGAAATCTGATGCCAGAAGTCACTGCCATGAGTCCGTCCCGACTCGTGGTGACCCTGCAGGACAAGGTGGAGCTGCCCCTGTGGGTGTCCGAGACTGAAACTCTTCATGAGAGTAGAAACTCTCGCCTTGCTCCCTCGGAGCAGGTAGTGGGTTCAAACTGTTATAGCGTCTTAATCGATTGATCCTTGTCTCTTATAACTGATTTGACTTAAAGTTCATTTTGGATGATATTCAACTCACCACCCTCGTCCTGTTCTGGCTACAATTTGTGAGGAATAATTTCTTATCCTTTCACTTCCAACCAATTTGGACATTTGGATCTAAAATGAGTCTATAAGAAACCCATACAATTGAATCACCTTTTAAAATTTTTATTCTGTCACTCTATCTTTTGGTTGGAGCATTTAGTCTATTTGTATTCCCTGTGTTTCCAGTTCCTATCTGTACCAGTGTACATCCTCTGGTCTGGCCAGATTTGTAAGGTAGAATTGGGATCATGATAGTGGGGGTGGAGGGAGAAAGCATTTAGGAACTAGAGGAAGGTTGTATGTTTCATCGTTGCTACACTGCACCCTGACTGGCTCATCTCTTCCCCAATACCCTTCTGTAAATGGCCTACAAATGGGCTTTGGGTCTCCACTCTGCACTCCCCCCTCTCATTCACTATGGTAAGATATTTTTGTTCTGATGATGATTGATACCTGATCCCTTCAACACCTTGTGATCGCACAGGCTGGTGTGTTTCTTCCAAGTGGGTTTTGTTGCTTCCCAGCTAGATGGCCACTTGTTTACCTTCAAACCTTTAAGACCCCAGACGCTATATCTTTTGATAGCCGGGGACCATCAGTTCTCGTCACCACATTTGCTTATGCACCTGCTTTGTCTCAGCGGTTGTGTCGGGAAGGTTGGCATCATAGAATGCCAGTTTCTGCCAAGGTTTCTGAGAAGACATTTGCTTCTCTCCTGCAGCACTTAGGGTTTTCTTTTGATTTTCAATTTTGGAGAGCTTGATAGGTCTGTGGTGTGGATCGTTGGGGGTTATCCTCCTTGCAGTTTGCTGAACTTCTTCAATTTACTGATTCATATCATTTCTCAGATTGGGAAAGTCTCCTGCCATTCTTTAAATATAGTTTTTGTCCCCTTCTCTTTCCCATCTTCTTCTGAGAGTCTCATGATGAGCGTGTTGACTCGTTTGATGCTTTCCACGTTCCTATTAAGCTATACTAAGCACTCTTCAGCCTTCTCTCTTGGTGCTCTTAAGATTTCATAATTTCCTCATTGTGAATGAGGAGGTGTGAGAAGCAACAAAGCCCACATGGAAGAAGCACTTTCCTCTAGTTCTTAAATGATTTTTCCCCCAACCCCTACTCTCACGATCCTGATTCTGCCTTCCAAATATGGCTATACCAGAGCATGTACACAGGTACAGATAAGAGCTAGAAACACAGGGAATCCAGGACAGATAAACCCCTCAGGACCAATAATGAGATTAGTGATATCAGGAGGGGGAGGGGGAGGTGGGGGACAAAGGGAGAACTGATCACAATGATCTACATATAACCCCCTCCTAGGGGGACAGGCAAAAGAGAAGTAGGTGAAGGGAGACATCGGACAGTGTAAGACCTGAAAAAATAATAATCATTTATAAATTATCAAGGGTTCATGAGGGAGGGAGGAGATAAAATGAGCTGATACCAAGGTCTCAGGTGGAAAAAAATGTTTTGAGAATGATGATGGCAACAAATGCACCAAAGTGCCTGACGCAATTGATGGGTGGATGGACTGTGGTAAGAGATGTATGGGGCCCCCAATAAAATGATTAAAATTTAAAAAGATTCCATAATTTCAATGACCTTTTCCACTAGTTTGTGGATTTTCTTCTTCAGATAACTCAAATCTGCTGTGAATTCCTCTCGATGAGTTTTTTTGTTTCCATTATATCTTTTGATTCCAGTATGTCTGTTTGGTTTATTTGTATAGTGTCTATCTCTTTATATTCTCATTTTATTCATGCTTCATTTTTCCTGATTTCCTTCAGTTCTTTGAGCTCCTTTAATATTGTACTACAGTCTTCCAATCTGTTCAGTATCCAGGTTTCCATAGAGACAAATTCTCTCCCTCCGCCTTGTTCTTTTAAATGGGCTATCATTTCCAGTTCCTTTGTGTGCTTTGTTATTTTAAAAATTGAAACCCAGGGCATTTAAATATTACAGTGCATTTTCTTTCTCAATCCCCTGTATACAAGACACTTTGGAAAGTGCTAATTCCTGCAACAAATTCCTAGGTGAGGACATTCTTCAGATATTGCCCATTGTTCTCTCCCTCAGCCCTTTGGCTCTCTGCTGAAAGCTGATTCAGGGTTCAGTCCTTCAGCAGCTCCCACACTGAGTAGAAAACACACACTGATCAACATGTCCTGAGCTAGTCACAACCTTCTGCCCTTGTTCACCTCTCCCTTCTCCATTCTGTGAGGCTCTGATTCAGGCCAGACTGAGGTCCTAGCCCTTCAGGCGTTACCCAAACTGTTCAGAACATACACCCTGTAGACTCTGCCAGGAAGACAGGTGCCATTTCCTTCACAGCCAGAGGTCCGGAACTTTCTTAATGCAGAAGTGAGCTGTAGGTCAGCTGGAGTGGGGGCTACAGCTCCACAGAAGCCGTCTTTCTGCCATGCTGAAAGAGGGATGGGGGGAGTAAGAGAAGAGATTTTCCTACAAGCATAAATCGTCCTTACCTCGTTGCTGACATCAGAGAACATCAGAAAGATGTTTACTTGTATTTCATTGACTATGCAAAGACATTCAACTGTGTGGATCATAATAAACTGTGGATCACCTTGATAAAAATGGGAATTCTGGAACACTTCGTTGTGCTCACACAGAACGTGTACTTGGATCAAGAAGCAGTTGTGCGAACAGAACAAGGAAATAGTGCATCGTTTAAAATCAGGAAAGTTGTGCATCAGGGTGGGATTCTCTCACCATACTGTATTCAATCTGTATGCTGAGCAAGTCATCAGAGAAGCTGGATTATATGAAGAAGAGTGTGGCATCCAGATTGGAGGAAGGCTTATTAACAACCTCTTCTATGACACCACTCTGCTTGTTGAAGCACTTGCTGATGAAGATAGGATTGCAGCCTTCAGTCTGAATTACAACTCATTGTAATGAAAACTCCGATCCTCACAACTGGACCAATAGGTAACATCATGACAAACTGAGAAGAGATAGAAGTTGTCAAGGATTTGGTCTTGCTTGGATCCACAATCAATGATCATGAAAGCAAGCAGTCGAGATCAAAAGACTCATTGCATTCAGTAAATCTGACGCACAAGCTCTTTTTAAAGTGTTGAAGAGCAAGGATACTACTCTGAGGATCAAGGTACGCCTGACCCAAGCCATGTTATTTTCAATTGCCTCATATGCATGCAAAAGTTCAATATTGAATAAGGAAGACCGAAGAAAAATCAACGCATATAAACTGTGGTATTGATGAAGAACATTGAAAGTTCCATTGGCTGCCAAAAGAACAAACAAATATGTCTTGGAAAAAATAGAGACAGAGATGGTAAGGCTTCGCCTCACGTGCTTTGACCATGTCATCAGGAGAGATCAGTCCCTGGAGAAGAACATCCTGCTTGGTTAAGTGGAAGGGCAGTGAAAAAGAGGAAGGCCCTTGACAAGATGGATTCACACAGTGGCTGCAACAATGGGCTCAAACACCAGAACAACTGTGAGGATGATACTGAACCGGGTGATGTTTTGTTCTGTTATATATCGGGTCACTGTGAGTCAGAACCAACTCAATGGCACCTAGCAACAACGGTGTAGAATGTATTTGAGTCCATCTCTTTTGAGATATAAAACAAGATGAAGCGAAGGAGCAGAGAGGTAAATGGGGTAAGATATATGCCAGGCATGTGGAGATCACTAGGAAATGAGGAAGCAGAAGCAGAAGGTGAATTGACAAGGGCCTTCCTCCTGACAGAGAAAGAAAACTTTCTCCTACAGCCAGAGTTCTGAATTTGAACTTCTAGCCTCTTAAACCACGAGAAAGTAAATTTCTCTTTGCTTTCCATTTGTGATACTTTTGTTATGCATAGCAGCATTATGTAAGTAGGGCAGTCACCTCAGTCATATGTCAATTTTCCATATATATGTGCATCATATTTGGGGTTGCTCTGTTTCCCTATCCTATTTGTCTATTACCAACCACATCACATTGTCTTAATCACTATAACCTTTATAGTGAGTACTGATATTCAGAGGGGCAAGTCTTTTTTTCTTAAATCTTCTTTGAATAACCTTGATTATTCTTGACTGATCGTACATGCGAATTTTGTAGCTAGCATGCCAAATTCTATTAAATTCACTGCTGAGATTGTAATTGAAATTGCACAGGTGTATTTATTATTAGTTATTTATTTGTTGGAAATATTTATGATACCGAGTTTTCCTATCCACGAATATTGTTGTGTGGAACAGCTTATTAAACTCCACTGCTGTCAAGTCAATCCCGACTCATAGTGATCTTGTAGGACAGAGTAAGTGTTGTTGTTGTTGGCTGCCACCTTGCCCTGGCCCTGATGCTGTCTCATAGCAGCCCTAAAAATAGAACAGAACCCTGCCTGTTCCTGTCGCATGGTTTTGTTCTATTCAGATGACTACCTCTTCAAGCAACAATATTAGGTTCATGACCACAATTTAGCATTCTGGAATTCCCAGAATCCCCAGTTGTTTGGTCAGGTAGCTGCCTTCTAAAGTTCTTGACATCAACAAGTTAGCATGTCCAGCATGGCATCAATTTGCTAGTTGGTGTTCCATCAGTTCCTGGAGACCTGCTTTTCAGCTAATGCCTTCACTGCAGCTTGGCCTTCTTCTTTCAGTCCCATCAGTTCCCAATCACGTGCTACTTCCTAAAGTAGCTCAGCCAACCAACCAGTCTGAGAACAGTGGCTCTGCGTATTCCTTCCATTTTCTTTCTTTTTTTTTTTTCACAAAAGAAAAGCTTGTAGTTCGTTCAAGGATCGTTTGTTGGCCCTTAGGAGCGTTTTCCAGTCCAGTCTGTTGGGGCACCACGCCCTGGTGGGCCAGGCTGTGTTCCACTGTCTCCTCCTGCCTCTTCATCTGCTCCCGTGTGCTCTGATCAGATATGTCCATCTCCTGGAGCTGCAGAATCAATGTTGTCCTTTGAAACAAATTCTTTTTGGGGGAGGGGCAGGAATCCACTTAATTTTTGGTGCTGGGGCCAGCCTCCCAGACCTCTCCACTGGTTCCCTACTCCACGCCGGGACCTTCATTTTCTTTTGATATTTCCCACATCGCTCAATATGTTGCCCATGTTGTTGGGTTAGGAGACCTGGTAGTGTAGTGGTTTTGCATTGGGCTGCAATCCTCATGGTCGTCAGTTTGAAACCACCAGCAACTCCAAAGGAGAAAGACGGGGCTTTCTACTCCCACAAACAGCTAGAGTCTCAAAAACCTCCAGGGGATCCCTATGAGTCACCAATGACTCCATGGCAGTGCGTTTGGTTGTTTGGGGTTTGTTGTTATGTAAGCTCAAGTCAGATCCGACTCATCGGGACCCTGTGCACAACAGAACGAAAGCCTGCCAGTCCTGGGCCAACCTCAGAAGGGTTATATATGAGGCCACTGTGTAAAGTCAGCCATCTCATCGAGAGTCTTCTAGCTGTACTTCTTCTAAGACAGATTTCTTTTATCTGGCAGTCCAAGGTACTTTCAATATTTCTTTGCATAATTCAAATAATTCAAATGCATAGATTCTTCTGTGGTCTTTTGCCCATGGGCTACTTCAATATTGCAGCTCAAGGTTTCAAAAAAATGGGTTTCCTTGCTTCAGTTAACTCAGATCGAGAAATGCTGAGTATATCGTCCCTTTGACTTCCCGACTCCAGGCCTTTGCAGAGTCGGTGTGATTCTTCCCTTTTTCTCCTCGCGCCACCCTTAACAACCTGTTCAGCTCTCGTCCGCATTGCTCCTCTTGCTTTAACACGTCTGCACTGAAGAACAAGTTTCAGAGTCTCTTCTGAGATCCATTTTTGTCTTTTCCTTTTCTTTTCTGTCATCTAGTTTTCTTTTTTATTATTATCATTATTTTTTTTAATTTATTTTTATTTATTTTTTTACAATTTATTGGGGCTCATACAATTCTTTTCACAGTTCATACATATACATACATCAATTGTATAATGCACATCTGTACAGTCTTTGCCCTAATCATTTTTTTCTCTTTTCTTCTTTTACATTTTATTAGGGACTCATACAACTCTTACCACAATCCATACATATACATACATCAATTGTATAAAGCACATCCATACATTCCCTGCCCCAATCATTCTCAAGGCATTTGCTCTCCACTTAAGCCCCTTGCATCAGGTCCTCTTTTTTTTCCCCCTCCCTCCCCATTCCCCCCTCCCTCATATGCCCTTGGTAATTTATACATCGTTATTTTCTAGTTTTCTTTTCTGTGAAATAAGGATCATAATACCTCCCTTAGAAGGTTGCACAAGGTTCAAATATGACGATCTATAATTACGTAACGCATTTAACAGTGTGTGAACGTAAAAAACATTGAATGCATGTTTATAGTAACAATATCAATTGTTCATCAAATGCATGATATTGTTTGACATGTCCATGTCTTGACCCATATTAATGTCTACTTACAATGTCTTTCTCCCATTGCTTTAGCTAAGTAATTCTTGTTGTCCTTCAAGATTGAAGTCCTGGTGGAGCCTTCTCTGATCCACTCGTTCCACAGTATTATGGATCCTGGGACCCTCATCTCTAATTCTGCAGCATCCTGTGCTAATCTCTAGCAAGTGAGAAGTCATAACAGGGGTTTCGGTGGAGGAGGAATCTGATCTGGCATGAGTACCTTATGTGACAGGCACTGTTCTACATTCTGGAGCAAAACAAAATAAAATGGATGTTTACCTGGGGAAATGGCACAGGAGTCACATCTGACCTCCTCTGACTTCAGTAGAGAGAAGGAGAGTCCAACTCCACACCAGCCCAAGGCCAACTGTCATAAGGCAGAGGTCAGGCAGGCCTCCACCTGTATCCTCCTCTGACACCAACCAGTCTTCCCATGACACTCACTCTACTTCTCTGATGGGTTTAATAATTCATTGCAATGACTACACGGAATTCACAGACAATACCCATAATTATAGGGGTTTATTACAGTAGTGAGTAGGCTACCCTATGTCCAGATCAGAAACAGCATCCCTTCTCAGTTCAGCAGCTACATCTCTTTCTGGTTCTCAGCTTCTTGGCTACAGTTCTTTGGCCTCTGTGTTGTTCTGTGGTGTTGGCTGTTCTGCTTCAGTCTCGGTGCTGTACCTCTGTTCAGCATCATGCTTTCAGTGTGGCTCCTGTGCTCTGTGTCATGGTCTCAGCATAGCAGGACCTCTGCTTCCTTTACCACGTCAGACACGGGTCTCACATGTACCCCTGGCGGCTCTCCTTTTGTGATGACCATGGAATTCTCTGTTCATACTTCTGAAATGTTTCTCTTCTGCCCCGAGGAATGGCAAAATGGACCAATCCCAAAGAAAGAGTCCTCTACTTACACCTCATTTGCATGTTCCCATCCAGTCATTGAGTGACAGTCAAAAAGGGATAGGTCTGCCATGCCGCGCACTTTTACTTCACATTGCCTCATAGGGTTACTAAGAGGGTTGCAAGACACAAGATGTACAAAGCACTTAAGACAATGCCTAGCATGTGGGAAACATGCAATAAATGATAACGATTATTATCAATATTCTGGACATTTCTTTATATCCCACGTGTAAAAACACCTGTCACTCCAGCCTGGGTGACAGCCTCTCCAACATGCTCACCTCTCTTTTGAACCTCAATCCCAGTAGCTTTCACCTCTATCCTACCACAGATACATTTGGACATTGTTGGACCATTATAGGTGGATTTCTGCAGAGGGAATAGATTGGGCAGAGCCATAGGAATAGCTTCGCCTCTTGGTAGGTGAGGTGGAATTTTCCACTGTGCTTGAGATGACAGTGTACTCGAGCCTCTGTCCCACACCACTCAAGTAGGGAGCCCCTGTCGTATGGCTAGGTTTCTGGAGGATAGAGGTAGAGAGGGGAATAGGCGGCTGGCAGGAAATGCTGGTCTTACCTAGCCAAGATAAGGCACACATCGCTGTGAGTGCTCCAAGAGAGGAAATTACAGTTGCAATCCTTCTAGCACCAAAGGAAAAGTTTGAGATCAAGATGCCAGAGCACAAGCCTGAGGGCAGGTGGTCCCGATAGTCTGATAGTCTCGTCTTGGACAGAAGTGAATGATCAAAGGCTGTGCTTTGGCTGACAAGGGAGTCCAGTGTAATGCGGTGGTGTGCCCCCTTTCCTGCCGGAAGAAGGGGACTTGAGCCTGATGGTTCCAAGGGCAAGGCCTGGAGAGAAGGGAGCTCACCCCACCTCCTTCATTCAAAGCAGTTGTTTTGTTTTGCTTTTTAATCTATTTTATTTACTTGAGGTTTAACTTAATCCTGCTTTTGCAAAGATGTTTTCTGGTTCTTGAGGAAATGCTTGAAACCGATTATTTTAAAATCTTTGCTGTTTCCCTTAGCAGATCTTTCTGGGTTTATTACTGTTGTTTTCCCTTCTTCCCTTCCATATCTTACTTTGCAGCTGCCCCCCTCGAAATTCCCCTCTACTTAATCTACAGTTCATGTGTCCTGTAGTCTGGGAGGATGTTTCCTCTTGCCTGTTCAATGCTAATGCCTCTACTTAGGTTTGTTTCCATCGCTTTCTCATTTCCGCTGAGTCTTTATGCCATTAATTTTTTCTTTCTCCTATTAAGATGAGCTATATGAAACTGCTGCTTAGAACACTGACAGTTTACTAAGGTTCAATCTTATATATCTTCATTATTTCCCTGTCTAAATGTTCCCTCTCCTCAACCCAAAAGATTTACAAAACACACTTACACAAAGCAAACAAACAATAAATTCTCCATAGATGGTGTTTGCCTGTATATGCCCCTGCATGTGACACTTATTTACACCCTTCCCGGATATATCTGCCTTTGTTATTATCCCTATCTCCCAATTGACAAGTCCCCAACAAGCATTTATCAGTGATCTGGCATAGCTTTGAAATTTTTATTCATTCTTTCAACAAGTCTCTACGTACGACACTGTTCTGAGCACTTGTCCTAGATCAGTGGAGTTTATAGTCGAACAAGGATGGGATGGAGGATACAGGCAACCAAGAAACAAATAAATAGTTAATCATCTGGTATGTTAGACAGTGAGAGATGCTATGGAAACAGACACCTCTAGTGATTGGAAATGCTGGGAAGGGATAGTGTCATTTTAAATAAGGGTGGAAAGTGGCCTTATTGAGAAGATGAGATTTGAATACAGCCTGGAAGGTGATATTAAGGACAAACCAAACCCAACTCACTGCCATCGAGTCAATTCTGACTCAGAGTGACCCTACAGGGCAGAGTAGAACTGCCCCTTTGGGGTCCCAAGGTTTTGAATCATTACAGAAGAACCCCGCAGGAGTTAGCAGCCTAACTTGTAACCCACGGCGTCAACAGGACTCCTTGTTGAAGAAGTCATGGAGAAATTTGGGCAGGAACGTTTCAATGAGAATAGCAAATGCAAAAGGCCCAAGTTAGGAACACTAGAGGAAGGAAGGAGCCGAGAGCACAGTGGCAATAGGAACCCAATAGTATAGGGCCTTTGTCGGAGTTATATACTACTGTGTAACAAAGTGACCTAAAAGTTGGTGACAAATACACAGGACGTCAAGCATGCCTTCGCTGAGTGGTTCTGACATAGGCTATCCAGTTTGTAGTCGTCTGAAGCCTGAAGTTATAGGATCTTCTTTTCAGTCACCTAGTCGGCAACTTAGAGTCAGTGGGGGAGGGAAGAGAGGAGAGGGCTCTTTTTCTCCTTGGGTGGGCCTCGTCACTCACTTTTTGAGTATCCTCCTGACTTAACAAGGATTTCCTCCAAAGCAAGCACTCCTAGAAAGCAAGGCAGTAGGAACAATGGCGTTTTATGACTTAGCATTGTAAGTCACACACCATCACTTCCACTTTGTTCTATTGGTCACAAAGGGCAGCCTTGGTTCAACATGGAAGACACCTACCCTAGGGGGTAAGAAGAAAGAGTGAAAATCACTTGGCTTCATCTTGATGACTGGCTACTACAACCTTTATAACCCACTGCCACTGAGTGGTCTCTGACTCATAGCCACCTTATATGATAGAGTAGAACGAAATGCCCAATTGGTTTATTGAGACTGTTTTTAAAAAATCATTTTATGGGGGGGCTCATCACAATCCATCCATCCATTGTGTGAAGCGCATTTGTACATTTGTTGACATCATCATTTTCCAAACATTTTTTACCTGAGCCCTTGGCATCAGCTCATTTTTCCCTCCCTCCCGCACGAGCCCTTGAAAACTTAAAAATTATGAGTTTTCATGCCTTATACTGACCGATGTCTCCCTTCACCCATTTTTGTGTTGTCCATCCCCCTGGGAGGGGGTTATATGTAGATCATTGTGATCAGTTCCCCTTTTCTACCCTCACCGTCCCCCTTACCCTCCTGGTATTGCTACTCTCATTATTGGTCCTGACGGGTTTATCTGTCCTAGATTCCCTGTGTTTCCAGCTCTTATCTGTACCTGCGTACATGCTCTGGTCTAACCGGATTTGTAAGGTAGAATTGGGATCATGATAGTGGGGCAGGGGAGGCATTAAAGAACTAGAGTAGAATAAAATAAAGAACTAGAGTAAAGTTGTATGCTTCATCGTGCTAAACTGCACCCTGACTGGTTTGTCTCTTCCCTGTGAGGGGATGTCCAATTGTCTACAGATGGACTATGGGTCTTCAGTCCGCACTGCCTCTCATTTCCATTGGTATGATCTTTTTTTTTGTTCTGGGGAGACTAAATCTTTAAGGAAGCAGGCAACTTTATCTTTCTTTTCCAGAGCAGCTGGTAAATTTGAACTGCCAACCTTGAAGTTAGCAGCCCAAAGCTTAACCTAGTATACCACCAGGGTTCCTTACAGCTTTTTTAAAAGCCTTAACAACCTGTGACTTTTATGTTGAGTGAAACGGAGACTCATTGAAAGGCTTCAAGCACAGAAATGACAGCCATCTGACTTGTTTGATTAACTGGCAGCTGGGTAACAGACTGGAGAGCGGCAAGAG